>NC_080637.1:70991258-71605366 GCF_027579445.1 Ammospiza nelsoni
TCAGCAAACTTCCCTCACTATTTTTAATTCATTTCAGCCAAGTCTGAATTTACCTACAATCCTACAATCATTAAGATATGTCTCACTTTTATTCTGCTTTGTTACCAAATATTTATTATACAGAATGAGGATGGAACCTGGCTTATGGTGTTTGCTGCCATTCAGGAAACTTCCCTCACAATTTTTAATTCATTTCATTGTTCTGCTCTATTTTGTGTCAGATTATGAAACCATTTGTTTCATGACAAAGGAGAAATGTTTTCCATATAAAGGAATTCCTCACAGTGTGGAAGTGAGCACTCAGCATGTGCAGGTTAAAACACTCTCTATTCTTACATGTTTTAAATGGTTTCTCCATGCCAGGGTGACCATTACTCTACAATGCGAAGGTTTTGCCATCACTAACATGTAGTAAAATAAAACTAAAAACATATTTGTTTTGTATTACTACAACTTTTACTATCAGCCATATTTGGAGCAGGAAATGGATAAATTTGGATAAATATTTACAAATAGCAATAGCACAATCTAAAGATGGAACGAGTGGCCTCTGGCGTGAAGCACATTTTCTTTTATCCCTCAAAACAGAGTGGGAGGCGACCAGAATGTCTCTGTCTGTGGCTCCATTTCCTCACTTGCAAAATGCAAGATGTTCCAAGATCTTTATTGTACTGTGGTGAAGCATTTGCAAAACTTCAGGCCTTGTGAGCTGCATACAGGGCTCCATATGGTGCTCAAACAGCTCCTGGGAATGTGTCAAAGAGCAGAATTTGGTTCCATGAGGGTTCCCAGACCATCAAGTGGGACTGGGTTCCTCTGCCCCAGCTCAATGTCATGGCAGGGGTGATATATCTTGAAACTTCTAAAATGTTCAGGGAAAAGCTGACTGTGTCTTCTGCAATATTTATTATAATATAATTACTCTTCCTTACAGTCTGTGGCTCCTTTGTCTTCCATGGCTCCATTTTTTTAGGAAAACCTTCCAAACTCAGAGAAGATTGACTCTGTGCTCTGTACCTTTTTTTTTCTTTTTTTTTTTTTTTTAGGTCATGGCAAACTCTGATCCATAGAATTGGTTTTCCCCCTATCTTTTAATGCCATATATTATTACAAGCCTTTCATTTTAGAAAAATAATAGACTTGGAAGTTGTGCAGAAGCTCTACAAGAATGAAAGATAGTTCAGAAAGAAACAAGAAACATTGCTTTTACTACCAATATAGTGGAAAAAGGTGAGTTTCAGAGCCAGCCCAATGCTCTGTTTAAGCTGAGAATTATTATTTTCCTAAACACCCTCTATTAATAATACCCTCTAAGAAAATCTTGAAATCTTCCCAGTTTCAACAGGATAAGCTGCTGCCTTTGGCAATATTATTTCCTATTTCTTTCACATGAGCACTCACATAAAGCATATCAGCCTGTCCTGAAATCTCACTGATTCATCCTTTAATGCTCAGCCAATTTAGGATACAATTGCAATTAGGATCCTTGTCTTCCCCTGATGTGGGATCACTGTGCATTTTATTGTTGTTAATAAACACTGATGATTACATTAATTGTCATTACAAACTAACAGTTTTATTTTTGAGAGCCCTGTGTGGACTTTGTTCTGTGCACAGCCACAAGGTGCAGCTTGTCCCTTCTACATGTGCACAAATGATGGAGACAAAAGGTTTCTGAAGTGACCCCTGGTGACCTGAAACCACTGAACCAATGCTTTATTGCTGTATTTGATCAATGTGTGTGTTCACACTGGGTGTCCCAAAAAGGTGATTTTATTATCCTTGGCACAGTGACATAAAGAGATACCAAAGTGAACAGGCAGCAAAATGGAGTTGAGCCTGTTTAAAGAAAAGCTGCACAAATTCATAGTATAATTTCATTTAATTCAGTTAGTATAATTCAGATAGTATAATTCAGTTTAATTACTGATCAGGCTATATTTATGCATGATGAGAAATAGCTTATTAAAATGGCTAAATGTAATTATCTCACCTCTACTCCAGACAGGTCTGTCTGTCCTTGTACAAAAGCCAGCATGTCAGCTCATCTTTGGTGTCTGTAATCATAAGCTTTATCAAGTCTACCAGCAAGCCATTTAGTGTGTAGAAAATAAGGCTGCATCTTTCAGCTTATTAGAAGAAATAACTGATTCAATAAAATTCTGCTGCAGTTTTTTTCCTTGAGCACTCAGACTGATACTTTCTGGACCCCTCAGTCCATGGTATCAATCAGCCCCAAAAAAAGAGCTGTTTATTTTTAACAGCAGTTAGTCCCATGCTGCAGGAACTGTCCAGAGGAAACTGCTCCCTGAATCCCTCTAGGAGGGGAGGGCAAGAATTCGGTTTTATTCCATCCCCTGCAGGCAGCTAAAGGGCCACATCTGGGAGCAAAGCATGCAGATGAAGTTATTTGACAGGCTGGATATGCTCTGAACAGTTTGGGGGGTTTTTTGGACCTTATATATACAAATATGATGTGAATTCTCATCTCTTTTTCTATTTGTGCTAGGTAAATGCTTCATTTTATTTGCCCACGATTCAACAGCTTGGTATCTTCAGAACTAAACAGATGAATTTTGAGCTTTTTATTGACTTTTCCCCTTACTTATCCCAAAACTGGCTATTTATTCTACAGCTTATAAGGTGCCCTTCATATCCAAACATTCAGTGCTGTCTCCAGCACCTCTACCTCCTTAGCTGAAGGGTGACTCAGATATTACAGTGTAAGTTGTTATACATTCCTTTAAGGGATATTTAGAGAGATGCCTCAGCTACAGAGACTGTAACCAGATGTGAGTCTGTCTGAAAGGCTGTTTCTGTTTGGATCCAATTGTTCTGGTTTATATCCATCCCTAGGAGTGTTTAGTTAACCTTTAATTGTAAATGATGTTATTCTTGTGTGTACTTGCTGTACTTTCTTCTGCTGTAAGTGACGTTTTAAGTTCTGCTCTCAAGGAATTAGGGTAGAAACCCCCAAAGCACTTAAATCAGTTTAATATACTGAAACATTTCAGCTATTGCAATTTTGTTGACAATGTCACCTAGAAAAGTCTTGTGGCTAACACCTAAATCCACCACAGCTTTAATAACAACTCAGAACAGCATCCCTGCTTCCAAAATTTCAGCAAACTACAGACTCTGACAACAGGGGCAGGGAATGTGAGATCCTCTCCTTGGAAAAGGCTGAAATTAATTGTAATATCTCCTTTTAAGAGTATTTCTGATCTGAATTCTGCTGTTCCCATTGAATGACAGCAAGCTTGATGTGGAGTGCTCCAGTGCTTCCACTCAAAGGGAGCCTGGAGCAGTTCCATCCAAGGAGATGCTTCCAAAGGGAGAATCCAGCACAACTTAGAAAGGATCTGTTAGAACTGAAAAACTAACAGATCAAGTGGAAAATATTTACATGGAAAATATTTACACTTGACTATAACTGCTCTCTAAACTTACATTTATACCTCATCAGCTTCAGGTGGAATTATTGCTTAGGTCCAGCACAACTTAGAAAGGATCTGTCAGGCACAACTGAAAAACTAAAAAATCAAGTGGAAAATATTTACAGTTTACTGTAACTGCTCTCTAAACTTACATTTATACCTTACCAGCTTCAGGTGGATTTGTTGCTTAGGTCTGCTGATACAGCATACATAAAATAATCTTTTGACAACACCTTCAGGAGCATTGAAAATATTACTTAATTAAAGCCACCTAAGTAAATGTCAGCAGTAGCCTCCAAAGCTTTAATGTTCTAAAAAAATCAGTTTAATAAAAACTCTCTACAACTGCCTCTTCAGTGAAGGATGGTGAGTTAAGCTAGTACTTTCTGAAAGGTTTAATGTAATAGTTTTATTATTCGGGAAAATGGGCAGGTTCAACCACTCCACATATTTAGGCAGAGATCAAATGCAGATGAAAGCTCCCACTTCAACCTTATTGACGTTTAATGAGACAATTTTACAGAGCTGCTGTTCCTTCTCTTATCAGCAGCCTCCTAAATCTCCTGGATTGTTAATGGCTTCTGTGAAGCAAATCAGATCAGCATCTGGTGTCTTGTAAAAACCAGTGCAGCAACATGTGCTGATGCCTGAACCAAATCTGATTTTGAGGTCTGAACTACACAGAAATTTCCTATTCAAACAGCTGCAAAGATTTTGTTGCCCTTTTTATCTTTACTCCCCTCATCAGTTTAGTTGAACCCACAGATCTTGCTCACGTTTTGCCTTGAGGAACAGCCTGGAGTGAGGAATGTCCTGGGATGTGGCTGCTGCCCTGGAGCTGCAGGCCTTTCTTTGCCTTTGGCGTTCCCTCCCTGAGTTTTTCTCATTCCAAGCCCTGATGGATGTGCCCTCAGCAGGGCCAGGAGTGTCTGGAGATGCACCCCAGCATTCCCCATGGCCAGCTGCTGGCCTGCCTCAGAGGAAGATTCTCATCTTCCTCATGAGGAGGTCACTGTGCATCCTCATGCTCTGTGTAGGTCTGCAGTGGAAAATATCCTGCTCAGCCCAGGGTATTTTTCCAGCTGCTCAGGGCACAGAAATCAGCTGTGTGTTTGTCCCTTGGGCACTGCAGATGTGCAGACAGGCTGGTGGGATGCTGCATGCAGTGCTGCATGCCAGCCACAGCTGCAGGGCACTGGGAGCATCCTGTGCTGCAGCCTCTAGCTGAGGGACACTAGTGAGGGGTGGATTGCTGAGGCCATCCTGGGAACACAGCAGGTGCATAAAATTAATGGGACAACCTTTTTTGAATATTTGTTTTAATAGACACCCAATTAATTTTCTTTGTTATTAATATGCTTGCTAAACTGGTAAGAAAACAAGCTCTAAGCATTTATCATTCAGGTTGTCCATTATATCTTAATCTAATGACTTTGAGTCTATTATACAATCTTTAGCTACATGATCATGTATTATTTTTCCAGGACCTCAGTACTTTTCTGTACTCTGTGGAGGGTGGAGAGCAGATTCTTGATAATGAATAAGTTTCTGTATATCAGAGATCAGGTTCATTGGTTGCAGAAGGTGGACACCATGCAATTTAGTTCTGCACGTGATTCTGTGAAGCTCCACCTGAGAAAAATGGCCTCAATACCTTTGATGGCATGGAAGTGAATATGTTTAGTAAAAGGAAGATCTTTACTTCCCACCTCAGAATTCCTTTTTGTTATGGATTATAAAGTTGTAATGATACATTTTTTGGTGATAAATTTGTCATCAAAAGCAGTCTTTACTGTAAATTTTTTGATTAGCCATATTTTGTATTAAATATTCCTGTGTACAACCAAGTTCGTATGAAGATATAAAATTAAAATCACAGTCAAACAGGCTTTCAGCAATGCTGTGCTTCACCTGAGCTCCCAACTCTCACTGCAGTCACAACCAGGACATCACAGGTATGAACACATTGTTTTTTTAGTTTTCCTCTGTTCCCCTTCATCTAATGAGCTTCCAAATGAGACATTTCAATATTCAGATCCCACATTTCTTTAAAAAAAAAAAAAAAACAAAATTAAACACAGCACCCCAAAAAAGAGAGTGTAATTGCAAACCTCATCCAAATATCATGTTATGTGCATACTTCTTGTTTAGTTTTACTATTATGAAGGCCTTTAGTGACTTAATAATGTAGCAATTTTGCAGACCTGACTAACATTGGGATCTTTGCCTTCAAGCTGTACTGGATAAATTGTGCTAAAAGATGCTTTACTCTGGGCATTTTTTTAAACTCATGACTAAAGAATTATAATTCCCAGCACTACTGGAATAGCAAAAGGTTTTCCAGTTTATCCATTTAAAATGAAAAACAAGACATTTTCAGAAGTCTCAACAAGTCATATAAAACCCCCAACTAAGATTCTACTGTGTACCTTTTCTGGCTTGAATAAATAATTTACAAAAATGTTGTGATTTCTCTTTAAAAGATATTAAAGGCTAAATTTAGTTTCCATAAAAGGGATGAAGCCAAAAATCTTTCCCTCCTAAGGTTTTGAGGGATGGGACTGTGATTTCTTTCATATTTGTATATAGCAAAGGACCAGTTCTGAGCCCTTTATAGCATAAACAAAATAATGGTGACAATGCATAATGATAGAAAGGGAGAAATAATCACTCTAGATTTTATAGAATAAGACACACAAAATGCCCAAAGTGAACACAAAAATAAATTTACATTAAAACCATAAAACATTATTCCTGATGAACGCAAGAAATCATTCTATGGTTCTAAACAGGAAAAGCAATAATAAATAATTAATAGTAGAAGAGGTGCTGTTCTCCTCACTGACTGTGAAATTCCTTTTCTCACTTGTTTGTTTCTTCACTGCGCTGGGAGGCTCAGAGAGGTAAATTATAATATGAATGATGATACATGTGCTTGGAGTTTGATATTTCCTATTTTAAGTGTGCATTTAATACTTAATGGATGAAATTCTGCTTTCAGTTATTCAGAAATCTGAACATGAATTTAATTGATTTCTTTGAAACCACTTTGACCTTGTTTCAACTAGAGACTGGCCTAATATTGTTCTAACTGGATGGAAATGTGAAGAGATGATAAGAATGTAAGATTTTTCTTTTAATTGGGCTGGTTTCTGGTGTGTTTCAGTTTTGATATCTGTGTTTCTGGCATGGAACATATTCATAAGCTCAGCACTAAAATGATTCCTTTGTTAAAAAATAGCAAATGATTGATGTTATTGAAGCAGATTCAGGGTTGTTTTGGGTTTTGTTTTTGTTTGTTTCTCTTGACATAGGCAGGATTGTATCTGTGATTGTATCTGTGATTTTTCTGCACAAAATCCACTGTGTTCCTTCAGGCTATATAACCACTCTGAGGTTGATTTCCTCCTGGTGGAGTACTCCAGGACAAGGGCAAGGTACCATTTGTATTGTGCAATACATTGTGCAGTTAATGCCTAGGATGTAAATTAAATATCTGTTATGACAAGGCCTCCCCAGCCCAAAAGTGCAGGTCATGCTCAGACCCACCCTCTGACGTTCATTTTTCAAAGGATGATTTAAATAACCCTATGCATATCAAAAGGATCTAGATCCTTAGCAAAAGGAATTCAGAGCAGGCAATGGTAATTTATTTTGAGCAATTAGTCACTGCCCTGTCAATGCCAGCAGAGTTCAGCAGGAGTTTCATGGGTACAAAAATGAGCTTCATCTTATTTAAGCCCAGTAACAGTAGTAAGAACTACAGTTCCACTATAATAATTTAATCTCAAATTTGCCCAGATTTTCTAAACCTAGATTTAATCTCTGCTCTGCTGCATCAGATTTACAGTGAGATAAGCTAGTAAAATCAAAGTTGGCACAAAAGTGCTATGGCAGAGCAGAGAACCTGGTCAGAGACCACCTCTTCTCATCTCTCTGTCATTTGCTACTTCACAGTTACATGAGCAGCCAGCCTCTAAAAGTGATGAAATTTAGTGCAATAAGGGCTGGCAGAGTGGTTTACCACCTCCCAGCCACATTTTTAACCAGGGTACGTCACAAACCCAAATGTTCCCAAAGTTGTCCCAGACCATTCCAGATTTTTCAACATTGTGCTGCAGTTGAGATATAAATCTCTGTATGCATTCATTTTTCCATGGAAGTCATTGAGGCTGGAAAATAGGAAGAATCAGACTTTCTCACCAGACTTCACATTCTCCCTGGCTCCTGCCAACTCCAAACTGACATGGGAGCAATCTATCATGAGGAATTCTGCTGCCCCTGGTTCTGGCTGGCATCAAGAAGTGTTGAGGTATGTGCAAAAAGTTAACATTTCCCCCCTCTGAATCTCAAGCAGCACACAAAGTTCAGATGCAGTCACAACCAGACGTCAGTTGTGAGTTCTCCATGTCCTTGCTGCAGATATTTCATTTCTAAAAGCAGCCTGTTAATGTCAAACATTTCCATTCTAGCATTCAGAGATTATGAGTTTATTGCAGCAGCTGTAATCTTCCTCTATTTCAAGGGAAATATATTAGGAAACATTTTAAATGCATTTTCCTCTATTAACATAAATCTTGGCATCTAGTATAATAAAGTCAAATAACAGGGCATAAATTACACCAAAAGCCCTGAAACAATAAAGCAGTCCTAAAGGAAAAATAAAATAAAATTAAGATTTCAGGTTTAAAATTTTTGTGCGGGAATGGAATTCCTCACACCAGGCAGTCCTTCTGTCACCAGCACACAAAAACTGAGGTGCTACTAATGGGACACAAAGCTTTTCACCAGAGGGCTTTAATCCCTGCAGCTCCACAGTGTGTGGAAAATATGATCTCCAATGTCTGGCTGCTTCTTGGTGGCCTCTGCAGAGCAAGTTCCATGGACACATTAGAAACAGGCTGAAATCCCCATTTCAAGTTTTCTTTTCCCTTATAGGTAGCTATTGCCTAGGCTGCTCAGGGCAAAATCAACTTCAAAAGCATGTGCTCAACACCCTCAACATTGTTTAAACTCTGCAAAGATGATAGTGCAGCATGAGAAAACAGAGATGGCAATTGATTCTTTCATTAATTCAGCATAATTCATAAATATTTTGGGTGATCTCTTCAATTAAAGTCCCTGGATTTACACTCCATATTTAGTTAGGTTGTTGTCATGCCCTAATGGCAATTCAGGCTTGTTAGGGACTTATTTATGGAAACTTCCTCTCATTGCTGGGAGACTACAAATGATCTATTGTATGCTTGATTGTTTCAGATGCTCTGGTTTACATGACCTTTCTTCTAGCTGCACAGCTGAACTCAACATAGGCTGAGAAAATGCCATGAACATTATTTCAAGTAGAAGAAATTTCTGTGCAGCCTTAAGCCCCCTCTTCCCCCTTTTTTTGCCACCTCTTTGTTCACCCACTCTTTTTTGATTTGATGCCTTTTCTGTTTAGGAGCCTATCTAATGTTTTATTTATTGACTACATAGTTTCCAAATGAAAATAAGAAAGGAGGGAAATCAGAAGAGAGGTACAACTTTAGGAAATAGTATGTATGAGCTGAGGCCAGTGTAGTAAAGCCCTTGATACAGCAGCAAATCCAGCAACACTTTTTCTGCCAGGGAACAAATCTTTGTGTGCATGTCAAAGCACTCTCCCACTCCCCCAGAACTTTCTTGCGCTCTTAGAAAGATGAAAACTAAAATGAAGGTAGAGTTTCTGGGGTTGTACACACCGTGTGCCTGAAAATGCTCTATTTTTGACTCCCATTATCTCTTTCTTTTGGCTTGTTCCAGTGTATTTTTAGTGTTTGTTCCATGCATAACATTCAATAAGGAGCCAAGTTGGAATAAGGGCTGCATTCTGTAAGGGCTGAAGCTCCAGGTAAACAAGCTGGCTTCTGCTTGGGGCTCCAGGAGGAGGTGAGGCAGGTGGGACTTTGGATTTCTCTACAAATATTAAACAGGAATCCTGCCAGAAGGCCAAACATGAGCAAGGTTTCCTGCAGCAGCCCTTTACACCATCCAGGGATAAATAAAGGGGAGGCACTTGGGGCTTTTCTCTGGGCTAAGGAGCTGCATCTTCACATGTGAAACCCAAAGGAGTTGAGCTCCGAATCTTTGTGCTCTCACAGCCTAAGCTGCACCCCCATCCCTGCTGGAAACAAGTGTGGGCAGTGATGCCACCCTGTAGGAGGATAGAATATAAGAAAATAAAGATGGTATACAAAGTGATCTTACCCCTAAGGAGTTGCAGCTGAGCCAATTATCAGATTAGGAACATGCCTGAGTTTAACAGGCCACAGCTCTAACCAGTGAGAAGAAGAGTGCTGTAAAAGAGTGGGGTGGCTGGGTGAGAGGGGAACTGTAATAAGTTGGCTGCTTTGTGAAGAAGAAAGAGTCAGTGCTCTGAGGAGCTGCCCATGAGAAACACCAACAAGGTATGGAACATTTGTGATGAGGAGACAACAGTATGGAACCCCTGCAACAAGATGGCAACTCCACCCCTGCCTCTCTCCTGAGCATCCTGTGACATTCTCCACTGGAGAATGCTACTTGTTGCTGCCTCAGTCTTAAGCAGCTCCAAGCAGAGTGGAGTGATTCCTACAGATGATACCTGGTTTTAAACATACTGGTATGATATTTTCCCTATTTGCCACAGGCTGATTTGACTCATGGTCACAGCTGCTGATTCATTATAACCCTCAAGTCCTTGCTGGACACAGTGATTGTCAGCCAGACAGCCCCCATGGCTGTGCTCATGCCATTAATATCTTCTGCCTGACTGCCACAATTTCCACTAGTCAGTGTTGTATAAAAAGCTTTTTCTAAGGAGAAGTCAAAGAATTTTTCTAAAGAGAAGTGAAAGAATCTTTTTCTTGAAAGAACAGTCATCTTATACCACTTCTCCAAATCACCAGGAGCATTTTGAATTTATTCCACTCTCTGAACACTTCTTGTCCATCCCAGCATAATATCACAAGTATATTTTCCAACCCATAATGAAAATTATCAATTATTTTGCTGCCGTGTGTCAGTCAGAGCTCAGGGATGAACAAAGGGTATTTGCATCTTGAGCCATTGTCTCTCTGCCCCTGTCTCTCTTCTCTGCCCAGTTATTCTCCTGAATCATTTTCTCTTTGATACTTCCCTGAGCAAGCAGTTTTCCCATAAATAGTTCCTGACTGAACTGGGGAGACTGGCTCTTTATTATTCACTCAAGGCTGAGTGCTTCAATTCTCAAAAAACCATCCTTGATCTCACTGCAAAGCACCAAGATACTGAAACTTGCTTCAGAATAAATGGAAAAAATGTTGCAAGTTTCTTTGGTACTTCAGGTTAAAATCCAGCTGTGATTTGAGGTTTAAAGTTTAGACAACTTCTGCTTTTTCATTCTTCTGAGCATCTTGGTGCACGATGCACTCAGTCGTGTCCAGCACCCAGCATAGCTATATCTTATTTTTATTTATCTGCTTCTTCTGACCACAAAAACAAGCCTGGCCAACATGCCCAGCAAAGGCTGGGTCAAGCTGACTATAATAAGCAAACCTAACGAAGTTAATGCAAATAAGATTTGCAGAGTCTGCTACACTGAGTACCTTAGTGAGTGGTTCAAACTTTCTGGGAATGTGCACTGGGCTAAACCAGAACCAGTTATCCTTGGACCCCCCTTGAGCCTGAAAAGTTAATTTCTAACTTCTGTTATTTTTTCTATTCCAGTGAAAGCTTTTGCTTTGAAACTTGGAGTCACACTATGATCCCTGTTTTTATTACTAAGCAAGAAATTTATGACTCTTGGATATAAAGATGAGATGAAAATGTTACCAAACCCATTACAAAGACTCAAAAATATAAATATGAAATACAATAAATATTTTCTTTTTTTTTTTTTTTTTTAAGTTACAAGGCAAGTTTCATCAGTTTGTGAAGAAATCCCTTCATTTGAGATGAAATATAGGTCATGATTTCTGAGTCCTTGGGCTTGGCAGCATGAATTTTGGCCTGTAGCTCAATGTGGAGCTGGCCATCTGCACTTTGGGAATCCATTACCGTTGTCACAATCACACAGGGTATTATAGCAACTGCCCAAAGCAAAACAAAACCAAACCAAACTACTTCAAGATACTATGGTCATTATAACCATCTGCCTACCTATTTATAAACCAGTTTGCTGAGGCGCTGCACTCATTCTGGAGGCAATAACTTGCCACTCCTGTTTATTTTTGCAGGTGTCCTTGAACCACGTTTAAAAAAAGCAAAACCAGCAGAGGGTTGAGAAGGGGAGAACTTGTTTGCTGCACTGGGTGAAACAGTAGGTCCTTTTCTCAGAGCCTGAAAAACGATACATCAAATGCAGTGAAGAATTTCTGGAGTTGGTTTAATTCATTTGACACTTTGGGGAACAGTAATTGAGCATTCAGTAGTTCAACACTGTGCGAGTGGGGTAAACCAATCCAGGAAAGCCATCAGCCATGGGGAAACCAATTTCCTCTCTCAAACTTATTGTTCCTGTGTGTCAAAGGTGGTCCCAAGGGATCCTACTTGTTGCTGACACATTCCAGAAATCATTTAATTTTCCCACCTCCTTTAAAAAAAAAAAAATTACTTATTTTTTTTAAACTGGCAGAAGCAGGTTCAGTATCCCAAAGGTGGAAGAGAAATCTTATGAAGGAAATGTTGGGAAGAGAGGCAAGATAGCTAACAAATGGCAAAAGTGCCAGACCTGCTTGTTTCCACTGCTCTTGGAATGCTGGGCTGTCCATGTATGTATGTGTGAACAAATGAACAAAAAATTAATGCATCTGCAAAAAGATTATTCACATGACTGCTCTCTCTGCTGATTGGAAATAGAGCAGCTCTGTTGAAGTCACCAGAATTCTGTCTTTGTGGGTGCTGAGCTCACCACAAAACTGAGATAGAAGGTCCCTGGAACATGAAGCTGTGAGAGAAATGTTGCTAACCTGCTGGAGGATGTGCCAGATGCAGCCCTGCTCTCCAGCTGCGCTTGAGAAGCCACCAGAATTGAAAGAATCCAGGAGAAGCAAGACCCTGTCACTACAGGACACGAAACAACGCAAGTGCGCACACCGCTGCTCTCAGGGTAAAGAAAAGTTTATTTTCTGACTCCAACATTTATTGTTTTCCAAAAGTGCCACCTCTCCAATGACACTGGACAAACCAACAGTCCATCAAATTTCTCCTCCTCCATAAAAGAATGCAAAATAGTAAGTTATTTACAGAAAGTGTGTGACAAAGTTTGCTACAAGAATGTAAACAGAAGGCTCAGAAAATCTTTAAAAATCAGGGTAACAAGACCCTTTCTATTTCTCCTCCAAACCAGAGCTATCTGGCTGTCCCTGAGGGGAACAGTAAAGTCCCTTGACAGTGACAAACACTGTTCAAAAAGCAGATGTTACACCAGTGAGCATGCAGTACATCAGGCATCTCCTAAATGCATTTGTTTTCCTTTCAGACAGTCAGAAAGGAAAACACACAATTATCACATTTGCATAATTCCTTTGCAAAACTAGTCTCTCAGCAGTTTCAAAGACATTGCTTCATCTCCTTCTCATTTCCTGCAGGGATATTACTGTCATCTGGAAAATTCAAGTCCACCTGACAACAAATTTTCTGGTTGAAACTAATAGCAACACAGCAACAGCTTTCAAACATTCTTTGCACTGCTTGGTTAGGAAGCCAGCATTAAAGATATACTGTGTTTCTCTGCTTCACTAAAAGCCTGTACTTCAATGTTTTAAAGCTTCTAAAATTGTGTGCCAATAGTATCATATCTGTCACTGGCAACAGTGTTCACTCTGCCAGTGGCAGAATTCAGCTATGGAGAACTTACTGTGGTTTTCCTCGTGTTGTGGCAGATCCACAGTAGGCCATAATTTCTCACATACTAGGTATTTTCCCTGAAATTTCAACACATGCAACTCTTCCTCACTTCTTTACAAAGTTTAGCAGGCCTGTCAACACAGTTACCCCAGGATCTCACATTAATTAATTTATCCTCACAGCACTCCTTTGTTAGATGCCAGATTTTTCAGAGAGATCAGACTCAAATTTTTGAGTGCTCAACACCTAAATTGGAGCCAGATTTTCCCGAAAAACTGAGTTCTCTTTTGGTTTCTTAAAGAAGGTGCAAATTTTTCAAAGTTTCCACCAACCCTAGCAGCAGTGCCTGCTGCCCAGATTGTGAGAGAAGCTGAGGACTCAGTGTGCTAAACTTCCCCACCTATGAACATTTTGATGCCTGAAGGGGAGGTGATTTCCTTGTGAAGTCTGGCTGTCAGAGTGGGAGGCTGAGCTCTTTGTGAAAGCCTGGAGCTCTATTGTAAGGTTATCACTGCTTTGCAGGAGACAAAGTGACAGCTCAGAGCGAGGGCCCGGAGCCACGGAACATTTGTGGAACAGGTGGAAATGAGATCAGCGCCCAGGCTGTCAAACCACACATTTCTGTCCACGGAGCTGGGCTGCAGTGGGGCTGGAGTGTGACAGTGTTCAGCACAGGGAGAGCTGTGTGTCACGGGTGTGACGTGGGCACGGGCTGGAACACGAGCTCAGCAGCATCCTGGTGATGACAGAGCTGCTGCATGAGGCACAGGCAGCGAGGCAGAGTGAGGCAAGTTCCTGGAAAGCCACAAGATAACGCTCTGCTCTCCTCCTACTCGGGGGAACTGAGAAATACAGATGTACTACCTGTGCATACATCTCTGAATTAAAGCAATCTACTAAGGAAAAAAGTGGTTTCTAGGTTATTTTTTGTTTGGTTGTTGCTTTATTTTTTGCTTTGTTTTCTTTTTTTTTTTTTTTTTTCCTGCACAAATTACTGTCTTTTACTGTCTCTGGCTTACAGCTTGAACACACTGCCCTGGGATATAGATTCATCCGCTGCAACTCTGTGAGCCCATGAAGTCACCAAAGGCTCCTGCTCAGGACAGCCCCAAGGAAGAGAGAAGCCCACAGGTCAGAATGAGCAGGCAAGCACAGATATGCACTGCTGAATGGCACAGGGGAAGAGAGCAAGAGTGGGAAATAGAGAAACCTCATTAACACTGTCCACTCATCAGGTTACCCCATCTGTGTTTTGGACTGTGCTAAGCAGCTACTTCTGAGACAAACTGGCCTCTGGGGAGAACTCAGGGCTAAGAGCCAGTCTTTAAAGTCAATTCTGTGTAGCAGCAGAGGCAGAGCCACAAAGCCCTGCCAACAGAAAAGTTTCATTATCCTGAGCAGGCACACATCTCAGCTGTTCCACTCCTCCTTCCTGAGTGACTATTTTCAGTGCTCACTCAGTGAGATCTGAACTTTTTCACAGGGAGCAGCCACACCAAAGGCTGAGAACCCAACCCAGCCATGCTCAAAGCAATGCTTGTGGTGGCACAGGAGTTTAGCTCAAAGGACAGACTGTACAAAAAACTTACTGCTAAGGTACAGAATCCTCCCCCACTCTGAGAATGTAGGCAGAGCTAATTTTCAAGTATTCCTATTTAAGTTCTGGGGACTGTTAGGCACCACATTTTTTACTTCTAATGAAATTGTCTTAGTTTTTAAGGGTCAGGAGCAAAGGGCAGTCACAGATGTGCTGATCACCAACAGTGCACGTAGGCGGTGGTGGTTGGTTGCTCATCGACTGTAAAAGCAGCTGAAGCAAATTTCAAGGTGGGATTTTCAAGCCCAAGGTACTTCACAGGTTCCTATTCTCTCTGCTTTTCCCAGTCATGTAGGCAGTTCCTTGTCCACTCCCTCCTTCCATACCATATTCTTAATTTTTAAAAAATATTTCCAACCAGGCTGTGTTAATGTGACAGATGGGAATTCTCTGTCATCTTCCTCCTGGTGAAACATTTATAAGGAGTTGTGGGGCTTCAGAAGGCAACATCATAGAAAATTGGGAGGTGGAGGGTGTCGAGGGAGAAGCTTTCCTATTTTAATTTTAAGCAGTAGGAGCATGAGTAGAGTGAGTCACAGCTCTTCAAATATGAATCCCAAAGCAGATAACAAAACGGGAAGAGGAGAAATATAGATCAGGCAGACAGAGCAAACAATGCTGTAAATCCCTCTAGACCTGGGTGGCAATTTGCTTGCAAAACACCCAGGGAATGGGCTGAGGTGCCACCCATGGCTGTTTTAGCCACAGGGGAAGGTGAATCATTGCAGGTGACTTCAGACATGAGTGGAGCTGTGGTGATGGGCTGCAGGATGGCCAAGGGGCCACAGTTTGTGTTCCCAGTCCTGCAGGGAGGAAGAATGGAGGGTGTGCAGTGCCTGGGTGGAGCTGTAAACATCCTTTACAGCCAGGTGGGATGGTTACCCAGCCTAGAAAGAGGGAACAGTGATTAATTACCCAGAAATTAATTACCTAGAAAGAGAGAAGAGTGATTAATTACCCAGCTTAGAAAGAGGGAACAGTCATTATCCGGTCTAGAAAGAGGGAACAGTGATTACCCAGCCTAGAAGGAGGGAACAGGGATTGCCATCATACACAACACCAAGGGTGGGTGGGGAAGATATTTCCAGTTTTGCCCCCACACCCCCTCCTGGCAGTATCAGTACCATGAATACTCCTAAAATGCAATGGTATCCCAGCAACAGGGCTGGAATAACACCTCATGGATGAGTGGTACCTGTGCAACACTCACAATCATCCTGAGGGTTAATTTTGTCAGTCAGGGAATACCACTGATGTTTTTCCCAATCAAAAGGAGGGAACAGATGTGTGTTTTTTCCTGAAGTCCTTATTTATTTGTTCTGGCCAACAGCAGGTTCCATTTGCTCTCCTGGATGGCTTCAGCACAACATCAGCCTGGATCACCTGCATGGCACAATAGGGTTTAGCTCATGAAGAGGATAATTATCTTTATGATAACTAGCTCATGAAGAGGAACCATCTTTATGTGTTTCATTACATGGTGTTATTTAGAGACCCAGACCTCTCTTGGTTGCTATGTCCAACACACCTTTAATCTGGTCTTTATTTTGCCTCTGCCAGATTGCACAGCTAGACAGCAGGGCATGCTTTCCTGTTTGCTTAGCTGGAGCCATTGCACTTTAATGTTTACTAGCATGGTTGAGGAAAAAATCCAGGAGGGTTTGGTTTGGGGTTTTTTTACTATTTTTTTTTTCCATTAGCATTTGTTTATTTGTCAAAGTTGAAACGTTTTGAAGACATGGTTTGGTTTTGACAGTTTTTCTTCACAACCCAGGAAGTTTTGGGATCAGTCAGCACAAAGGCTGGGTTTCTTAGGGCTCTTGGCATTGCACTGCCTGTGGGGAAGAGAGCCAAGATGTCTGCTTCAGAGCCCTAGTTCCATGTCTTTTTATAGAGGATTTAAAAACATGTCTCTTGTCAGAATATTACCAAAATTCAAACCATCTAAATTTTCTCTTAAGCAGAACCACCTTTCAATGCAGAACTGCAGTATTTATGCACTTAGCACCATTGCCAGAGGAACAAAAGTACAAAGCAGGGCTATCTGGATTATCCAGCACCTACTTGTATTACAAACAATAATGCAGTGTCCTGCTAGAGCACACGTGGAATAGAAGTTCTCCTCTTGTTGATTCATTGCCACCCAGATGACAAAGTCTGAATGGAAATGAATGCACCTTGCTGGATCTGGGACAGATTCCAGATGCTTCTCACTGGCCTCTCTGATCCAAATGCTCTCCAAATTTTAAGCAGCCATGATATTTTTAGACCTCTCCAGCATCTTGTGTCTCGGGGCTTTGTGGCAGGCCTGGGAGGTGGAGGAAGCACTGCAAGCCCCTGTTCCATAAATGAGAGGGCTGGAAGCAGGAGGCTGCCAAGGATCCCAGAGCAGAGCCAGGGGAGCAGGACAGATGGCCACCCTTGCAGGAGAGAGGAGCTCTGTTATTCCTGGCACACCCAGGCACCTCCATCCTTCCAGCCTCCCAACTCTGGAAGCTGGGATGGCTACAGGAGCCCAGCATTTTCTGTCCAGAAAAGTCACAGCTACTTTGTGCTATAAAAAAGAATCCATGCTTTCCCCCCAGGCCGGGTACATTTCAGGGGAAAGTGAAACAACTTGCTCTGAGTGGCAAGTGTGAAATGCTGGGAGCCAGTGCAGAACCATGCTGAGAGCAGAGCTCCACATCCCTCTGTGCTCCTGCTGTGCCCCACAGGGATTTAGGGACTAAATATTTCATTTCTCCTGCAGAAAGGACTCTGGTGTTTTCTCAGGAGTTTGAATATTGTGCAATGGCTTCATCTCACAGGGTGCAGAGAACTTCAGCATCCTGGGCTGTTACAGCATTTTGAGCACCAGTGAACACACTGCCTGCATAGCATCTGTTACATGGCCTGCAAGCACTCATTTCCAGAAAGAAGAGCAGCTGTAGTAAAGTAAAAGCTGTAGTAAATACACAGCATATAGCTGCACACTACATTAGAAGTGTTATGGAAAGCAAATGAGGCACATCCATTTCTTCCACAGCCTCCTGCCACCTGCACCCCAAAGAGTGGCCCAGTTTCACTGCAGAACTTTCTCTCAAATTGCTGAGGCTGCACCTGCTTACTCAGTGCTGGTAAATTTGACTTACAAGCACAAAATTACTCTGGCATCTCCAGGTCTGTTTTCACTGCAGCTCACGGGCCCTGAATAATTAACTACAGCTCTGCCACTGAGGCATCTGCCTTGGCATTGAAATCCAGGGCTGGGGCTGCAGCTGAATTCAGCACTTGAGAATAACTTCAAATTAAGTCTTCCTCTTTGGTTCACTTTGGGAATATGACAAGTGACGAAGAACTGCACCTAGACTCATCCTTTGTTGCTTCCTGCATTACAAATATGAATCAGTGTGGGGATGTCAAGCAGCACCTGCTTGTTCGTCTGGATGTATTTTACTCTAGAGCTGTTTTCTAGGCATTATTCTGCCCTGGGAGGCCACTCATGGTAATTTTTGCTCTTGGTCTGTGATTGCACAGCACCTAACACAACCTGAAGTGCTACAACCATGGAAGGAACTCACTCTGGGATGGGCAACACTGAGCGAGTCCAGGTGTTTTTACAGATGTGGCTCCCAAGATTAAGCTCAGATGTCCAAAGAGGAGAGCTTGCAATGACCAATTTCTACAGCCAGGGCTTTATTTGCACTGTCAGGACACAATATGCTTCAGGTATACCTATATAGATATTATCTATTTGTCAAATTTGGATGCAGCTTGGTCCGCAAATAATTAAAATAAGAGACATATGGCTAAATAGAGCAAGATGGAATGATGGAAGGAAAAATGAAGTTTCCTTAGGAAACCAGGACCACAAATACAACAGGGAAATGGAATGTTCGGATTCACATATTTTCTTATTTCATTTTTTTTTTATGACAGTTCGCACTTTTCCAGAAGTACCTCCCCTTACTGCTTTTCCCTTGCTGATTAGACTTGTGCTTCTTGTGTAATTAAATCTGAACCTCCCAATTTCTCAGAGATAGAATTACAGTGTAAAACATAGTGGACTACAGGAAGTTAATGTGAGGTTAGAAGAGTAAACACAAAGTACATTTAAGATACTTTCTCCGTAATATATACCATGACAGTACAGATGAATATTTCCATCTCAAATCAGACCTATTTCAGTCTTAGCAAACTCTGCTTAAACATTGTTGTGGGGTTGTTTTCCCTCTACAGTCCAATTTAAGCAGAAGCAAATAGTCACAAAAATCTCATTATAAAATGTATTTCTGCAAGACTTCCAAACTATTTTAGGAGGTTCTGAAACCTTAGAGAAATACAATCAAAACAGATTTTTTGTGTTCCTTCCTAACCAAGTTATGTGAAAGTTTGACATACCATTCTAACAGCGAGACCTCTTACACAACAGAATAGTTTTATAATAAGATGGTTGCAAAACAGTTCCTTTTTATTTCTTTAGTTTTGAAGAAAAAAATCTGAGATTTACAAGCGATCTCCTTCCTCAGCATTTCAAAAGGTGAAATATGCTTGTGGAACAGTATTGTGGCCTTGGTTCAGCACAATTCCTGGTGTAAAGATACAGGACAAAAACATTGCACAGGATATTTGTTGACCCTTTGTACAAGGCTGTACACTGAGATACAAATCTAATTTTAAAAAAAGCCATAGTGATGGGAAGACTACTTCATCTCCATCCTGGAAATGTTCCACCATTCCCATCTGCACAAAGGGAAAACAGGAATGAAACAATGAGGATTTATGAAAAACTGAAGCTGAATACTGGCAAGTTTTCAATATATACTTCTCAAATCTGCAGTCCCCTGGGAATTCTGTGTGATAGGCTGATAGTGCCCATGTCCTGATGTAACTTGCGGAGTGTTGTAAAGAAAGGATTCCTCTTTACTCTGATGGAGTGCACAGATTGATAAACTCTCCCAATAAACTCTCCTTCAGCTATTAAGAGCTGAAATGTTGTGCTTTTGCTGGATAACTCATAAGTTACTCAGACATAAACATCACATCATTAGCAAGGCCAGATTCAAATGTAGCTGTAAATCATGAAAATAAAGCTTTTACTTATAGACCATGGCTTGTAATTTTGAAAATTTATGCTCAAACAATTTTCCTCATCAAGAGTGAATAATTAAACCATAGCTTTAAAAACTGTATTTCATCATCACAATAACTTCAGGGCTTGCTGATTTTCTTGGGATGTAGGAATGCCCTCTGGGGTCTGGCTGACCATTCAGGTATAATATTCTCCATTTCAGTAGCTGGAAACAGGCTGCTGCACATGTCAGAATTATTCATAATGTCTAAAAGTCTCTCCCAAATTGTTCCATGCTCAGTTTTGCTCTTTTAATGGGCTTGGATTGCGGGGTGTGATGCATGTTTATAGCGTGGCGTCCTCTCTGTCCATCAGCTTCATTCCGGAGTGATGTGCCAAGCAGAGAGAGCAGCCAGGGAGCTTTGCAGAGCCCCTGCTGACAGCTCTGTCCCCCTGCCTGCCCTGTCACTCGCACCAGCGGCCCCAGGGCAGCTGCCTCTCCACCACCCTCTCACAGGGCAAAGCCCTGATGGGACATGGAGACGGGAATTCCCTGATGGGGAACCTGTTGGATTGCACAGAGACTCCAGCCCTTGTGTTTTGCCCACAGAAGATTGTGTACTTTGGGTTTCTTTATGAATGTAGGAATCAGTGGTGGTGTAGAATTTTTTTAGATGACGGTTTAAGCGAAATGTGGGTTCAGTCAAATGTTTGTCTGGCATGTGGGTGACAAAGTTTCCAGTGTCCATGGTCCAGACAAGAGGACGAGATGTTGGAACCCTGGATGCTGAGAATTTTAAACTTTCTGCGCTGAAAGGCACAGACCCTCAAGACAACATTACATTTGACCTCAGGCTGTGCAGAAGCTTCTAAAATTGATTGATAGCACTGGGATTATGGGTGTGGAGTTTGAAAAGGAGTGTGTGATATCACAGGGTGGAAAACTCAGAGTTTAAGGTTTTACAATATAGCAATATACGTAGAGCAAGATGGAGCTTTTAGGGTGGAGACAGGTTTCTCTTCTTCACCTTCTTCTCCATGGGTTTGGGTGGTGTTTTGTACCAGGACAGAAAAGTCCACAGTGCAGACTTTGAGGAATTGGTTATTGGGTTAAAAGGGAAAATAATTTAGGTGTCATTTCTTAATTGGACAGTTTAGCCTTTAAAGACCTTGTAACAAGAGATAGTTGGCCATTTTGTGCCTTGCTAATGAAAGGCTGCAGAACTCCCTGCTGTGAGACTGTCACACTGATAAGAAATAACAAACACCTGAGTCTGAATGTGAGCTATCATCTCACGTGCCTTCAATCCTGAGGTAAAAAAAGGGACCCCAAAACTGGCAGCAGGCTGTGTCTAACTGGGGGCCAGGTGATGGAGATCAGCTGATTGCAGAACTTCTCTTAAACTGCAAACCCATTAGAGTGCTTAGGGCAGCCTAAGCTTGGCATGGGTGCTCTTTGGGGAATGGGATGCACCTGCAGAAGGATGGGAAGGAGCTACACAACAAAGGTAAGAGTCCTGCACAGAAACCAGTGGCTGTTCCTGGAGCAAATTTTGTGACTTTTTGTGTCTGGATACCAAATAGGGTTTTTCAGGTATTCCTAGTGCTTACGTTGGTTCCATTAATGTAACGCACGTGTGGATTTATCAGAGTGCAAAGCAACCCAAAAAAGCAGTGAGAACTATTGTAAAGCAACCAAAAAGCAGTGAGAACTATTTCACATTATACAGTATTGCAGGAGGGAATTCAGGGAAGGCTCTGTCTTCTGGCTGTAGCCAAAGGAGCAAATTAGAAGCTCCTGGGGAATTCAAACTGGACTGGCTGGGGCAATTTTTCTGCTTTGCATTTCTTTTGTAGAGAGCTACTTGAAAAATTTCCAGCTAGCTATTTTTCCCCCCCTTCTGGAAAATGCAATTCATGAAAATCAACAAGTTTCATGGGAATACGCTGGTTTTTAAAATAAAATATTTTCATTGCTCAGAAGAGCAAAAAGCAAATGGTGATGACGAGGTCAAGGAACGTTCTGATACTTCATTTCAAGCTTGTCAGCTTTAACATTTCATCCTGCGTGAAAATTTAAACAGAGGCAAAAATGAACCATGACTTATTTAAGTAAGAAAATTAGTTTACAGTTAACTTGTGGAGCTGGAAACAGGGTGTGCGGAAAATAACAGGCCTTTTGTGAAACTCCAAAATCTGCTGCTCTTAGTCTCACTGAGGAGCTTTATCCTGGGTCAAGGAGATGGAAGTGGGTAGAGCTATGAGTGCCCACTTGAGGAATCAAGGTACTGCTTAATTTCAGTGAGTTTCAGAGAGGTCATTGTGTATCCCTATGCGTGGAACTGCAGCTTGTGGCTAATGCATTTCACACAGCTGTGTCATAAAAGCCTTGGGATTAGATGCTTTGTCTGGAAAATCTACTCTCAGGCTTTAATTCACACCTATCCCTTTCAAATAGTAACTTCTGTGAGCAGTCCTGTATTCATCCTTCTGATGTGGTGAGATATAAAATATCACCAGTTTTATTTTTAATTAGTGGTCTCCGCTCAAGAACACAACTAAGTTCAGGTTCTCTGGCTGCTCCTGTGTTTTTCCTTTTATTAGGACAATCATTTTCATTTCCTGGAGGGCTTTGGGGTTTTTTTCCTGTGGAGCAGGAGTGAGTGGTGCTACAGGAGTTGAATGCTTGGCTTTTACAGTCATAATAATTTTTAGAAAATATGCTTGTCCTGGAGCTCAAAATGTATGTGAGCATGAAAGACTTGTAGAAAATAAAGGGCTTTTGTAAAATTTAGAGATCCATGGTCAGCTTTTGCGCTAGAAACATTTCTTTTTCTGTATTTAGCCTAAATGAAGCAAAGGAGCCCATTTGAACTCAAATGAATGAGAAACCTGCTCTTGAAATATAGCTTTTATGCAGAAATTGTCAATTTTGTAACAGAGCTATACATTGACTGCTTCCTACATGCAAACTGTGCCCATGTTGAGGGCAGAGGTGCTAAATTCAGCAGATGCTTCTTGTCTGGAGATGGGAGAGCAGCTCAGAGCACCCTGTGAGGGCCATGTGTTGGAGCTGGCAGTCAGACCCCTGCCCACAGCCCTCCTTCTACACGGCAGCAGACAAGGCTGATGCCAATGCCTGTCTCAACAGCATGGCAGCAGATCTTTGGAGTTTTTTCCCCCATTTCAAAGGCTCTTCCCACCATGTGAGTCAGGCATTTTCTATCATTTATCTAGCTCTGCTCTTAACCTATTTTATTCATACTCAAAGCTCCAAAGAGCCTTTTGTGATTTGTTTCACAATGCCTCTCCTGCATGCTTTGGAGAACAAGCTGAGAATCCAATTTATGACAAGGTTCACTCTCACCTCTCAATCACAGAAGGGACCATTGGTCCAGCTCTGGGCACTGCAAAGGATAGGAAATATCTGATGTGATCTAACTTATGTTCAACTTCAACCACACCACCTGGGTTACAGCAAATAGAAGCTGATCTCTGTAAATGGCAGTCAAATAACCATTGGGATGATCAAAATTTTCCTAATTCATTATGGTGTGTGTTTATGAGCACATGGGCCTTCAGCAGCTTTTATTGCTTTGGTTTTTTTTTAAACTTAGTTTGGTTCAGCTGTTGGATAAGGTCACTTTATTTCCTATCCTGGAGATCATGGGTGCATTCCCATGCTATGGATCACCTGCAGCTCCAAGTGCTTTGTGAGAATGCTTCCCCCATATGGCTCCTTGCTTTGAGAAAGGATTTGTCCAGAAATTAGGAGCTGTGTTGAAAGATACATTTAAATAACCAGCTTCCTCCTAGGAGCCACAATGCAGAGAATGAGATTTTTGGCCTACACTTCACCAGGCATCAGAGCTGCAGCACTGACATAGCAAGGCAATACTATTTTTTTTTTTTTTTGTCTTCCTTTCTGGGGCTAACCAGGCTGTGCCATCTGTTCTGCCTGCTGGACAGGGCCCAGGGAAGTGCCAAGCAGAGGAATGAGGTCTTGGAAAATGAGAGGTGAGGGTGGATGAAAAGGAGGTTCCAAGCAGGGCAGATGAAAGCAAGACCAGAAAATGATGAGCAGAAAGGGAAATATGCAGGGGAAGAAAACCCAGTCCTATCCTACATGTCTTTGTGTAGTCTGTGCCTGGCTTAGTGTGATTTTCATGGCAGTGCCAGTGGTAATTCTACCAATGGGAGAACTGAGTTTAGGAGCTCAGCAAGTGAAGGAAGGCAAGAAGACTCCTAGCCCTTACCAGAGATTGGCCTTGGCTTGTCTAACCTTAAAAACATGCAGGTCCTAGGAAAAACTGTTTTAAAGGGATGTGACTGACCTGAAGCCATGAAAAGAATGGTGATGCCTGGCTGCAGTCAATGGAAAGCACCAAGAAATCTTCCTAGGCAGAAAATGTTCTGCACTGGAGGTTAGTGCTTGGGCCTGAACTAGTCAGTGATTTCTTTGCTGTTTTCCTAGATTTTTGGCTTGACTCATTTGTGAGTGGCCTTTCTCCAAGAAAAATGTTATGCTGTTTCTATGGGATACACAACAAGCCCAAGTTTTTCCAGGATCTGATAATCCCACTTTCCTTGTATGCCTGTGTGTGCACTATGGGATCTGGTGACTCTCTGCTAGCTGCTGCTGCTGTGTCCTGACCCTGGCACATAAACACCACCTGCTACCCAGGAAATATGGACAATCTTTAGGGTTTAGCAGCAAATGAACTCCCTAAAGACACAAAGCCTGTCCCAATGTGACACTTAATGTGCAATTCTATAGTCCTGAGCTCTAGCTACCAAAACTTTGCCTTGTTATCTTGACTCTGCAAATCTTGTTGGAGAAGTTGTGTAAGGCACTGAAGCGCCTTCAGACAGGGAATGTGATCATGGTGGTTTATAAACCAGGATGTGAAACTTCAAATAGGCAGTTCCAAAAGCCATTTGATACCATGCAGGCAATATTGTAAGCTTGTGGTTTATTTCTGAATCCCTGATGTGGGAAATGAAAGATAGACAGTTTGAGCTCTTGGAGATGTGTTTTTGAGCAAGGATAAAAACAAATACCTGAAAAGGAACTTAACTAAATTATAAAATACTAGGCTTGAAATCAGGACAGCAATGCAGAGTATTCTAGGATAGTTATTATGCTTCAAATTAACACTATCCTTATTTCAGAGCAACTTTCTTGTCCTCTGGGAATGCTCTTTGCAGGATATGCTCACCTCAGAGCTGCTTGTCATTGCAATATGCTGAAAATGAATTAGGTTCAATGTACTTCTAAGGCTCTGCTTGCTCATCTTTGCCCACAGCAGACCAAATTCTGTTCTGCATATCTTCTCTGACCACATCTATAGCTGCCAATTCCTTTGTATGTAGGCAGGAATACAGCAGGAAGGCCCTTTGGCATGGGCAGCATATTTAAATTTCTCATCTGGCTTAAGCTGTCCTAACTAAACTGTGGGGACGAGGGTGTCTGTATTTGTTAATACTAAGTTTTCACACTTACAGGAGGAGTAGCTTTTTATTTCTTTCTTTGGATTGATTTCTGACTAGGTGTCTGTCTAGAGTCTTGGTTCTTGAGGGGAAACATCCTTAATTCTTTCTGCATCCTTAATTCTTTCTGCATCATGAGGCTTGCAGGTGGGTTTGGTGTCTCAGCCCTCCTGGTTTCCACAGGAAAAGGGCATCAGGTACGCATTTAAGGGCTAATAAGTACCACTGGGATATTGCATGAAGATGTTCTCTGGGACAGAAGTTTCTACAGGGGAGAGCTACTTCAGATGAGTGCTTCGGTGCCAATGGGAAAAACAGAGGGAGAGGGTTTAAACTGGACTGAGAGGAAAAACATTTTCTTTGAACCAACTCGCTGAGTCTCCTACATTCCAGTGAGAAACATTTTATAACCTCCAGTCTTTTTAAAGCAAAAGCATGAGCCTGCCCCTCATCACATAAAGAGCAGAATTTGCTTCTGCTTCTTTTGCAAGACAATGTGCCTTTTGCTTTTCAGAAGGGTCCTGGTGTGCTCCTGGGTCAGGTACCAAATGTTTGGGGACTTGGCAGTGGGTTTAAATGCCTCACCAGTGAGATGAGAGGAGATGCAGGAGCACAGGGATATGTTCTGTAGGACAGAGTGAAGGCACCTAAGTAGTGGAGTCTGGTTGATCCAAGCAGGAACGTACAGAGCTGAAGGCTCCTTGAATCCTTGAGATTCCGCATAGAGAACATGTTCTGCTGGATGCCCAGTGAATGGACAAGACACTGGACATTGAAGATACTGCTGGAGATGTTAGGACAAGATGGGGAAGGTCCAGGTCTATATATAAACTCCTTAGCTTAAAACATTCTGATGGATGGCTCTTTCTTCCCAGGGGAATGGCCATTTCACATATTCACACCTCCAAATGTTTTTTTTAGACACGATCTTTATGGTCTTTTTCTTTTACAAGAAACTTATTTTGACATTAAAACAGATTGAGAGAAAAATAATGTGGGGGCCAAGGAGGTAGTCACAAAGGAAATCTCATCTACTCCTAACCATTTTTACACAATTACAACACAAACTGACATGTGTGGAGCTTCCCACTGATGTGGTATTCAATTTTTTAAAGGCCTAAAAAGGATTTATTCCCCCCAGGCTTTTTTGAAGTAAACTTCTAGTCTAGCAATTACTCTAGTATTGAAGTGACTGACCTAAAGTTGAACAAGAAATCTGACAGATTCAAAATTTGAATTCAAGCTTTTGGTTTTCAAAGACATCTACTCCTCAATGACAACTACATCATAGGTAGACATAGGTACCTCAATTTAGGTAGGCACTACATCATTTGCTTTGCCCTAGCTGCTGTTTGGATAGTCTTTCCCAAATAAAGAAAGAAGTTTGCCTCCCATTAGGGCTGCCTTGCATCTTCCATAGTGTTTCCTGCAGACAGAAAAGTGGGAGAACAAACAAGTGTTCTGCTGGGCTATTAAAGATTTTATTTGAAGCCTGATGATCAGCAAACCTGTCCCCAAAAATCATAACATTAGTACAAGCAAATGGCTTTCGCAAATGGCTTTCTGCTACATCTATAAAAGCATGGAAACTCTGCAAGTGGTTTCTAAGAAACGTGACAAAGAAAACTCCTCACAGAAAGGACATTCAGGGAAAACTCTTTAAGTTTAAGGAGAAACACTTCCCCTGAGTCATAGCTACATTTAACTTCCATATGTCAGGTGTTGTAAATTCACAGTGAGCCTCATGGCAGAGAAGAATGATGCATCTGATTCCATGTTCTCAGAAGGCTTATTTATTACTTTATTATACTATATTATATTAAAGAATACTATACTAAAGAATATAGAAAGGGTACTTACAGAATGCTAAAAGGATAATAATGAAAACTTATGACTCTTTCCAGAGTCCCTATACAGCTTGGCCCCAGTTGGCCAATAAGCCAAAACAACTCACACCAGAATCCAATGAAACAATCACGTGTGGGTGAACAATCTCCAAACACTTTCCACATGTGAGCACAACACAGGAGAAGCAAATGAGATAAGAATTTGTTTTCATTTTCTCTGAGGCCTCTCAGCTTCCCAGGAGAAAAACCCTGGGTGAAGGAATCGTGTTCAGAGAATGTGAATGCCACAGTCAGAGAAGGAGGAGGTTGTAGCATAAAGGAAATGGGAAGTTCCTCCAGGAAAACCTTCAGATGAGCAGTTGCTTCTTCAGGCATCTGCTTGTAGGATTATGCCAGACGTAAAACTTTGCATCCATATGGTGCACTGCAAACAAGGCACTCACTGCTACACAAACATCAGCTGATTTCTGCACATCCTTTGTTTGCCTTCTAGCCAACCCTCTAATCTCTGCTGGGGCTTGCTGGGATAATTAAAGAGGAAGCAGGAAATTAAAAGGTGCTGTGTTCTTCAGGGACAGGGATAAACTGAGGTAGAGAATGATTGTGACTTGCCAGGACCACACAAGGAGTGGGAGAACCCTCAGATTATTTCCCAGTTTGCAGCCCCCATTGGGAGATGTGGGATTTCTTGCATTAAAACTAGGATTTCTCTTGAAAAGCATCATGGAATTTGGGAAGTGCATCATTGGACTCTTGGTCTGGATCATCTCCTGGCCACCTCTGCCCCTTTGGCACACAGGAACAATGGCAAAGGATGTCCTCAGAGTAAACCACCCTGGGCTTGGACACAAGTGGCTGTACCCCTTCTCCTTCTGTGACTTCATGCCCCTTTTAACTGACTCAAAATTATCAATTCTGAGTGCTCAGGTTGGTAGAAGAACTCTGTGGTCCTACAGGGGTTTTGATAAGGGTGTTTTAAAGCACAGTGGTATAGCTCAAGTGTTTATTTACAGTGAGACAAATCTTTCTGCTGCTTGGCTACAGACATAAGGTTTTTTTTACCTAGGAATCTGGGTGACTGTTAAAAAAAAAAGAGAAATAAAACACAAAAACCTTCCACAATGAACCCCAGAACCACGAATGTGGAACACTTTGAATAGCTCTAGCTAGAAATATTATTAGACTTGTGAATAAGCATGTTTGTGTGTTATCTTCTTTTATGAGGGCTAAATACCCTTGCTTGCAAAGGAAAAGAACACCTTATGGATGGCCCAGCCAGCACAGACCTGTGCCCTCCAGATAAAGTGCCCTTGCCAAAGACAGCACCAGGCAGATACAGAATTAAAAATAAACCAGTAGCTTAAGAATCCCAGTAAAATGAAATGCAACTGCCCAGATTTTGTGCTCCATTTCAGTGACACTGGTTTGTGTTCTCAACCTGTTGCAGAAATTTCCAGATTACAGATTTTAAGAGACAATTCATCTGTTTAAGAAGAACTACCCCATAGTGCTGTGACTGTGGTGAAAGGAGTCCTATATGAGAAAAACAGTAATTTTTATGCCAATTTTGTTTGATTTTAATACCTGTGCTGAGACTTCAAGTGCTGGTTTTCTTTGATGGAGACCTTGGAAATAGGTTAACTCAATGAGCTTTTTGTTTTGTGGAGCTGAGTGCATATAAAATCACCCAGATGGCTGAGAGCCAGTTGCAGTTTTCTTCAGTCACAAAAGTATTGTCATTTCTCATGACTTCACTGCAATGTTTTTTTGACATTTGCTGCCTTCTCTGCATCCCTGACTGATGGCAGCAGACACTGAGAATCTCAGCTTTGCTTGAGAGCCCATGGAGATGTGTTCAGCCACTGTGATTATGCAGAGTAGTTTGAAGGTGTTATGCAGGTGTGCTCTGAAACCTCGCACACAAATAGAATAATCTCAAATAGCTGAAATAGGAGTGCAGGAATTCCTTTCCACCTTCCCCTTCTTTTATTCTATTCCCAGGAGATTTTCTGTCATCCACACTTTGCACCTGTATAGCTGCCCCAGGACAATGACTTTAAGCATTTCTCTGACCTTAAGAAAACCTTTTCCTTGTGTCTCAGCATAAGATGGTAAATAACTCCAAATTGATCAAAGATTTTTCACATTTATATAATAAATACCAGCAGAATTAAGAATAGATCCTGGAAAACTGGGACCAAAGTCTCTTGCTGTCAACAACAGCTCACTGTGGTTCATTTTTGAGAAACAATTACTGGAGACCACTGTAATGCTACTTCAGACATTTACACCAGCCTGACTTTGAGGTTAAATATTGAAATGTATGCATTTTTTCTGGCTGCTAATTAATTGTTGGTGTAGACCCACATGGACTGCAGAAATATCATTCATTTGCTCTGTGCACATAAACATGATCCTTGCACTTGTATTCATATTGAAACTTCTCTGTAGCAGTTAAAATTCACTGTGAGTAGCTTGGAATGTTCAGGAGAATTGGTATGAATCAGACCATGATTCCCTAAGAGATTCAAAAATGCAGAGAGAAGCTCTCTGCCTATACCATAGGATAAAAATTACTGAATACCCTGTATCAAGCTAGTAAAGCAGTTAATTTTTTTCCTTTCTAAACAGATTTTAAGCCTGCTGCTCAAAAAGGCTCAAGCTCTTCTCAAAATCACCTGTATCTTTTTCACACATAAAAATATGGAAATATGTTGAGGGAAGGCTTCCATAAAGAAAGGGGAAAATAATGTGACATTCTAAATCTGTAGACATCTATTGTATATTTGCTGAAGATCAGACTTTTATCACTTGCTAGAGGTGTAAAATTAATATGCCTTAAATTAATAAAAGTACTGATTTCACGCTCCTGCAAGCCACAGGGGAAATGATGAATCAATGCAGCTTTTTCCGTGAGCAAAGCAAAGGTTTGAGCAGGAAAAGTGTGGAAGGATGTGCCCCCAGAATGGCAGAGAGCTGTAAAATCCCATTCCCACTGTTCTTCAGCAAAGGAATAACTTGAAGGGAACAGGGAATAAAGGGATACTAAGGGGAGGCAGTGGCAATCCATCAAAAACCTCTTTTGCACCAGCACAGAGAGAGCCAAGGAAAGACCAGGGAATTGCAGACCCTAAACTCCTGTGCACAGGGACAAATGCTGAAGGGGTGTTTTGTTTCACCAGGCAACAGGCAGAATGATTAACTTAACACTTGCACAGGCTGCTGATGCTGCCCTATAAATAGGCTTTAAAAGTTTTAAGTTCCACAGACTTAGGGCTTAAGCAAACAAGGTGCAGTTTAATGGGAATATCATGAAATATAGCATCAAGAACTACTTACCAACCCAGACATCTTTTTTTTTTTTTTTTCCCTGCTTTTCTCTTAGTAATGCACAAACCAAAGTCCAAATGTGGACATACTCCCAGGGTTTTAGGGTTCTGCAAAATTGAAATTGGCCTTATTCTCAATGGGATAACAAATTTTTCATCATGGCAATTCTGGACAAGGTGAAAAATTTGCCATTCAAACAGTTTGCTTCAGTATTGCAGCACTGAAGCAGAAAGTGGAGGGAAGGGCAGAGGAAGTTACTTTATAAAGAAAAATTGCATCAACTCACTTTCTGAGAGAAAATGAAATTGAAATTGCCCTTAAATGAATTGTTTCCCCCACAGCTTGTTTCAGCAGCAGGCAAAATGCAGCGCACTCATTTATTCACTTGTTGTTTTGTGGGGAAAAGAGACAATTATCAAGTTGTGTATAAGGCTCTGACTTCTAAAATTCACGTCAGTTTTGTGTCATTACTGTATGCACATAACACTTTATGATGTATCCCCACAATATAAATGCATTTTTTAATATAAATTTCCTAGTTAAATCTGCACTAATGCTGGTAAATGGGGCCTATGTTGGTGGTAAATGTGTTGAGCTTTGACAGGGAGATACTTTCCACCCCTAATCTAAGTGAGGCGCCAGCAAATCCATCAGAGGAGATTTATTTAAGAGATTCATCCCACTGCTGGCCTTGCTGCAGTAAAACAGGCTATAAAGTTCCAGCAAAGCCAAACAGCAGCGTCCTGCTGGGCTGATGTAAATGCCAGTGCATCCAGTGGCCTGTGCTCAGTGTTTGGGGCAGCCCGAACTGGATTTTAGGCTGCCCCAAACAGATTCTTAGGATTTTTATTATAAACAAAGGCCTCCCCACTGCTCTGCAAGTGCTGAACATTGGGAAGGCTTTGAGATCACTAATTATTTTAAGAATCTTAAAAGCATTTAGCTAAGACAAACATCCAGAAGTAAGGTGAGCACCCGAAATTATTGTGATGCACTGACAATGGTTTCTGGGGCTACTGCTGCATGGTGTACATATATATATATGTGTACTGTATATTATATATAAAATATACTCAGGTTTATATATATATATATATATATAACCTTATATATGTATTTTATGTATATATATTTTATGTGTGTATATATATATAATACATTATATATATATATATAAAATATATTATATATATAATATACTCATTCTTCCCAAGCTGTCACTGTTCTGACTTGGGTATGGAATTCCAGCCTGGCACTAAATAGCCAAAATAAAAAAAAAAAATAAAATAAAGATGCAGCAAACAACTAACCTTCAACTCAAGTGGATAAAAAAACAATTCTTCTGGAATGGCCTCGGTTAGGACAGTAGATAAAATAGGAAAAAAAATTCTATCCTGATGGTACCCTTACTTCTGGTTGCACTGGATGGAGAAAAGATGCAGAGTGTAAAAAGCTATATAAAGCCCAAGCAAGGTGGAGAGAGAGTTTCACAGTGACGTGCAGAAATGAGGCAAAGCCACTAGGGTTTAGCCACTGATCTCTGATGCTGGGAGCTCCACTTTTTTAGCTTCCAGAGGTGCTTGCCAAGACAAATCTGTTTCAGATAAGCTAATGGAAAGGCAAACTTAATCCTAAATTGCTATTTGCTCTTCATTTCTCGGGGCTTGTCTCCTATGTACTTCATTACTTCTTCAGAGAGTCTGGGCTCTATTATTTTTCCCTACACAGCTTCTTGAAAAGACAGTGTCCCATATCTAGTGCTGGAATGTCCTCATGAGGAAAATTTAACTTTTACCTCCAGCATGTGACACACAGCTTGAGACTTCCAGAGGCATTGGTTTGCTGTCAAATACAGGTACCAGAACACCCTTGCTGACATCCTGACCCCACTCTTGTCATATTTTGTGTTTCTGCTTTGTGGACTGATAATACTAGAACACCTGGGCAAAACTGCTACAATAATATTCTTTTAGCACAGACACACAGCTATTTTTTGTTTTCCTAACCTTATTCTTAGAAAGATCTGTACTGCTTCTGCAGACATCTTCCAATAAAAAAAAAAAGCAGCCTGGAGCAGATGCCCAGCATGGAAATGTCAAGTCTGAACAGTTAAACCTAAGCAGTATCCTAAGAAACTGAGGAGGGTGCTGGTACTACCCTAACACTATTTAATGCTACATTAACAAGTTTTGCTTTCAGTGAAGATCCTGAGAGATGCCACTCATCCCTGTCAGAGAAAGAAATGCAGGAACCCACTGACTTCACTTAGGTCAGCATTTAGAGGCAGCACAGCTAAATAGATCCTGTTTTAGGACCTGTGATCCTGACACGTCCTGTACTAGTCATTGCCATTGTCTCCTCATTATTTTAATTACCAAAGCTCTTAGCAAACCACACCTTTATGTTTGTTTTTTTCTTGTTTTCGGTTGGGTTTTTTTTTTTTCTCCTCTGAGCAGTCCAAGCCAGGCTCATGTAGAAGTACCACATTGCTATAGAGCAGAAAACCTCATGACTTTGGGCATTTTCCTGCTGTCCTGTGATAAGAAGCCTTCTATTAAGTGCTTGTATCAAGGAGATGGAGACACAAGGTTGTGGCAAGCCTGTGTTTATGTGACTGAAAAATAGAGCATGCTGATAGGGGCAGTTTGAGTCATTCAGACAGCCGGAAGAGTCCTTGGTCCAAGGAGTCAGCATCTAGATTGAGCTGGAATGGTCTGGGTTAGATGACCTTGGTCAGTTCCTTTGTGGTTTTATTCAGTGTGTCCTCAGTTTGTGAAATCCATGCTGGTTGCAAGGGTGTGTTAGTGCTGTGCTGCATAAACTCTGGTGCTGCTGCAAGGCAGGGGTGGAAAAAACCTGTGAACTATAACTTTTTCAGATGATGTGTTTTTGGAGAATTTGTAGGAAGTATTCTAAATTTTGAATGAAAAACGATGCAGCACCTATGACTGAGGAAACAGCACCCACACTTTTCCTGGGTCTGTGATTTTACAGTGCTTGCTTTCAAGCTGTGTTTTGTCTTTCAGTTCATTATATTACTTTCTGGGAGTCTGCTAGGATTGGTTTTGGGGTCACTCCAGACATGCTCTTTTCCCCTGGGCATCATCCATGGCAAGACTGATCCTGCTCATGGTGGCCTTCCCAAGCCCACAAATAAACGCTGGCTTTTTCTTTTTCATTTATTTTCATATATCAGCCTTCTCCTATCTGTGAGGGCCACAGCATTTGTTCAGGACACAGCACAAGGTTATTTAGTCTAGCATTTTGTGGAGCCTTGAATTAATCTTTAATTTTCCATAACTAATGTTCTGTATTAGCTTTGCAAATAATCCCTTGAAATTTCCATCTAGTTTTGAAGAGTTGTAAGTAAAGCTCACCCTCTGTGACTTTGCTTTTTCATCTTCCAACAGTGTTAGCTTAAGGTTTGTCTTTCTAAATCTGACTGCTTCTACATTTCCTCTTTGATATGTGCAGATCTCCTCTGTGCAAGCTCTCTGTTCGCCAGTGTGCTTTCAAATCTTACACCTTGTTCAGAGGTAAAAATATTCCTGTCAGCATGGAAAGCTCTGCATTTTTGTTCTGATCTCCATGAGAAAAAAATTGCATCTGTATTCTGCTCTTCTATGCGCTCCTGTTAATCTCTGTTCTTGCAAATAAGCCACTGCTGCACAAATTGTGCTGTTCATTTTAATGAGTTCAAAAGCATAAAATTTGGATGTTCTCATTAACATCCCTGCAGTGCAGTCCAAACATTGATTCAGTGAATGCTTTCCACCTAGTGCCATAAAGTTATATGTTAAATAAAACCAATTCAGAAAGTTATAGATTTTTTTCATTAGATACTTGAATATTCAATCTTAAAAAAGATTTCATAACAGTGTTATGAAGATCACCTATCTCATCAAATGAAGAGAGGGCTCCATGTGGTTAGTGTGTAGGAATAAGCAGATATATAGAATACAAACACTACTGAAAAAAGGGAAGCGGCCCAGAGGAGAGGATCATGACTGTAGCAGGGTTTTAGCTTAAGAGGAATTAAAAATCCACTAAGCACCAGGGAAAGATTCTTAATCTTAATTTAATATACTGATGGTTACCAAGATCATATTTTTTAAGCCAGGAAGGGTTATTGCAGTCCTGTTCTCTGACCCCCTTGCAATGAAGGACATAAAAGTTTGTCACTGGGGCAATTCTTTAATGAGGAATAAAACCTTTAGGTGTTTATGAGACACCTAGAATTGGACAGATTCTGCACTGCTGAGAGCAGTCTTTTCTGGTCTTTTCTGTGGAGTCCTAGAAGTCTGCAGAATAATACATAAGACCTGTCCAAACTATGGAAGTGTTTCTTATAATACAGGCTCCCAAACTCCTCCCAGTCTGCACTGAACACTATGTGAATTTCCACCACAGTGGTACTGAGTTAAATCTCAGGGGCCTCTTTCATACTGGATCCCAAATAGCAATAATGAAGAAACCAGTCATACTGAGTGTGTTTAAAATAGAGGTAGTTTGTTTTCATGAGACAGGCTTGGTTATTTCACATGCTGGGTCAGAAACTGCAAACAAAATTTGCTGAGAAATTACCAAAGTGATGCTGAGGATACACAGTGGTGGGTGGTGAGAACTAGACTGGCTTAATTACACTGAATACTAACAAAAGAGTATTCTTGCATGAGATTTTATTATTTGAGATTACCATGGGAGACTGAAGATTAGTATATGAATGTTTGATTGTCCAGGACACAGTTTACTGTAATATCTTGAGACCTGTAATGTTTCACCTAGATAAAGGTCAATTTTTCTTTATTGGAGATAAACTTTTTGAAACTTTTGCCAAGACATATTGTGGATTACAATGAACTAATTTCATGCTGTAAATCAGCCTGGAGGAGAACCAACTCCAGTGCACATAACCAAAGGAATCCAGTTGGGTTAAGCAGCAGTGTATCACAAATTCTGCCACTGAGGTTGGCTAACAAGGTGTTTGTTTTGGCACTCATACTCCCATGTCCAACATTTTGGAGAGCGTGGGGTTTGGTGGGGATTTTTTTGTTTGTATGTTTTCTCTGCCACCCATGGGTCTAATACTGCATTCTTCTGTGGTGACTCTTCAATAATTTCCAATTTATTCTGCAGTGAAAAAAAAGAAATAGCTGACTCTGATCTTCTTACACTTTGAATGACACATTTGAAGTTCTCCCTTGGGCAGCTCCTCTGGGTCAGTTGCTGGGTAGGTCAGGCAGAGATCATGGCTGACAGCTCTGGCTAAGTGGCTTCCACTGCTCTGGGGAGTGGGAATTTTGTTTCCCAGGGCAGGCACAGGGATGAGCTGCTGACAAAAGCAGCTCTCTAGAGCAGGGTTGTGTAAATCTCTGATAGACTATGTTGTAGTCAGACTGAGGCTTGGATGGAAAATACAGCCACATGAAGGGGGGAAAGGAAGTAAAGACAAACTCCTTTTGTGCTTGTGGGTTCTGTGGGTCAAAATGAAATTAGCCCTATTGGAAAAGCAGTGAAAGACAGGATTACCAGATATGTTTTTAATGAAAATAAGTGTTGTTTCTGTGCTTTATTTTGCTGTCAGTAATAAGTGTTAGTGGCAGGGCCAGAAGGATCCCAGAGGGCTGACAGGGCTGGTTCTCAGACAGTGCCAGACTGGGAGCCATCCCTCAGGCTGGATCTCAGCAGCCCTGGCCCTGAGGAGAAATCATGGAAAGGAGCTCTGGCAATGCCCAAGCCACAATTCTCTGGGTGATTTGGGGCTCTCAGGCTCCCATTTCCTTCACCTCAGTCACTTGACGCCTGTCCCAGCGGCCTGCCTTGCAGGATGGAGACTGTGCTGGTGGCCACGGTTCCCACAGCCTTTGGGAAGCCACAGTGCTGCTCAAGCACTGGAGAAATTCCCTCCCTGGGAGAATACATCCTGCCCACTTGCATCCTTCCACCCTGAAAACTTCTCAAGCCACTTATCCAAGCAGCTCCCCTGTGGTAGCACAGCACTGCCACTGCCCCAGGCCTCTGCTCCGGCTTTTCTGCAGCTCCTCTGCTGCTGACCCCAGAGGCAGCAGAACAACCTGGCAATGTCAGCAGCTCTGTGTGCTTTCAAACCCAGGCTGGATGTTTTCAACATATTCCCTCATTTTCCTGCAAGCAGACTACTGTCTAACATTTCTGGAAAGGCAACTGGAGGCCCCAGCCAATTTCTATGGCATTTTAAAGCTGCACATATGTTTAATATATCTACTACTTCCTTCCCCAGGGCTTCATGCCTCTCTTGCCATTCATCTTTTCATGCTGGATGCAGAGAATATGAGTTATCTACAGCATCACTGCCATAACATATGGCACTTCCCAACACCTACATGGCAAATCCATCAGGAGCTGTAGCAGCTGCAGCCTGACTCCAGCAGTGTGAATGCTCTACCTGGTGGGAAACAGCCATAAAAAAAGAACTTTTCCCATTCAGAAGTATGAAAAGGCTACAGAAACAGAGGCACCTCCCTCAGCTGTTTGCCTGTCTCCAGGAAAAGGTAGGAGTCAGTGAAAACAGGAGGGGCTGGTTTGATCTGAGGTAAAGGGAAGGAAATGTGGGCTCAAACAGCAGGTCAGGATGAGATCTGCTGAGGTAGGACTTCCAAAACTCTGGGGTGGCAATGGAGAGCTCCAGCAGCTCCCCTCAGACTGCCTGTGGAGAGGGAAGGGAAGCTGAGGGGTGTCCCTGCCCAAAGCTGGGATTGCCTCTGCAGCAGGGGTGTACAAAAGGCTGCCAGAAATACTGAGCAAACACAGACCTGGAAAGAAAGCAGCAAATGAATGAGGGTGCCACAGCTCCCTTGCCACCTCAGAGCAATTCTTTGTCTCTCCTGCTCACCAGGGCTCTGTCAGGAGTGTGGTGAGAGGGTACAAACATCTCCAGTCACCAGCAGATAATCACAGCCCTGCTACCAGGGCTCAGCTAGAGCCTAAAGCATTCATTGATCCTCCTGCTTTAGGGCACTGTTAGTTTTTCATACATCTAACATATTTATTTTTGGGTGCTGTAATGTAAAAGGCTCAAGGGTGGCACAAAAGAGAGTTTCTTTGAGAAATACAGACATAATTTGTTTCTCCTGCTCTGCCACAAAGCCAAAATAGGTAAATTTACCAAGTTCTATGACCAAGATTAGCTATGTACAGATATAGACTGCTTTCCTTTTTAACCTGTGCAAAGCTGGCTTCAGGCAATGACTGCCTGGAGCAGCCAACATCCTCCAAATCCACACCAAGGAGTGGTTTCCAGGACCAGTTCCAGTGGGAACCACTTCAGAGTGGCTGTTCCTTGCTGCATCACACCACTGCTGCCAGGATTAGCTCACCTGGTCTCATGCCCTGAATATTTGATGATGCTCAGTGCACTGACAGTGTGGGCAAAGAAGGAGCTGGGGATGAGAAGCAGAGATGGGAGGAAGCCCAGAGTGAGGAGGATGAGAAAGGAGCTGTAAATACAAAGTCTTCCTGTAAAGAACAAAGCCATTTCACCATATGCAGTCTTTAGGGAATATGCACAGTTCTAGGGAGCTGGAAGGGGAAGGGTGACAGCTGAGAAGAAGCAAGGCAAGAAAAGTATATACAAGGAAAAAAGACTTCAGATATCAGGGAGGTAGCAACAAGTTTGTGGAAGATTAAAAATCTTGCTGTTTCAGAAAGTTTCTGCATTCTGTACCCTGCTGGGGAGCAGCAGACTGACCCAAGCAGTGCAAACCTTTACCAAAACCAGACAAACCATTCCTGGAACTCCAGCAGGAAGCTTTGCAGTTGCCTTTAGCTAAACTGCAGGAGACAAGGGGGCAGGGCAGCTATCTTATCAAGGCAAGAGCTGCAGGGGGTGGCCAGGCACAGGACGAGGGAAAAATTTGTGCAGCACGCATAAATCTTGAATCCTTGCATTCCTTCCTCAGCAATCAAACAGCAGGCTATATTTAGCCCAACCTAAACAACAAAAAAAAAAAAAGAACAGCAGGACTAGTCTTGGCTCCAACAGCTGCCACCAGCTGCTCAGAGGGGATACAGGTAGAGCTGGTGTCAGATGTGGTTAAATGAGATGGAACAGGGGAGGCAGCTATGCCTGAATGAACAACGTTGGCATTTGGTTAGAGGAATTCTGCATTTTATGATTTCATGGTTAGCCAGAAGGAGGATCAAATGTTGAGCAGAGCATGAATGGTTTCCACTACAGCAAGGGCAAGGCTACAGTGAACCATGGATAGGCAAACAAGCAGAGCAAATGTTTGTATGTCTAGCCCAGGTTCCTGGTGTTCTTCTCTTTAGTTATAGCATGACAAGATCAACAAATGCAGTTTTGAGAATGTATCTGTGTGCTAAAGCCACAATGCAACTTATTTCACCAATGCATGAACATGGGCCTCTCCCTCTTCCTCCCTCAACATCATTCCCTGAACAGGAGCCTGGGATTATTTCAATGCAGCTGGTTGCTTGTAATATTACTTGCTCCAAGGGGACACATTTGTATTCTCGTTGGGGAAGAAATAATCTTAAAGTCAGTGGCCTAATTACTGTTATGACTTATACACATACATGCACAGTCCCTTCAGAGGAGCTGGAGCTGGTTGAAAAGTGTAAAACCAGACAATGTAAAAATTTGGAGTGTTTTATGAGTACTTCACCAGCAAAATAGTAAAAAATTGTTTTTCAAATTTTGCAACATAGCAAAATTAATATAGTGGGTGTTAAACATGATCACTGAACAATCACTTAAGCATCTGGTTGTCATTGCCATTCCTAAGAGCAAAAGGGGAGAAAAAAGGCAAATTATCTACTACACTAGTGTAAGTAAAAAAAAAACAAACCAAACAAAGCCCTCAACAGAAAATCCAGCCTCTTTCCACCCATACTTCTGGATTTCAGAGGCACCTTATTGCAGTAATCCATACATTAGTTGGTACAGCAAGGACTTTGAAGATCTTGTGGCAGCTTTTCTTGCCTCACTAGCAGAGCTGTGAGCTTGATAACTAATCACTCCTTAATAACTCGTGTTTCCTCTGCAAAAGTCCCTGAAATGCAACTGGTGGGGGAAAATATATGAGCAGGGATTTGTGAAGCAGAAAAATCACTTTGGGCTTCTTTCCCAGTAACCCAGAGGGTTTTTTTGAATGGGAGGTGGGGTGACAATGAATGCAGTTCTATTTCCCAGATGCCCAGACCTTGCGATTGGGAAGTGATCCCTGGTAGTGTGTTTCAGACATCCCCAGATAATGAAAACAATACACAGATTTCTTGAAGGACTCTCTGGTTTGGCTGCTACTTGAATTTTTCTGCAGGAACTTTCAAAACCAGGTATTTTTCTCGCAGCTATGTCCCCCCATCTGGGCTTAGACATGGGAAAATACCATAAATCAACAGATACAAAAATATATCTGCTCAGGAGTTTCCCAACTGTAACTCTTAAATGATTGGAGTTGATGAGATCCTAATTTCTGTGATGGCACAGGCTCTTTGTGAGGTGACACTCACTGAAACCGATTTCTGGTCACATTTTTGCCCAAATGGAAGCATCCAAGCTGTTGCTGGATCAAAAGGTGAGAACAACCCCTCTGCCCCACATACCTGATTGCACAAGCAATGATTTTCTTAGGAGCTGATACATTTACTGTACATTTATTTCAGTGTCATTTATTGGGAGAAATCCTCAGTATCATTTATTGGGGGAAATCTTCAGTATCTCCCCCATCGCTGAACCCACACACATTTCCATGTCCCATTCCTCAGCCCATCCAGACAGATAAGAACTGCATCTGCCAGGGGCTGGGCAGACCAGCCCTGCTAACCCAGAAACTTGGGAGTGTTCAGCCTGGCACACACACAGCAAAAAGGCACCTTGGATAGCTGCAGCTGCGGCTGGACATTCTCTTTTTTTGCCAAAATAGAAAGGCTCCTAAGCAGAGGTATCTTGAGCATTCATAGTTCACTGAGTTATGATTTGGAAGAGCATCAGCCATGTGGCGTTATCCAGTACACGCCCTGTTTTTCTCCTCTTGGTTCATACATTTTCACTCCTCTTTAGATTGCTGGGCAAATGCTGTGTCTTGTGGTGACATGGAGTCTTTAAGTCTTTATTAATTGTTACCACTGTAGTTTTAAAAGGAGCTATTGAGGAAATCCTCAGTTTTGTTACCATAGGAATGAAGCTGTAGGATTCAGTGAAAGAACAATTTAAACAGCAGTGTTTAAGTGATTCACTTCAACTTTAATTCTCTGCTCCATCCAAGCTCCTCTTGGCTGTAAAGAACGACTCTAAAAGCTGTTTCCCCTCCTCAGTGCTGCTTGACTCCAGCCCAAATTAGGAGGTACAGCCCTGTTATCTATAGCAGGTCTTAGCAATGTCCCTTCCCACCCACAGAGCACTTCCTCCTCTTCCCCAGTGAAGCAGCTGCAAACTGCTCCTTGGCTCAGGCACAGCTCCTCATCTGGCTTTTTTCAGCTGTTTTAAAACAATGTTTATGCAGCTTTTATACAGTAAGAACAGGGTGAATGGAGGAGTAATCTAGTGCACTGTATGAGAGCAGGTTGGGATGCTTGTACCTGGTGAGTTTGGCCATTACTCCGTGTAGTTCTGATCTGGGGGAACTCCTGTGTGCCTCTTTCTGAGCTGGTTTGCTCTTTTTGTATCTGAAAGGTTTAGATCTGCATTAAGTTAAAAGGCAAAACAGGACAGGTATATTGATTAGCCAGGTGAGTTGATTAGCTACTCTGCTGGTCTTCTCCAGCAGGCAGGAGTACACAAGGCACTCACTCACTCACATTAACTATTGCCTCCTGTTTGTTTTTTAAACCTTTGAATTGTGGAAACTTGATAAGCAGCAAGAAAGTGGAAAGAAAGAAATGTTTTGTTTTTCCTGGATTTAACTCTTTTGTTAAATCTCTTTTGAAAGATCTCAAAATTTGAGATATCTCAAAATTTATTCACTGAATAGGGACAGCATCTCTATTGAAAGAGATCTCCCTTTTGATAGAGATGCTATCCCTATTCAGTGTATATTTTGAGCTATCTCTTCTGATAGAAATGCTATCACTATTCAGTGAGTATATTTGAAGACAGCATCTCTATCAAAAGAGATATCACTATTCAGTGAGTATATCTGGACATATCTCTTTTGATAGAGATGTTATCACTATTCAGTGAGTATATTTGGAGATATCTCTTTTGATAGAGATGCTGTCACTGTTCAGATTTGTGAGCAGTGTTCTGGTTTCCCACCTCACATTTTGGAGAGTCTTGGGAGGGATTGCTTTGTACAACAGGGAGTCTTTCACCCTTAAAACAGATGGCTGGCATTAGCAGTGAGGCTGGGATGTTCCTCAGCTCTCAGTAACGGTAACAGGTCCAACAACTTCTGTAGCGCCTGAGGGACAGCTCTGGCTCTCCACACACTGTCCTGGAGCACAGCACTTCGTTCTCCACAGCTGCTGTGACTCCCTGACCCAAGCTCTGGTCAGGCAGTGGGAGAGGAGCCTCCCCAGGACATTGCAGAGTGTGCCTGGAACTCCACAGACGCGGTCAGGTGCTTCAGCCACTCACAGATTAAGAACCTAATGCCTGGCCCTTCCTCAGCAATGAGGATGAGCCAGGAAAGCAAGCCAGTGACCGTATTTTGGCATGACTTTCTGGCAATTGCAGTGGCCCTATTTATCACCCAAAGTCTCCTTTTCATTGCATGTGTGCTCCAGCATTCTGCCTTGTGCTCTTGCTTCTGGAGTCTGGCTTATCTTCCAGCTGTCTGGCCAAGTCTGCTCCAGCAAGCTCTGACCACAGGGTCCTGTCCTCCAAACTGACCACAAGGACAGGGCATGGTGTGGTAACACCAGAAAACACATTATTGACACTATTCTAGCAGGGTACTGCCCACCAGAGCCAGCTGTTTGCAGGCTGCTCTGTGCCCAGCTCTGTTCCTAGCAAAGGTGCAACAAACAGCACTTGCACAGCTCCCACTGTTGTTGCTGTTGGCTACAGGCAAATAGGTATTTTCAGACACCACCCCCCTCACACACACACACACACACATTTATTTCTCTGCAGTTGGCCAAGCTGTTGAAACTGGATCCTTTTATGGGAATGTACAAGAGGGGTTTTCATAAGCAAGCTGGAGATTCTGGAAGGCACAGTTCAGGCTCTGTTCAGGTAGCTGACAGTGCTCTGTGGCCCTTCCACCCCATTAAATTCATCCTGTTGTGCTGCCCACTTATTTCTGCCTTCATTTTCACACAGACTGGCAAATATGGTCACAGTCAAAAGGGGGGACCTCATTCATATTTTATGTAATATTTCCTTGCATCTCAAAGGGAAAAAAAGGAGAGAGGAGAAGACTTTGAAGGACTAGGATGTTTTTATTGGCTTTCTATTTCTTCTGTCTCCCACCCATTTCCAGGACTACAGGAAAACATTTTTACTATTTACACTATCCTAGTATATATTGAAATCTACAAAAAGGATACAATAGGTAAAAAAGGCTTTTGTTGATCCTGTGCTGGTGTGGCATTTTAACAGAGCACTTCAAAGCTAGTTTTGTATTTTTTAAATATAAGCTCTCAAACTATTAAGAATACCAGGGAGGGGAGACTCTTTTAGTCTTTGTTTTCCTGCAAATATTTCAATGTTCCCTTGCATTATTTTGAATCCAGCCAAAAGACTGGAATACCACAGAATCCATCAACTGAATGCAAGATAAACCAAAAGGGGAACCACTGAAGTTGCAAAACTTGGGTAGGACAGTGAAATATGAATACAAAAGAGGGAATGGGGTAAGAGCAGCAGGGGAAGAGTTTAAACTTATCCCAGAATATTATCAGCATTCCCTGGGGCATTCTATTCAAAAAGGTGTAATTTAATCTGCGTTGCCTTTGAATAAGCAGCATAATCTCTAAGAACTTCTGCCTCACATATGCCTTTTGTCCTGATAGCTGACAGAACTACTTCACTGATAGTGTTCTGCTAAAATACCTTCAGGGTAAATGTGCTTTTATAAACAACCCATTCCCAAGTTACTGAAACTGTAATGCTTTTATAGGACAGAACCTTGGCATGTGTAACATAAAAGTCACTTTGGGGAACTGGAGCTGGTTGATGGCAGCTGAGTCTGGCTTAATGCTCTTACCAGGACATCCTATCTCCTGCCTTCTCTTGTGCAGATTTTTTTTTTTTCTAAAAGAAACAGTATATTACAGTTCCCAAAGTGCCACAGGAGCATGATTAGGCTCAGTCTCCTCATTTCTCATCCCTGTGGGTGCAAGGACTTGTTAGAGTGGTCGTGGAGCTGTCAAGTTAATGCAACACCCCTGAAGTACCCGAGAGAGACTGCAAGCCTCACACTCTGCTCCCCATCTCACCAGAGGAAAGGCTGTCTGCACAAATGGATTTTTAACATTTATGCCTCCCCCTTGTGTCTCTACCACATGAAATCGACAGACTATGTTTATTTCTCAAAAGATCTCTGCAAATGCAAACTTTACACGTGGTGCTGCCTTAGATTGCTGGTAAACATGTAAATCCAGGAGAGCATTGAGAACAAAACTTCTTTGAGTTGCTGAGTCTAAAATCTCCAGTGGAAATCAGCCAGAATTACAACTGTGACAGAAGTCATCTAATATTTAATAGAGGATAGGGAGCATAATACCCCGTGACTTCATCAAGCACAAGCTAAGAAGAGACAAATTGAATATTACTAATTCTGTTCCACTGCAGAAGAATGATGTTTCCACTTACTCCATGAGAAGTGGGTTTGATTTGGGAAGTTTGTTTTGGTGTTGTTGAGCTTTTCCTTAAAAAGTGATAAAAATACATCTATTTGGTAGAACCTGGAGAAAATAGCTCCAAAGAAGGGAGAATTCCTGGCCTGATCCCAACCTCCCTGACAAGAAGGTCAGAGATGTCCCTTTTTATGAAGAGTTTATCAGCACAGAGGGAGCAATAAGTTACCCAAAGACAAGCAGAAGTAAAAATCAGAAATCAAACATACCTGACTTGCCCACGCCAGCGCGGCCGAAGATCGCCAGCTTCACCTCTGCACTCTTGGCCATGCTGGAAGGAAGGCAGTGGTGGCAGACTCCCTCAATTTCCAAAAGTGAAGCACAAGAACTGTTCCCAGCTCCTGCCTTCAGCTTCACCGTGTCATTGTGACGTCAATGCAGAGCCTGGGGAAGAGCAGCACAAGGATGGAGCTGCAAGGAGCCAGGCTCTCCCCTTCCCCTGCCCACCCCCTCCTTTCCCTTCTCCTTTTAAATAATCATGATAATTGAAGCTGTGCTCCTGCTTTAAGCATTGCAGCAACACCACTGACACATTTGGCACTCTTTGTGCAGAGCCTACCTTCAGCTTTCTGGCTATTGCTTTGCTTCACACTGGCACTGTAAGACTGCAAAAGGTACTTAACAACCCCAAGCACCTTGCAGGGCTCCTAATTATTTATTTCTTCCTTTCTCTTTCAGCTGAAATTGCATCTATTTATTGTACTTGAATGTTATTCAGGGAATTATTTTTTGTAGAATATATTTAATAGCTGTGAGCTCTCACTAGCAGTGCCTGCAGATAGCTGCTCTTTCCTTGAGCCCTCCAGCTCCAAAAGGGTTTCAATTACTCAGCAGCAGTTGCCTTAAAACCTTCCAAGCACTTGTACCTTGCTCACTGCCCTAAACAAATCCATACCCAGAAAGTTCTCCAGCGCTCCTTTTTAAGCTGCCTCAGCTCATACATAAACATTCAGCAAAGCACGGGGTCAGCAGAGGGATGCCAGAGTTCCTGGTACTGCACTTTGAGCTGGGGAATTGTCTGTGCTCACAGTTTGGCTGCATGACCTTGATTCTGCTGACCTGGACAGTGGCATCTATAACCATACCTGTCATTGCAGAATGCTTTAAGATCTTCAGTGGCAACATGACAAGCGTGATGATGGTGATCCTCAGCCCTGACGAAAACCTCAAAACTCGGTGTCCCCTTAAAGCAGGGTAGAACTTTACATGTGAATGCAGCCAGTGACAGGTTTGCTGCTGAGCTGAAGCACCCGCTTTAGCCATGAATTCTAACAGTGGTGTAGGATGTCAGCACTCCTCACTTACAGCAAAATGCATTTCTAACGTGTTGTTTAAAAAAAAAAAAAAAAAAGAAAAAAGGGGAAAAAAGGCGGAAGACTTTTTCCTATACAAAAACGCTTGTAAAAAGAAAAAGTGAAGACACCTTACGTCGAGAACGGTCCTGATTAATCTCTGATGCCTAAACGCTCCTGATTCCTTTCGCCTGAGAGTATCAGACCGCTCTCAGCGTGCACGGACAGCATGAACTGTTTCAGGACGTGACGGAACGGGATACTCCGGGACTGGGACACCGGCTCTGCCCCCCGCTCCGCAGCTCTGCTTCCCGTTTCCCTGCAGCCCAGGTATCGATTCCTCACCGGCAGCTCCGTCCCTCGGAGCGGGCTTTGCTCCGCACCGCTCCGCGCAGGTGCGCGGGGCGGCTCCGCGGCTGCGGCCCCGCACTCCGCATCCTCCCTTGTGCCCGCACCCACCCGCGGAGAATCCGCGCTCCTCATCCTCCCTTGTGCCCGCACCCGTGGAGAATCCAAGCCCCGCTCCTCACCCTCCCTTGTGCCCCGCTCGGCTCTCACCTCTCTGCTCGCAGCCCGGCCCGGCCCGGCTCGGCCCCGGGCGCTCCCGGCGGCAGCGGCGCGGCCGCACAATGCGGAGGGTCCGCCCGCCCCTCCGCCCCTCGGCCCGGCCGCGGCTCCGCAGCGCCCGCGGAGCTGCCGCGCCACCTGCGGGCCGACGGCGGCTGCCGGAGCCGGGAGCAGCGATGCGGAGAAGAGCGAGAGAGATCCGGAGTGAGAGGGAAAAATGCGGAGAGGAGCGGGAGGGATGTGGAGAGCAGAGGGAAATATGCGGAGAGGAGCAGGAGGGATGCGGAGAGGAGAGGGAAAGTTGCAGAGAAGAGCGGGTGGGATGCGGAGTGCGAGGGATGCAGAGCAGGAGGGATGCGGAGAGAAGGGAAAGGACACAGAGGGCGGCCGGAGGTGCCTCCGTGCTCTCGCAGTATCGTCCCGGAGCGTAACCCGTGCCCAGCGCGGTGCCCAAAAGGAAGGGACGCAGTCCTGTAATCCGGCGGTGCCGCAGCCTTTAATTATGCGGGGCAGCTGCTGTTCGCTTGTGTGGATTCTGGGTAAGCGCTCGCCAAGGCTGCCCCGCAGTTTATTTTAGCATCTCCTGCTCTCTCTGCTTCCCTCTCTCAGTGCTGCTCGCCAGTACCGCCCTGTGCCACCCTGTCCCTCCCGTCCCGACACAAAGTGTGACAGCAAAGCGCCAGCAGGGCTGCTGCCCCATCCGGCTGCCTTCCAGTAGCACCGACTTTCTGCTCTGAGCATTTCCCCCCGACTTCCACACTTGGCTTATGGCAAAAGAATTTCTTATTTCAATTTGCAAATGGGCAGAACGAATCGTGTAAGTGCATCAGCCTCTGCAAGACTCGTGTGAGAGCCAGGGATCAAGTTCTGAAATGAGAGGACTGACAGCTCTGACTTCCTTGTTTATTAAACTACCCAGTAATATAAAGACGCATTAGTAACAGATGTGAACCAGAGCTGGAAAGCACTTAGAGTTCAGTGGATGTTCCTCTGTTTCTGTTCCAACTCAGATCTGAATGAGATACCAGATGAGTAAAAGAAAAAGCTCTCCCCTCACTGTCTTCCTTCATGCAAAATTAAACGAAAGTTGGATTGGAAAAGATCTTCCATGGTCCAAGTCTTTCCACAGGAGCAAGATAAGAGTTTAGGGGGCAGGGTGGCAGTCCTGAGGAGAAATGAGAACCTGATTCCCCCTAAGAAGTGCCTGTTGGAGGCCCCCAGGAGCAGATCTCAAAATAGTTGCATTGCAGATCATGGAAAGGCAAAAAAAAAAAAAAAAAATTAGAAGGCAGATATAAAGCATTAGTGTGGTTTATGCTGTACTTCTTAAAAGCCAGGGATTTAAGCCTGCTCTCACTGCTTGGTTTGCATAATTTAGAGGGATTAGATTTTTCCATCCTCCTAAGAGAGCAACTGATGTGTATTTTACATCTGGGGAAATGTGTGTTGGTCTCAAGGCCTGACATTTGTTTTGTGTCTATGGAATTCACCCTGCATGGGGCTGTCAAATTAAATAGGATAACTGGCTTTTCCAAAACAGCAGATAATTTATTGGGCATTAAAATCCCAGTGGCTGTGCAGTCAGCTTGTACTGAAGTCTCTTACTGGTGAAGAATTCAGTAAACATTAATCATGGACACAGGCAAGGGTTTCAGAGGGTTGAGACCCAAGACTTGTCCAGGAGTGCTCCAGTTTCTGTTTGTTTCCTGTGTACTCACTGTGTTTCATAATGCTGATGAGGTATGGGGGTTTTTTTCCCACCCAAAATGTACTTTGAAAGATTTAGTCTTTCATCCTGTAGATCCAGGGCCACCTTGCTTTGCCATAAGCAATATTTTTCGGTTGTTGTGGCTGACATAACGTATTTTCTCAATGGCTTTGCCAGATGTGCCAATCAAAAAATGTTACCCTGGCACTGGTATTGAGACCAATGAGTGAAGTCCATCATGTTGCTGAAGGATGGGGAGGTTCCTTTTCTGCCTCTCCATTTTATGAACATTTGAGAGAAGGGAAGCAGTGCAGGGGTCTGATCCCTGGTGGTCTGTGTGCTGTCAGTCTGAATTCAGCCTCATCCAGCAGAAAATCTGGAGAACACTCTTTCCCATCCATCACAGCCAAGTGTCTTAGATTTCTCCCTTCTGCCTCTTGGTGAGTTTCACATAGTGTTTCACAGCTTAATTAATTTTTGAAAATAGCATTTTGGTGAATTTAAAAATACTATTCTTGTTTCACCAGGAGGAAGAGTAATCCCAGCACAAGAAGACAGATGTTTTATGGGAATTACTGGGTGAAATGAGGGAAATTCACTCCTCTTGGTACACTCCTTTCTGCAGCTGTGGGGGATAGATCTAATTTAGCTCCCTGCTATCCAAAGCTGACTGCACCCCTTTTTACTTAGGAAGATTCCAGCAGTGCTCCACAACTAGAATTTTGGTTCATTGACTGTCTAGCCTGTTGTCAGAGCTTTGGACTGCAGTCTGAGCTTTGGACTACCCTTCTTCACCAGAAACTTTGTTGGCTGAGGAGCAGATAATGAAATAGGAGTGTGAACAGCTTGAAATGCCAATGAAGCCACATGTTCCTTAGTCAAAACAGAGTGCTGTTTCAGGATTGATTAACAGAGGTCCATCCAAGCAGATACAGCTGACAGAAGCATTTCAGAAAGACTCACAGTTTCAAGTACCACTAAACAAAACTTTACAGGCTTAAAAAGATCCACGTGCTGCCAAAGCCCAGAGAGTTCTTTCTCCCCGGTCTGGAGGTGCTACTTTTTTAATGTCAGGCACTTCCACTGGCTTATTTTTTCATCCTGGATGCTTCTGGTGTGTTTTCTGAAGGTGTCTTTTTTTGTGAAAGCCAATGGCATTTGATTCCTGAAAGGTGGGAGAGAGGACTGGTGTGACACTGCAGGGCTGGGAGCAACACATGAAGAAGACATGTGAGCAGGAAAGGAGCTGAAATTGTGGGTTGTTGGTTTTTTTGTGGTTTTGGTTATTTTTGTTTGGTTGGTTTTTTTTTTTTCCTTTTGAAGCTGGAAATCCCATTGTAGATGGCAGTTTTGTAGGTTTCAACGACTTCCAAAATGAGATTTGGGCACGAGGTTTGTTGAGATTCATGAGAGATGAAAAGCAAGACACAGATTTCAGAAGGTCATTTAGGAGTCTCTGAATCCTGTGGAACTGAGTGGAATTTCATCTCCTGAGCACCTCTGTGTAATTGAGCCCAAGTGCCTACAAACTGTAGAGCAGATCATGGCACAGGTGGCATGGATGAGAGAGCAGAGCAATTCCTGCAGTAAGGAATTGGGACAATTCCTCTGGGAGAATTCCTGCAGTAAGGAAGGGGCTGTTGAACTCAGGGCTGCTGTCCTGGCTGCTGTTGTAGAGAACAGCCCAGATCTGCCATTAGGATTGGTCTAGAACAGAGTACATCTGGTCGTTTTTGCATTAAATAGCAAATCAATGGCTTGGTTTATTGTCACACTTCCTTCTGCTGGGAGCTGAGATGATACTTGATAACTAGTAGAAAAACTACCAAATAAATGGCATGTTAGCACTATGTTTGCAGCTATTACTAAAGGTTCACAGGGAAGGATTCAGATTGTTTTCTTTATTTTCAGAGAATATCTTCCAAATGTTTTTGCGTTGGCTCTCAGCAATGTACATAAATCTGCTCAGTTGCAGTAATCTAGCACAGTGAAAAATATTGCAACTTTGTCATTAAATTATGGATAAACTTTGCTGTTAGTTTGGCTTGTAGTCAATGTGAAATATTGCTGTTTTAAATTAATATTGCATTTTCTCATATTTTCCCTGGTAGCTTATGAAATGCTGGTTTTATAGTTATGGGTTTTCTTGAGTGTAAGCTAAGCATTTATAACTTCTTTTCCTCTCCACTTTCAGTATATAGAGGAAAAATCAAATATGCAATGCAGGCTTTATTCTTTAGAAGTGTTTATTTCTAATGGAATAAATAAACCACAATCCTGTGAGTATTTGGGCAAGCTCAATGGAGTGGTCAGAGGAGGTACAGCTTCCCCATCAGTTCCACATGAAGGTGCTCTGTGGGGCTGCCTGCAGAACCCAGGCTTCAACATTTTGTCCCTTTTGGCTCTGTGAGGTGCCCAAACAGGGCCCAGGGGATGGACATGGGGTGCTCCTGACAGCACAGTGTGCATCTCACACGTGCAAATGCCTCTGTCCTAATGCAGACCTTCTGTCCCAGCAGGTATTTGGCACATTTGTGCAGGGAAAAAACACACAGCTCGGGTTTCTTGCAGTAGCAAGATTTTTATCAGGTATATTTAACAGTGATGCATGAGCAGAGCTGAGAGGCACAGCCCAGTAGCAGCTACTGCCAAGTAGAGGAGAGAGGCATCAGCTCATGTTTTATAACACATGGCCAGCAGATACACCTCATATTGCCTGAGCTAAAATTCTGCTAACCTTTGCTTCTTCTCACCATTGAACAGGTTGTGTGCTGAGAGTCTGTCCTTAAAAATGGGCAAGCTGAGAGTCCACACTCATGGCCACACAGCTGTGACAGCTCTGATCCCATCACAGCTGGGTATGCTGCTATTTGGTTTGCTCTATGTTTAGGGTTTGCTCTTCTGGTATTGTTATTTCTCCCTCCACACTCAGATCAGAGAGAGATTGTTTAATAGGTTTTTGTTAATGCAAATGTAATTGCTGTATTATCAAAAAGAAAGCAGGGTGACTGTAATTCTCTTCCACATATCTTGTAATAATTAAATATCTGTAATTATTAAATAAAATATATATAATTAAATACTAAATAATTATCTGTAAATATCTACTGTATCTACTGTAAATATCTGTAAATATCTGCTTACTGAACAAGTTCTGTTTCTGCACCAAAGTAAATTTAAACTAAATCACCTACAGAATAGTCTGCAAATGGGCTAGAACTCTCCTCCTAGAGAGATTTGTGTGATGGTTTTAATAAAGTACACTTCTAGAATTAAAACCCACTGGTAACAAACGTAAATTTTGCAACAAATGTGCAATCCCAGACTTTATTAATGAATGAGTTACACTGGTGTGTCATCTTAATTTGTTACAGATGTATTCATGATCTTTGAAAGTACCAGTGGAAATTGTCATAAATTCATTTGCTGTTCACATTAATGACTGCTAGCCCTTATTCTTCCTCAGTGGTATTATGATTGCAATCTGGATTGCTGTAGGGACCCCACTCTAATCCATCATTGCTTCAGCATTCAAATTCTCTGGTGGAACCAGATATTGGTGTCGACAACATCTGGAGTTTTATGTCTCTCATCTTTTTTCTACCTCCTTCCTTCTGTTTAATCAGGCGAATGGGAAGGGGAAATTGCTGCTGTTGTTAATGTCTTCAAGACCCTGAGTGATTGCTGGGAGTTGGGAGCGTGGCTACACCTGGCAGGGAGGGGACACAGCTCTGTCCAAGGAGGTGAGACTGAGGAGCAGCAGCTCTCAGCTCACTGCAGGCCTGGAGAGACAGGAGAGCACTTTTCCATCTTCTATTCTGAATCCAAGCAGTGGCTTTGACAGGGGATGCCCTTTCACAGAAAGGAAATATGCTTTTCTTGGCAAGCATGTTCCCTGTTTCTTTCACTGGGCCCATTCCATGTTCTATAAACCAGTTCTGTACTTGTATCAAGGGGAGACATGGGTGGACGTGGATTTTAAATATGAATCTTTATCTATGCCTGATCAGATCCTTTCTTTCCTACCCAAATCCTTCAGATGCGAGTTCACTCTCAGGGCCAGGGTTTAAATGAGCTCTGGAATGCACTGCCAGGTAAATCTTGAGTATGGGGTTAGAGTAGCTTAGAGTGTGTCTGCCTGTCCTTACAGGATGTGACAATACACTGCTTTGTGGGAGTATGACCTCAGCCCAAGAAACACTCTGATGTTTATAAATTCTCCAGAGATGTGCTTTCCCCTGTCCTGTCTGCTTTGCCTGCGAGGGGCTCACATAATTCTATCCTTTAATAAGATAATTCATAATCCTCCTTCGAGTCTAGCCCTTAAAATTTCTCCTTTCCATAACACCTAAGAACAACTTGAGAAATGTTTATCTGCAAATACATTATGACCGCTGCCTATTGTGCTGAGGAATATTTTACAATCTTTGTCCTTCTCCATCTATCAAAATCCACCAGTTGTCTTGCAGGGCTGGGGGAGTTGTGGTGGGGAACCAACCTTTGTGCACCCAAGCTGGAATGGCCTCTGTGCAATTCATGTCACTGGGATGGCGACACTTCTTCTAAACACCCTGAAGGAAAAGGAGTAAGTTCACTTTTCAGTCAAGGACTGGATGATCTGCTGTCCATCAGTCCTGCAAACAATCTGATTCACTATTTGAGGCTGTTGGGAGCTAAATAATTGATTTTCTCCTTCCCTGTGTGCTTGGACTATGCAATTTTGCCTTAAAGTATATTCCTTCTCTTTGGTGCTGCTTTAGAGAATGATACACTGGGATTTATATTGCCACTTTTATCCACAATATTTGGATACAAGTTCTAAAAGAAAAACCCATCCAACTGTCGGAATACCTGATATTAATGTCATCCAAATACTTTCTTAGAACTATCCCTGAGTTCATTATGTGGAATTTAGGAGCCTCAGACTCCTCTCTGTCCAGAGCACAGCTGGTGAAGGTAATCAGCTCTCCCAGCATTAGGAAAGAGCTGTGGCTGGTAACAGATGCTGAGCCTTTCTGTGCTGCTCTGTGACTGTAGGACACAAGGTGATGGTGCTGGTGGATCATCCATCCTCATCTGGAAGTCATTATTGCTGATTAGTCCGGCTTTTGGGCACTAATTACTGTTATCATATTCCCTGTCAAAGTTTCTGGGAACTGGTTCCTGAGACTTTGTGTGTGCACTGGAAGTTTCAGGCATCAACAAAGACCTTTAGGCACCATTTGTAAATGAAGGATTAATAAACCAGCACAAAAGTTTCTTAGGACAGAATGAGAGAAGCAGTCAGAGCTTCCTGCCAATGAAAGGGAAGAAAATGTTAAAAAATTGATATTACAAGCTCAAATTTCCCAGCATGTTATCCTGTAGATAGTTCTGAAAGGAACTACTTTAAAAAGCAACTAGTAATGCCAGATCTTCAGAATCTTTTGAACACAGGTTTAATTTCTATGGACTCTCTGCTCAACAGATGGCACTTGAAGGATTCAATAAAAAGCAGTAATTAAAACTGAAGAAATAACCACCCCTAGTTCTTTACCCAGGGTTCCCATCTTCATATAAAAACAAACTCCATGGAAAACAGTGTAAGATTTTTATGGAGATTAACTAAATAAGAAGTCACTAGTTTATTTAAACTGTTCATTATTTCAGTATCCACTGATGGTAAGACTGCAGGAACACAATGAAGTGTCCTCCTTAAGAAACATTATTCTCTAATGCTTGTGCTATACCCTTAATTAGTATGGTATCATCCATAACAAAATGTAGTTTAAAAATTAAATATTTTGAGATGTAGTAAGAAAAAAAGATTAAAGGAATAAATGTTCCATTTGGAAATACTTAGAGGTAATACTTAAAATTGGCTGAATATATTTTCTATTTTGTCCTCAGCTAGAAATAGAAATTCTACAGGAAACTTATAATTTAGAATAATGAATATAGCTGCCATATTCTCGCATGGTTAAAGAACAGGCTGTCCAATGGTACATTGTTTATTTCATTTGTTATTTGAATGTTCTGTCTCAGGAATGAAATAGCAGTTTTTTTCCAGTCACACAAGATTTCAGTTCAGCCTTTTAATACATACAGGTGCAGAGCAAATGGGAACTGGGAAAGAATATATCAAATGAAATAGCTTAGTTATAAGAGTTTTATAATATTTTGGCTGGTGTGGATGAAATTTATTCCAAACTGTAAAATCTTAAACAAAAAAGACCAATACCTTTCCCACAGTCAAGATCATTTCTGTTTATATATTCTGTTTCCATCTGGTAAAGGACAGAGTTTATCTGAAGAATATCCTTGTAGAAAAGGATGAAAGATTAAGACTTTTCTGTCATTTTCCAAACTGAAACACCAAAACAGCAGCTCACTGCTGACCTTGACCCAAAACAAGGAGATGCACAAGGGGTAGCTATTTTTGGTGATGTAACACTGGTGAATAGAGCAGAAATTATTTCAGGTATTACTGTAAAAGCTCATCCATTGCTAAATCAAAAATCTTGGTAAAAAGTGTTGAAAGGTATTTGCATTCCATTTTTTTTTTTTTTGGATGTATGTTTAGGAAGTCTTTAAGAGGCCATGATATTAATGAAGGATTCTTGAGCACAATTTCTGAGTTCTTATTATGTTGCTTTTGAGAGCACCATCTCTTGCCTAAAAGTGCTGTTAATTGGATCAGTATTCATCTTGTGAGTGGTTTAATGAATGGATGTGGAATCTGACATCTCTCCTGGGAGGCTGATGTTCAGATTCAGTATTTTGTAAATACTGGTTCTGTGTCAGAGGCTTCCAGCAGGCAGCCAAACTGGGGGGCCCATCCCATCCATCCTGCCTGGGGGTGGATGTGGGTCTGTGTCCAGGCTGTTTTATGTTGTTCCTCTCCAGATTTTGTCAGAAAACATGCTGAGAGGCCAAGATCATAATGTGGAGAGTGTTTCTGACTGGTGTCCCCATGCTGGGCGCGACTGCTCACAGTGTCCTGTTCAAAACAGCCAGGACTGGTGGGTTATTTCATTTACCTTTCAAAAAAGTCATTTAATGCACAATGATTCCAAGCTGCTAATCCCATTTTCCGCAGTCCACGGATTACCTCTAACTTCATCTCTTCTGGCTCTGAAGGCATCTTGGAGGCTCCAGTGTTTCAGTTAAACCTAACAATTTGCTGCTGATCCAACAACCCTTCTCACCCAGCTAGAGATTTGTCACAGGCATCCTACCTCTGCTTAGAGTCAAAGTCACCTGTTTTGGTGAGATGCATTGAGTTTAGCACAATCCTCCTTTTTTTTTTTTCTTTTTTTTTTAATTACGTAGCTTGGATGGAACCATTTACTATTGATCAAATGAGTCCTATTTCCAGCTGAAGTGTTGAAGGTTTCATTCTCAAGGTCCATCCCTATTTCCCAAGAAGTGACTGTCCTGCAGCTGGAGGTGTGGGATTCCCATCCAGGAGTTCAAAATTTGGCATTCCCATTCTCTGTGATGTAACCTACCAGGAAAGTTTGTGGCTTTTAATAGAAGATAAGAAATCTATTAAAATTACATATATTATGGTACAATCTTGTATGCACTTTTGCTCCATGGATAATTTTTGCTCTCCAGACCACAACAGCAGCATTCTGAAAAGCTTCTTACGTGTCACTCCTAAGAGTTTTTCACTCAACAAACTTTGTCTCAACTCCTGGTTTTGTCTTCCTCCCACTTTTACAACCAAGGCCTTTTACAGCCACGTTAATTGTGAGCTATGGTCTGTCTGGCTTTATTATAAGATCTGAGGCAATCACCATCATCACCTGCAGCTAAATAAAGGGCTCGATTGCACTTTCTTTTGAGCCTGAATGGGACAGACAGCTTGGTCCCCTGTTATCCCCCTGACAACCACAACCCTTTCACTGAAATGACCATCCCCAGAGGCACACAGCTATTTAACATGGGGCTCAGGGTGGCACCTCTTAAAAGGCAGAAGCTGCATTTAGAAAGTTGAATTACTAGGCTGACTTTCAAGTGAAACAAAGATAAAAAACCCTTTTAGGTTTTCAAGGCATGCCAAGGGGAGAGGAACTTGTTTTATGTTTTGTTTTTTTTTTACGGCAGGCAGCGTGTGCATTCCATGACCCTGTGCCATCTGCATCATTAAGCCACCTTCTTCCATGATTTATGGAAATCTTACAAGCACCAAAACTCTGCTAACTATCCAGCCAAACTAAAAATAACCTCTGAAAATAATCCACTGTAAAAATGTTTGCCTTCAAGAGAGAAAGCGATTTATTTTTTACAACCTTTCTACTGTGTTAAAATTCTGATTAAGTTACTGGTTACAGATGGTACCAAGAAATTTAAAGCTACTAATTACTTGCATCCTTCTTCTGAATGATAATTAGAGAAACCTGGTGTAGGTGCTGCTTTGAGCTATTAAAATGCTGTTAGAATAATGTCTATGGAAGAAACATAGCTCTTAAGATTAGACTGTTTATGCATAGAAATTTCCCTAATGGGGTGCAAATTTATCTTTCATTTGTACCAAGTGTTGAACACTCATCCTATATTTTCAAGAATTTTCCTGATTTTGTTCATTTTTCACACGACTAATTGGAAGGGTGAGTTAAGACATCAAAAATCTGCAGAGCTAAACTACCACTAGCAGCAGGACTGTTCATTAAATCCTGCTTTCTGTGTATTCCAGCTTGAAAAGACACATTTTAACTACTCTGTACACAACCAAAAAACTGTGGGGATGTGGTTTCATAATGTTGGAGGGCTTTTATTTAAGGAGAGGAGACTCATCTGAGTGCTGCTCTGCTGTCAGTGGAGAAAAGGGAGGAGTTTGCAGGTAACTCAGGACACCTGCAGAGCCTGATTTCTGATTTGACAGCACCAAATTCTAATCTCTGCTTATAAAGGGAGCAAAGAGGTTTAGCCTCTCTATGTAATTTGGAATTAATGCCCTTGCCTGTTAAGACTCATAACTCCCTTAGGTGCCTTCCCACTCCTGTGCCAGGTAAGGAGATGGAATGTAGGGATGCTGGCTTGTAGAAACATTTATTAACAGCTACGTCAGCCACAAATTGTTGTTACACACGAGCTCTGAATTTGTTGGGAAAGGTTCATTGTGTGGCTCTGTGTGGTGTAAGGCTTTGAAATGTGAGAGCCAGGCAGTTTCTGGCACAGGGAGGAGCCTTCTAGAAAGGCATCTTATCAAAACTCTTGGAATAGTTTTATTTAATGCATAGAAGAAACAGAACAAAAAAAGACAAAACAAAAAATAACCAAGAACCAAAATATCCAACCAAAAAACAACCCAACGAAAAACCACCCAACCACAAAATATAACAAACAAAAAACCTCAAAAATAGACCATTAGTGGCTTCTTTGTAATGTGTTGGCTTTCAAACTGCTGAGACAATAGAATAGCATTGGAGCTCTGTAGCCAAATTATAATAAGAAATGTTTTATCTCTGTAGGACAGTCACACTGAGTGAGCATTCCCAAAAAGAAGCAGGTGGAGAATCTTCAGAACCTCTGTCTGCCCAGTTTAATACTTTAATTCTGAAAAGCTTTATCAGTCAATTGGGAATAAGTGAAAAAAGTGTTGGAAACATTTGTTTGCAATAGGGTTTGAGTGATGTGGTTTTAATAATATTTACTGAAGACATTTCTCTGCTTGATGCTCTTGTTCTCAGACAGCAGCTTCCACATTTAAGCAGCACCTTTAACACCAGGGTCCTGTGCAAGGATGAGAACCTAATTTAGGAGTTATTTTACATCATGTTGTCTCCTCCTGCCCTTTAATGCACTGGAACTTGGCTGACCCTGGAGCTCAGCAGGGTTGGACCCCTAAAGTCAGCGCTGGGTGCTGCAGGCTTGACATAAAGGGGGAAAATATCACCCAGAGGACCATCAGACCTTGGAAAGGGCTGCCAGAGAGGCTGTGAAGTCTCTTTATGCAAACTTTTCACTCCCGGCTGAAGAAGCTGTGATCAGACAGGTCTGCATCCAGGAGGCTGAGTTAGAGGTGGCATCCAACTTGAATTATTCCAGGGTTCTGTGATCTGAAATTGAATTTTGTGTATTTCAATGCCTTTGTGTAGTTCCTTTTTATAAAGCAGCGTGCTTACGTGAGTTGACTGTAATGACAATATTCAATAATTATGATAATTGTATCATTAAAAAGAGGTCATGCTTTCTGGCAGGAATAGACAAAAGCATTTTTTATAGATTCCTAAAGATAGCATTTATTGCCATAAGGCCTACTTTTGTTTATGCATAGGAAAATTTTTCCACCAATTGCTAATGACAGACTAAGATAATGGCCTATAAATGGAGTAAAAAATTAAATAATAAAAAATAATTACAATAATTGCAGCATAGTTACTTAGAATAAAAGGCTTTTAAAAAATTTTCCTCTTTAAGAAGTAGAAATGTCTAAAACCAGGGGTAAATTTGTTACAGAAGAAGAGTAGGCTGGAGTAGAAACTACACAATTCAGATATCACATAGAAGTTTTGCTTTCCAGCATTCACCCACTTGTTGAGTCATGTTGAGCTTAAAGCTTCTTGTTTATATAAAAATATTTTCATTTTTCTTTCAGATGGAAGAACAATTGCTACTATTTTAAAAGGATGTGCTTTCAGTTTTGGCCACTGATCCTTCAAAAGAGGTATTTACTCAAATGTTTCCATTTCTCCACTGTTGAAAAATAACTAATTCAGTGTTCCTGTGACTGCTCTGAAGACCTGAATGGCAGAATTGAAGGCTTTGAAAATGTGGGAAGTCCAATGGTTTGGGGTTTTTTTTTTGAAAGATGAGAAGAATTTACTTTTTTACATTGCAGAAAGGATTGCTGGACTTTTGAAATTCTTCAACAACAGAAATAACAGGGAGGCTCTTTCAGTGACTGAATATAAGTGAATATTTTTAAACTTTTTGTAATACTATTGCAAAAATAGATTTCATTCATGTTGAAGGTTGAGCTGATTTATTTATTGGGATTACAGGTAAATCATGGCAAAGTGGAAAAGATGTAAGGCAGTTTTATTCAGTGATGGAATTTATCTCTCCAATATTTCTTGCTTTGACTTTTACTAAGTAGAATCAACGTCAGTTACAAAAAGGAGTGAACTGTGTTTTTTCCTCTGTGAAAAATCTCAACTTTTTAAGGAAATTTTTTGGGGTAAAGGCTTGACCAAGGAAGAACTATCTGAGGAGCTCTGTGTTCCTAAGGGCCAGCAGTGTGTGGGTGCATGAGTGTTGTGGCAGGCCATGGGTGATGCCCCTCCTTTGCTGTAAACTCATGCTCACTTCTACCTTCCGTGAAACAGCACAAAACTCTTTTCCTTGTATAACCAGGCCCAGTCAGACTGCAGAAATGTGCTGAAAATGGCTTCTCTGAAGTGTCAAAAGCCTGCAGTGCTTTTAGGTCTATGACTTCATAACCCATGGGAATTCTGGCTTTTCTTTACTTCATCTTGTTGACCATGGTATTTTATCTTGTGTGGGCCTGGGAGTTATGGCTGCAGGGAGAATTTTCCCTGCACAAGCTGCAGGTCTTGGGCAAAGCTGCTTGCTGGGCAAGGCTTGAAGTCAGATGTGATGAATTTTGACCTGGATTTGGGAAAGGGAAGGGCTGTGGGCACACACAGAGTTTGGGTTTGAAGACAGACTGAATTTTGACCTGGACTCAGGTGTTTTACAGCTGTGCTGCTCCTTAGAGCTTCAGCTAGATCTCACTTTGGCAAGGAATGTGAAATGCAGTCCTGGAGCTCTGCTCTTTGCCAATAGGCGTTTTGCTGGTTACTTAGAGCCTTAATTAGTCCTAAAGGCTTCAGGAGCCAGCTGTTGGAAGGAAGGTGCTCCTTAGGTGGATTATCTGCAACATTATCCTTCAGGGTGAGGCTTGGTGGAAAAGGCTGAGTTCTAGGGGGAAAATAATCATTTTCATCATATAATTAAGAAATGTGTCACTGAAAGCGAATTATGGAGGCTTTTGGGCAGATTAAACCTGGGATTTCATATTGTGTGTGCTCTTCTTTTGTTGTTTTTTGGGGTTCTTGTTGGTTTTTTTTAATGTAATGTACTTAGCTTACAAGATGGATATTTGATGTGAAACCGTACAGAAGAGTTCCATTTATATTGCAATGCCTTACGAACAGAGAGATAATTCAAGTGGGTTTGGGTGCTGCAGCTGCTGTGAAAGGCAGCAGCTTTCCTTGTAGGATTTGAATGCAGTGAAGGTGCCACAACAACGTTCTGTAACATTCACCTATGGGAAGGGACATAAAGACAAATAGATTTTTAATTACAGTATTTAAAAACATATTACTAGAATTTCAGATTTCTACTTTTTTTTTTTTTTTTAATCCATTCTTTACTTTCTGTTGAAATGAGGCTACACCCAGGCTCCAGAACCTGTATATAGTCTTTAGGTCTAGATTTATTTTGATACAAGCCAAGGTGAGAGCCCAGCGTGCACCAGGAGTCAAACTCTGCCTTGCTTTACCCCAAAAAGCATCTGGGAGCCATCTGGCAGCAACACCAAGGGTATCTCCTCCTATCTCCACCCAGAAATATAAATGCAGCTTATCTGGGCCCTGCCTCTAGCAGGGACTTGTGCTGGCAGTGGAACTGATCCAATTATTCAGGATGATAATGATTATATATTCAGGATATATTATTATTGCACTGATCTGCCATGAGATGCTCTCAGGATACACCTATTCCCTGACCAGCCCAGCTTGCTGCTCTTGCTGAAAGCAGCCTCACTGAATGTCTGAGTTAAAACATACCCTAAAGGAACAGCTCACACAAGATTGCATTAATATTGACATTAAAGAATTAACATGCATCCTGGCATTGATTTCTACCAAAGCAGATTTTGTTTGAGGGATCATGTGTAGTCATGTGTAGCAGTCCTTAATTATATTAGATTTAGCCAGAAGCATTCTTTCCTCACAGAAATATGTGCCTAGATACACTTTCTCAGTAGCCACATAGACTTTTGTTGGGATGGTCAAATAATAATTTGAAAAGGAGCAACTAAGAGCTCAAAATATTGAAGAAAATCAGGATTCATTAATTGTTTACTACTTTGAAAGCAGTTTCTATCTTTAATAAAAATACCAAATATTGAATATTCTAGCACTTTTATTGGGATGAAAGTAGGAGCAATCTGCTTAGGATGATTTGCCTTAAAGTGAACTTGAGCTGATGTTGTTGTTTACTGGATTAGACAAGAGGCATTTCAGCTGATAAATAATGAATGGAGCTTTTGCCAGATGATGCATTTTCCCTAAATCATGGTTGACTTTGAAAGGATTTGCTTGGCTTCTTGTGTAGTTTTTCTGTTACACAGCCTGTCTGAGATGAGCTTTGACCAGCTCTGCCACGAGATGTGATTACTTCTACTGCACTAACTGCAAAAATTGCTGTGAGCTGAAAATCCACTCACATGCTGGAGTTTGGACTGAGCTTTCATCAGAGCTATGGAGAAAAACTCCATGGAAGTCATCACTCATTCTGCATCCTCTTGGCAAAGCAGGGACAGAGCAGATTTTGCCCTTCAACATTCAATAAAGTGGTGTCAATGGTATTACTCATAAAATTCTGTCAAATAATTTTAAACTGAAAAAAAAAAAAACCAGTGAAATTGCTCTAGACTTCCACTCCCATGCAAGGTGAAAGGCTCGCTCTGATATGTTTTGAAATCAATTAGAACAAAGGAAACCAAAATTTTCCAACACCTCACCCACAGAAATGAGAATTTATTCCCTGGCATGCCACAGATTTGTGCCAGAGATGTTGTTAATTTGTTTTTTAAACAAGCTACATCTAAAAATTAATCACCACCCTTAAACATGCAGGCTTCCAAACCTTATTGGAATAATGGATTTTAATTCTCCTGCTCTCTTCCTTGTTTAAGCCCTCTTGGCTGATGTTTCTTATCAGGAAGAGCTTGTGATTATCTCATTGGCAAAGACCCTGTGCTTATTTCATTCTTATCCCAAAGAGGAGAAAAATCATACTTTGGTACAGTTTTATGCAAGTGTACAGTGGGGAAGAGTTTTTTCCTGGTGACCAGCTGTCTGAAAGCAGCAGTGCACAAACACATCCATTCACCCAGACAATCATTTTCCCAGATTTGATTTAAGACACTCCATTGAAGTTGTTGTGCTCATGTAAAAGAGCAACAATATATGGGTGAGCCAGGCCTTAGGCCTTGATTTTCCTCCAAAAGATGAAAGCAAATGAAGAATTTGAGAGAACAAAACAATGGGTAAAAAACCTGGAACTGAACCATTTCTGCAGGGAGATTTAGGACTTAATCCTGGGAAGAAAAACCTGCTCTGGCCCTGATCCAAAACGAGTCTTAACTCTAACTCCATCAGCAGTTTCCCTGAACACTAATGTCTGTCCAAGTGCTTTGGAGGCTGGGGCAGAATAGCAGTAATTTGCAAGACTAAGCCCTCAAAGCAGTGATCTTGGTCAAGCGATAAGGAGCTGAACTTGTAAGAGATGGAAGGAGCTGGCTGTGGGCACATCAATGGGTTGTAAAGTCGAGTGAGGATTAGTACAGAAGTTGGAGCAAAACCTACTGAAAGAAATAGCTTTACTATTATTTAAACATTTTCAACCGTCTCTTTCTTTTCTCCATAAAATGATTTCAATGTAGGTTTTGAAATAATGCAGTGTTTTTGAGAACTGATTTTGTTTGTTGTGGCATTTTTATTAATTTTGTCTTCAAACCTGCTATCCAAATTTGTTAGGTCAGAATTGAGAATCAGAATTCAGGATTGTTCGAATGCCTCCAGCTTTGTTCTCTGGATGTAGAGGTTGTTGCTTGGATTTGTTCTCCCATAGATACCTCTGCTTTTCATCTGGTGATTTGATACAGATTTCATACTCTTTGATTTTACCCTTTTGATTTTATCTGATACTCTTGTTTTTGCATAGTTCAGTGGCACCATGTATAAATGGTGTATTTAATATATTCCTATTATTTGCTATCAGCATCAGCATGCTGATGCAGCCTATACCATTACCCATTTTTTTGCGGATTGCTGCTCCTTAAACCGAAATCTTTACTGAACCATTTAAAATTTGTTTGTTCCATGGTTCCCACTCTTTTTAGGGAGAAAAAAGATCAGGATTTTTGCTATGGGGGGGGGGGGGGGGGGAAGGCAGTGTCTGAATGGTGAATTTCTTTTCATAAGGCAAGCATGGAGAGAAACTCCATGGAAGTCAAGAGATTGCATCACTCATTCTGCATCCTTCTGGGAAGGCAGGGACAGAGCAGATTTTGTCCACCAACATGCAATAAAATGGTGGAGATGGAAACAGATTGCAGATAACAACATCAGTGGAGATGGAAATAGATTGCAGATCACTTCTTGGCACTGAGTGTGGGTTAGCTGAGGTGGGAGAGCAGCCCGGAGCTGGCCAGCCTGCCTGCAGGGGTGACACTGCCTGGGTGTGCAGCCGGGTGGCCAAACCTGCCTGTGGTGTGTCCTCTCAATTGCCAGGCTGTGTTTCAGCCAGGGCAGCAGAGTCTGTGTCCCCCAGCCTGGGACAGAGGTCTGGCAGAGCCTCCTGGGCTGGGGAGTGACCCTGGGCTGGGCTCTCAGGGGTTTCGGGTCCTGCAGGGTCAGTCACGTCTGGAACTCACTGTGGGGCTGCTGCGGTTTGGGTTCCGCGTGTTCCTTTTCAAAGTAAATGTGATAAAACGTTTCTTTATAAGGAGTGATTTGTGCAAATAACCCAGGAATCCATAGCTCATATGTGGGTCAGAGTCCAGCTTCAATTTTGAGCTCACACTTGCTGGCTTACAGCGAGCTGGTTTAGAACACCTCACTCTTCCCAAGATTTGCATCAGCACCCAGTGTTTGTTTGTTGTTTTGCTTTTTATTTTTATTTTTTTGGATGTTTGGATCTGGGACTGTGGTTTGTACCATTTGAGAGGGGATTTTCACATCCAGACATAGTTTAAATGTAGATTTAATCTGAGCTGTCTGTAGTTATGAACACAAGAGAAACAGGGAACAAAAAGTAATGAAATTTATCAGTGCTCACATTCAGTTTCACTGGTATTTGGACAGAGATTTGAAATAATTTTCAAATTATTTAAACAGACCATCTTCTTTATGTCTTAATTTAAACTGAACCTCTTTCTAAACAGATCTTTTTAAAAGTGCTGCTATAAACTAATTATAAATTACTGATGTGATGCAGGAGTTCCTGATTGAGAATCTATGGCTTATGGTGTTTTGCCATTCCCACTGGATGATTTACTGGCTAATAATTTAGGTGGTTAAGAGGAGGACAGGATTGAAAGTGACTGCAGATGGTCCCCAAGCTGCTGGATTGCCACATCCAGATCTCCCAGAGGCCTCCAGCTGTTTAAATTCTCATTATACAAAGCAAGGGTTGCCCCAGAATTCACTTTTACTGCGAGCCCCCCACCAAGGCTTTGACCACCCAAATGAAGAAAATTTCCACATATCCTCCCTCGTTTTCCTTTTTGCCACACTTCATTATATGTGGTAAATAAAGATAGGAAAAATTCAACAAGAGTCTTTTTGCCTACCATGTGGGAACATCTGACCTTAACATGGAAGATGTGCTTTTGGAGTCCAACCAAGCTGGTAGTGGTCCTTCTACATTTGCTTGTCCTTAAGAAAATGCAGTTCATGCCCTCTCCCACTGAGTAAATGGTTTTAACTATCTGAAACATTTCTCTTTTTTTCCCCCAGCATTTAATCAGTGGCTTCCAAAAAGCTTGGACTTGGAACAGAGTCTTGAAGCTCTCTGCATGACCACCAGAGTTAAGCTCTTATCTGACTTAATCTTGCCCACCTCAGGGATAATTTACACCTATTTGATCTGTGTTGCATAAAATACATCCAAGGTTGTTGACCTCTAGTCCCACTTGCTCACACAGGATACTCCAGGGTTGCTTTAGCTCAATTGAGCAATAATATTTTTTAAAAGTAGCCCCAGTAAAACTTGTAGGGCTGGCTACTTGTTTAGGAAAGTAATTTTTACTATGTGAAAGTACCAAAGTTGATAGTACTAAAGTTCTGATAATGCTGCTTCCTTGATAAAGACACTTGCTCTACAGCTGGTAAAAAATATAATAAAATAATAACCCCCCCCCCATTAGAGCCAGTATCATTATCAGCATTCCTAAAAAAGGAAATATGCACTTTTCTGAAAATCTGAGAGTTTTTATAGGGCTTAAGACTGCAGGATTCACATAGATTATCCTACAATTTTTACCTGTTTGTCAGGACGGGGGAGGCTCCTCAAGCCAGCACTGGGGTGCAGTGCTTGCTGTGCTGCAGGAGTGGTTCCCTCCCAGTGCTTTGGTGGCTTTGGGCAAACTGGGGTTCATCACATGCTCTGCAGTGAAAAGGGATGGCCCTCTTGGGTGTCCAGGTTTGAAATTGCTGCTCAAACTGCACAAGTCACAAAAAAGAAAGGTTTATCTCAGGGAGCAATCAGCTTTGCTGGTTGGTTGGGTTTTTTTTTTCTTATGTTAACGGAATGATTTTGAGAAAGTTAACTGAAAATGGATGGATTTATGAAGATGAAAGTGCAATTAGGGGTTTAATCCATGCCCACATGTGAGAAAGTGTGTAACAGCAGTGGGAAGGAGCTGTAGAGCCACAGTCACATGTGCTCCTCAGGTCTGGGGCTGATAGTGCCTCCTTGGCCGGGACCGTGTGACCTTTTAAAGGCTTGTAATGGAAAGAGGAAGAAATGTCTCCTGACTGTAACAGCCTGCTTCACCCTTTCAGCCTGTGATAAATCAACTGCTCTGTTAAAGTGACAGCTCACCCTGCTTGAATGCCAACAAAGGCAAAAAATGTGAGCGTGCCTGCCTGGCATAAAGCATGGAAGCAAACCACATGCCTCTGTTCACCCCTGGCTCGCTAAATCCACAGAAATGCAGGATTTGGAATATGTCTAGGAATGTATTGGATGCGGCATCAAAGCATTGTCCTGATCACCATCATCCATTCACAATCTTGCAGGGTGTAGTAATGCATATTTTCTTGCTTATTCTTAGATTTGTAGCTTGACCCATGAGAATTATTTTAACTCTTGCTGGGACTGGGGGAGCAGACAGGCTGCACTCCAGCTTTGATATATGAGCTGATTAGAGCTTCTGGCAGCTTCCAGGACAGGGTTTCTCAGCAGCAAGTTCTCCAGAGGGTTTCTGAGGGTGGGATTACTGTTAAGGTTTTTTTTTTTTTTTTCCCTTGATCACAGTCCTGCTGGTAGTAAAGCGTGTGAAACAAAAGTTCAAATGTTGGCATATTCTCCTGTGGGGTAGCAACACTCACAGTAGATAATTTCCAGATCTGAAATAAGCTACACAATGATATTTTTTTTCAGCTGCTGCACGTATCTGAAGCATAATCAGTGATTTCTAGTCTAGTTATTAATGCTTCTGTACTCCTTTTCCCATGCTTATGAAAATTATGGTAAAAAGAACAAAAAATCACAGTAGCCATGTGATTTATTTTTCTGTAAAAGCAGATTACCAAGAATTGAGAAATCAGGAATTCCTACTCCCTCAGATGCCTGAATTAGAAGCACAGTCATTTTTCAGCTCTGATACAGTTTTTGTAGAAAGTTTAACAGCTGAATTTCCTCCAAAAACGCTGATTATATCCAGTGACAAAAGAAGAATCCTCCTGTGCCTAGTTCTTAAATTCAATACTTAAATCTGGATGGGTTCAGTTATTCCCCTCACAACTGCTGGCACCTTCTGCGGCTTGCTTATGTTCCTCAAAGGCTTTGAAATCTGTGATAGAAATATAATTAGTTTCTTTTTCTTTCTCACCCTGTTTTGAAGGACATGGACCTCCCTGTGATACTCTGGTAAAATGGGAGACTATCAAAAAGTGTACGTTTCAGACAGTTTAAAATAGATTCAAAATAACCAAAATACAGGAATTGCAGCCTTTTACCAGCCCCACAACATGTGCAGGATAATTGAGCAATATGAACTGATGATCTTCACTACAGATGTAATATTAGGTTTAAGGGGATTATAAAAGGGACTAAGAATTTAAAATAATCTCTTGCTCCCTGCAGTAGTTAATCACCATCTGTGAGTGTTGGTTTCTCTCTAGTGCTGCTACTGAAGGAGGTGAGAGTTTCTTTCTCTCATCTAGCTGAATAAGAGAGCTGGGCTCTGAGATGTGTGTGATCCTTGAGAGATGCTACAGATGAGCAAAAGCTCCTTTCCAAGCTCCTTTCCCCCTCCTGGCTGTGGATTCCTCATTACAACAGAGTGCCAAAATTCACTCTGGAGTTCCCACTGTTATCACCTTCCCTCGCTGCTGTCCTCAGAGTCCTTGATAATGAGGTACTAGGGGGACTTTGCATCTGCCAGATTCGTGTTTGTGGAGAGAAGAGAAAAGGAAGATAAATTATACTCTCTCTTCCTTGTAGCAGTACTTACTCCTGGAATAAATCCTTGGCCCAAAGCAGCCTTAAATGTACTGAGCATGGAGGGATAATTTACACCTCCTTAGAGCCTGCCAAGGTCGGCCAAGTATTGGCTACAGAAAGCATCAGGTAGAGAATGCAACAAAATCCAATTCTTCCCCAATCCTATCATTTCACAAAACCCACCTAGGAAACCTGTAAATGACGGGAGATTAGGCACGAGTATCAACAAACTAGAAGTGAACTCAGCACTGGAATGCATCTTATTGTGAGTGCCAGTGTAGGATGAAAATAAGCGAGAGGTGATGGGGCAGGAAATGGAAAATAGGAGAAGGCAACTGTGCTACATCCTGGGGCCGCTCTGTGGAACAGCATCCTCAAAAACAGATCCAACATTGCCACCTGCGGGTGGCTTGGTGAGGAGCTGGAAGGGTCGTTCTTGGAGAGGCTACAGGTGGAAGAAGGGAACAAAAATGGACTGGCGCACCACTGGCACAGTAATTGATATTTTTAATCTTCCTCTTTTCCTTTTAAAAATACATGTAAATAGCATGAACTTTTTAACTCTGTGGTTTGGGACTTGCAGGGAATTTTGGCTTCAGGTGAGTCACACCACAAAATAATTTGTCAGTTACTGGCAGGTCTCTGGTTGAGTGCAGTCAGTGACGATTGGTAAAAATTATATTCAACGGGAACCTTTATTTCAGCAAAGGGTAAATTTAGCTGATCTATATTGATTCAGAAGTACTGTATTTAAATGCAGATTTTAAATATTTCAGTTTATTCATAGTTTCATTCACTAATCATACATTCTGATTGTAGTTTTACATTAGTGTACATTAGTTTACATCAGTTTTATGCCTTCATGCTTAGAAATGAAATAAAACAGCAAACAGTGAAATAAAATTGTTATAAACCAAGTGGTATATACAATGTATATATATATATAGGTATATACCATATATAGGTATATACTATAGTATATAGGTAAAAGACTTGTTATGTATGTGTTCATGCCTACAAAAAGGCCAAAGTCAGAGGATAATGATGCATTTAAATTCTCCAAGGAATGGTCATAGTTGAATTAGCTTGTTCAGGGTTCTGTTTATGCAGGTGCTGGCCTCATTTAGACAGGCACTAGATGATGCCATCAGTAGTATCCTGCTTCTTTCCAGAAGATTCCTTTCCCTCCATAGGGAGTGCAGAGAAATTAATAATGTGCTGATTTCACTGGATCTGTGCATTCTCTGGAGATGGGCTGAGAGAGCTGGAGTTTTTTCCTGATAAGAGAAGGTTCTGGGGAGAGTTTGCAACACCTTCCTTTTGGAAATAGGAAATTTATATATTTATAAAGGAACTACAGGAAAGCAGGAGAGGGCAAGAGGGGTAATTGAGCAATGCAAACTGATGATGGCTTTGAATTGTGGGAGGGCAGCATTAGATGAGATACAAGGGAGAAATTCTTTACTGTGAGGGTGGTGAGGCACTGGCACAGGTTTCCAGAGAAGTTGTGGACTCCTCATCCCTGGAATTGTTCAAGGCAAGGTCTGATGGGGCCCTGAGCAGCCTGGAAAGTGTGGAAAGTATCTCTGCCCATGGCAAGGGTGTTGGAACAACATGACTTTAAGGTCCCTTCCATCCCGAACCACTCTACGATTGTACAACTTCCAGCTGATGATCTGGTACCTGGCATAAAAATCCATGCTGCTTGGCCAGGGTTTTCCTGGCCAGGTTTCTCTTCTGGAAGGAGAAAACGGAGCAGATGGAGAGCTTGCAGAGCATTCAAGTGGTCACTGCAGCAGGAGAGCTGCTGGGGTGGGAAGGTGACTGATTCTATCACTGCCAGGGAGCATCACTGCAAAAACAACCCCAAAAAATACCTTGGGGCATTACACACACACTGCTCTTCTGAGAAAAATTAAAGCAGGACTTTTCATGTTTTCAGGTGGATTTCTCCACCTTGAGAAGCTTGAATTTTGGGGTTTTTTAACACATCATTGCTCACAGAACATTGAGTTTGTAGGTTATGCTAAATGAAATTACTGCTGTTTAAACTATCCATTGCAATGTGTTGTGGAAAACATGTACTTCACATGGAATATAACTGTGTAGGACAAAATGAGAATGAACTGAAAATAATTGAGATCCTCAGAATTATTACTGAATTATTGTATTCTATTACTATATAATATTTTATTTTATTACTGATTATTACTGAGATAATCCTTCTAAAATAGAGACCCTCAGAATTTGATGTTCCTCTTTCTATTCTCTCTGGCTTGTTTCATAATCATGACATTTGTATTCTCTCTGGGACTTGATATATTTCTTGTCTAATTGCAGGGCTCAGATTGACTTAGGCTGTATCATTTGAAGGTTCCTATCAGATTTTAGGTTTTTTTAGAGTTGGGCTGAAGCTTCTTATCTCTCTCGACTTCTGTCTTCCCCCTTGGAAGGCCCTGGTTGTGTTCACACCCCGGGCCAAGGAGAAGCAAATGGGGCCAGGCTGTGGCTTCAGCCTCTGCTTTAGAGTTTTGCTGCTTCTGCCTCCTGTGAATTGTGACATGTAAACCTCTGCTGGCCAGAAATCCCCAGAATGAATGCAGATCATAAAGGGGAAAGGAAGGGTAGGTGCATTTGAATGTTTTTAAGCTTTGCTGAGGACATCTGGCCTGTGGTGATTTGCTTAGAAGAGGATTAATTGTAACACAGACTCAGGAAGAATGGGGATCCCTTAATGACAAGTGTCAAGTATACAGGATGTGTATTGTGTATAAGAGCCAGTGGAATCAAAACAGAATTATAAAACCATTCTAGGATCTCCCTGATGCTTCAAAATGCTTCAGAGAAATCCATTATACTTGGACAATTTCCCCAACAGGAATTCTTTGTGTCCTCAATGCCTTCCATTTTAATAAATAAGTTGTTTGAAATTACAGCAAATGAGGTGAAGGTTGTGCTGTGTTTTCCCTGTGCACAGAAGTGCTTTGCACAAATGCAAAATGCAGCAATTGGACTGGTTTGTGTCAAGTGAGAGTGCCATCCAATTAAATTCCGACTACTTTGTTGCAGACAGACATTTATATGGACCCACAACCTGATTGCTGTGGGTGAACATTTGCAGCCCTGAAGCGTTTCAGACTCAAGAGAGCCCAGGCATGTCCTGGTGAGCTGGAGGCTGGTACAGAGACCCCCAGAATAGCAGAACTCTCACCCACTGGGAATTTCCACCATAGGCATCAGGTTTTCCAACACGGCTCTGAATGTAGCCCAGAGCTGATTAATTTATTTTTTGTGGCTATGGTGCTCAGGTTAATAAACCTGCCTCAGGATGGTCTTTGGTTGTGGTCCTACAGATACGCATGGGGACAGATTAATAAATAAACCAGAACAGTAATGGGTTTTCTCAAGGGTGACACTGGACCAATTCAATTTTCAGCTGCTTAATGTTAAACTGCATTTGACAGGTTTTTTTGTTTGGGTTTTTTTGTTTGGGTTTTTTTTTTGTGTGTGTGTGGTTTTTTTTTTGGGTTTTTTTTTGGTATTTTGTTTTTGAAGCAGGGAAAAGCATAGCTGTTTTCTGGGAAGGGCTGAGGGAGGATCTCATCATCCTCACTCTTTGAGATCCCATGAAGTCCCTTTCTATAGCTGTGGTTTCTGTTTTCTCTCCTATAGAAAGCACTACATTATGATAATATTAAGACTGAGTGCTGATGCAGGCTGAAATCAGGAATCACTGAAGTTAAAGCTGTGTACACTGATGTAATGCTGCTTCTCAGGGTTTATTTTTTCCTATATCTTAGCTGGAGCTATTTCTTTGCCAGAAATCTTTCTCTTTTTAACGTTATCTTCCATAAACTTTAACCTAGATTTCACAGCAATAGAAAACTGCTCACCTATTCAATAGAGAACAGAAAATCTTATACCTTGAGTTGCCACAGCGTGGCAATGTTTCAGAGAATTTTGTCCAAGCCTGCTGACAGTATTGGTGAGCCCAGCACTGGGCTGATGGTGGAGCATTTCCCTGTGACCCTCTCTGTAATCTGAATAATAATTCAGTGTGGCAGTGACAAGCTCCAGTGTGAAAGAGGGAGGAAGAATGCACTGAGATGCTGTGCTAGAGAATTGCAGTGATTGAGGTGAGGATAGGGTACAGGGATTTAATTATGTTTTTTTAAAATCTCATCTTATTTTTAATTTGTGTGGGAGACACCCGCATTGCTGGTCTCTGAGCTCTTCATGTTCTCTTCCTATTATTCCCCCCCCGCTAATTCCTACTCAAATAATTTATTTTTCTGTAGGGAAAATCAAAACTGTGATTTTTTTGAAACTGAACAATGAGCAGAGTTGCAGACTTGCCTGTTTCTTACATGTTTGTTTCCAAATATTCTGTAATGTGAAAATACCATATCATTAAGGTTCGGAATTGCAATTAGGTTGTTTACCACCTTCCACATTACTGGTTTCTTTTCATAAAGTGAAAGGAAACATGTTCACACAGACCCTGTTTAACCGCTCAATGCACTGATACTTGTGATTATTGGAAGCTTTACTCCAATAAATGCCTGTGAAGGGGTAAATGTCAATCTAATTTCTCAAATTAGCCATATTTTACAAGGGCCAGAGATAGGACACTGCCCAAACTCTGGATCCAGCTTGCTTCAAGCTTAGTCAGAGTCTTGTAGCTGAGGCAGCTATCTCTGTATTTTCTCCATGCCCATATTTCCTTACAGAATTATTCCCATTTAAATATTTGGATGGGGAAAAAATGAATTTGTTGGGGTTTGGTTATGTCTTGAGATTATGCCCTGTAATTGTGTAAAATCATAGCTAGCTTTTCTCTTTTCCTTCTTCTTTTGCCTAATCTTGAGGTGGAGCCTGAGGGCTCTGCAAATGCACCTGCTCTGCCCAGACTCCATCAGGCAAAGCCATTCAAACTTGTTTTCTGTTCTGTGGAAGATTATGCTCAATGTTTAGCTTTATTTTCACCCACAAACAAGGTCCAAGGGCACATTATGGCTGCTGCTGCTGTGAGGAGAATTTTACTGTCAGTGTCAATTTGTGTGGCGCTTGGTGAGTGTGTTGCACATCAATACCCTGGTGTGTGTGAGTTTTTTCTCTATCTCTAATGTCTCCCCTTGCCCCATCCCTCTCATTTCAGAGGAGCATCTCTGAGTGTCCCTCTCAGCACAAGGAATAACCTGAGCACCAGGAATTAACAACCATGTCCCACCAATTCAGTGATGCTCATTTTAAATCTCACTCAGTTCTGCACAGGCCTGCTTTAACAGCAATTAGTTGCCAATGACATTCCTGTTCCTGAGGGGATCTTAAACTCATTGAAGGGTTTTCCTTACTCACTGGAAAATATGAAGCAATAGAGTTATCTTTGATGCCAATTTAATTAATTCTGCTGCAAGACACTAATGTATTCAGAAGGCTACCATGGATATTACGTGCACACTGTATTGCTCACAGCCAGTCTAATTTAGGGTGCTGCACTTGTATTGGGTTTTTTTGCCATGGCAAAATTGAGTCAGACAATAATGCATGGATTTGGAAAAGCTTTGTAGTTCATAAACATTGTGACATTCATATTTGACTTTGTCAGCAAAGGAAAATTAGTTCAAACAAGGTGCAATGATGCATTCACTGCTCTGGGAGCCTCTAGTTCAGAACTTGACACTGATAAACTATTATAATTAATTCTTTCCATTTAATGAGATGGCTTACACTATCAGCAAATGTGAGCTTTGATGTCAACATATTATATTGACCATCTTCCTGTATTAATTAGAACATGACTTGATGGAGGCTTTTCTTGCAGAAGACCAAAAGACAAATACAGTGAAGTTTGTTTATGTGCCTAACTAACTACACATATTGAGGCAGCTCATGAGTGCTTAGCCTGAATCAGAGAATGGTTTTCAGTGATAAAGCAGGAGAAATTGGGAAAGTGAACTTCTTGGCTCTATTCCTGCATTTGTCACTGAGTCAGGCAAGTCATTAGACACAGTTTGAGTCCAGCTTACCTATCTGTTTAATGGAGATAATAAGACTTTCCTGTTGCGGAGAGGGATTTTAAGGCTTAATTAATTAATTTTGTGGAGCTCTTTGCTGCACTAAAATGAAAGTCAAAATATTGCTTGCTGTAGGTTAAATTGTATGGAAACAAAGTGTAATCTGATAGTGCTTTAATTTCATGCATTTTGACTGAAAATTATACTAACTTGATTATATTGATGCTAACATCCACATCAGAGGATAATTCTCCACATCAGAGTTATTGGAGAGCTTGTACTAAAAATGAGTGCAATAATAGTTTACAGATTTGCATGTAAAGGGCTAAGAATAGCTGGTTACTGATCCTGCTCTCATCTGATGATTTTATTTTGCTTTATGTGTGCAGAGAACGTGCCAGAAAAATAAAAAAATTGCAGTGTGTTTTGACATTAACAGACACTAATAAGTGGAACTCAGTGGAGCCAAAAAAGAAAGTGATTAAGTAGGTCAGCTTACTTAAAGAATAAGGAATAAAAATAAGGTTAAAACAAGTGTAAATGTGTAGAAAGCATTAAATCCATTGAAGACAGCAATATTTGTACAGGTGTGCCCAGACAGAGACAAAAGGGAGGTTTTAATGTAAAACAGTCTGGAAAAAGAGGGTGTTTGAGATCCATGTGCTGGATTCCTACAGCATTGTGCATGGGAAGGAGGGGAAAAGCAAAAGGTGATTGATGTGAGCCTCGAATTACTCTGTGCCACATCAGGCTGGTGCAGCTCCTGTCTCCTCTGAATTCTGGGGGCTGGAGTGCCCTGCTGCTCCACAAGGGCTCTGCTTGCTCCTCAGCTCTCTGCCCAGCTCTTGCTTCATCATGTTTTTTGGATGAGGGCTTGCTCAGAGTAAGCATCACCTTAAATATCCAGTGTATGGATGACAATCTGAGCAGGAAGTTTTCAATTTACTTCCATTTCCTTTACTCTCTCCTTTCTTTAAAATACATTTTCCAACATTATTCATTCCATCTCAGTGATAAGAACATTGCTGTCTTGTGTCTCTTTGATGTTTACTCTGCTCTGGAAGAAACAGATATATTCAGCCTTTGTCCAGCAATGTTTATTCCTGTAATTGCAACAACAAACTTGTTCCTGGCAGAGTAACCAGCTTCACCTTTCTGATTACTGTCATGGTGACTACTTGAATCAATATTGCACCTTAAAATGATAAAATGCCTTGATTCAGGATGGATGGATCAGTGCTTTGAGGATGATTGACAGAAATCTTGCAGATAAGTCTCTGAGACTTAGAATGCACTGAAAATTATCCTGAAAATCTGTGTTTTCATCTAGGTGTTGTCTGTCATTTTAGTTTCATCCTCTTTTCCTCAGTAATTTCAGTTGACCTCAATATGTTGTGTTAGTTTTTTCTTGTAGCACAGTCTGATTTCTGTAATAAAGTGTGTTGCCATATATAACAGGATCCCATTTCTCATCTCTGTCAAATGGAATTACTCTGATGGCAAAGCATTCAAATCCACCTTGATATTACAATCATAGTTGTTTCACTCAGTGATGGGACAGGAACTGAACACTTTTTTCTTTTCTTAACAAGGGCTTTCAGGTCAGACATTTGCAACAATGCTGCTTAAATTTGTGCCTTGATAACCTTAGCCCCAGCATGTACCTGTGCCTTTCTGCTATTTGTGTGTGCTGCTGGAATAATGGAGGCATCTTGATTTCAAGCTGTCCAAGTTCAGAAAACTCCTCAATTTAGGAGCAGACCTGAGTGAAATTCCTGGAGCAAGCATCTAAGGGATGGTAGGTGTATGATGAGGAGGGTGTATGGTGCTGGCTGCATCAGGATGGGTTGAAAATGGGTGGGAATCGTGGGAATCCCTGAATCTCTTATAAAAGAAAGGCCTCATAAAATCAGGCCTTCTCTGCTAAATTAATAGCTGACCCGTCTCTTCTCCTAAATGCAGATAAGTACTTTGCAAGCTCCCATGCAAAAACAGTCTTGGTATGAGTAGTTTGTTAACACAACAACCAATTCTTGGGGAGAAAAACAACTAGCACCTGCATAAACATTAAATCTGTCCCATGAGAATCAGTGAGAAAAATATGTAAACAATTCAAGAATAGAGAGATTTGATGGACAAGTAAAACATCTCTTATTGACCAATGGCAAGAAAGCTGTTAGCCAATTAAAGTTGCACATGAGGCCTGTAAAAACTGTATAAAATGGGTTATGTGAATAAAGAATTGGCTTTTCCTGCATGAAGAAAATGGAGTTAGGTGACTAATTACAGCAAATCCCAAAGCTGAAGTATTCTTGAGATGTATGGGAATTATTTTTAGTGTCACCCTGTGAATTCCAGGGAGTGAGTTATGAAGATTTTACTCTGAATAAAAGGTGTTTTCTCCTATAAACTGATCCACTAACTTGAGTGGACGTTTGTTACAGGAATGGGATGCTTTAACAGAGCAAGCCATTTTCAGGGAGAGTCACATCACTTCCCACATTTCTAATGGTGAACTCCATTTTTGCTTCCTTTGCTGGATAGAAGTGTTAAGGTACATCAAACCTCATGGACATCACCCTTTGTTAGCTGCTTCTGCTTACACCCAAAATTTGGGTGTAAATGTACCTGGGTGCCTTTGGTTTTGGTGGTTTTTTAGCCTCTGCATGTATTTGGGTCACAGCAGCCTGAGCAAAGCTCCACATTTAATTATTGCAGCTGAAGCTGTGATGCTTGGAAACACATTACCTCTCTCAAAGTCCCCATAATGTCATTCTGATGTTTCCTGTGCTATTGATCTACCTCTCCTGAGCTGACAGAGAATGTCAGAGCTGTCTTGTCCAAAGGCACTGGGCCACTCCAGCAGTTTCCAAGGTGCTGGGCAGGCGTTTGAGCAGCTCTGTGGATGCCTGTTTGATATGTTCCAGGGTTTCACACCGAGCTAATGCCAGGCTTCTACTCTGTGATGTGGAAATGCCAAGGTAATTTCATGCTTTGTAAAGCTCAGTGAATATTTTTAATTACGACAAAAACGCCATGGAAATGAAGATTGTTCTGGGTTTCATTGTTGCGTGGAGTTTTGTGTGACTCTAATTTCACAGCAATTTAGTGCATTTGGCACTTGGAGATTTGTGGGTTGTCTGGAAACATAAGAAAGTGAACCCCATATTTGTCATGGGTTTGATAACCTTGGCTAAGCTAATGTGGGCACTATTTTGCACACTGCTAGCAATGATAGATTTTCTATTTTTCTTTTTTTTGCCACCGCCACCTTGGACACTGATAGCCTTGAGGCTCTGAAGTGCCTCTGAAGTACAATATTTCCCCACACCCTTTCAGTAGAATTCAACGCCATCCCTGTAAGGACCACATGGGTCAGTGTAGAAGACAATGTGTAAGTTAGGCTCTGTCAGCTCAAACTTTGGGTTCTCTTCACAACCAAGGGGAGTTTTTCCTTGTAAAATCCTTTCTGCCTTGTAGTGAACTTGGGGCATCAGATGGTTTCCTTTAGGACACAGAAACTGAAGGTATCAGCTTAGGGCTCAGCTTTTGCTAACTCCCCCTGACAGCACAGCCACCTGTGTGGTTGTACCAGTCGTGGGTTTCTCTTGGTCTGGACTGAAGGCACTTTAGACAGTAACTCATGTTTGGACTCAGGTGTTGATTATTTCTTATCAGTAAAACAGTCTCACTGCTGTGAGTTCAGCAGCAAGGCACAAAATGGCCAACAATCTCTTGTTACAAGGTTTTTTAAGACTGAACTATCCAATTAAGAACTGACACCTGGATTATTTTCCCTTTTAACCCAATAACTGATCCCAAAGAGCCCCAGTGGGGACTTTCCTGCCCAATTACAAAATGCCACCCAAACCCATGGAGAAGAAGGAAGAAGCATGAAGAAGAAACCCAGCACAACACCCTGTGCCCTCCATCTTGCTTCCATCCACAACACACTACAGCTACACTGCTCTCTATAACCTATTTCACACTTTTGTGGATTCCAGTCTATTTTGAAGTTTAGGAAACTTTCTCCATGAATGAGGGTCAGAGTCAGTGCTGCCCTGGGGGTCAGGGCACCCCAGAGCAGACAGAGAAATATTCCCTGTGCCCTGGGTTTCCACAACCTGGCTGCCTTGCTCTGCTGGTTCTCAACTCATTTAAGGGCTTGTTCAAGGTATCAGGATAGGCAGAGCAAACCCCTGTCCTGGCATGTTTTCACAGCCAGCTCTTCCTCTATGGGCTGTGAAGGATCATTCCTGGAGGTGGAAGTCGTGTTAGAAGACACAGTTGGCTGCCCAATCATATTAAATGGCTTTCCAACAAAACAAGGCATCCTATGTCTGCTGAAGTAAAACATGCAAATCCTATTAGTGTGAGAGTGTGTTAGCTCATAATTGATGTGTTTGACATATTAGTGTGCTAATTTATGTAAACTGGGTAGTCTGTGAAAGATGATCATGGAAAAGGAAAGTGGGCTATTTTTAATTAACATTGTGCAAATAGCTGTGTAGTGGGTCTAAAAATAGAGGGGGAATTTTATGGAGATGTTCTGACACTTAAGTTTCAAAAAGATTTTTTTTTCTCTCTACCTACTCCTGGCTGTCTTTCAGGTGCTCTGGAATGAGTCCACATATAATGCACAGGAAGGCAGAAATAAAAAAAAATTACCATGCATCATTCTGTTCTTTGTGTTTAACAGTGTTTTTGACCCCTGAGATTCTGAAATGCTAAAGATTGAAGTTAAATAACAAACATTTTTTTCCTTAGCTGGTAAATCTACAGATTTTCTTGCTATTTCCATATAATAGGTAAAATTCTCTTAAATCCTGCCAACCCACTTTCTGTGGTGATTAGAATACCTGACTGTGCCAATAACATATTTGCTGAATCTTCTCTTTTCTCTTTCTCCTTTGAACGAAATCCACCCCCTAGGAAGTAAATTGTTAGTGAATGAAATGGGATTTTTTATGAATACATTTATGATTCCAAGCCATTTTCCCCATTCTCACATAGCTGCAGGCCCACTTTCCACACGGGGCTGCTTTTGAAATTGTTTACTCTGAGTGCCCAGTAATTGGCACAATTAATCAAACGTTGTGACCGATTGCTTTAGTCAGCTCTTGTTGCCTGATTGATCAGCTGGGGTTTTCTGAGACTATAAAAATATATCTGAAGTGAAAAGGCTGCTTAGTGATGCCATTTGGGAAATGGCAGGGAAAAGGCACAGGTTTAAGGCATGCATATTTATATTGGGATATGGTACCCCCAAACCATGGAGAGAGAAAAAAATTTCAGCACAGATGCCAGGGAAGAAAAGGATGTTATCTGTGCAAAACTTCAGCTCCTGCTGTAAATTTCTGGGGAGAGAAATGTTTCCTGTGACGATGACTCAGATTTCTGTGAATCAATAGAGCCTGTGAGGGTCAGAGGAAGTCAGTGTATTTCAGAGGTGAAAGGTGCTAAAAGTCTCTGGCTGACTGCAGCTCAATTTTTTTTTTTTTTTTAATAAAAAGGCTGGAAAGTTCTGCAATATAAAGTACAGTGGAATTACTGAGAATTACCCCAAGAAAGATGTACCCAACTTAAGCAGAAATAAAATAACTTTTATTTTTATTTATCCTCTTTTCAACTTATATGCCTTTAGAAGTTGCTGAAGACAGTGAGAAATTCCCAACCTGCCTCTTTTCCCATCCTTTGCCCTGCTTAGATCACAGACAAAAATGGAGAAGCGGGTCCCATCTGGAAGGAAACACTGAGGATGCAATACAAAATGAGAACAGTTAGAAAGTGCAGTGATTTTTTTTTTATTTTTTTCAACCATATCTGCTGAGAGTGGAGAGAGATCTATAATAGTAAAATGGACATTTTGGTAACAGATAGGGCTGGTAAAATACTTAAGAGCTTGCTAAAAAGGTAAATGTATGAATATTTTAATCTAGAATTATGTTCACAGAACTCAATCTGTTTCTCAGGCATCCTGTAGCATCCAGATACACTGGGACAGATAAATGAAAGTGGAATACACTGTTTAAATGTTAAATAGTCTCATCAGCCTAGTTGGGTATATTTATTCCTTTCCTTCTGAAAAAAATAAAGATACCCACAAAAGTCAACTCAGTGCTTCTCCATACCCCATTTCAGTGCTAAAGGAAAGAAACATCAGACAAGAATCTTTCATACGCTTATTTATGAGGAAAAGATTCAACGTCAAAAACAGATTTCTGACTGCTTTAAAAAGAGAAATGACCTTTTGCAGGGTAGTTCACTGCTTCTTCTGCACTGAAAGACTAATCAGTGTCTGGAAGTTGATCAGCTTGCACATCTGAAGTGTGTCAATCATCCTTGTTATGAAAAGACAGATTTTTTTAAAAGCTGACAACTTGTTTGTTAGGGGGGCACACTTTTAGAAGTCACAAGGCCTGTACTTATCAAACTGAAATACAATATAAATTTGCACTTGAACACAAAGTGCCAACCCATGTACATTATTCTAGCCACCCTTTGCACTTGTTTTTGTTATTGTTTTATCCACTGCTGTCATTGAAATGAAAGGACTCAGGGTGAAAATACATTTAAGAAGGATCCACACTTTATTTTTATAAGAGCATTTGTCACTAAAAAATAACTTTGCTTCAAAAACTTCATGGACCAGGATGACTTTTACTTAGAGTGGGTTTTTTATAAACCTCCTTTCATGTCATGCTTATCCAGACTTGCTGAGGCCTGTAAATCTTCACATAAATCTGGGTTTATACTGCAACTAGGAATAAATGCTAATTTACAGCTTTTTTTCCTTAGGCCAGGCAAAGTTGGTAGAGCTGACAGAATGTTGCTTTGGGGTTTTTCAGGGATAAGGGAAGAATTTACCATAAACCTTAAATCAAGTCCGCATAAGCTACCAGCAGGAACATTTATAGAAACATTTGAAACCATGAAACTTTTGATTTCTATTTTTCTCTGGTAATCTAGGGTGGTATATGGTAACTCACACTGGTTTAATTAGGATGATACATTGACTAAATAGCTGATTAAAACAAATACCAGTGTTTTGATTCATCAGTTACTATGCACTGTAACTAACACAGCCTTGAAGGGGGTGATGAGCTACCTGAAAAGTTGTTGAAACTGTGTTTGATGTGCAGTCCTCCTTGGGCGTGGTGCTCTCAAAATGCAAGAGGATTTTCTTTAAACCATTTTTGTCCTCTAGGGCTGTGTCCTACTAATGTCTTGAAATACTTTATAATGTTCCTGGATACTGCATATCAGAATAAATAATAATTATCATAATCAGAATAAATGATTTTTGCCCAGTTTTACAGTAAATCTAATTAATAGAGACAGGACTTTTTATCAAGATACTACATTATGCACCTCTCTGTCACGCTCTAAGTTCTCTGCTTCACTGTGGTTCTGCCAGCTGCATTCAGAGAGATCCAAAGTCCCTTAAGCCACATTCCCATTTTCTGGAAAAATTCCTTTGCCCAGGATTTTTCTTCTGGGAAGCTGAGGAGCCTCAGAGAAAAATGAAAACAATTATCTCATTTGCTTCTCCTCTGTTATGCTCATGTGGAATGTGTTTGGAGATTGTTTACCTCAGGTGATTGTTTCATTGGTTTTTGCTGTGGGTTCTTTTGATTTATTGGCCAATCGTGGTCAAGCTGTGTAGGGGCTCTGGAAAGAATCACAAGCTTTTGTTATTATCTTTTTAGCCTTCTGTAAGCATCCTTTCTGTATTCTTTAGTATAGTTTAGTATAGCATTCTTTAATATAATATAGTATCATAAAATCATAAATTACCCTTCTGAGAACATGGAGTCAGATTCATCATTCCTTCCTACATCTGGGGGCAACCCAAATACAATAGACAGGTGTCCACTGCAGCCCAAAGTTTGTCATAGACCAAGAGAAAATTAGGATATCATTCAAGTAGAACAGATCCTGAAGGAAAAATGAGAGATGTTCGTAATGCAATGAGGTCCTGTAATGAATCTAATGGAGGAGTTGGCCTTCCATGATCCTTGTGGGTCCTTCCAACTCAGGATGGTCTGCAGTGCCCCAAATGACCTTTGATGGGTTCTGGGCAAAGGTGGCAGAGCTCCACAAGAGTCAGTTTTAGGTGAGTGAAGGGGAGTTTTACACGGAGGGAGGGACTCTGTGGCCAGTGAGCTGCTCTGCATTACAAGAATTCCACAAGAGCAGAGGTCAGGGCTTTCACTGACTCCTTGCACAGGGCTGCCTCAGTAATTGGGAATATGTTCCACCTTCTACTCTGACAAGAAGGGTTTTTTCAGGTTTCTGGAATGTAAAGAAAAGAGGGGAAAAAATTTAGTTCAAATTGCCAAAATCCCAATATCTGATTCAGAAAAAGCCATGTTTGGTGCCAGAACAAATGTTCCCCATTTTTCCTGATTTTTATTTTAAATTTTTTTCTCAAATGCTTGCATGTTTTTCATCCAAATAAGTGAAATTCTAATTTGTGAGGTATCCTGCTGAACACTTCCTTTCCCCCTGGGCCATGCAGAGGGTTATGGAGCATCAGTATCTTTTTCTAACTGACCACTCATAAATTACCCTGTTTCTTCTTCCATGAGTTCATAAAAGTTATCCAATTTTCTCTATTTTTAAAGCTTTGCTGGTGTGTTAATAGTCTGGCTGTTTTTGTTTTGTTTAGACTCTAGAAACAAATAAGGGTGATTCTGCTTTCATAGATCCTCTTTTTCCCTCTGCTCTGTATTTTTTTCTGAAGGATAAGGTTCTATTCACAAACTGGAATTTTCCACAGCGCTGGCCCTTTTTGAAAAAGTTGAATAATTCTATACCCCCATCCCTTAAAGAGGATGCAATACTTAAATTCTCCTGCCTATATTTTCCTCAGCTTCAACAGCCAGATCAGAAAACTTTATTATCTTGGTACTTTATTGAAGGTTTCATTGCAAAAATGAAACCTCATTTTTTTTCTCACTTCTTTCAGCTATTGTTCACTCTCTTTGATTCCAGTAGTGTTGTCCTGAGGCTAAAATGCTACTAGAATTTTATACTTCTTTTTTCCTTTTAAAAATCTTTGATCTTTAGCCTTGCTTATGCCATCATCATTTTAATGTCTAAATGTTTATAAATAAGTGGAATACTGGAGAAGGAAGAAGCATAAAATACAGTCCTAAGGACAAATATCATTTAAGTCCAATTTACTTAATAAACAAGAGTTTCCCAGCCTGAAGTTCCAGCTACAGCTTTCAAATACTGGAAAAATTTTAGTTTCCTAAAGAAGTTCACATCTTTGTCTTTCAGATAACCTCTCTTCATCTTAACCTGAATAGTAAAAGAAATTTAGCTATGGTTAACCCTTTGCATACCAATTTCAGATAATGCTTTAAACACTAACAGAGTAGTGAGTACCCAAGAGAAGTCTGTGTCCTTCATTGGTAGCATTGAATATGTCTCTATATGTCTCTAATGTCCTCAGCTTCTTATAAATGAACATGTGGAGAGCATTTGCCTTTTGGATTTCTAAATTTAGGCTTTGTGCCAATATCTACATGGGGCCTCAATTTCTCCCTTGCTTTCTGGATTAATCCCCATCAAGTGCGGCAAATCTTTGCTCAAGGGCCCATTACAGTACAAAGTAAGCACATCCCTCTCTGGCTTTGGCCACTTTGAAATCAAGCTTTTGTTGACTGAGTGTCCAAATTATAAGGAAAATCAAAAATGTGCAATATATAAGCTGGGCAGGGCTCAGAAACACAGATTCATTATTGTCCAATTTAGCAGTGCTGGTAGAAAACAGCTTTGTAATTGTTTGGTTTAAAGGACATTCCCACGAGAATGTGGTGGAGTTCATCATGCCTAAATGATTTAGAAATTCTGAAAACCATCCCAGAATCTACTTTTAGCCACTATATTTTTTGAAGGAAGAGTGAGGTGGTGGCCTCTAAATAAGGGCACTACACCTGGACCCAAAGTTGCTCTGAAGTTTGACACCCCAGACACAGCTGTTTATTACACTGGCAACCTTATTTTGTTTGAATTTATCTTTGTTACACCTCTGGTAGTGCTACCAAGGATGCATCCTGATTTACACCTGTGTGAGTGAGAGTGTGGTCTGTGACAAACCAGATTCTGAGGTAGTTTCTCACTTTGGAAAGACTCTTTTCATCAGAATGGTCAAATGGGGAAGGTGTTTGAGTACTTTGGGATTTTGTTTAGGTTCCTCAAAGTGGTTTTGGTTTTTTCTGGGGACATGATCAAGACTCTTGCTGAGGTGTTTGGAGATGGCTTTGATTAACCTGCAGGATTGCTGGGTGGGATGTGGGGGGCAGACACGACAGGGAGGTGCCCTGAGTTCTGTCTCAATGCACCTCTGGGCCCAAGTATTTTGTGGGACAGAACGAGCTCTCCATCCCTTGCAGGCTGAACATTTGAAGAGCTGTCCAGGCGAGCACAGCCATAGGGATGTTCTGCCTTGGGTACCAGCTGGGTACCAGCTCCAGCTGTAGCCTCCCAGGGCCACTGCAGCCGCTCCTTTCCCTGTCCCACCAGATACGCCCGGGTGCTGGGGGCATTTCTGTCCCTGATCGCGGCGGGGCAGGAAAAAAGACACTGGGGAGGGCTCGGTGGAGAGCGGCGGTGAGGAGGGGGGCCGGGGGCAGAGCAGGGCGGTGCGGGGGCGAGGCCGGCTCCCATCATCTCCCATCATCTCCATCACCTCCCATCTCTCGCCTTCCGCCGGGGGCTGCAGGAGCCGGCGAGCGGCGCGATCGCCCAAACTCCTGGGAGCGGAGACACCACCCGCCGTCGCCTCCTCTTCCTTCTCCTCCCCCTCCTCCTCCTCCTCCCCTCCCCTCCCCTCCCCGCGCAAACCCCAAATAAAAGGGGCGGGGGGCGGCAGGATGCGCCGCTCGGAGGGGAGGTCGGCGCCGCCGCCGGCCGCCTGATGCTGCCGCCGTTCGCCATTGCCGGGCACGGCTCGGAGCCGAGCGCGGGCGGGCGGGGGGCAGAGCCGGCGCTCCCGGGGGCACCGCAGCTGCAGCCCCCGCTGCCCGGCCGCCCCCGCAGCTCCCCCATGCCCGACCGCCGCCGGAGGGGGGCCCCGGGGGCCCGCTCCTGTCTGCTCTGGCTCTTTGTGCTGCTCAAGGTGAGTGCCGGGGAAGGGGAGGGGAGCGATGCGCGGCTGGAGCATCCTCCGCGCTGCGCCGCCTTTGTGCGTGTGTGCCTGCCCTGCCCGCTGCGCGCTGTGCCCGCTTTGTGTGCGCGGGGATGCCCCGGGCTGGGATGCGCTCCCTCCCTCCGTCTCCCGCATCCCCACATCCCCCCGAGGGATCGGGCCGGCTCTGAGCCCCGTGCCCTGCCCGGGTTTGGGTGGTTTTGGGGAGCGCTGTCCTTCAGCACCGCTCCCATCCAGCGCTCGCACCTTTCCCCACCCCGGCACACTCCGCTGATGAGGATGCTGCTAACAAAGGGGCTGGATCGTGCCGGGTTTGTCGCGGCACAGCTGAGCGGTTCTTTTTGTGTTTCCAGCTCAGCCTGTCTTCTCGGCAGATTAATTTTTCAAAGTTCCGCCTCGTGCCGCGAGCTCGGGTTTTCACACGGTGTTTTTCATCTCTGCTCTTCAGCTCGTTTCATGGGTTCTTAAGTGTATTTTGTATGCCTCGTGTAACTTCTAAAAGAAAATGTATGTGCTGCCCAGGTGAATACTGCAAATGTCATTGCCCTGAAGAGCAGAGCTCAGCACTGCTGAAAACTTTGTTGTATATTTGTCAGTCACTGTTAAGCAGAGCTCTGCAGCTAAGGACCTGACCTTTCAGAGCCTTATAAATGTAAATGTTCTGTGGAAATCATCAGGGCTCCCTGTGTGAATAAGAGTTTGCAGGATCAGGTCCTGGAACAGCAGTAGTGTCGCTTCTAAAATTGACATTGCATTGACAGAACTATTTAAAGGGAAGCTTTCGCAGCATCTGTTCACATATAGTAGTCAACTGTCAGCTGTCTCATTTTCATAACTGCTGAAACATACATTTATGCAAGATAAAATGCTAATATGCAGACAAAATGTTGCTCCATGGAATGTGGTAGTTTAAAAAAAAAAGAAAATAAAAAGGACAGTAAGTCTGTGGATGTTATGGCCCAGTAGAAAGATGAGGTTTCTAGTTTTTTCATGAACAGAGAAGTGCACACAGTGTTAAGTAGCTGTTTTATCCCACAATTGGAGAATGTACATTACTCTATGTTCTAGCTTTTTTTAAAAAAATTAAGGTGTTTATGTGCTGTTTTTTGGGTTTTTTTTGTTTTTTTTTTTTTTTTTTTTAACTAGCATTCCTGTGGTAAAGCAAGACAAAAAAACAGGTAGTTTAAATCTGTATGAAATGAATAATAAATCTGAAGTAGCTGGGTAAGGTTTGAAGGTACCCAAGGGACCAGGTTTTCATTCTGTTGGAAAATAACCATCATTTCTCAGCTGAATAAACCTGGGACTGGCAGGACAAAGAAAGCTGATGAGCATTAGCAGAATTTTGTAGAGTAAGAGAAGGTAAAGCTGCAGCTTCAGATAGAGGTGCATCTGTATCTCCCTGTGTGACTGGATTATGACTTTGGTTGGATGGCAAACCCACTGTAATTAGTTATCTCTGTATGGGTATTGAACACTACAATTAAAGAAGTGAGACTTGAGGAGTTAGTCAAAGTAAACCCGGTTACAGGAGAGAAGTTGGGGAAGCAAGAACAGTGCTTGTTTCAGATCACATAATAGGGCCATTTTCCTGAGCCTGAAATTCACTGAATATTCTTCAAGATATGTGTAATTTTTTTCACTGACAAATAATTGAAAAGATGCCATTTCAAAACAAGGCTTTCCCAGTTTAGCTCTGTTTAGTTCTACCAAGCCGTTGAAGCAATGCTGAGATTAAGCAGACTCGATTTATTAAATTGGTGCTTCACCTGGAAGTTAATCTCATTGAGAAAGCAGTGGCATTGAACGGATGAATCTGAAGACAGGCAAAACTTATGTCTGTGTGCTTGCTGCTTCAGTGCTAGCAGCCCAAATGTCACTTGCTAAGCTGAATCTGCTTGATGTGGCCTTGATGCCCATCTGGCAATTTGTAAAATCATCAGCAGACTTTGCAAAGTGATAAAGCTGCTCAGAGCACATTTTTCTCCTCTCTCCTCTTGTCTTCCAATTGTCATTATTTCATGGTGTGAAGCAATAGTGCCAGCTTATTCCAACTCCTGATGCTCTCTGGGGCTGCTGAAGGGTCAGTGACACACGGGACATTCCTCCATGTGCCAGATATGGTTGCCCATGGGCTAGTGAGGTGTGGTTCCTTCTTTCACAGTGTGATGTGCATGCTGTCTGTGCCCCAGGGTAGGAGCACAGTATTTTTTCTGGAAATACATCAATGTGATCTTGAACCTTTACCATTCTCCTTTTTTAGCAGTTTTTTAATGTGGTGGCTAATTTAGAAATTAGCAGAAGAAAGGCATTGTATGTGAGCTCAGCCACCAGGGTGGATTCACAGCACTTGTGAGAGAAACAGGGCTGTGGGTTTTGCTTTCAGAGAAGACTCCAACCATGCTGCTGTAGGAATCTCTTAAAATATTGCCATTTTTGCAGTGGGTCTGTGTTCTCTGTTAGTTTGTTTCAGTCAGAATGGCTGGAAGGCAGAGTCTTCAGCAGCTTGCTCTGTAATCATCTCATTTTGGAGTGGCAAAGGCAGGGCTGAGCACGGCCCAAAGGAAAAGCTGTACTTCAGCTAAATAAATAAGAATAGAAAGTAGACACATTCCCTCATTCTTGTGACTGATGTTATGTTTCCCATCTTTTCTAACTGCAACCCAGCAGCCTTCCCTTAGTCATGACTGCACTGAGCTCTGGCCAGCTCAGGTTCTGCTCTGGATGATGTCCCTGATGTGTCAGGTGTCCCATGCTGCTGGGCTTGCACCTGGGGGCTTTGAGGTTGCTTTATGGAATTATTTCTGGGGGAGAAGGTAAAGCTTAATTAGAAGAGAAAAGCACCTTGAGCATGCCAGACCTGGTGCTGGGACACTGTTTGCAATCTGATCCACCTCCAAGATGTTCTGAGCAAGGCTCTCAGTAGGAAACTGGTTGTCACAGTCCGGGCTAAATAGGAGTGATGACACTCTTCAGGAAAATTTTCTATAGGTAAAATAATGCATCTCTGATTTCCAGGAGACTGAGATCTTTGAATATCAGTCTTATATATGCTCTTCATTTAAATCAGCAACACCATCTTTCTTCCTCTTAGCAAGGACAACTTTTTGTGTCTAGCAGGGCAGAATTTTTTCCAATAGTGCATCAGTTTTTATTGTTTGGCATCATAGTGGGCTCTCAACTCAGGTTTACATGGGCCAAGACATTCAAAGGGACTGAGGTTCTGTAAGACTCAACTTTACCCAGCAGAGGAAATCTGTTTCTACTGGTGTAATTTTCAGGAATAGCTACATCTTCAGTTAATAATCTGAAGCAAAAGCCTTACCATTAGGGTGCTGCCTTTTCCTGCAGGAAAAACCTTTTTAAGAGAGAGGCTGATTTCACAGTTGAGAGCCCCAGTGTGTCACTGCTGTTTCCTCCTGCTGGGAAAAGCAATGAATGAATAATTTGAATTTTGTTATGGAGTCCTTTTGGCAACTCTTCTCTCTCCAAGAGATGGCGGCTGAAGCTCTTGTTGAGACAAGTTTTGTCTTCTTTCCTCATGGTCGTGTTCTACTAGTGTCAAAATAAAATAAAGAAAGACCCAAACCTGCCTTGCCAGCTTTTTTTTTTTGTGTGCAAAACAAATGCAAGGCTTCCTCATGATGGTTTCAGGCCCAGAGGTAAAAGTCTTTTCTTACCACTGCTCTGGGATTGTATGGGAGGAAAAATCATCCTCCCAGGAAAAGCAAAGAGTTTTATTTTAAAAAAGCTAATTATCAATAGTCACCCTCAGCTCAAAATTTTCTTCTACAAGTCAGGTTCTCTCTCATTGCTTCATTTTCATGGATAATATCTGGATCAGGGTGATTCTGGAGGGCAAAGCCAAGGAAGAGGCTGCTTGTGCCAAGTCATGTTTACGGAACTGCAGCAGGCGCTCGCAAACCCTCTCTGCCAGTGAAATCAGAGTCTGCCATTACCCTCTGGCAGATTTCCTCGTGATGAAACGACAGGGGAGCGTTGAGAAAAGATCCTTCATGCCTGCAGGAGTTATGAGCCCCAGGCTCAGATTGCACAGGGTCAGTAAGGCAATTTCTGGGTTGTATCACCTGGGTCAGGAGCTGCACTCAAGGGTGATCCCTCATCCAGGCTGGGATGGATGCAGACTCTTACCTGTCCTGATCCTGTGGCAATTCATTAAAGGGCTCCCAGACAGTGTTGGCTGAACCTGAGAATCCCACTAATCTCTGCATTTCTGCTGTCACCACACAGAGCAATCCAGGCAGATCATGAAATGACCTTACAGAGCTTCAGAATGAATGCTAAACTGAACAGAGCCTTGTGCAAATCCAGCTTGAGACTTATTTTACCAGACAGTCTCAGCTCTAGGGAAGGGAGCATTTTTTTTACTTAGGCATATGAGTCAGGACAATAAATGTCAAAAAATAAACCTTTGGAAACAGGTCTATTTGCTGAAGAACTTAAAAGACTCATAGCTAACATTGATTCTAAGTGTTCTTTTAAATTATTTGCTTCTTTCATTGGAGAAGTATGCATTGTCATCCTGAGCACTCTTACCTTCTATTAATTTCTTCTTCTAGTAAATTAGTGATTCCATTTTTGTTACTCAAGGTTTTAAAAATTCTATTCTTTATATAACACTGAGTTGGTTGCAATGTGAAGAAGAAAAATACTTTAATAAATATTAAGAATATTCTGAAATTAAAATCTTTACACCAACTTGAGTACCTATGAGTGCACTAACAGAAATTAAGAGATTGGTTTATTAAATGTTTTGCACATGAAATTGTAACTTCCTTTTTTTTTTTTTTTATTAAATTTCTATCAGTGTAGATAGAGTTTAAAAGGGGAAAATCTTTGAGACAAATGTGGCAACATATGCTAGCTGCCACATATGGAGTGTAACAGATGAGCAGAGAATGGGAAATACTGGGAACAGAAAGGTTACCTTGCTTTTCTCAGCACCCTGCAGTCTCACATGAATGGCAGCCAGTGAAGGGAGCAACTCCTAGGGAAGGAGTTTGCCATCTTTGCAAACAAAGCAAGCCAGACATGATGCATTCCATTTCTGGAACCCCCTCATTCCTGTGCTGGGAAATTACAGGCAGCTTTTAGAGGGAGTTCCAGAAATAAGATTATATGTGTGGTGTCTGGCCTGCCAGAAAGAAAACACTTTGCATCAGGGCTGTGCTGGGATGAGTGTGGCAAGCTCTGCACTTTCACCTCTTGTTGAATGCAGGTATTTAGGGAAGAGATGCTTTACAGTAAGTGTGGGTGATGGAAGAGTTGGTGTCACAGCTGACAGCAACAGGGAGGAGAGATAGCAGGAAAAGGTATAGGCTTTAAGTGTGCTGGGTCTTGAGGTGGTAGCATGGACATGAGAAGAGAATGTGTGGGATATTTGGACAGAAAACATAACATTGGCAAAATGTGAGCATGGTGTTTAAGCATAGGCATTGAGCACTTCAGAGGAGCTGAACAGAGATAGTGGAAGTAAACAACTCTGAGCTATTATTCTGTGTCAGTCAGAGATTTAACATGAGGTAGCTGTTTGGTAGATACGAACCTCTTGGGGGATAAAAATCCTAAATTCCTTTCTAAGTTCTCTGTAAAAACAGATAAGGTTGCCTGTGAATTTACACAGTTGTGATTTTGAAGTGATTTGGCCTCAGCACTTTTCTCTGTTGTTGAGACAAGGGCCTTCTTGTCTTGTCGGAAGGGTTTGAACACCTGCAGCTCCTTGGTGTGCTCTAAACCTGCAGATCCTCAGCTTAGCTGAGCTGATTTCCAGCTGTATCACATGAAGGCAAAGTCTTTGGGGTAAGAGAGGTGGGTCATTAATTTGTCAATCTGATCAGCAACTCCTTCAGGTTTAAGGGTTTTCAGTAATTTCCTTGTCTCATCCCCTAGAATCATCCATGGAGGGGCTGTTCTTCAATGCTGGGAGGAGCCCCCAAAGCAGGCAGACAGCCCCAATTGTCTCATTCCCTTTGTGCAATTTGCTTTCTGCCTTTTATCTGCAGCACAGGTATTCTGGATCATTTCCTATCTGCTCATATAGAAGTCATTTGAACATGGGAAATCTTCACTCCTCACTGATCTGTTCAATGGGAAGGGATGGCTTCATTCCACTTACAAACATTGAAGGAATGTTAAATTTGAGCAAGGGGAAAAAAAGCCAACAAAACACTGGAAAAACCCACACACACTCAAAACCCCAACATCTCTTACATGTGGTGAAGAACAGTAGAAAGAACTGGGGAGAAAAAGAAGAAAAACACATGGGAAGAATGCTAATTAGTGTTTTCCTAAAGCACTGCAAGGCAGATTTAAGGAAAAAAATGATCATTTTCCCAGAGCAATGAAATGAATTTATTTATTATTTGCTTAGCACTGCTGTGCCTAGCTTTGTTCTGTATGCAAAATACCTGCAGACTCTGCCTGGAGTCTGGAAGATAGACACATCAAAATAAGGATGCTCTAGATAACTTAGAAATTATTATCATATATGCCAGTGCTGGTATTCTCCAAGGGCTGGTATACCTTCCAAACAGAAGTCACAATTGCTTCCCCCAGGAGCTGAGCAGAGGGGTTTTGGTTGTTGTTTTTGTTGTTTGTTGCTTGTTCTTTTTTAAAATTCAGTATTGATTTCTACAGAATGTTGTTCTTCAGAGCTTCTGGTCGTTTACATCAGTTTAAAACATCAAAAATAATTAATAATCAATGTGGCTTTAATCCCTTCAAAGAGAGCCCATTAACCTACAAAAAATGGTCTGGCTCACAATAGTTTCATGAAAGTGACTGTAAGCAGGGCAAGAGATGAAAGAGAGAAACATCACTCAGATGTTTTCCTTTTTCAAAGAGAACTTGTATTTGAAACAGAGAGCATAGCTAATATTTTATTGTAGTCAACTTACTGTAAATTGGGAGCTTTGGGGTTTTTTAAAATAATTTTCTTTCTCTAACTCGCCTGCCTAATCTTGTACTGGTATTTTCTTGAGTCATCAGTGTCTGCTTCTGAGGAAAAGATGATGATGTCACAAAATCAATATCAGAGGATCCTATACTGTAATCCCTTTTCAGGGAAGTCCATTAAATCAATGCCTCTCCTTCTGTGAGTAATGACTGTAGAATGAAGCCCTCTAATTTTGCTGTGTGAAGGAATAAGCAGATGGGATGGGACTTTGCATAATTAGCTAGCAGTTATTAAATACAACAGGAAAAATTATGATGTTTTCTGAAAGTGAATACATACATACTGAAATGAATACATAGTGAATACTTAAGTGTATTTCAGAATGATCTCTGGTATAAAATTACTTCTCAGTTGCATCGCAAAATAATATGTTAAAAAAGCTGAAAAGGCTTTTTTATTTTCAAACCTTTTGAAAACTTACTCAGGACTCTGTGGGCTATGAAGCCCCATCAGGTTTCCTTTAGCAGCACTGGGGGAAATCATGAAAACTCCAGAATGATGTCACCAGCATTTCTCTGGAATTGGGGCACTCTGGGAACAGGGACAATGATTTTGCCACCTCACCTGTTGTTTATGTGCAGCATCAGTGTCTGTTAGCTGGAACCAGAACTGACGGGTTTCCTCTAACTCTGAGCAGCGATCAGAGACTCTGCTGTGCTGCTGGGAACGGCTCCAAAGCCCGAGTGAAGTCAATGGATGTTTTTATGCTGCTTTAAACGGGCTTTGGAGCAGGCTGCAGTCCCAGCCGGGGGATGATGTGGCTCTGACACTCAGCACAGAGCGTGGTGGCCCTGGGCCTGCTGCAGTGCCAGCAGCACAGACTGGATGGGTTTGATTTTTAAAATCTGAGACTCTGATAGCTTAAAGACACTCCCCATCAGATCAATCTTGTGCAACCTTCTCGTTTCGGGGGTAGCTGTGTTGGCAGGAGGTGGGGTGTTGTAATCCATTGGCTGAAACCAATGTAAGAATTTACTAATTCTGCTCTGGGGTGCTTTTCTGCAGACAGAGCCGTCAATCTCTGTGGAGGGCTGGAATGTAAGAGAATAGTGCAGAAGGTAATCTCACACCTGAGGAGTTGCAGCTGTGCTAATCACCAAAGATTAGGAACAGCCCTGCCCTTAATAGGCCACAGCTGTGTCCAATGAGGAGATGAGTGCTACAAAAGAGAGGGTGAGCTGGGTGAGGAGAGGGATGGAGTTTGTTGGCTGTGCTGTGAGGAAGGAGTCAGTGCTGAGAGGAGGTGCCCCTGAGAAAACACCAACTAGGTATGGGACCTTTTGAAATATGATGATAACAAATCTCCTCTCTCTCTCTGCTTGCTTCTTCCTCTGCTCAAATAAGAGCTCATATTTAAGGACATTTCACACTACAGCTCCTGTTGCTGGCATTGTAGCATTAGCACAGATATGTGCATGTATGGAATGAAATTCTGTATCAGTATCAGATACTTTCTCTGGGTCTGAAAAATCTGGCTGGTCCCTGCTTCTTTAATCGTGAGACCAAAACCCAGTGACCATCTGAGCCTTTGAATTTCAGGAGATAAACTCTCATCCTGCTTAGCTCAGGTGCAATCAGAACACAGCTATTATTTCCTGGACTCTTCCACTTACACCTTTGCAGCTAACTAGAGACCAGCAGACTGCCATGGGTGTGATAAAACTGATGGAAATAGCAATTCAAAGTATACTTATTTCAAATGAAGGAATGAACCAAAATTTGATAATTAATTTAAGATTGTTGCTTGGAATAATTCTTTTCTAACGGGCAAATGCACAGCCAGTGATTCCAAGTTCCATATTGAGTAGCTTGGAGGAACTCATGGGGAAGTCAAACCCTTTGAATTCTTTCCATGAAGAAAAGGGGATGTGTTCTTATCTCTACAATCACTCTCATGCAGAGTGATTGTAGAGATTAACTGAGCACTGTCTGTTTAAAACTTTAGGATTAGAGGGCTGCATTGTCGAAAGGAATTGACAGCAGTAAATAAATAAAGAGTTTTGGCACTTTGACTGTAGTGCTTCACAACAGCTTTAAGTGCGATCTATATAATTATTTACTCCATATTGTAAATATTCTTTTAAAATATGATATTTAGGTTTTGGTGGTTTTTAAAAATATTTAGTCATCAATGAACTGAACTTTGCAGGGCAATTTTTGCAAAGTATTGTGGCAACCAGATTCCATACAGCCACTGTCACCCTGACTGGTGGGATGGGGAGGAGAATCAGGGAAAAAAGTGTGGGTTGAGGTAAGAAAAGTTCATGTATGGGCACTGAGCTCTAAGCATTGAGTCACATCCTAGCTGTCAGACACCAGCTTTTCCTGGTGGGCAATTCTGCACAATTACTGCGCAAGGTGATGGACAGCCCAAATCAGGATGTCAGTAGGTGTCCAGGTGGAGGAAACAAATTCTGGAATGTTGTTGTATGAGTGTTCAGCCTGGAGCAGAGCCACAGTGCCTTCCCAGGAGCATGGTGTGACTGGAATAGTTGCAGGTGACATTATTTCAAGCACAAATAAAACATGTTCGTGGACATGATGGGGTTAGGAGATAAAATGGAAAAGAAGCAGGAGCATCTTGGAATGTGCCAGAGCATATCTAGCCAGATTTCTGTGCTCCAGTTATGCACAAGGTTATTTTTGCATCCCTTCTGCATTTGGTAGCTAATCTTTAATGAAGACGTGACCTGTTTGGAGATTGGCTTTTAGTAATGGTACCTTGTAATGTTTGTATGGGATCAGCTGCTTGTTGTCAATATGTGCTGTGAGTAAAAGCCATCTACAGAGTAAAAGCCATCTACAGAGCATTTCCATTTTTTACCTGAAACATTTTTATTTCTTTCTCCCCTCCCTGGAGGGAGGGATTTATTTCCATGATGAGCTCTGGCTATGTGATTAAAGCATAAGAGAGCTACTGGACTATCACATGATACAGGATATCCAGAAAACCACAGATTTTTGAGGGAAAGCTCCCAAGACTTGCAAAGGAAAAACCCCAGAATTTTTAGGGAAAACCCCCAAATTTTTAGGAGAAAAGCTCAGAATTTTATTTGGAGGGCAAAATTCCAAGATCTGAAAGCGAAAAGCCCAGGAATTTGAGGGTAAAAGCCCAGGATTTTAAAGGAAAAGCTCCCAAGATTTTGAGATAAAACCAGCAAAATTTTAAAAGGGAAATCCCCAAGATTTTGAGGGGAATATCCCATGATTTTTTTATCCTTCTAGCTGGCTTTAAGCTGATATTTCTCACTCCATGGCATAGCTGGAAGAGTGTAGAGGGGAGATGCGGCACGTGGGGAAAGGGAGAGGCAAGAGATTGCAGGCGGGGTGTTGAGAAAGCAGACTTTTCAGGATTGTCCCCTGTTTGTCATCAAAAGAGCAAAGAATGTGGTGGTGAGGAGGGGCTGTGTGCATCTCAGAGGGTCAGGGACACGTGGAACAGTTTAGGGCTGTGCGGTGATTGAGGCTGGAAGGGATGTCTGGAGAGCATCTGCTCTGGGCTCAGGGCTGTGTCCTGATCCCTTCTGAGCATCTGTGAGGATGGAGATGCCACCACCTCTCTGGACAGCTTCCTAGGAGCCTGCAGGAGAGCAATGACAGCCAGTTAAAGATCATGAATTGGGACACAAAAGAGTATGAAATTTTTATTAACCTGACAGCTCTGTTTTGCAAATTCACTTTAAAATAATTTGGGCTACCTTCCTTTGTAGAATTTCAATCTCTGGGTGACACTCATAAGCTTTATGCTGAACTCTGCTTGTTTTCTTGCATTTATCAGTGCCTTGAAGCTTGAGCTTTAAATATTATATCAAGGATAAAATTTTTAGAGCTGCCAGTGTTAGAATGTACCTTAATTATCACTTAAGCTTTCTGCAGAGTCAGGCAGGTATCTGCCATCACTGCACATTCACTTCACAGCTTCAGAATTCTCAAGGAGGTTTTTTATTTCTTTTTTCCCTTTTTTCTTTTCTTTTTCCCCTCCTCTTCTGATTTACACTTCTGGGAGGATAACTATGACTTCATATATTTTACAGGCTTAGATCTTGGATGTGCAGGAAACCATTAAAACCTCCCTGAGGGGATTTTTGGGAACAATATGAGTCAAAGGCTCTTGGTGTAGGACTGGCCTCTGTCCTGGCAGAGCAATCTGTGAGCACTGCACCCAGCTACCAAAAATTTGTGTAAATCAAGGTGGTGAGATCCATGTCTCAAGGGAATATGTGGAATCCTTTCTGAAAATTTCTCTTAAACTTTTTGTATTGATAACGGAAGCACTGCTCCCAAAATCAATAAAAGATTACAGGGACTCAGTGCACTTAATGAGCTCCAAAGGAACAGTTTGGGCTGTGATTACAGCTTCTGTTGCCTGACTCTGCATTGTACTCTGCATTTATTCCTAATGATTTATAACTTTGGAGGGGAGGATGAGTTCAGGAATTTTTTTTTTTCACAGATTTTTTTGCCTTGAAGTTATGTTAGTTCATACTTTTAACTGTTTACTTGTCCATGCTAGAATACAGATTTCTGTTTTTTAGCTGGGGTTGGACAAAGCTTTTCTGGTTTTGTCCAGAACACAACACCCTTCAGTACTGTGAGAGGGATGGCTGGGAGTTGCTGGGTGCCCAGGGTGAATTTTTGCAATGGTAATGGAATGTGATTTTGGCATGAGGAGACAGCCCCAGCCTGTGTGGGGGGAAGCAGATGGGCTGCAGGGATGTGCTGCATCCTGCACCCAGGGATGCACGTGCTGAGTGAAGGAGGCTAATAGAGGGGAAGAGGAGGAGTGTCCCCTTCTGCCCCCTGCCAAATCCATCTCTGTGCTGTCAGAAATGGCTGTGAAATGGGGGTGCTGTGATTTTTCTCTGCAGAAATGCTCTAGTCACGTTTATCTCTTTGCCTCTCTGCATATTGGCACATTCTTTCTGTGTGCCTATTTATCCAAAGTCTTTACTTGGAGTGTTGGACTAAAGGTCATATTATTTTTTTTCTCTCTTTCTCTCCTTTTTTTTTTTTTCCTCTCTCTCTAGTCCCTCTGTTTCTAAAGATGTCAAGCTAAATAACTGATTATTTCTTCTGATGCCAGAAGGCCTTCATAATATGCATATTAGGGTTTAGAGCATTTTTCTTTTTCTGCATCTCGGTGCTCTCAATTTGTATGCAGAGCCATCCTCTTACCATGAGCTCCTGTGCCCAGAGCTGAGGATTATGTTCTTATCCAACATATGTACACAGCCTGAAATGCTAAATCTCAGCTACTAGAGGAACAGAAAGATGTTATGGTGAAAGGAACTGTGTCAAAGCAGCCAGTCAGATCAATCTATAAATCATCATGTTTGAGAGGCAAGATAAGGATACACTTTGAATATGTGTCCCTTGCTCAGTACTGATTCATAAATTTAAATATTGCTACTCTGACTGGGAGGGATTAAGCAAATATGGATTTTTACTTAAAATAATATAACCCAGTTTTGTGACAGTGATGGAGGTATGATACAGGATAATAAATATAGAAATAATGATAAAGGTCCCATTTAAAAACCATCTCTGTGGATGCTGTTTTATGCAGAAAGGGCCAGAATTTGGTGGAAGCATGGCAGTGGCACAGTGGGATGTTCCCTTGCTCTTCAACCAGCCCTGCTGAGCAGTTCCTGCAGGACTGGACCTGGGGATGTCCCTGTTCCATCCTGTCCCCCCTGAAGCACCTCTAGGGAGAAAGAGAGGGCAGAACAACTCACCTGTCTTTGTGACTGCACCCATTTGTCCACCCATGGATAAACTGCAGGCTAATCTGATTTCCAGTTTGTGAAAACGTACTTGAGGGAGAGAGGAGGAACACCTCTGAGGCTGCAGCTTGTTGGAGAGTTTAAAGAAATGTCTAAGAAAGTGAAAAGATTAATCTTTTCCTCTTCTTTCCCCTCAGGGCTTAAATACTAGATGATTTTTTTTTTAATGGGCAGCGTGTGAATGTTTTATTTATTGATCCTGTGCAAAAAATACTGTAGAGGTTGGGTATTCGGAAGGTTTTAGAAACAAAATAATAATTTGCATTGACTGAAAAACATTATTTTTATAGTTTTTGCTATGATAGGGAAGCCTAAGAGGCTTCCCAGGAAATATTTCTGTTCTCCAGAAAGCTGAGAACTGAAGTGCTCTTTCAGCCCTCTCTAAAGAAAAAAAAGAGGCAGGGGCAGTCAGCCAATGAAAATTCAGCAACCAACAACCACCTTGAGTTATCTGCAAATAATTGCAATTGACGGAGATCTGCATTTTTCCAAGAATAAAATGCTATCCCACTTTTCCCATTTATCCTCTCCAGTGTTTGTCCTCTTGCTATTGTTTCCTTGGCCTCTTTCCTCTCCAGCCCACTTCTCTTCCCTTTCTGCTTCACTTGCCATCCCTGCATCTCCTCCATCTGCACTTAACCCTGCTCAGTCCCTTTGGCTCTCACCCACCCTGCTCGCCTACCCTGTGTAACCTCATTTCCCCAACAATAAAAACCTATTTTGCTTTTAGCTTCCCTGGGAAGTGCTGTTTCTCCAGCAAACATTTTGGGATTGCAGCTTTGTAACAATCAGGGCAAAAGCTCCTCTGCACACATTTGCAGTCATTTAACTTCCAGAGGAATGCTAAATAGTCGCAAAAAGACTGTGATTACGTGAAAGGACTATTTTAGTGACGATAGCTGTTATTCAAATAGAGATCATATTTCTGAAGGGGGAAAAAAAAAGGGGCCAATTACTGAGCTTTGTCACCTACACTGTGAATTCAAATGAACTTCATTCAAAGCAGTTTCGTTACACTGCTTTTACCAAACTAAACCCTGTGACTTTCAGTTCAGCTGCCTGAACTGGTAGATAAATTGGTCCTACTCTGCACCAGGACAGGTTGATGGCCCATAAAATAGATTTTTCTAGGACTATTGCTGTGGTTATATGGTTTATACCAAAGCCCTCCCTAAAAGGTTCTAAACCCACCATTACTAACAACAGTGGGGCTCCCACATGAGACAGAGGAATTTAATTAATTCCATTATTAGCAGGCTGGGATGTTTTACCTAGAAGGTGAATGGCCTGGCTTGTGAATATCACTGTTTTAAGTTCTTACAGTTTTTGCTAGAAAAGCAGTCACTCTGTCAGCAAGCAAATAGTGGGCTAAAACCACAGAAGGACACTTTGTGAGGGTTATCTTCAGAGCTCCATCCAGGGGTGGAAAGCCTCTGGCTGGGTGCCTGTGGTGGTGTTTGAGGGTCCCCGACCATCAGATAACTATTGTTTACATTTTGTTTCTGATGGCTGTGCAATGTGGTCTGGAGATGGTTTGCCAACAGGTGCATCTTTGATTGGTCTCATGTGGATTGTTTTTACTTAATGACCAAGAAGTTGAGGGGCTGTGTACAAATCATGAACAGGATGGGACTGCTAGGAATGTGCCTTGAGCTGTTTTATTTTCCAGCACCAGCCTCATTCCATGGTTATGACAATGGGAAGATGCCAGCAGCTCACATCCCAAGTAGCAGACCAAGAACTTAATGTTACAACTTACTTTATAAGTTTTTTGACCACTCACACAAAGCAAAAGCACATTGACAGCAGTTCTATCCAACCACTATAAGCAAACCTAACTTTGGTTAAAAAAATGCTTGCTTATTTCAAATACAATACCTGCTTGTAAACCTTAAAACACAATGCACAGATCTCCATTATTAAGCTTAAAACTTCCTAATATCTCACTAGATAAACTTTTCTGCAGCTTAGGGAGTTATTCTAGATAAGCGCTAATACACAGACCATTGTTCTATTTGTCCTTACTTTTCTACTTTTTACATAATTTTTCTGCTGACCAGTCTTATGGATACTGCTTAGCTCTAATCACAGTTCTGCTGTCTCTGAGGCCTGCCTTTTGCAGCTTTCCCCAAACCCTCTGATTTTATTGCAGCTTTCCCCAAACCCTCTGATTTTATGTATTTCCCCACCAACCTGCTGAGAGTGCTGAAATTGCAGTGCACATGCAGAATGGCTCAGAGCTAAGAGAAAAGTGTTGCCTTTGTGCTTCTGAAGGTGTTAGGAAGAACTGCAAATGCCTTCAGAAACATCTGCCTGTGTGTTTCGGTACAAACCCAGCAGTTTGGTTTCCTTAATGTCACATGAACATAATCAGAGGTGGAGCAGTGAGGCAGGAGCCAAGAAATTTGTGAGGAAAGGATGCTGGGACTGCTGCCTTTTGTGTCCTGTAACACATTTCCTGGATCATATTTCTAATGTGGGATGAGGGCAGACAGTACAAATGGCCAAAGTTTTGGTGAAGACCAGAGCACTTTTAACCATGGGAGTTCTGTTGCTTTCTTGCCACCTCTAGAAATGATTTGTCATTAAGTGGCACTGAGCATCTAAGCTGTCACTTGAAATAGGGTCTGGAATTGAAGTACATTCAAAGCATTTCTCGTTATTAAGCAGATGAAGTGACCTGAAATGGAAGCATTCACTTGGTCAGCAAACCAATTGCTACTGTAAAACCTTGCTTGACTTTGTTTTGGCAAACTGCAGTTCTGCGCTGGAGGTGGCTATTTTTAGGGTTTTACTTTAATAGGAGTTTCTGCTGAAGTGGAAGCTTCTCAGCAGATTAGCATGGGACAAAGGATAATTAAATCCTGGCACCTAAGGAAGCTGAGGGGTAGAGAGTATTCACACTGGTGTTCACATATTTGCTCGTGTCTATCTCATTTCCAAAGGAAAATGAAAATTAACGATGCAGTGTTTTAATGATTCCATATCTGTGTTTAATTGCAGTTTGTAAACCTGCAGGTTGTAAACCTGTCATGATTATGCAATGAATACTCTGAGTCTATTTTCTGTTTTGTTGTGGTTTTTAATTATAGATTAACATGTCCCTTTCAGACAGCCTACATCTGGGTATCCTGCTGCCCATGACACACCTAATGCACTTGCAGAAAAGGGAATAAGATCCAGGAAAGCAAATTGCTGCCTGCTCTGATCACAGGAATGAGCAATTTACTGAATACTGACTAAATTTCAGTCATAAGTAATGCATTAACATTGGTATTACACCATCAGCATTGCCCTTCTGCCCTCAGTAAAATTAAAGAAAGTTCACCTTTTAAATTGTATTCATATTTATAATTGAGCACTTTGAGTGATGGGTTCATCTAATGCAAGCAAAAGGAAGTGATTTACAATGTCTGTCAGCAGAACATTGTTATGTGAGCAGAGATTACCAATCATAATTTCAGACTCAACAGTATTTAAAATTCTGAATTGTCTGTTTTAATGCAAATGCTGTCTTTAAATACTGTGCTCTATCTTAATTAGGTGAAATAACCCTTCCTTGCTTGGGTAGTCCCCTAAATTAGTGACCAGCCCAACATCCACAGGATCATGCTTTTGCATTGTTTAATCTGTTCCAATCACACAAAGTGACAGAAAAAAAAATAAACTGGTCTCTTACGTATGGAGCACAAGAGGCATGCCTTCAGATCCAAACTCCTCTGGATTAGTTTCCAGGCTTTTTTTATTTTAAGAGGAAACTGATGGGCGCCAGTGGCTCAGTTCAGATCTGCCTGGCTGAGCATCTCCCTCATGGTTCTCAGTGGGGATTTCTGCCCTGCAGCAGTGGTGTCAGTGCAGAGTTAACAGAGCAGCACCAGAGTGACCCAGTGATGATGATGATGATGGTCAGAGCTCACCCAGGTGAGGAGCCGGGCTGGGGCTGGGCTGGTCTGAAACCAGCTTGAAACCTGGTCAGTGCTCTTTCCCTTTGTCATGGTGCAGGCTAAGCCAAGAAAGCATGGATGAAACAGAGAAATATTTATCAGAGACCTTCCACTTGCTTTTTTTGGAGAGGGTTTGGATTTTAGGGTACACATGAAGCCATGTGATTATTCAGCTCTGAGTACAGGAAATATCACCTGTGTTGGATCCTCAGTAAGCCCTAAGGCTTGGAGCACAGTCCATAATTACCTAATGAGGTAATTTATTCCATCAGCCTCCAGCCTTTGGGTCTCCTGAGACTACAGAGGTTTTCCAAATTGTTTGTCTTGGTTATTGTATTATTGTCTGTAAACTCCTTCTCCTTGTATTAACCTCCATACAGGTAGCTAAGAAAATGTCACTGATTTTGGCAAGCACTTGCTCATATTTCTTGCAATTTTTTTATTTGTGTTATCCAATCCATGAAAAGTGCTGTAGGAAGTGGCACAGACATCTCGTGTTAAACTGAAGGAGACACAATACAATTGTTTCCTTTTACACTTAATTGCTTCACTAAATCTGATTTGAATTCATATGAGATTCATTTGCAAAACATCTTCCCCACAAGCTGAAATAGTAACACCAGCAGTAAAATCAGCCTTAAGGTTCTTTTTCATTGATGTATCTACCTAAATGCTTCTTACAGTACACAGTGAGCCCACATTGCCTCACTTTGTGTACTTTGCTGGGTTCCATTTACTAGTTTAGAGAGTTTTATTTGATTCTGATTATCTAATATGGTGTTGCCTTTGTTTTTTTAAACAAAGGAAAAGGGTGGGGTTTTGGAGATTTCTTTGATTATTTTAATATATTTTTATTAATTTTTTTTCTTTTTTGTCATGTTTATTGTGTGTTTTTTAAATGTAATATTCCTAAAATATTTGTGTTCACATCAGGCTCCATAATATTTTTCCTTATCTCTTTGTTTTTTCATGTTTTACAAAAAAACCCAAATTGCTATGCACCCTTTGAAAGGCTGGAATTTGTCTTTGAAGTGCAGTGTGATATGGACTCGACAGCTCTTTGAAACAGGCAGGGCTGGAGATGTGGATGGCAGAAATCCTCCTGGATACAACCCACTTCTGGTGCCTGAGTTTCAGAGAAGTGGGTCAGCAGATTGTGCTGGTGGATGCAATGTGTGGTTAGGATTGTTTGCTTCCTCTGGTTTTTGAGGGTGGCTCACATTTGTGTTTCTTCTTGCTTTTTGGCACTGGCAATTTTATAATCGAGATTTTTGGTTCAGGTGTCCTATTCCTTTTTACATCAGGATAATACATTGCTTTTATTTGAAGTTGTTCTTATTGTAGGTATTTCTATTATTCATAACGTGATGTAAGACTTATACATAAAATAGGATGAGTGGGGGGGAAAAAGCTCACACACTGATAATTAGGCACACATCAAACCCCATAAACTGTGGAATTTCTTAAAGTAAAAGCTGAATCTTATGGTAATATGATTTTAAATATTTCTTGAGCAAACTGTGTGGCTAGGAGTGGTTTTTCTCTTTGCAAACTCAACACCAGCACTACATGATAATAGTTAATACCCATGTGAATATTGCCATTTCAGCTGCCAATCTGCCCCTGCTTTACACAGAAGTGTAAGTAGCTTTTCCTGCTGAGTTTATGGGAGGGAGTTTGCTGTACCACACACACCTCACAGATGGTTATGATTTCTAGAGCTGTCACTCAGTTGAGCCTGATCACAATTTAGCCCATGGGAATCCTTCTCACTTATGTTGCTCTTCCCTTTGTTAACATTAAAAAAGAAAATATCAAGAAGTGGGTAACCAAACCTAAGTCTCTTTTCTATGGAAAAGCAGGATTTCCCTCCTGCATTATGCCTCTGCCCTGGACCATCATCACACCTCTGTGCATACACAGCTTTATTTGGTTTATTTGGGCCAGTGGAACCTGGATTTTCCTTGGCAGCTGTGTGTGAAACATTTCCTCTGACCTTCTCACTGAGGCTGCTGCTTTTCTTACAGCCCCCCTGGATTTTAGGGATGAGCCTCACAGCCAGGCTTATCTGCTGCCACAAGAAGGCAGCAACATTTGCTCTCTAATGCCCTTGGAGCTGGATTAAGTAGGAACCTATAAAAGAGGCCATATATCCCTTTCCACTCCCTTCAAGCCATTTATTCCTATTAGCATAACTTTTTTTTGGCATCAATTTATTTTCACTCTCCAAGATCACTATCAAAATGCAGCTAAATTAATTCAGAAAAGAATATGCAAAGGAAATAAAAATATGCTAATCCCAGGGAATTACTTTTTTCATGGCTCAAATAAAAGCATCTTCCTTCTCTTTCTCTCTCTGCCTTTCTGCTTTTTATTTCACTTTTATGGCTGCAATTTGAAATCTTAGGCCCTCATTTTTGCTGAGCATGAGAACAGCTTACATGTTTCACTGGCACATGCAGAGGTTTTAATGTAACTTTATCTTCACCTTGTCACGGTGGTATTAGGAGGCTTGTGACAGATGTTCTGGTTCGACCAGAACAAAATTTTAAGCAGGATGCAAGTGAACATGACATGGATATTGTAACTGGTTTATGCCTGGTTTATACCCTTTTTATTTTTTTTTTCCTACTTCCTCCTAAAGTTATTTGCCCTCTTTCTTCACAAGTCAGAAATTTTGAGCAGGGTGCAAATGAACATGACATGAGGATTGTAACTGGTTTATACCCCCTTTTTTCCCCCCTTGTTCCTCTTAAAGCTATTTCCCTTCTTTCTTCAGAAGTCATAAAAGGTTTGTAATTAGCTAGGTGAATTGATGTTTAATCTCCTGATTTCCACCAGGTGTACATGCTGGGGTTTGTAAATACAAGCAGAGCTTTGGATCAGTACAACTTTCTGAATTGAAAAAATTAAATAAAATCAAGGACATACCTCAGATTGTTGTCTGAATAATGTATGGGAGTCCTATAAGATCTCAGAGGAGATAACTGGAGTTTCATGACTTCTAAGACTGCTGATGTATTTAGAACACTTTATTGCTTTGTGGAACACCAACAAAATTTGATTTCAGCTTCAGGAGGGAGGCATCTGTGATTGCTGTTTTGCAAAACCCAAGCCCCATTACTGTGAGGGATCGCACTGTAAGTCAGTGCCAAATTAATTTCATTCCCCTTGTGTTTATGTGTTGAGTGGGTGAGAGCAAACATTTCAGCACCTTGGAATTCTTCTCGTTACTTGCCATTTAATGCTCTTATCAGACAAACTGTAAATAAGAGTGTAATTAATTATTCTCTACTTACATGACAAGTTGGATATAAGTTCCATCCCCCTGGGAGTCTGTTATTTACCTGGTGGTGAGGGGAAATTACTGCAGGGTTTTCTGGAGCCTGCCTGAAAGATGAACCTGAGTATTGTGTTTGTGGGGTTCCCAGATGAAGGAGGGAATGATGAATCTGACTCCATGCTCTCAGAAGGCTAATTTATTATTTTATGATAATATATAATATTAAAGAATACTATACTAAAGAATACAGAAAGGATACTTAACAGAAGGCTAAAAAGATAATAATGAAAACTCCTGACTCTTTCCAGAGTCCTGACACAGCTTGGCCCTGATTGGCCAAAGAGTCAAAACAATTCACATGAAACCATGAAACAATCTCCAACCACATTCCAAAACATCAAAACACAGGAGAAGCAAATGAGATAATTGTTTTCCTTTATCTCTGAGGCTTCTTGGCTTCCCAGGAGAAGAATCCTGGGCAAAGAGATTTTTCCAGAAAATATGACTGCCACACCTGAGTTTTGTGTTCAGTTATTTGCACATCCTTCCCAACCTGTGAGCCAGATTCCACTTAGGACCCCCACAAAAAAAGGAAGAATTTAGGAGACACCAGCTCTTACAATTGCAGCTGGCTCATTTTCACTTGCCTGAAAGAGCCAACATATGGCCAATTCTTTATTCCTAGCTAACTTTTCTGCGTAAGGAAGCTGCCAAATTGTTAATTCTGGAAGCAAAATCTCAGTGGTTATCCACATTGAAGACGCCACTGAAAGCAACGCCAGCTCCACCTGTTGCAATTCTTTCCCAGAGGCACTTTTTTGGGGTCAATTTGTACTTTGTGTCCATGGTAAGATGCTCTGCTTCCTCCTGCTGTAAACTGGAGAGCTCTCAGGGCCAGGGACTGCGTTATGTTGCTGCATAAATTGTTTATGGTGTATATAAGTAAAATCAGTAAATCTATTTTTCTTTTCCAACAATAGTAGGACTGAAGTCTGGTTTTGGCCTCTCTCTTCTTTCTGATGTCTTTTAAAAACAAAAAAAAAAAAAATTAGGCAGAAAATTTAAGCATTGCTAAGTGTGAAAAGTCCTCCAAAATGTGAGACAGGAGAGGCGTGAAGACATTTGCAGAGGAGGGAAGGAGGGAAGGGTCTAATTAACCTTTCCCTTTGTCATTTTCGTGCTTTTGCCTTGAAATTTTTATGCACCTTCCAAATTTCAAGGCCAAGATCTAATGCATGAATAGATACAAAAATATCTCTCCTCTCCCTGCCCCAACTATAATTTGGGGGGAGGGAAATCATAATTTTCAGTGAATTTCCCAAGCATTACTGTAAGTTAGAAAGGATTATATCGAAACCATATAAATGTTAATTATAAACCTCATTAATAACTACTGTAACGTTAACAAGTGCTTTAGGATGACCCAAGTGTCACATCAGTAAACCTCTGTACAAAACTTTTCCCAAGTGCAGAGGAGCATTGTCAGTGACCTCACAAGAGGGAAGACTGAAGGCTGTGGTTTTCAGTGTGCAATCAATGTAATTCAAGGTTGTGTGACATAATGATTTTTCTTATCTTCCTCCAGCTATTCTGTCTGTTTTCTAATTACCTACTGCTTCTCCAGGCACTGGGAACAAGGTCTTACTTCTAATAGATATTGAGAGATTTGGGGCTTTTCTGAACAGAATACAGGCAGATACTTAACATGTTAATAGTACAGCGTGATCTGAAAACTCTCTTTTTTTAGAAATTGAGTTCCCAGTTAAATCTCTTAAAGTGTTTCCATTTTGTTCAATTGGGCTTCATTTATAAAAAAAGAAATCTTGCAAAGAGTGTGGAATTATCAGTTTGGGTTTCATCTGTATAGGAAGGAGATTCATTGACCACCTTGCTGATATCAAATGTGCCCTGTTGGAGATGGTCTCTGAGACTGAAAAGTAGTTTTTGTGCATCTTCCAACCAGTTCTGGCCATTTCTGCTCTTCCTGATTTTCCATAATTTACAGCACAGGTATGGCTTGGTGGAGCAGGCTCTCTCAGGACCAGCTGGTGTGATAAAGACACCTTCTCCACTCCAACATTATCATTTTTTAGCTCTTTCTCTTCACATAAATTGGATATTCACATAAGTGTACAGAACCAATTTTCTGTGGTCTTTTGTCTAGAGAAATTTCTCCTGGCTGATTGTCTCAGTACTATTGCAAATATTAGCCATTCCAAAGGGGAAAAATAGGACAAAAAAAAGAGCAAATGTATAAATTTGAATGCTGCTTGAAAGGGAAGAGGTAAATGAAGTAGAAGAAAGGCTAAAGAAAAGCAGCTTAATTCAGTAACCAATTGCCCAAAGCCAATTTTAACAATGAAGAGGTTTGTCATTTCAGCTTGGAATAAAATTGGGGGAGAAAAACCCCAAAACAAACCCCAAAATGAAATAGTTTAGCCTTTCAAAGTGGGACAGTAGCAAACCAACACGTTTGCACACCACTGGGTAGCAGGAAGCAGCCAGAATAGCATTTCTCATTTACCTGTGTGCCAGGGCATGATCCTGACTGCAGCTTTCCAGGTTTGTGGGAAATTGGTCCTCAGATCTCATTGCAATTCAATTGGAGACAGCTGTCTGATTTCCTTCTCTGCAAATCTCATTTTCTATGAAGGACACAGCCAGAGAGGACCAAAAGCAGCATCCCCCAGGCAACACATCCCTGTGTTCAGCATGCTGAGCCCTAGGAGAAAGTGTGGTTTAAACCAACAGCACCAACAGGGATGTAACAATGGCCTTCATTATTATTTAAGGATGTGATTTTAATAGTAATTCCACAAAATGAAATTTTGGAAGAGAGAAAGTAATGCTTTACACAGGAAAGGGAAAGCTGCTGAATGGAAATGCTAAATTCCCATCAACCCTCTGGCTGTGAAAGGACATCTTAGAAGCTTCAAAGTTCTCTGTTATTGTGTATGAATTTGCATAAATCTCTCATCCCAGAAATGAAAATACCAAATGCCTCAAGCCACAAAATACTCAGTGTATTTCAGATTTCACTGTGACAAAGGAGCGTTGGCAATCTCAAGGAGATGAGTGCTCTCCAGGGACTCCGCTCTGATTTCCTTTAGAAGTTGGCACAGCAAAGGTGTAAAATGGCTTCAGATGAAATGATTCATGAAGTAATTAAGAAAAAAAAAACGCCCAACAAAAAAAAAACAGCCTGGTGAATGAGGTATCATCAAACAATAGCTCTATGGTGTAGATGAGAATTTCATCAATATTCAGGAGTGCATTTTATGTCTTGCATTTTTCTGCGGTTAGCTCATGGACTCCTTGACCTTCACTCTCATACTTCAGGGTCTGAGTGCTCCTTCTCTTTACGTTGCAGTTGGTTCTTTGAGTTACACCAGTTTGTCCTTTTTGAGTCCACTAAACATCCTTCAGCCTCTTGTGAAGGTCAGGAATATGAAGAGGATTGCAATAAAATAGCATTGTTCCAAAATGTGCTTTTTTATTAGCATTAAATCTGGCAGCAGCTGCTAAGGGGAAAGGATCATAAACATTATTGGGCACTTTTAATTACAGTAAAAGACAGTTCCAGGTTGTGTTATCCTGTCTCCTTTGTATTCAGCTTGAATCTTCCCAAGGTAGAACTATGATATTGAGTTCTGTCAATATAGTATTTCTGAAATCATGTACCTATGGAAGCCAGATCCTGTTTGCCCTCAAAGCCAGGTAGACCCATCAGCAGAAATAGCAAGTAAGTTAAGGGAAAGGAATGTGACACTTGCTTTTTTTGGCATGAAGTGAACAATGCCAATGACTATAATTTACAGCCTATAAATATTCATGAGGAAAAGCTTCGTTTCTGTGGCACATATTGGAACTGGGTTGTTCTGTTGAATTTTTTCCATGAGATTCTGGGGAAATTCAGATAAGGTAAGACTAAAAAAAGGAGTAAATAAACTCATCCAAGATGGGCTTGTATGATTTCTCTCAGTATGGCATCTGTTCTCATTCCTTGAGTCAGAGCCTGGGGTTTAAACACCAACTTGACTTGTGTTTAAATTGCTGAAGTGACAAGCCTGGACTGCAGTTCTACTGACCCAGTTCTCTCTTCAGAAGATTCCTTTCCCTGCAGAGTGAGTGATGTGTTTGCAACAGTTCAAGCCCGTGCTCCGCTCCTTACGTGCTCAGAATTAGCCTAGTGTGTTTTGTATATTTTAATTTTCAAGCCACTTGCAAAGTGTTGTGGTGGGGTTTTCTGGGTGTGGATTTGGTTTTTGTAGTTTGTTTCTTGTTCTCTGTTATGTACATTTATCTTAGACTTAAGTGTCTTGCCTGCACGGGCTGATTTCTCATGCACAAAACAAACAAAAACAAATTTATGAAGTTTCTAATGAAGTGAAATCTGAAAATTAGCAGTTATGTGCCAGTCCTGGGATGTGAGATTGTGAGATAAAGAGAATTGACTCCTGAGTTATTCCTAAGAAGGAATGGTCCAAAATTTTGTTGATTGTTCTGCTTCCTTGGCCCTTCTCATGTAATTTCTGCCAAAAGTCTCAGCTCTCCCTTCACCCAGCAGTCACCAACCTGTGCAGCAGCAGCCCTAGGTCTGTGTGGGGCATTTTCACCCCATTCAGGGATTCTGCTGCAGGGTTTTATTTTCTATTTTGGGGGCAGACAGCCTCAGACACAGATATAACAATCCCCACACAAATGACCGCACTGCCCCCTTCCGTGGCAAACCTGGAGTGGGATCCAATCCCACTGTCAGAGGTACCAAAGTGCAAATCCTGGTCCCCAGCTTGGCTTCCTTTGATCCCATGATGATCACACCTCTATATTACCTGGTAATCGCTTTTTCCAAATGGAAACTGTGATGGTTTTATGGAAGGATGCTCATGGAAAAACTGGAGCAGAGTTGGTGACTTTTGACTGTGTTGAATGCAATTCTGATTTCCCTGTAGTTAATACCTTCCCACTCCCAAAGAGGTGATGGAAAGGGGCCTTAGCAGTGTTTAATAACTTGCAAATTCATCTGTTTAAAGGCACATTTTGGAAAAGATCTGGTTGCAACCTTATCAAAGCTTTTTCTGTATCTTGATTAAAAGCATTTTCAAGGGCAGCTACAGGAAAAGGGAAAACGCTGGTTGCCTGGGACTAATTTGAATTTATGAGAAAAAAAGAGGAAAAGTCAAGTAATTAGGAAGAGAAGCTCTTGTATGGAGTCCTGGAGCAGGGACAGCTGTAGGAAACAGGGATGTGGATAACAATGATAATAAGATGATGTACAAATAAACATTTTTTATTTCTTGGGGAGCATTACATCTTGATGAAAGCAGCAAGAGGAAGAGGGAATGACTGAGAGAAAATTACTCGTGGATACACCAGAAAATAGACCAACTTTGGCTTTTTTTTTTTTTTGTTTCATTCCTTTTTACTTTCTATGAGACTGGTCATACCTGCCTCACTTTTTGAGCACAGGTTCATTTTTGTTTCAAAGTCCAGTTAGAACATGGCAGGATCTGGCTGACAGTTCTACTGCATAAACAGGAATTTTAGGATATTAAATTTAAATATTACCAGCTGTCTTCTATGCACTCCCAAATGAGTGTTACAAATCTGAAGAGAGTCTTTTAGCTCTTGTTGGCAAGAATTAGCTGGGGAATCTCCTAGGGGAAGTGACACAGGGAAGGTGACCCAGGAGGGAAACTGGATCTTTGTGCTAAATCCTAATGTAAAATCTGCTGAAGTAAATAAAAGCTCTCTATGGACTTAAAAGTGTTCAGTCAGGAAGTGCATTTGTACATGCAGAAGCAAAAAAGAGGTGAACAATCTGCTTGTGTCAGCTCTGCTCATCCTGAAGATACATGTGTGGCTTTGGCTTCCTCTTTTTTAAAAATTTTTTTCTTCCCTCTAACAAGAATATATGTCCTGGGAGCGACACAATAAAAGATTATTTTTTTATCTGTAAATCCTCGTTATGGGCTTGTTTTCCTGCTCCTTAAAAAGCCCATTGAAGTGTAAAAAATATCCATCCATCTGATTTCATTTCTCTTTTAGCATCCAGACTGCACGCTGAGGTCATTAGCAGCTCAGGTGTATTACCTCACCACAGTCTGTTGCTATGGAAATAGCTCCAAGCATTTTCAGTGTCTTGGCTGTTCACTGCCCAGGCATCTTGGCAGGAAAGGCTGCATGCAGGGCAGCAAAGAGTAGTTTTAAAACCTACTGAGCAAAATTTAAATATTTACAGGCATTTCAAAATCTTTGCGTGCCTGTAAATCTGCCTGTGCTTGGTGATTTTATGCAGATGGATTTCCTTTTTACTTGTCTGAATTTTATCCCTTACTTTCATGGGAAAGTGATTTCTGAAGAAAAGGAATGGCCTCTACAGAAAAAAAAAATAGTAATATATATAAAAATATATATTATAATGGATATAATATATAATATATAACATAATATAATAATAAATAAATAAAATAAAATAATATAAAGGAAAAGTTTTTTCCTCCCATCTGTCATTCCATTTTCTAGGTGTTCCTATGCACAGCTTCAAGCAATATAATATACAAGCACTGCATCTAAAATGCCACTGTATTTAATAATGGAGCAAGCAGCAGATAGTGCCATGTCCTCCCTGAATTTCATGGTTTGACTCATTCTCTTCATTCTATGCTGGTAATTATTGCCTGGCTTATGCTGTTCTGCACCTTTCATTTAAGGATCTTCATGGGCTTTATACAAGTTAGGGCTGAATTGAGCTGCTCTTATCTCTCTGAGGGTATATGGAGGAATTATCATGATATTTTCTCAGTTGCAGCCCCAGGCTGTGGCTGCTGACTCTGTGGTTTACAGCAATAACCCTGGGCTTAAAGGAGAGGGGACATTTTATGTGAGTGGTGCTGTGCCCCAGTGCCAGCCAGGAAAGGTGACAGATCAGGGAGGCCAATGATCCCTGACACTGCCAGAATTTCCCTATTCCTATTTGCTGCTGCACTCAGATTAAAGGCACTTGTGAAGGCTGATCTTAAATTTCTTGAAGATTGAAGCCTAAAGGTGAAATAAAGCAGAAAGAGAGATATTTTTCTCTTTATTTTCTTTTTTGTTTGTTTGTTTTACTTCCCCACCTGAACTCCTTACTTTGACTATGAGGTGCCATATTTCTGATTAGCCCAGTGGAGGAAGTTTTAGATATTTTCAGTAGAGGAAATCAAGCCTTGTGCCTGGGAAGGGAGCTGAAGCATTAGCAGGAGCACTTCCCCTCTGGGGGATGCACAGTAAATATCTTTTTCCTGTGTGTTGTCATTGCCTTTCTGCTTCTCTGCTGTTCCCTGCTGCCACTAAAACTTTGAAGCCCTTTTTATTTCTTTGTTGCCCCTCTCTAAAATCCCTTTCAGAAAAGCCCAGACAGTGCTAAGAGCAAGGCTTGTATTTTTAATCCTAGGTGGTTTGAGATGCAGCCCTCCTGTCCTTCCTGCTCATTTGATTGTGCTATAAGCTTACAAACTTCTGTTTGCTCTGGAGGTTTTGCTAGCAGCTCATAATTCCTATTAATCCCATCTCCCAGACCCAGGAGTGTGGTCTGTATTCTGTTCCCACCTTTTTCTCACAGCATAATCACTTCCAGTGGTGTCAGACAGAGGTAACGGGGAGGAAATTTAATTTACACAGCTTCAGAGACCTTGTGAGGCGTTTCTGTAGGAAACCTGTTTATCAGTGATTATCAGTGGGGTGAATTAGTATTACAAATGGTTTCCTAGCACTACACCTGGCTGCTGGTGTAGGTAATTGGGAAATTTAGATCAGCAGGCTGGCTCAAGCAGCCCGAGACAATGATACAAAACCCCCTAGAGCACAGTTTGTTTGAACCATAGCTGGCAGAGCAGGAATGTCTGCAGGATTTCTTGCTAACCCTTGTCAGTGATCGACCTAGCCTTTGAAGCTGTGAGATTTGATTGCTTTGCTCCCTCCTCTTCACCTAAAACACACAAACACACACATGCACAGATTTCACAGATTTTTCCTCAGCTTTCCTTCAGCACAACAGCCTTGGAGGGGGGCAGGAGCGCTCAATGTTTTTCCTTCTGAGCACCCAACCTTGCTGTTATCCTAGCAGGTATTTTATGCTTGCACTTGAAAGAGAAGAGTTTTTCAAGCTTTAAAATTCCCCAGAGAAGAAGATGCTGGGGGTTTTTATTGCCTGTTCTTTCATCTGTCACTTCTAAGATGTGCAGAAATCCTTGTCTGATAGGGGATGGTGGTGTTTTAGCTGTGAGGAATCTCTGCCAAGTTACACCCAATGTGATCAGGATCATTTTGGAAGGAACTGTGCAAGGAAATTATCATGGAGTGAGATGTTGGAGTTTGTCATGGTGCAGAAAGTTGCACCTAATATTTAGCAGTGAAATTTGGCCTGATTTGCAGTGTTCTTGCTGAGTATGGCCTCTGGTACGATGGAAATTTATGCCATTTTATAATGTTTAAGGAAAGTATTGTCAAATTCATTCTTATGGCTGATACCTTCAGTTCCTGATTTGGTTGGTGCAATGCAGGATTTTTACTGGGATTATAAATACTAAATATTATAAATAAATAAAAGGCATTGCTGTCATGCTTTTTGCAGTTGATGAGCTCTCTGTGGCCCCAAGGGTCACTTAAACTATACAATCTCCCAAAAATGAGTGGAGAGGTGGGAAGAGAGCACAATTTGCTCCCAAAATGTTGATTGTAAAGCATTACCTGCAAGCATTTGTTACAGACCAGAACTATGCAGTGATAGGAATGCCATTTCTGAAGAACCATATCCATCCTGGGACAGGTCTTTTATAGATTTTTTTTTTAAATTTTTTTGAGGATTTGGAGAGGGAAAATGCTGACTACTGCAGGTATCACTAATGCTGATTATTGGTAGTAATAGATCCTTGGAGCCCAAGCAGGAAAGACCAACATCTTCCAGAATCTTCATAATTGTTTCATAGAACTTTAGATAATGATGTCAGGTACCTGCAGGAGTTTGTCATGCCAATCTCCTGCTGATGCTGTTGTCAGTGGAGCTCTATAATTTCAGGAAATAGTGGGCACTCCTTTACAAAAGAAAGCTCTTGAGTAGATATATGCTATTTGTGGACATCATTGAGTAAAAAACCAAATTGCATTTAGAACAGACTAGAATGAGAAACAGAGATGAGTTAAAAGCTAGTGACATGCAAATATTAGGCAGTGAACACCTTCTAAAGGTGTGGGCATATATATTTTGCTGTTTATAGTTTACTACACCCTTGCCACTTTCCAGTCCTACAGGTCTATGCCATGCAAACTCATCTGACAAAAACCATGTGTAAGAGAAAAAAATAACAGACTGACTGTGCAGTCTCTTATGTCAAATGCCTTGGAAAAGGATCCCACCTGATTCTATTTTAATTTCTATATCTAAAACATGTCCCATTTATTTATAGAACTATGCTGTATTTTCCTTTATTTTTTTTTTTGATGCAGAAGAAAATCCAAAATCCAAACAAAAGTTTAAAGGAGGGGAAGAAAATCCCCAAGAGCCACTTCCCTTCTATACCAACACTGTAAATTTTCATTACAGCAATGTAGTCAGATCAAGTGCAGAGCTATTTATTTCCTTCAGCTGTCAGTTCTGCAGCTTTTGTGTTTATTCTTGCTGGAGATGAAGAATGCATCCATTTTTAAAGAACTGCATATCCACCACTAGTCTATCAGTTCTGTGGCGTTGTTTTTTTACATTAATATTTGTATTAAAGAGATGAGGACAAAGAAGCACCCAGAATCAGGCCCTTAGCCAGAAATATGTGAAAAACTTAAAAGCCAAGCAGAATAATTGGATCTTCGCTAACAAACTGACAGAAACTGTCATAGATAATCAGATTAACATGGCAGAAAGCCCTGAAAACAGTGGCAGAGTAATGTTCATTTCTTACCCACAGGAAACTTGGAGTTTAACAAGCCAAAGAACAGGCTAGCTGTGCATAATGTCATTATCAAAGCCAGGGTGATGTTTGCTGTCACACCTATATCTCTCTCTTAAACCTTTTGAAGAAAGGCAACACCTGCAAAGGTTTTCCAGGGGGTGTTGGAATAACCCAGATTATTTCTCTCTGTGCCAGAGCTGGAGTGGTAGTGACCATCTGAACCTTCTCTCAGAGTGACTTTTCCTGAAATAACTGCAAAAATGGGGAAGGATTTCTAGCACAGCTGAGCATGTTGGAAAAGTGTTCTCCCAGAGCTGCTGTCTGCTGATAAGATATGTATGCAAAAAACTTGTGTGACTTACTTGATTGGGCCTTTCAGAGGCAAAATTAAGATAGGCTGGGGAGGAAGAAAAGGATAAAAAAAGCAGCAAAAAGACAAACATAAGCCTATTTCCAAATCCTTCCCCTTTACATATCCAATATGGTAATAGCAAAATCCTTGTTCTGCAGATGTGTATTTGGAGGTGCTTAATGTGTGAAGAGACTTCTCTTTAAGCCTGGGCTTTGTGGAAACCTGCATTCAATTCCTTCAAACTGTGCCTGTTGTCTTAGGCAAATCACTTTAATCTTCCCCTGCCTCAAATCTCTGTAGTGTAGCACAGATAGATTAAGTTTACTGCAGATATCCAAATTATCAATGGCACAAACCCTCCAGGAAAAGACTCCTTTGATCTTGCAGTAAGCAGAGCCCTAGTGAAGCTAATGAGACTGAACACGCAGGATAAGTGCTGCTGTAGGTATAATAAAGCTACTGGGGAACTGGGAAGGAGAGTAATTTTCCTTCTGCATCAAGATTGCATTTTGTTGGTGGAGGGATGGTGGAAATCCAAGTTGGGTCTGTGTTTATGTCTATGAAATTCAGTACATTGAGTTGGGTCTGTGTTTGTGTCTATGAAATGTCAATATATTAAGTTGGGTCTGTGTCTCTGCAATGTCAGTACATTTTTGCCAGGCTGCTCCCATTTGCATTCTGCTGTCCCTGCATTCCTCAGGAGTTTGCAATCCATCCTCCTCCATCCTCCCAGTCCATCTTCAGTGACGAATTACCTCTCCTCCGTCGTTCCATCACGCTGGTGTTTCACATGGCACAGCTGGGTCACGCTGCTGCTGCTGGACTAAAATGTGCTGCTGCTGGCTTTCCCCTCGCAAAGGGCTGGCCCTGTGGGGTGTGACCTGCCCTACTCCCCCAGGGATGCTCTGTCACCTGAAGCGACACTGCCCAGCTCAACTGTGGTTTGCCAGGGCCAGAAATTGGTGGATTGCAATTGGTGGCCTGTGTTATGAGAGTGATGATGCCTTGAGAGGGCTGAGCTAGAACAGAGACCAGACAGATCTAAAGAATAAAACAGGGATTTATGAAAAGGATTCTCTCCATGGATCCACCTTGGGCAGCACCAGAGCCCAGCCAGGGCTGCACCCAAGATGAACCAAAATGGCCCCAAAATGCACGGCCGGGCACGGGCTCTGTCCCTGGGATCAGCTCTGCTCCATTTGCACCTTGCAGTTCATTGTCCCATTCCAGCTTTAGCCCAGGCAGTCCCACCCTGCTTGTTTTTCTCTCTCCAGCCCACGGGGTTTGTGCTCCTGGGCTGAGATTTGGATCATTTGTCCTTGGTGCCCAGCTGGAGCAGGAATTGTTTTGTCTCCCTGCTCTGTGCACAGAGCTCATCATTCCATAATATGAAGCTCAGAATTACAATACTAATGCAGCACAGAATCTGAAAAACATAAAAGCTAAACCTGAGGCATCATAGGACATTGGCTGAAGAGGTCAGAGTGCCTCAAAGATGTTCAGTCTGTGCAGTCCTAGCACTGAGTTCAGGATTGCCCAGGCTGGAGCCGGAGCCCCTCTTAGCAGAGCTTATTCCTGAAGGGGTACTGGGACAGTGGAGAGCATCACAAAGTCTCAGGCTTTGATTTATTTGTAATAATTTGTAAATAAATACATTTGATGTATTTATTTTGCTAACTCTGCTGTCACTCTGCCCATGTAGTTTTGATGGAGCTTTGTTAAGTGCTGCCTTTCTGTCATTCTTTCTTTACATTCTGAGTGGTGTAGCAGAGACACAGAGTGTTTGGCCATATCCCTTTGTGGTGGTTAGGCATGCTGTTCAAAAACAATTCCTGAGACCAGAGATGATGGGAAATAAATTTATTTTCTAGATTTCTCTATATAGTTACTTTTATTCTTGCTTGACAACAAGGGAAATCCCTTATTGTTCATCAATGGAGTTAAAGGACTCTAGAATAATTAAAACAAGACAGGATCTCTGGTGGTTATCAGATGAAACCCCGCTGTTTAAAGCTGTGAATCTGTTTTGTAACAAAATGAACTTTTGGTTAAAAAACAGAGAATTTTGAAGATGTGCACTGACTTTTCTTCTCGTCCTTAGGTTTCTTTCTGTATTATTATTCCTAGTAAAAATCTTGCAGATATTTTATTGTTTAGGTCTTTTTGTGCTGTTCTTGCTACTTTGCTCAGCTAATGCTTCCTTTTCCTGCACTTTGTCTATTTTTTGATAACAGTCATAGCCTTTTAGGGAAAGGACTAGTTGTTACTCTGTCCAGCATCTATTAGATATGAATTTTGATTGTGGTTAGATTATAGTAAAAATAATCTTTAAAAAAAGATTACACCAACACCTGCAGAAAGGCTTTTTGTAGGGATGCTAAATCCTAATTTTCTGTGACAGGACTGTGGTACAGGATGTCCAACATCCATCATATAATGTTCTTTCTTGAAGCAATGAACACGGGATAAATAGTCACCACTGTGTCTTGTGCATGAAAGAAAATGAATGTTAATCATGGTAGTGAATAATGACCCCAGGATGCATTTATGGAAAGAAATTTGTTGTTTCCTTCAAAAATGATCCTGTTTGCCTCAATAACAAAATAGAAAATGGTACAAAATAACTCTGCTGTTAGAGGCTTGTTTGCCACACATCAGAGGTCCATTACTGTGTTGTGGTGGTGTTACATGAAAAGAGAAAGAAGGTATAGGACATATTGGATCCCTGCCTGTGTGGAGCACTTAAATGAAAATTGTGCGCCAAAGCAACTGCAGGCAACTTGTCAGGCTGAGGTAAAACTCCCTTAAACATGAACAAGTTCAAACAAGCTTTTTTTTAAATAAGCAAGTGTTTGTAATTGCAGTGTTCACCAGCTGCTGGCCTGGCTCCTTGGCAAGGCAGGGACTCCCACAAATTGCACTGTGGACCGGGAGGTCTTGTGGTCCAGGCTTGTCTTCCCTCCAGGAGGGAGAAGGGCACATCCAGGCACAAGAGGATTTGATGCTGGAGGTCTGCTGTGCTTCAGCCAGCGTGTCCCAAACTTGGCAGAAATTGAGATATCCAGGCCCTGTGGGGTCACCCTCATGACATGAGGTTCTTTACTGGGTTGGTCTTTTCTATACATTGAAGGTTCACAGAATAAATTGATAATGCCAAGGGGGTTGCAAATGACCTTTGAAGCAGTCCTAACCATCAGAGCAGTCTGAAGGCTCAGGGTGAAGGACTGTGAACTATTTTGGTTGATTTTTACTAGCACGGATCACTTATGCTATATGTGAGCTTTTGTTTTGGTGTGGTTTTATTTCTGTTCTCTGAAATGACTTCTGCTTTGGACTACTGTGTAGCACAGAGGTTATCATGTGAACTAGCTAGGCTGAGATCTTTTTAAGGCTCTGCCTAAAGCAGGAGAAATAGGTTTTAACTTCCTAATTTTAAAAAAAATAATAATTTGGAATTCCTTTCACTGTTTCATGTCACTACCATATTTTCTTGCCCAGGATTCTTCTCCTGGGAAGCTGAGAAGCCTCAGAGAAAAAGGAAAACAATATTATCTCATTTGCTTCTCCTGTGTTTGGCTGCTTTGGAATGTGTTTGGAGACTGTTTATCCAACAGGTGATTGTTTCATTGGTTTCGTGGGAATTGTTTTGACTTAATGACCAATCACAGTCAGGCTGTGTCGGGACTCTGGAAGGAGTCATGAGTACTTCATTAGACTCTTGTTAAACCTTCTGTAAATATCTTTATTCTTTAGTATAGTTTAGTATAGCATTATTTTATATACTATAGGTCATAAAGTAATAAATTAGCCTTCTAAGAACATGGAGTCAGATTCATTCCTTCCTGCCATGGGGGACCACAGAAAATACCACAGTTTCATATTTCCGGAGTTTGAGATGCTTTTACACCCCTGAAGTTTGGGTGCTGCTCAAACACAGACAAGCAGATTCCACACCTGACATCTGCCTAAGAAAGACAAATCCAGGCAGCTTGATCAGCAATCTGCAGCTGCAGGTGGCTGAAGATGGAGTGATGCTGTGATAGGAGCTGGCAGGACTAAGCAGATGTGCAGTGTGCCTTCATTACTGCATGCAGGGGGAGAGCAGGACCTGCCACCAACACAAACATCACTCTCAGAAAAACTGGCTGGCAGCAAAAAAAGGCTAGCAAAAAATAAAATACAGAAGCCAGAAATACAGAGCCACCTCTCATCTGTGTGAGAGTGGGATTTGTTGGGTTGGTTTTCTGGTTCAGATTCAAGACACAGCACAGTCCCTCATCTTCCTACTCAAGCTGTGTGTATATGTGCCTCAAATTTAGCTTTATTTTAACAATAATCTCTTGGGCTAGCTTTCTGCTGATCAATCAGAGCTTCACTTAGACATATATCAATTTCAAGCAGACTTTCACTGAAAAAAGTTACTGACCCAAAATTATTTTACTTTTGAAGAAACACTGATTCTGGAAGAATCAAGCAAATGTACAGGCTCCTTATTTATGATTATTCCTGGTATAATTGTAACTTGTGCCGCTAGAGAGTGTCTCATTGTTATCCAACCTCTGTCCTTCTGCAAGTGGCTGAGTAACGCATCCCTAGAGCCACCACCTGGCCCAGACTTTAAAGGGCTCCATAACAAGGTTTTTAACTGAACATTTCCTCAGAGAACAATGTTAGATTTATTTCCAGGAGTGTCTGGCTTTATCTTACTCCGAAACCTCAGATACATCCAGACTATTCAGAGTTTAAATTAATATTTTTTCCCATGCAGCTCAAAGTTTCTCCTTCTCCCTTGCAGAAGGGGAGCCCTGTGGGGAGGAGAAAAACTGAATTCTTGTCTTGGTGAAAGCAGTGAGAGGGTTGGCAGAGGGGCAGCAGGATCATGGGTCCTCAGGAGGTTCCTTCTGGTGCAGGTCAATAGAAATTAAGAATAGAAATAGAAACAAAGAGAGTTCCTGAAACATTAATAGACATAAGGACTGTCTCCTCTCTGTCCCCAAGCCAAAATTCCTCCCTGCCTCAGCAGCAGCTTTAGGAGCCCCCTCTCTTCCCTTGCCTGACAGCCCATGAGTGGCTGATGTTCTCTGCTTTCCTCAGGCATAAAATGCATCAGCCCAGAATGCAGGCAACCAGGGCCAGTGCAGAAATGCCAGAATTAGTTTGCAAATGTGTCAGTTCATGCATTTTTAAACAGGTGTCAGGGAGAATGGCTGTTGTTTCAAGAGGCATTTAATTGGCATTCCAGTTTGCCTTGTTTTAATTGCACAAAAATGCAGCGAGAAGAAAACCTGTGAGTGGGAGATTAAATAGGACAGCCTGTCTGCAGTGAAATGGAGTTTCCTTAATTAAATCTGCTCAGAAGTTGCTAAAATTTTGTCACTTGTTGTATTTCACCATTTAGTTTCTGGAAAGAGGGGAGGAAGCGGGTATGCTCACATAAAAATAAATTATTATCATCCTTTGTAGGTGTCTAACAGGCTGATGTTGCAGGGTAGATTCCTGGCAGAGAAATGCTTGAGTCACAAAGGCTTTAGGTTTTTTTAGAACTTCTGCACAGTAAATCCAGGAATTCTTTGAATTCTCAGCATCTGTGTGTGTCACTTCTGAATCCACACACAGACTTTGGAAATGCACTTGCTGTTCAGCAGTATAAAGCAGGACTGTGAAAACTGAGGAGCATGACACTAATCCCTGGCAGTTGCAGTGATCTATTCCCCAGTGGGTGCAAGGGAATGCCATGAATCTGCCAGGTCCACCACTAAACCATGGCTGAAAGAGCCACATCTACAAATCTCTTTAAATGCTTCCAGGGATTGGCTTAACCACTTCCTTGGGCAGCCTGTTCCAGTGCTTGACAAGCCTCTCTGGGAGGAAGTTTTTCAAATATCCAAACAAATTCTCCCCTGGTACAAATTGAGTTAATGACCTCTTGTCTTGTGGCTTTTGAGAAGAAACTGAGCCCAACCTTTTTACAACCTTCTCTTGGCTCTGCCTGTTGAGTTTTTCCTTTGGGGAGTGGGGTGTTTTTTATTTTTTCCCCCAGTGTTTTATCCAGAATGTGGTGTTTGTGCTGCGGGAGAAGGAAACCAATAAATGCAGGTGAAATTTCCATAGGCCTCACCTGACAAGCAGCACATAATGAGTTGGGTTAATGATACCACATCCTTGGGAGCAAATTGGGGACTTCGGCTGCTGCAGTTGGTAATTAGGGATTTCAGCTGCTCTGCACAGAATGAGGTTGAGCTGACAAAAAGGTAATTAAACTACAGTGCATTAAAAAGCAGGAGCTGCACATACAATTACTCAAGAATTTGTGTGTGTGTGTTTTCCTAGCTTCACAGTCATCCCCTCACAACAGAACCAGGGAGGGCTGGTGCAGGGTGCTTGCCAAGAAAAGCAAATTAGGAGGGTTATTACAAACCAATGTTTTCCCATGTTCAAAGCCAAATTTAACAAATGCTCTGCTCCCTCTTGAGAGAGGGAGTAAGAAATGGAAGGAGAACCAGAGAGTTGGATTTCTGAAAGAAATTCAAGTACTTTGTTTGTGTCTGTATGCTTCTGTTCTGCCTTTGCTTTAGCATTACTAATATAACATCACAGCAGAATGGCAGCACACGGAGGAGTCTCAGAAAACCTTCAGAATTTATTTCCATGTGGGGTTTTCTGACATGCAGTGGCCATCTCTGTGCAGCTGGGTGGGAGCACCAGTGGCCTCTGCCTTGGTGCTCCAAACTGCAGCAGCCAAGCTGTGCAGGGCTGGGTGTCCCTTGCCTGGGGACTCTTTGTGCTGGCCTGTGGTGATGTTCACAGGGTTTTCAGATGAGGGAAGAGATGAGAATCTTGACTCCATGTTTCAGAAGGCTGATTTATTATTTTATGATATATATTAAAACTATACTAAAATAATAGAAGATGGAGTGATGGTGTGATAGGAAGCTAGCTCCTATCACACCATCACTCCACCTTCTATTCTTCTATAATCAGAAGGCTAGCAAAGAAAAGAAGGAATGGAATGATAATAAAATCTTGTGACTGACCAGAGAGTCTGAGACAGCTGGACTGTGATTGGCCATTAATTAGAAACAACCACATGAGACCAATCACAGATGCACCTGTTGCATCCCACAGCAGCAGATAATCATTGTTTACATTTAATTTATGAGGCTTCTTAGCTTCTCAGGAGAAAAAGTCCTAGTAAAAGGATTTTTGATAAAATATGTCTGTGACAGTGGCCCTGTGCTGCAGGGCTGGTCCTGTGAGGGAGGCTGGGGAACGTCAGCATTTCAGTGATGGATGCTGTTGGTTACCAGAAGCACTCTGGTGTCTCTTGTGGCCTTTTGGCTTTGGCATTTCATCTGTTTTAAGTTTGAACTGGATCTTACATTTTAATTTGGTATCTGCCATGCCATGCCCTCATCTGTTACATCCCCATCCCTTCTCCCTGTGCTTTATGGGGACAGCTCTTCTCCCACTGCCAGGAGGGGTTGGCTTTTTCTTTTTCCTTTTTCTCCTCCCCTCCTTTCCATCCCCATCCCCTGACAGGGTCAGGGACATGACAGCAGCTCTGTTCCCTTCAAAGATCATTCACAGGCAGGGCATCCTTGCCCGTGAGGAGCTGCTGGCACAGCTGGGAGGAAAGGCCACCTGTGTCAGCAATGACAGTCCCTGTCTGCGAGGATTAATTTGGAAGCCAGGACCTCTCTCTGTGGTTCTGTGTGTCCACTGGCAGCAGGGTGGTGGTCTGGCAGGTTACCTCCTGGATGGAGAAATTAATGGTGCTTGTGGGCATGTGCAATGAGTGTTCCTTTTCCTGCAAAGCAAGGCAGCGCAGCCTCCCAGATCCTGTGAAAGGGTGAGGAGCTCTGGGCTGGGTTTTCTCATCAACTGTGATCACTCACCTGAAGGTACCTTCTTGATGTTTTGCATGAGAATCATACAAATTCAGCAAATTAACTGCTGCTAAAGGAGACCAGCTGCTTGTGAAAGGGTGCTCAGCAAGACACCAGGCAGTGCCAGAGAACAAATTCTACTTTCCTGAGCAGGAAGGGAGGATGCAGAAACATCCCCTGGAGCTCCACAGGTTTTCAGTCTGCAAACAGAGGTGATCGGGTGTGGCATTCATATTCTCTGAAAAAATCCCTTCACCCAGCATTTTTCTGCTGGGGAGCTGAGAAGCCTCAGAGAAAAAGGAAAACAATTCTTATCTCATTTGCTTCTCCTGTGTTGTGCTCACATGTGGATGTGTTTGGAGATTGTTCACCCACAGGTGATTGTTTCGTTGGACACTGGTGTGAATCGTTTTGACTCATTGGCCAATCACAGCCAAGCTGTGTCGAGACTCTGGAAAGAGTCAGGAGTTTTCATTATTATCTTTTTAGCATTCAGTATCTTTTCTGTATTCTTTGGTATATATAGTATTCTTTAATATAACATGGTATTATAAAGTAATAAATCAGCCTTCTGAGAACATGGAGTCAGATCCATCATTCCTGCCTTTGTTGGGGCATTCCCTGCAAATACAATAATCAGGTGCATCTAAATTAAAAGGGAAAGTGAGAATAATGTGCTGGTACCATGGTGGGGGCTTCATCCATACCTGGGTGGATCAAATTAGCCTTGCAAGGCATCACACAACAAAACACTTATGGGTAAAATACATAGGAAATGAATTTGTAGTTGCCATCTGTAGATAAAGTTGAGGGCTTTAGACCCAGGAGATCACATTTGTACATTGTTCATTCTCTTTTATCACACGAAGGAGTAAAAGAATAGGAGGGTTACTCTTCAAAGACACCACATCAGACTGGGGAGAAATTCCAAGAGGAATTTATACTCCTCAAGAATGTGCTTAAGGTATGACCAAAGAATAGAGATGGTGACATTCTACTGCTGTATCTGAAAAGCTGCTAAAGATCTTTTCACCAGCAATGCAGGGCGAACAGCCTTAGAAAGGCATTTTTGTGCCCTTCTTTTGGGCCATTTTGTGATGCCTTAGAAGGGTATTTTTTCCATGTGAAGGACACATTAATGTAGAGAAAGTAATAGACTGATGAAATGCTTACTTGGTGGTATCTGTCGAGCTTCCCCCAAGACCTAAAAACCAGCACTAAAATTTTATAGGCTCAGGGAAAAGAATGCTGACTTGCATGCTGCAACAAAAAATATGCAAAAATTTTTATTATATAGATGGTGTAAAGTAAAATTCTTTTCCCTGTAGCCAAATAAATCACAAAGAATGAAATATAAGAATTTATTCTTGGTGCATGAACTTTTCACAGAGAGTAATTTCCACCCAAGGAAAAGTGCTGCTTTATCATGACCTAAACAAGAGTCACAATGAATGCAAAGAAGGTCATTTTTTTCCTGATGGTCCAAATTTTGAATCTGCTGCTGTAGACATGGCAGTGATGAGCATCCTGCCTGAGCAAGGAGCCCCAGCTGCATTCTCAGAAGGTGGCACTGAGGATAAGGGAAGTCTGCTCATGCTTCACATATTAAATTATTGATCTAGCTCTGCCTGCCATGTTAAAATTGGAACATTATTTCTGAGGTTTTCAGGCAGGAAGATTTGCTTCATGTGAAAAACCTTGGTTTCTTTCATGTTCTTCCATTCAACCCCCCCCCCCCCTTTATATAAAAAATAACCATAAAACCAACAAAGCAACAGCAACAAAAACTCTAAAGAAACAAAAACCCAAACAAACTAACAAAAAAAAAAAAAAAAAAGAAAAATTGACAAAAAAATCCAACCAACCAAACAAAAAGACTCCAAGGCTAAACCCCAAACCCCCAAACCTACAGCTCAAAACCATGGAGGTTTTTATAACCAGCTCTACAAAGCTTCTCTCAGCTGTGTTTTCTTGATCACAAAGCAGTTACCTTGTACTCCCCTGACTTTTTTGGACATAGGAAATATTTTCTCTACAACTCTGCCTTGTTTCCAATGTTGAATCTAACTGGCTTAAGTACAAAGTTGTCCAAAAGCAAAACTGCTGGAAATTGAACTCTTAAGAGAGCAAAACACTTGCAGCAGAATAACTAGGATTACATTTGCAGTTATCACAGCAGACTTTTCATCTTCATCATGGAGATTTTATCATCTTTGCTGATAAAATAAGAATGCAGTTCTACATTATATGATGAAAAGCTCGTGGAGATGCTCTTCACTGGAGTCTGGAATAGTTATCTGAAAATTATCTAAAATGTTTAGTGCAGTGTAAGGTGATGTTTTCTGTGGCATCCAGTGAGGATAGCAGTACTGTGGGGATATGAAATGCTTTGATTAGACCGGAGGGCACAAGATGATGCTGATGAAATTCCTCCAGATCAATAGGTCCTGGGTTAAATATTGCCATGAGATTTGTCATTTCAGGGTCTCTGTAGACTCAGCTTGTACTGCACAAATGCTTGGTTTTTTTTTTTTACTAGACACATTCTCAACTATTTCCTGATCAGGAGAGTTTATAAAATATTTCCTTTTCCCCCCTCTTTTTATCAAAGGTTTAACTTTTAGTGCAATTATAGAACATTAGCCAACATCTTGATGTGTCCTGGGCCATAACAGCTTGTCGTAGTTCATCAGAAGGTTCATTTTAGAGGATATAGAGGGGAAAAAGGATTTTAAACAATTGCTTTAAGAAAAAAATAAAAAGGTGCCATTGGGCCTTTCCCTTTCCCTCCTTCTTTCCATTTTCCTTCTTCTTCTATTTCCAGCCAACCAGCCTTGAATCATTGATGTGAGCAAGGCACATTTACATTTAACAGTTGTGTAAAAGAATGAGGGTTTTTCACCAAAAGCAGCATAGAAAGAGGCAATTTTCCTTCCTCAGCAAGAGTTGGTAAGGGGTTAGAACAAAGTGGCTTTTACTAATTCTGAATTTCTCTAGAGATGGATTTCCACCCTTCAGCAAAATGTGGTAAAAAGATAATATTATACAAAATAAACTTTTTTTTTCTTAATATCTCTACTTCTTCCTGCATCTCTCTCTGCTGTTTTTGGGTAGATTAGGTTCATTTCAATCACAGATCTCCATTAAAGGTTGTATGGTTTCTTCATTACAAACATGCCATTTCACCAATAAGTTTTTTTTTTTTCTGGACTCATAAGAACCAGCTTCTGCTGGATCTTATAATGACATCCAACTGCCTGTTCTTATGACTCTTCAGGCTGCTTCTAAGCTGTGTTTTTTATGTAACTTGAAACAGAATGCCGCAAATTTGAAAAAGGCTTAGGGAAAAGGTATGAGAGTGATGCTTGGGGAATGTGACTTAGAGTGGAGATTAAAGAATCTTAGTCTAGTTAGTTTATCCAAGGGAAGCGAAGGACTCACTTTGGTTTGAGTCTAGAATAACCAACATTGATAAGAGGCTTCTGATACTCAATAGTGTTTTGATCTCCATATTTCTTATTCTGTCAGATCTAAGGATTTGATGCCGAGTTCAACATGCAAAAAAAAATACATTATGGATAATTAATCTCTGTAGATACTTAGGGAAGTACTGCATTCTTCCTCACTTGTAAGCCTTTAATTCAGTAATACCTACCTCTTTTATACGTGTTTTTCTTTAATAAAGGAAAGTTGGGACAGATGATGGCAGGAATCTCTGTGAAACTGTTATGGCTCAGGCAGAGGTTTAGGCTTAAGAGAAATTGGTCAGTGTTCTCTGGCCTGAGTTGTGTAAAAAGATCATAATAGAGGACAGAATGCTGCCTTCATTCCTTAAAAAAATAAATCTGAGCATATGATCAGTAAGTAAATGAGCTGTTACACACCAAGGGGTACTACCAACCAAAGAAAATGCAGTAACCACATACACTGGGAGAGAAATGGCCAGATAAGGATGTTCCTGCCTTGTTTCCTTCTGTCTTAGCGAACCCTGTCAATTGGAATGACTGCTGTAATTGAACGAGTAATAGCCAGTTGTGTTTTACTGTCTCTGTTAACATCCCAGAGTTGTGCAGGAGCAAATCTCCCAGGCTGGTGCTGGTTACCCTGTCAGGAAAGGCCAGCCCAGAGATTCTGCAGGGATTGATTAAGCAATGCATCCTGACAAGGCTTGCAACAGCACTGCAAAATAATCAGCCCTCTGGGAACTGTTAAGATAACCACCACAAGGCTTGGGTTCCCCTGGGTGTATTTATCACATGGGAGCCTCACCAGAGAGTGCTTCTCTAAACAGACATCTGTTTGTGTTAGAAATATTTTGCTGCTGCTGTTGTGGTCCCTTGGAACCTCCATCTGGTCTGTTTGAGTTGCCATCAAAGGAGGCAGTAAAGCTCTGCTTCTTAAGCTCAATATTGCTGCTCATCAGCACCCAGGTAGAAGCACAGGTCCCCATGTTACCTATCTCATCAAATTTACTCTGCAAGTCCAAAGCACTGACTGCAGCAGCAGGGCTGCCAGGGATCAGTGGCCCAGCACTGACAGCCCATCTTTCCCTATAAAGCAGTCAGCAGGTGAGAAACTCTCCTATAAAAGGCCCAAATAAACTGAGGTGCCCTGTCAGGGACAGCCTGTTTCCCATGACAAGAATTTTACACAACTTCATGGTGCAAATCTCTTTTACAAACTCATTTCTGGTGTGGCAGAGAAGAAAGGAGGAACTTTCTGTACTGCTGATGGCAGGATATTGCAATACTGTGAAGGCCCCAAAGAGGGGAGAGAATGATGCATCTGACTCCATGGATATCAGAAGGCTAATTAATTACTTTATTATACTATATTATTCCATACATCTAAAACTGAATCTGCCAAGCCCTCAACCCTGTACACACTGCCTGAATCTTATGACTGTCAGCCCACAGTCCCGACTCACACACACACCTGGCCCTGATAGGCCAAGGAAACAAAACCCCATCACTCTGGATAAACAATCTCCATATTGCATTCTGCTTTGGCACAACACAGGCACAGCAAATGATAAGAATTGTGTTTCCTTTCTCTGAGGTTCAGAGAATGTGAAACCCGGAAATATTCTTGGGAAGAATTGTGCCCTGCTTTTCTCTGTGAAGAGAAATGTGGGCCTACAGCAGAAGGCTTTCCAGCAGCATGCCACAGCTGTGGGCTGCACAGAGGGGGACAAAAAGGACCTGCCTGCATGTCTGTCATCCCTGCAGCAAGGTTGCCTCTTGTGCTTTCTTTATCCTTCACCTTCTACACACACTTCATGTGATCCTGTCTCTGCTCTTGTCTGATGGAAGGTGAAGATCAAGTCAGCTACTGAAGAATTCATGTGCTGAAATCCCTTTTCTCTGCTTGTTTTTATACCTTTTTAGAGCAGAAGGAAATAGCAGCTGTGAAGCCATCAGTCTTCATGTGTGCTGATAAGTTGTCACATGGGGAAAGTCCTTGGCAGAGCTTGATGAGCTTAAGCACGGGGTCATGTCACTTGTGTCTGTGTGGCTCCTGGATGGAGTAAGGCTGCCCAGGGCCTGGGCAAACCATTTCCCATCTGTCTGCAAAAACCCTCTGTGGACAGCCCCTGAGTAACTCAAGCTCTTTCAATTAAAAAAAAAAATAATTTGGGTTAGCAATTAGCCTGTTGTTTCAGTGAGCTTTGGCTGAGGTTGAAGGCAAGTCCATGTGCAGTACCTGGGTGATGCCTGAAATAGATTTAAATGAAATCTGCTCTCGAAATGCTGCTCTGGCGTGACTGCATTGCTGTGGCTCCCAAAGCTTCCTCTTGTGTTCCTGCTGCTTTTTGGAGCACAGAGCAGGAAATAAAACCCTGTGTAAGCAATCCCCATTCATGCAGATAATGCTGCTGTCACCACTGAAAGGGTTTGTGAGGTGTAAAGCTTGAAATTTGATCCATCTTATCTCCTAATTTAGGAATTCTGTTTGGCTCTTCCAGAAGAGTTTCCAGGTTATGCATTAGGAGGAAAGAACAGAACAAAAGACAGCAGAATTTTCTGAAAGCTGGAATGAGAATCCTAGCTTAATAACTGATTACTTTTGTATGTCAGGCTGTATGAAATCTCCCTGTAGAAAATTCCTCTAGACTCAGACAACAAACTTTTGGCTACAGAATTTTGCAAAAGACAAAAATCTTGAGAGTCAAATTTGAGACTGACTCTTCCTCACTTCATATACAGGATTTTGGTGGGGAGGTGGTGGTGAGTGGGGTTTGGTTGTATGGCTGGTTATTTGAAAGTTCTACAGTAAAGAAACTGGGAGGAGAACTAAGAAAACAGATTGTTGAATACAGATATTATTGAGGCCAGCTTACAACTTAATCAGATTCAAATAATAGAATTTAGCACTGTTTTGCTCACTATTGCATTGACTGGATTGGATTGGATTTAAGATCATTTTACTGGAAGAGAGGGAATATTAGAAGTGGATGATGTAACCTTAAACTGTAATAAAATGTTAGTTCACTTGCACCCCATAAATGAGAATGGCCTTTGCAAAGCCAAGTTAAATTATTATCTATTGAATAATGATGCAGTGAGAAACTATTGCCTTTTTGCTCTTAGCATCTGTCAGGTTGAATGACTTCTGCATCAGTCATTCTGCATCGTGCAAAATGTCATTTTAATAGGGCAGTGACATGGGATCAATAGTACCTTCTCTGAAAATTAATTGTATTTGTCTTGTGCTGCTTGCTGGATCTTCAGGAGATCACAAATAAAGCAGAAAGTATTCAGGGTAATAAAAAAAAGGTGAATAAAACTGTGTTTCAGTAGTAGTATTGAAATATCTAACACTGGGGAGTTTGCTGTCCTGAAACAATGTTCTTATATTCTGAGACAGGCTTTAGTGTTCCTAAATGAATTATTTACATGTTTCCTGGACATGCATGCAGGGAGAAAACTGAGGAAGAGTTGCAGGCAGTCAGCAGAACTGGAGCTGTTCTGGCACAGGAACACAGCCTTAATTCAGTGGGAAGACACTCTCACATCACATGGGGGAAAATAGGTCCAGTGAATCCATAAACCAACTGGTTGTTGCACAGAAAAATGGCTTTAGACATCCACCACCTTGGCAGCATCTCTGCCAAGCAAGTGATTTCTTATGGCCTTGTGTCTTCTCCTAATTGTACTCCACAGTGTCTCAGTGAAGGCAAAACTGCCAATAAAGTTAATTTCTGGGTGGGATGACTTAATGAAAAAAACTGTGGGAAAGGATGACTTAGACTATGAAGCAGATACAGAAATATGGTGATTAAAAGAACTTACACTTTCCCTAAATTGCTCCAAAGCAAGCTGTGAGGAGCTGGAAGCAAACATGAGGCTTGGTGAAAGGGAAATTCAGGGAGCAGAGCAATAGCACATGCATGGAGAAAAGAACCTGCAGGAGAAAGAGCTGAATTACTGTTACTACAGCATAATGTATCCCATTTTCCATTATTTTTTTACTGATTTTCACAGTGTATAAAATTTGGCTTATTTATATTCACCTAATGGTATAGCCTCAAATACTTAAGTATGTTCTTATATCCCTATATCTTATATCCTTTCACTAATATTTCATATTTTTATCTTTTTCTTACTGGTAATGAGCACTGATCAAGTTCACTTAGGACAGTGTGTGTATTTTGACCCATGATAATATTTGTGAATGCTCCTTCATGTCATCTTCATCATCAGATCCCATAACTTTTCCCACAGAGTGAATTGGTCCAGTTATTTGAATTATAAAAAAAAAAAAAGAATTAAAAAAGGCATTGATGGTTTATGTCTTTTAAAAATGGACTTGAAGTCTACAGTTCTTGAAAATTAGTAAATATTCCTGGCTGTAATAACAGAGAGAAGTTCAGGTGCAGAATTTCAAGAAGCCAATCAGGAACAGATCTATACATTCAAGCATCTGAAAAATGGTTCTAATTCCTGAAAAATCAAGGGATAACTTGTACTTAGATTTGGTCAGTCTAAAACCAGTCTGAAACCAGTCTGAAACTGTACTTTGTGTGTCAGGTGTATGTGTATATCTGTATATACTGACAGCTGGGCAAGGGGTGGAAAATGTGAGCATTCCTCTAAAAGCAGTGCAGATTAGGGGCCCCTGAAGTGCTATATGTGAGTGAAAGCACTTTTGGATGTTCCATTTGTTTAAAAATAGATATTCTGATGTTGTATTTATCTAGGCACTGCGTTCAAACCAGAAATGAGCTCCAATGGAGCACACTACCAGAGCTTTTATGAACTTGGTATTTGTTCTGAGAACCAGAATGGGAGGTTTTAGTTGTTGGGGTCTTTCTGTGTGGAATTTCTCACAGCTTTGCGGGACTGCAGGTAGAATTGATGCCTGAAAGCTACTTGAATGAGCAGCAGCACTCAGCTTTCAGATTCAGGCTTTCTCTCCTCAGAAACTCAGTGCTAAATTGAGAAGAGGATGCCTGAAAAGGCTTCTTATGTTATTTCTGGGCTCATCATTGCTCTCAACATGTCAGTGTGATGAAAGCCACTATAGAAATGTCAGATCATTATGATCATTCTTGTTTTCCTCAGTATGGAGTGAAAAAGAGGTCATGGAGAATGATGCTAACAAAAATGACTGGAGAAAGGCGAATGAAATGCAGCTATTTGACTTCTAATGAACATTTTGATGGATTAGATTGGAAACAGGACATTTCCCTGCTCTGACTGAAATCGCTGCTGACCAGAACAGCATAAACAGTAAGAGAGAAATGTCAATGCTGGGTCCATGTGCAGCATTGTTTTCCCTCATCTTCCCTGGAAATGTGATAATAAGCTATAGGGGTATTTTTGCTCCTGACAAAGGAGGAATGATGAGGAGGACTCCATCTTATCAGAAGGCTAATTAATTACTTTATTATACTATATTATTCTATACTGTATTACATATATTTTACATTACATCTAAGCTGAATCTGCCAAGCACTCCAGAATCTCGTAACTGTCCTGACACACACACACACCTGGATCCAATTGGTCAGTGAATCAAAACTCACACCAGAATCCAATTAACAATCCAATTACCAATTCCCTTCAGGTAAACAATCTTCCACAATGCATCCCACTTGTGAACAAACACAGACACAGCAAATGAGATAAATGAGATGTTTTTCCTTTCTCTGAGGTTCAGAGAATGTGAAACCCAGAGATTTCTTGGGAAGTCGTGCCTTGCTTTTCTCTGTGGTGACAATGAGCCATGTTTAAAGCAGAAGTCAAGAGTGGAGCCATCAGTGATTTCCCCCCATCCTGTCCCACTTTTGTGGCTCTTGCATGGCAGTGAGCTCCCTGGAGCCACATCTGCCTCCTGCTGCTGCCAGTGCAGATTTGGTGAGGGGAGCTCAGACCCTGGCTTGAGCCTTGACCTTGCAATAGCTGATCCTTCTCCATCCCTGTTGAGAAAAACCTGTAGTAGAATAATTCTGACTTACATTGCAAGGCTGTTTAGGGGGGGTCTTAATGAATATTTGCAGAGCACTTTGAGACCCTTGAATGAAAGAAGCTATAAAAATGCAAGATGTTATTATTTATTTATGAAGGTCCTTTGGGTTTTGGCCAACAGCATGAATTGTTGACATTTAATTATTGAAACAGTATGCCTATCAGACCCCTTATGGTAGGAAGAGATAAATAATGCAGAAGACTTCAGAAAACCTGGTCAATACCCTCTTGAGATCTGAAGCAAATATACCAGACACATAGCTCTAGCCTAAAAAGAACTGAATAATTAAACCAAGGAATGAGATCAGTTGTTTGGAATGCTTTTTATAATTTGTGCACAATGTTCTACAAATTATTTATTATTAGTCCATTACTTCCAAGCAGTCTTTTCTAAATAAATACCATCCACCTCTACCCATATGAGTGTCTTCATTGGGTGATTGTATCAAGGACCACTGAAAATGTCTGAGCATTTTAAGTTATTTGAGCAATTACAATGTTTCTTCCTGATATCTTGGAAGTGTTGAGGGTTTTTTTTAAAAAAATCTTTATCATAGAACCAATTAATACTTTTAAAATATGCAATCAGTCATTTTCATATGAAAAGAAAAAAGGCCTTAGATGCTTAGAATGCTTTTGAAGAAGTTGCTTAAAGAGAAGGAAGAGTCTGTGCAGTCACATTAATTATACAGTATACTTTAGATGATGTTTTTCATCCAAGCGTGGCAAAGTTTTTACAACTGTAGAGGCTTAATGTCACTGCAAGGCAAAGTACATAATTTACAGCACTGATGGATAAAGTGAGACACTGCTGTCTTCTAGAATGGCTCAAATAACTTCAATTGCTCAAATATTTTCACTGGTCCTTGATATATTCACCCAATAAAAAGACCCTTACAGGATCTCAGGTGCACAGCAAGGAAACAAGAAAATTCTAGTCTTCCTCTCCAGGGAATGCTTCCTTCTCTCCAAGCTGTACAAAAGCAGTTTTATTAGCATTTACAGAGGATTACCAGAAGGGATGGAGATTTGAGGAAACCATCAAACCAATACCTTTTGCTCCACCTTCTCATTTGCCTGCTCACTTTAACTTTGCCTGGATTTTGGAGGCACCAAAGATTATAAATGGGTGCAGCTGACTGACTGCAGGAAACTCTGGTTTATCTGATGCTCTGCTGCAGGCTGAGTGAATTTGAGATTAGAGCTCCTACATTCCATGGCCATGCAGTGATGGACATGGTGTTAACTGAAACCTCTGGGTGAGAAATGGGATTTTTGCTGTGGCTTGAATGGAGGGACTTTCCTGCCAACTTTCTTGCAGGACATTAATTCAGATGCAATAGATCATAGCTATTTTGACTAATTTAGAGCTGTTCATGAAATGATTATATTCTGACTGTCATTTCAAGCAGGAGCAGTACTTCTCTTTGTTTCCAGCTGTGTCACTTGTATCACAACTGGCTGTGCTGAGGGAATAACACCTTGTGCAGGATCATGCAAAGTGTAATTTGCTGTCCACTGATTAAGCAGCATCATCTCCTCTCTCTGGCTGTCTCTTGTTCAAGCACTGACTGTGTCTGGCCCTGCCTCAGTTATCAGATATGACAAGCTCTCAGCCCCAGGTAGTGTGACTCAGAAATAGTGGGGGAAAGGGAGAACAGCCAATTTCTGTGACAGCTGTAGAAGAGGATTAGTAAATTCCACAGATGTGAATGATTCCTTCCAGCAATGCAACTACTGAGATAGAGAATACTGAAGGAAACTAATAATTCAGGCTGAAAATCCTCTGGCTGGGGCAAGTGATGCTGCTGGATGTTGCTCCTTATCTGGGTAGGGGTTGAAAGGATAAAATATCACATTCATCTTCACTTTTCTTTCTGTTTTCTTGATCCTTAGATACTTAGTTCAGGATAACCATTATACATTTATACATTTGATATTTCCAATATATTTGTAAAGTTTTGGGAACATAACTGAAGGTTAATATTTATCTGATACCAAAAAAAAAAAAAGCCAGATGATTTTCCTTTGCTTTATATTATACAAAAGACTCCAAGGAATGAAAGACTTTTAAATTCTTACTGAGATGTTGCTCAGCTCACTTTTTGCATTTAAGATTTCAAAATATTTGCTCTGATACTTAAACAGTGGGCATTTCACATGCTGCAAGTAGATGTCATTTTGGGAGAGTCTAGTTTACTAGCACTGTTAAATGTGTGCTTGCTGTTTGACTTTGTCACTAATAAACACTGTGCTTATTATGAAGTCCAGAAATTAAATTGTCTGTGCCAGGATAGTGGAATATTGAAAAGAGAAACCATATCCCAAAATATATCCCATACTTAAAATTCCAGTGTGTTCTGGGATCACTGACAGAATGCAAAATGTTCCCATGATCACCTTTCTCTAATGATTCTGCTTAAATATCTTAAAGATTAAAGACAATCTGAGGTGGGGAAAAACTGGGGGAAGGGACAGGCTTAAAACATGAATGAGAAGGTCTGGAATCAATCTGTGGCATTGACTTAGCTTAGTGATGCTAAATAAATCAGATTCTCTTCCTTTCCTTGCTGTATTCCTGGGAATGTCTGTACTTGTCTGAGTGGAAGGTATTCCTAGACAGGGAGAGGGTGCTAAGTTTCCCATAGCTTGAAAAATGTGAATTTTACACAAACTTTAGCAGTGCTGTGGTATGGGGCACGGCAGGGGAGGCACAAAGGGCTTGTGGATACTAAAACTACTGCAGGTTTTGAGAAGCAAGGCCTTGTATTAATTTCTTCCTGTCATTAACTTTGCACGTCTCACCAATATTTTCTGTAGGATGTGAAGTCATATCTGATATTGATTGCTGTGTATTCCAAAGCCCAGATCAGTGTCAGCTTGCATTAAGCTGTAGTTAGACCTCTCCCAGCCCTCCCCCTTCCCCTCAGTGCTTTAATGCTGTAAGTAGGTCATTGCAGAACTGGAAGCTGTATTTTTTTCCCCTCTTCCCCCATGTGGTTGCTGGAATACATTTAATTGCAGAGCAGAGCATCAAAGCTGGAGTAGCCCAGCTCACCTCCAAAGGATAATTAGTGAAGCTCCGTTAGTGCAGGGTGCTGCAGGGTGAGCTGCAGTTGGAGGTGGATAAATAAGCTGGCATTTGGAATCCTCACGTTTTTAAAAACAATTCCTCTTTGAGACTTCAATGGATGTGTGTTTTTCCTGGGCCAGAGCAGGGTTTGGATTCCCAGCTCAAAAGCTCTAATGAGTGCACAGGGAAGTAATGGGGATGTGGGTGAATTCAATGCTGTATTTTGGAGGTCTGACTAAAACACAGAACAGGAATAACAATCTGAGGCTGAGGAGGAGGGGAGAAATGAAGTTTTTCGCTCAAAACTGTGTCAGGTGAAGTGCGAAGGGCCAGCTTCCAGCAGACACGTGCTGAGGCTGTGATGCAGCCAGTGATGCTTGGCATGCTTTTGGCACCTGCCCAAGACTGTGAATATTTGAGGACAGCTGTTTGAAAACATTCAATTTCTGGGTGTGTTTAACATAAGGACTAGTTAAGCTCGTTGAAGATTGAGATGGAGAATTCAGCAGAGTAGGGTTTGGCTGTAAAAGTTTAGACAAACTGCTAGGTTTAAGTGTAGAATAGGAAATTAGGATGTCAAGAGTATCTTCACAACTCTGCTAGGAATTTCCTAAATTAAATCCCTGGATGAACTTATGCAGTAATCTAGTTCCCCAAATAACGATTATAGTATTATTTTAAGGTCTTTAGTAAATCATCCCACTTCAGTGATTACGAGATAAACTGACAAGCACTGCCACAAAAATCTCTATTTATAACCCAAATATAGGCTCTCATTTTGCCATTTTAAGCATCATACCAACATATTTGGGGGTTTGGTTGAATCTGGGTTTGGCTTGGAGTTTTTTTATGTTGGATAGACTTCCCCATCTTGATCATGCAGATTGTCTTAATAATTGGACAGCTAAATGATAAAAGTTTCACCCGGAATTCTCCTGCGGCCATAAATGCACATGTTGTCATTTGTCACTGGAAAGGGCTGGATCTGCAGGGACAACCTGTCACACATTAATTCTGTTAATTAAGCTTCATTGGCAGCTACAGCCAGAAGATTTTAATCCAGATGGCTTCCTTTCAGGTCAGGAAAAAAAAAATACACCTAGACCTAAAATTCAGAAATTTAACTTTTACCTATGCCTATGGTGTTGAGCCCTCATGTTCCCATTAAATGAGAGATTTGGACCAGAGCAGAGAATTTGGCAGTGCCCATCAGAACTTAGAGGGTGGGTCAAGCTCAGAGCTGAGGTGAATCCCCCTTGAACTTGTGCCAAGCTGGAGGTGACCCTTTGTGCTGTAACTCCTTGGAGCAATTTTATTAAGGGTCTTGACATGGATCTTTATCAAGCTTTGGATAAATGTACCTGCTGGCTCTTGGCTGCTGCACTTTACCCATTTTCTGAAATAGGGTCATCATTTCATGTGGTGGGTTTTTTCTTGCCCTGGTCTGCCTTGTCAAAAGCAAGGCTGGTTTATTCACTTGCAGCTGAATACAGATTGAGAAAGGCAGGAAAGATTTTATTCCAGAGTCAAAGGCACCGCTGCTCCACTGGACAATGTTTGAAAATGTGTAGACTGTTCTCTTATTTCACCATTAGACCAGCTTTGCTATATTTGGACATGAGGCTTTTCAGTTCCTGAGTTTTCTGAGTCGTTTTTCTGTAGGTTTCCAATCTACCCTAAATCCTTTTGGTTGTCTTTTTTCCCTGCCTTTTGAGAGCCTGTCCCTGGATTTGCTACCAGCTCTGCTGGCTACATGTTCCTTTTTGTGCCTTAATTTGTGGAACAGGGTAATGCTGCTTTCTTCCTTTGTAAACCATTGAACAGTTACAGCTGAAGAGCGAGCTTGCCATCATTATTTTCCCTTGCTGTGTGGGGAGCTCCTTTTCTGTGCCAGAAATAATAACATTGGTTCCTCATTAATTTAAATTACAGGTGGAATGCGGGGCAGCTCGTGTGCAGAGCCAGGCCCTGGGCTGGGACAGCTCAGCAGATTCCACTGGAGGGGGTGAAGCTGTGATTTACAGCAGATAAGCATTTACAGTATCTCTGAAAGCCCTCTCCACAATCTGGCACCTGCTGCTGCGGGCTCAGCAGCAGAATGAGATAATAGGAGGGATAAGGAGTGATGGAAAGGCTTCTTTTCTCCTAAAAGAAAAGAAAAAGAGCTTGGTCAGAAGACAGGACTTAGGTTAGTCCATCTGTGCTCCAAGGAGCAGTGGCTCCAGACCCTGTCCAACACCTGTCATTCTGAGCCTCTTGTGTTTTCCCAGGCTTTAAGGTCAGATTTCCAGGCCAACCTTCTTGGTTAATGAGAGGAGAACATGTCACAAAGTGCACTGGAATGAGCTCCCTGAATCTGTGCAGCATGGAAATCCTTCCCTGGAGCTCAGGGTCCCAGGCTTCCTTGGACACCTCCTGCCTTTTCCACCCACAGCATTCAAAGGGACAGTTGTGATACCTTGAGAGGCTGCCTGGAACAGAGGCTAGGCAGAATTAAAGGAATAAAGGAGGGATTTATTAGAAAAGCCTTTAAGGGTTACACTTTGGGCAGTACAAGAGCCCAGCCAGGGCTACACCCAAGATGGATCCATGATGGACCCAAGATGGAGAACAGGACATGATTTTTCACACTTTTATAAGTTTTGGTCCATTTCCATATTGGGGTTAATTGTCCAATTACAGCTGCAGGTTATGCAGTCCCATCCTCCCAGATTACTCTCCTCAATTCACCATTGCTCACACTTTCGGGCCCAAACCTTGTCCTTGGTTCCCAGGCTGGAAAAGGATTGTTTTTTCTGACAAAGCTGTGAAGAGAACTTGCCAACACTTTATATGAAGTTCGGCTTTACACGCCAAGGCAGCACAGAATCTGGAAAATCTGAAATCTAAAGCTTAGGGCATCATCAGTCCCTGGCTCCATCCCTGGCCGTGGTGGCAGCTGCAGGATGGGCAGAGCAAGCTGCCTGTGCTGGCTCTGAGCTGGCCAGAAAATGCTGCAATTTCCCCTGCCCTTTGTCTGGTTGGAGCAGCTCTAAAGGAGCAGATGGCTCCAAGTAATTTGGTCAATGCTGCTTTTATTATTCACTCTGCTATAGAGCTTTCACATGAAATCCATGGTTTGGCCCTCGCTAAAAAGAGATTTTGAGGGGAATTATTTGCACATAGTTGCAAAAATAAGCCATTGAGGAAATAAGGTTTTTGCATTTCTGGTTGTCTTAGAGTTGAGATGTTTCACCTGCTGTACTTTTATCTAAAACTTTCAAACTAGTTTTTGGTGCTAATTTTTACTTTTTTTTCCTACAAATATTTTTGAGGAAGAAAGTTCAACTGTCAATATATTTTTGGTTCTCAACGATCACCTTTAGTTCAATAGCCTTAGAAAAATACAACTTTTGTTTATTTAAAAACAGGATTTTTTTTTAAAGGCATAAATTATGTGCTTTGCTTTTAAAAGCAAAACATTTTTCCCTAAGATGTGAAAACGTGCTCTTCACTTGTCTTCAAAGCCAAAAAATGTTGAATACATTATTCAGCAACCATTTTTGAAGCTGTGCTTCTTTATTTTATATTTCTGTTGAGTATCATGGAAAGCTAATTATAATTTGGTTTAACTGGCTGAAATGTGTAAGATATCACTGACAAGAAAGTGGTGTTCCCTTTTCAGTGGGCATCTAAGAGATGCTTCATCATATTAATACCTTATCTAACTAATTTCCTTGCACACATTTTATTTCTTTAATTCAAACTGCAAAAATACCACCATTTTTTCCATTTGCTTGTTCTTTAAGACATCACCTTCTCAGGTGACAGATCTCTCTTTCATAAAATTAGTGATTATTTAAAAAGCTGCAGGTTTTTAGCTCTTCAGGGAAATGCCTCTTGGGCCATAAAGAAAAAACCCTGAAAATTATGCTTTTCCTGTAAAATAAAATTAGACCACTTTAAAGAAATAGGATATTGAGTTAGTGTAAAAAAGCACATTAGGTGTTTCCTTGAACTTGCTTAGATGATGATGATGATTATTATTACTGAAGTTGATGTTGTAGCATTGTTGTGTCATTATCTTTTTTTCTTGAGATCCTATAACTAAGGCTGAGCTAAGCATTATCAAAACAATTAAGGGTTTTTTCTCTTTAATCCTGAAAATAATCTTTGTGGCATCTAAAATCAGAGCTTTTTCTAGACTGTGAATTTTTTAGCCATATTGTATTCCATGCTTGATGTCCATTCAATACAGGAAGTGGAAATATCAGAAATGCAACAGGAAAATTGGATGAAGGAGTGCAATAGCAGAAAAAAATATCTGAGATCACCAGCTGAAGATTCTTTATTTACCATATTAAGCTCAAATGGCATAAATTTGAGCCTGACTTTTGATCCTCAGCCTACTCAGATGTACAGAAATCTGTTTGAATAGACAGAATCTTTAAGTGCTTGTTATACATATATATGGCACATTAAAAATAGACTGATGCATTTCTTTGGCTCTCGGGGAGGTTTTTTGTGATCCTGACATTAAAAAAAAACTTTTTAATAGTAAAATTTGCATTTCTGAGTCATCTTGAGCTGCGCATCTCAGGTCTTGTTTTATGGATATTAAAAATGATAACAAATTCACAATTTTTCCCCTCCCCGGAGTCTAAGGAGCAGAAGCCCCTCTGAAGTCAGCAGGAGAGTTTTCAGAATATCACTGGCAACTTTCAGAACCACCCTTGACCCCTGGAGGTGCGCTGAGACACACAGGGCTACGTGTGCCAGAACTCAATAGAAAATTCTCTCTGATTTTTGTACATGGTCAGACTTCCCCTCCAAAATAAATGTATCCGTGGAGATAAGGCTGGCACAGAGACCTGGGTTGGAAGCAGAGACTTTTATAATCATCTAGAAAAAGTTTGTTCTAAAGTTTTCCACTTTTGGGACGCATAAACCACTTTAATGTTGCACTGATGCTGCAAAACTTCCTTTTGCTCTTTGGCTCTGCATCTTGATAGGGGTGGGGAATGAGCAAGAAATGTTCCCCACCTGCATGAAATTAAAGCAATTAAAATGGAAACCCACGTGCTCCCTCCTCCTGCTGGAGGGCTGGGAAGATCCTGAGGGAACAGGGAATCTCTTGGTTGATTTTGGGAGAGGTAAGAATTTCTCTGTGTTAATTTTTTCTTCTTTGAAACTTTCCTTTGTAACTTAATTGATTTTCTGTGAGTAAGGAGCTGGGTTTTGAGGTAATGCTGATCTCTACCTGATCCATGAGGGGCACTACTTTGATTCTCTTTGTTGCCAGGTGCTGAACCTTCTTGTCAAACAAATTTTGGTTGCCTGCCTTTTTTAATCCTAAAAAAAGAAAAATATTGGACAAAATTTGCTGCATCCTGGTTGTATCTTGCTCTCCACTACAGTTACAGAAATTTGGTGTCTACAAGAAGAGGTGAAATTTGTAGGGAGGTTTTGTTTTTACGGCTGTGAGGAGTATGACAGGAATGCAGCATAGTGATTTATGCTAACCCAAATACAGACAATTAATTTAGATTTTCCTGTTTACTCTCTGCACAGAGAATAAAAGGCTGTAGGCTCTGCAGAATGCACTCTTGTTCAGGTTGCTTCATGTTCTGTGTCATTGTTGGATGTCCAAATGATCATAAAGGCTTTATGTTCCCTTCTGGGTTGGGTCTGTATTCTGGGGATTTGTTCCCTTCTGAATACAGACTCCATTGCAGGGTATTTTCCTCTATAAATGTCGAAAGAGAAATAGAATATTCTAAAGCCTTGATGGGCAAAGCCCTTTCTTTAGCTAACCAAAAGGTTTGGGATATGGAGACAGATCTTTTTCCTTTCTTTTCCCTTTTTTTAAGTTGTAACATGAGGATGTGGAAGGATCAGGAACAAAAAGGTTCAGAAAGGCTGAGACCAGTCACCAACGGATCGCAAAACCTGACCTAGATTCTCAGTTTATCCTTTTCAGTTTGCAAACTTACATTTTTAGCTGCTGAGACCTTCTTCTGTCAGATTTTTTGGGGCTTGGGGATTTGCATTTATTTCGAGCTAGTCATCTGAATGCTTTGTGGTTTTATGGGGATAGGCACAGACACACACACACACATTTAAGATGTTTTTGACAGATTTGCCGGGTTGTATCACATACACTGTTTTATGCTTTTCCTTTTGTGGTACAAGTTCTTTGGGGCTGTCTCACAGAGGATAAATTGGAGGTGACAGTAAACAAGGAGCCTGGCTTTGGTATCTTGTACGTGATCTGAGGACGATGTCGATTCCATCTTTCAGGGATTTCCCTCAAGATCTGCACCTCAGCCTCAGATGTGCCAGGGCTGAGAAATGCTCCCTGTCAGAGCCCAGTCCCTCTGCACCACAAAACTTACAGACAGCCTTGCAGCTAACTTACATTCAAAATGAGTCAGGTTTCCAGTGGAAGGAGAATAAATTGGATCAGTTTAGTGCAAAAGGCAAAATTTGTTCCTAGCTGCAGAAATGCCTCCTCCCACCCCTCCTGCAAGGGGAATCTTTCCTTTCAGGGCAGAATGTGACCACCCTGATTTACCATTACCTTTCACCCTGGAAAAGATGGATTTATTCTGATATGCCAGCACCATGTGCCACAGCAGCACTTCAATCATTAAACTTTTATTTTGTTATAAAAACCTCATTGTTTTTAAGAAAAGGTGCTCACCTTGCTGTGAATTGAATCCAATTTCAATCCAACCCTACGAGTATGTGTGATTGAATATTAACTGAGGCTGTTGCATAATTATTATGTGGAGTTGACAGATAATGTCCATGGAGGAGCAGGACTGTGTGCAATTAAACTGCTGAAGGAATTACATGGACAATTATCATATATTTTGGGTAATGAAGAAATGCCAGCTCACTAAATGGATGTCTTCTGAGTAAACAGTTATGTTCATTTCTAACCTCATTTATATAATGAATGATATGCAAACTGCATTTGGACTGTAATAGATACAGCTCAGGTCACCAGCCAATTTAAAATACATCTAAATAATACAACACCCTTGCAGATATAATTAGTGGAAAGTACCAAAGTTGGAGCTTTTGGTCTTAAAAATTGGAGCCTTAACTTCAAAAACTGGTAGACTCATTTGCCAAATTGCTGCACAGCTTCACCCACCCTTCTGTTGGTCAAAGAAATAAGTTACTCTTCCCACTGCATGAGATTTTAAGCTCCTTTTTGGAGCTCCTTAACCCCAAACTGTCTTTTTCTTTCCTCCCCTGGAATACAAGCAGGCTCATAAAGTAATTTTTCCCCCTCCCCAAAGTTATTAACTCTTGTGGATAGGGGCCACTTCCATTTCAACTCCATCAGGTGTTTCACAAGAACCCTGATTTTTCCAAATTGTGCCCTACCAGAAGTGGTGATAAATCCTTTTCAGGCTGTGGAAGCAGCTGTCCCCCAGACAGCACATGACTGACTGATCCCAGTGCACAGCATTTTCTCTCAGGTTATCTCTTGGTGATTGCACATGTTTTATCACCAATTTTTTTTTTAGCTTTTCATGGATTCATAATCCTTGGCAATTCAAAGGCCATTGGGGTGAGGGCAATTCAAGTGCAAGCAGATGTATTTGAATTTTCTCATGTTTCTCCCTCTGTTTCAGATTAAATTATTGGAATTTCAGAGCATTTTTGTACTGACAAACAGAACACATCCATGCACACTAGCTGCAGTACCAGGCTAAGATAGAAACCTTTTAAATGGCAAAGTTCTTAATTAAATCTTTCATTACTAGAGGAAAGACTTAAATAGGTTTAAACTTCAGTGTCTTTTGAATTGACAAAGGCAGAGAATTGACATTTTTCCATTTAAATCAAAATTTGCAGACTTGAATTCTAAATAATTGTAGCAATTACAGAATGAAACTTGTAGTGGATGTGGATGGCTCAGAGTTCAGGGGTACACCCCAGCTACAGAAGCTGCTCTTGGATTTGAATATTGAGAAGTTTGGAGTTATTTGGCTTCAGGATGGAGGGGAACCATTAACAAAGAAATGAGTGTGGGTTTCAGTGTGGGAAGGGTGGGAATATTGAGAATTTTGGAGTTATTTGGCTTCAGGATGGAGAGGAACCATTAACAAACACAAGAAATTAGTGTGGGAAGGGTGGGAGCTGCTGGGTTTAAGTGACACCTAGGAAGCTCCTTGCTCTGTCCTTCCTGTTTGAGGACAGGAGGAACCATCCTCCTCATCCTCCTTTTTTTTGCTGTGAGAGAGCAATGCAGCTCCTGGGGGTTTCTCCTTTCCCTCCACCCTGTCTCAGTTCTCTCCCCTCTGTGGCTGCTGCTGGTGAAATTTGCCTGCCCTGTTTGGGTTGAATTCCACCACATCAATCATCCTGTGGTGCGGGAAAGAAAGAAATCACTGTGAAATGGGTGGTTTGAGCCACCTTTCTTGATTCCACTGAGACTGGGCTAAGGAAATCTAGTTATTGTGGTTTCAGCCCTATTATTTACCCTCTGTGGGGCCTTTAACCATTTGTTTAACTTGTGGTGGTTTACAGCAGGCATTGTTTTGCTTTCCCATCCTCTAAGCTAGCAGGAAGCTACATTGTGTAGTGCTAACCCCTTGCTAATGAACTTGACCTCTCATCAACCTGTATGAGCACAGAGTCCTGTTTATCTCAATTAAAAATCATGTGTCTGGCTCACAGCCCCTGTAAAGGACCAAGCAAACAAATCCTTCACGTGTCTTCATCACTGCTCTGCCTGTGGAACCTCTTAATGGGCTAATTGCCACAGGGGCAGAGTGAGCACTTGGAAATTACAAAGGGCTTTTCTGGAACTCAGTGTTTATAGTTAATTAAGCAAAGTAAAAATGTCATTCGGTTAAGGGCATAGGTAAATTTAAGAGATTAAATATTGCTTTTCCTTCCTTCTTTTTTAATTAAAATCAAGTCCCATTGAGGATCTATGCCTTTTGGATCCATATCCATCCCCCAGCAAAGTTCTGTTCTTCCTTGCACCCTGCTGTTCACCACTGGCATAGTATGGGATGTTTAACCTAGGAGCTGTTATACATTGCTTTAGAATTTATTTTCTTATTACAAGAATGCTCTAAATTTTTGCCAAGAGAACTGTGCTGGGAGGGCTGTGGTGAGCAGGGAACATTTCTCTCAGACTGAATCTTGCTAACTAGGATCAGCCTTGAGGCAGATTGACCCCTGAAGACACAGGTACTGCTATTTTGGCAAAGTTCTCACAGAGGAATTTGCCTGAACGCTGCTCTGTCACTCTTGCTCAAGCAGCAGGGTAGGTGATGTAAAATTAATAAGCCACATGAGTCATATACACATGATACTGTATTTATAGCAATCTTGGAAGGGCTCATTAGCATGTATTAGAAAAGTACTTTGATATTCCGCAGTGAAAGATACCATAGAAATACAGAGCATTTCCCAATCTTGATTGCAGCTTCAGTAAATTCTTCAGTTTGAAACTGAAGTGGTCCCAAACTTCCTGGGAAACTGAATGATGGCCCAGCAAGTCTATGGATTGGGCACTTCCCACATTACATTTGTGCCATAATCCACATGATTTTCTCATCTTCCCCGGTCAGCAGAGCCACATAATTAACCAAAACCATTCTTTCACTGCTGTCTGTTAATGTAGCAGTTGGGAATGTAGGCTCAGCTAGCGAACCAAAACATTCTCCTTTGCTGCTGAATTTGGAGTGGGAGGAAGCATGGTGGGGGAGATAATGTGAGGACAAATTCCATTTCTCCTCCACTCTCATTTGTTTTCAGGACTGAGCTGCCTTGTGAAAGGGAGAGAGGCAGAGTTGAGGGAGCACATTGGGATTAGTCACTGCAGTGCTTGTGCACAGAGGAATACACGATTATTTCAGGCTGGCTTTTCTTGGGCTCTCATCAAAAAGCACTGCTTCTGTGCTCAAAATCAGAGCAAACTTAGCAGAAGAATTTTCTGGGCTGCTATAGCTGACATTAGAAAATAGTTCACAACTGGATGCTTTTCAAACAAAATTATTGGTGGGGTTCTCACGTTGCTTCAGGTCAGGCTCTTGTGTGTTAAGGATGATCACGTCCTTCACACAGAACAGAGGAGATGCAGAACCCTTATCCTTTTGGGGGAAAAAAATGAAAATTAAAATAGATTTATTATCCCATAGCCATGCTGGATGGCTGCAGTGAAGGCTGAAGGAGCAGTGAGAGCTCCTGGTAGGGCTGGAAACCTACTGGGCTGGTTGCTGGATGAAGTAACCAGCTTCATCTCTGCAGGAGCAGCATCAATCCACATCAGACAAGTGCAGGGGGAAAAGAAAACAACCAATACATAAGAAAGAGAGGGACTGAGGAATTTAACACAGATAAATTGGTTGGAGACGCAAAACACTTCTGGTTTTTAAAAACTCATTTGAAAAGTGTGGAACATAAGAGCAAACCATATGCAAGTTTTATATGAAACATGCTTCTTATTTATATAATTTTTGAATATATACATGAAGCAAATCGACAGAAGCTGTTGAGATTTATTACAAACCTCTGTATAAAGGAGGCATTCTTGATTATTGATGGCAAGACAGAATCATTTACAGGGAGCAGTAGAGGTGGAAGCAGAAATTGGGATTTGTGTTTCCTGCTACTGGCAGAATAGGAGGCTGTTGCAGACATCTTTATGGAAAATCCTTTCCTTAGGATTTTTTCTCCTGAGAAGCTGAGAGACCTCAGGAACAAAATGTAAACAATGGTTATCAACTGCTGTGGAATGCAACAGGTGCATCTGTGATTGGTCTCATGTGCTTGTTTCTAATTAATGGCCAATCACAGTCAGCTGGCTCAGACAGAGAGCCGAGCCACAAACCTTTGTTATCATTCTTTCTATTCTCTTCTGAGCTAGCCTTCTGATGAAATCCTTTCTTCTATTCTTTTAGTATAGTTTTAAAGTAATATATATCATAAAATAATAAATCAAGCCTTCTGAAACATGGAGTCAGATCCTTGTCTCTTCCCTCATCCAAGAACCCCTGTGAACACGGTCACAGGAGGCAGGTAATGGGAAAGAGTGGCATCAAATAATGGTAGCTAAAGTATTGAGTGAGAAAGGATAAACCTTAGTCTGTGCAGGATAACCAGTGAAAGGATTCAACGTGAAAGCTGACATCATCAAAACACACAGGAAACACGTTTTAAATATTAAGTGTTCATTTCAACTCTTAATTATCTAGGGTAACAAGAGCTGGGCTAAACCAAAGCCAGGAGAAATAAAAGATTTATGAACAGGGCTCTAAGAATGAGAGGATTGCATCTCCCTTGAACACTGACAAAGAAAGATGTGGTGTTGAACCGGGGCCAGCAGAGGAGGGCAGAGCCAGAGTGGCTGGAGCTGGGCAAGCCCCAGATTTGATCACCCAAGGTGCAGAACAGCTCTGATGGGTGGTGGCTGCAGGGGTTGTTATTCACAGCAAATAATGCTGTGTCAAGCCCTTCTGCTCCTCCAGTGTCCAACATGACACAAATTCACTAAAATAAACCTTGCTGTTCCCCACCTGGTGCTGCTCCCCCTGCAGAACAAACCCTCCCTCTGTTAATTGAGACACAGAGAAATGTATTTAGTTTCTCAAATTGCTGAATCAATTTTTTTTTCCCCCCTCCTCCCCCAGCTTCCTTGGTTTCTCCTTCTGGCAGAGATCACTGTAGCAGGAAAGAAGTCAAACAGCACGTTTAATGCAGATAATTACTTCCTGGATGGTATTGGTTTTTTCTTTTGGATATGATGCCTGACAGTTAAAATTTCAAAGAAAAAAAATCTGAGAGGCATTTAATTAAATCCTTCTTATCATTTTTTGTGTATGTAGAATCAAATCAATTAGTTCTCACAGTTGTAGCTTCTTCTGCTCTTTGAGGAGTTTTGTTTGAATTATGATCATTATTCCATCTGTGCTCTTGGTCTTTCTCCCCAGCTCCTCATTCTTGACCTGCTTTTGCTAAAGCATTCTGAAATTTCTAGGAAGAGCTCACATGAAATATTTATCATGAAACAAACCAAAACCATCCATGTAAGATGTAGACATCAAATATATTCATAATAATTTTTCACAACTTAAGTGTAGATAAAATAACATGCAGGATTTTCAGCTTCAGGTAAAATACTTGAGGTCTCTTAACAAACATAAATCAACATTAACATCAGCTATATTCAGGCCAGATTGGGCAATTGTGTTTTTCTGAACTGCATCTGAATGAGAGCTACTGCCTTTTCCAGGACTGTTTGGTAAACCAGCATGGTCCTTACCTTCCAGCCTCTCTTTTACCATGTGTAGATGCAGACTGCTTTGTTTTCCTGGCAGAGCCATCATTTTTTGTGTTTGAAATCGATTATTTGTAATTTGAATGTAGCAGATTTCAACCAAGAATGGTGCCTCAAGGCTTTTTTTCTTTATTTTTTGAATTTTTTTCCTTTTATTTTTTTCTTTTTATTCCCCTTTTTTAGTGTGGATTTTTTCTGTATTTTTTTCTTTTTTGTTTCTTTGTGGGGGCAGGCGTTTCCTGGGGTTTTTCTGTTTTTTTGAGGGGCGTTTTTGGGGAGTTTTTTGGGGTTTTTTTTTCTGTTTTTTAATTTTTTTCTGGGGGTGGAAGTGGGGGTTTCCTGGCTTTTTTTTCTGTTTTTCTCAGCTTTTTGGAGGGTTTTTTTTTGGAGGGATTTTCTGGGGTTTTTTTGGGGTTTTTTCTGTTTTTTATTTTCTTTTATTACTCAGTTTGATGTGGAAGATGGAGTTGCTCTGTAAGCCCTTAAAATCTAGAGACAGCACAATGCCTTGCAGGCTGAAGAGGCTCCAGTGCTCCGCGCTGCACTGGGCAGACTACTGGGCACGTTTTTTTTGGTTTTTTTGTTTTTTTCCTTAGCACTGCAAGAGGAAAAAAACCTTAGATTTGCTAAGATCACACCTGTGTCACTTCATAATCATTCTTTAGATCTCAAAAAATCTTCTGTTCCTGCACAAACTCCTTGTCAGGTTAGGGAATCAGTAATGAGCGTTGTCTGAGATAAGAGAACCTCGTGTCTCCTAGCGGGGCGAAGAGGAAGATTTTGAGAAGTCCAAATGCATCAGCACCAGCCTCATCTGAGGAAATGGAGCTGTTCTGTGCTCACAAAGGTCTCTCTGAATCGCAGAGCCATGCAGGCCTATGGAGATGAGGCTGTTCCATTCTATTTTTGCTCTGGGCACAGTCGGTGTGGTGCGGCTGTTTGATTTCACACGCGTTAATTGCTGTGGGTTCCAGGAGCGTGTGCCAGTTTTGTTTCACAGCAAGAGCCCTGATCATGAATGACTCCTCGGTGCTGCTGTGCACTTTCAAATCTATTCTGGGTTCGTGGAAAAAGTCACACTTTGTGACAGTGTGAGGCACTTGGAAAGAGCCTCTTTCGTGACAGAGGTTGCACCAAGGCAGCATATTGAGAGAATAATAGATCTCCCAAATCTGTATTCATCTGCACGTGTTGTTTTGTACATAATGGGACTTTCATCTGGCTCAAGGAATACAGGACAAATTATTTCACAAGGATGATATGTCCTTGTGCTGTTTCTCCAGTGAATTGGACACAAATAGGTTTTCCATTACCATCAGTCATGCATGTCTCTTTTTTTCCCTCTTTCAAGTAGAGACAAATGGGGAAAAAAAATCCAAGATTTCCCCAGCTTCTCTTTTTACATGGCCAATACCAATTGCTGCTCTTTGGAGCATGCTCTCTAGTCTTTGGGTCTAATTTTCTTATTTATGTAGACATTCTGTGCTTGTGGGCAGCTTCACAAGGATGTTGATGTTTTTTCCCTGTCTGCCTTTTTGGCATGCAAAGTGTGAGGAGTGAATGAAGAGCTCACAGGGCTAATAAAGCAAGAAGGAAGAACACTGTCAAACTGATTACAGTTTATTCATAAACATGCAAATACTCAGTGCAAGCATGAATGTTCACTTTCACATGCATGCTTTAAGTGCTTGCAGCAGCAGAGATAAGGGCAGCATGGCTCATTTTGTTGCCTAAGGTAAATACATTTTTTGTTTATAGACTGAGCTATGCCAGCTGATTGTGTTTATGGTCCTAATCCTTGTGGTAATTTAAATAGTCAGTTTTGCCTGGTGCTTGAGCTCAGTGCAGAGTGTATTACTGGTGTTTCATTAAGCTGTTGCTTGAAAATGACTTTTGTTGCTGTGAATTGCAGGGAGCTCAGGGTGCTCTTGGGTGATGAGTTTCTCCTCTGGAGTTCTGGTGGACAGAAAACTCCATGACTCACTAAGGCTGAGGTTTCTTCTGTGAGAAAACATCACAGAAACATGCCCAGAGCTACAATACTTGATGTAACTTTTTGTCAGCCACAAAAACAGAGCCACAAAGAAACACCAGCCTTCTTCTTTCTCTGCTGCTTTAAATTTCTAAAGGCTGGTGGGAAACAGTGGGGCAGGAGGATACTTCTGTCCATTGGCTCTTCTGAGTTAGGAGGCAAAAATTGCATCCAGAGTAAACCTGAGCTGAGAAAAAACATTGTAGACCAATACTGGAAATAAAGAGCTTTCACTGCTCTATGAGCACACTGGAGTGGAAGGGGAGGGAAAACTGAGTGTGGTCAGCAGGGACCTGGCAGGGAATAAGTAAATAAAGTGATTAAAATTTAAAAGGGCTATAAATAACTAAGAGAAACCGCTCATTTGGCCTGGAGATGAAGCTGCCTCTGTTACCACAGGGGCTCAGTGCTGCAGTGTGCCTTTTCTGACATTGTTCTGTTGTACATGAAGGTGGAGAGGTTTGAGGATGCACATTCAACTTCACATAAAAAATACCTTGGTGCCCAGTTCTGTTTTTTTTTTTTTAAGGATATTGTCGATATTTATCTGGGTTATAGGACACCATATACATTTACAGAACTTTCCTTGTGATTTTTTATGGTCACATTTAGGAAAAAAGAGCCACGTCCATTTTGTAATTCTAAAGTACAGGTGGGTGTGCTCCCAGGAGGATCATGAAAATATTTTGGTTTCAGTCAAAGAGTTGGGTAAGACCTTAGGCAATGTGTGTATTGCTTGAAGTGCAGGTGTTGATGAGATAAGAGAGATTTGTAAATTTACCCTGCAGTTATTGAGAAATTACCACACTAAGTTCTGCAAATGGCAGACAGACAACCAGGCTAAATGTATTTTTGCTTGGATTATATATATATATATTAAAAATATATATATAATTACTATATTATATGTTATATATTATATAGTATATTATTATATTATCTGATATATAATTATATTATAATTATATAATTATTCTCTATATATAATACTATATATATCATGCAGAATGACCAGTGCTTATGTATGCAAGCACTACTTGCTTTGAGATAAATAGAAGACAAAAGAAAAAAAAATCCATGCCATCACCCTTCATCCTTATCCTTCCCTTTCACTGGCAACAAAAATACTTCACAAAATGGAAGAAGAAAATTAGAGCATAAAAAAATTCATGGTGAACTCATATCTAGAAAGTAACTAGGAAAGAAAATCATTATCACTTTTAAAATGTGCATTTTCTTAAATGTCAGAATGATAGGATTACATCTTGCATTGTCTAGCAGCCTGAAAGCTTTTTATATTAGCAGTGAGTTAATGCCTATGAAATAAAGCTCAGTAAATATTTACTGTGGTGTGTGTCTGGGAAAGGTCATGTTGACTCATTTAAGGCCATGCTGTTTATAAATTCATCCTTTTCAGAAGACACTACAGAGCATCCTGAGTTAAAATGAGGAAACAGCATTCAGAAAATTTATATTTTTGTCTTACAGTCAATTCTACTGTAGGGAACAGACTTCTCATTGCCAATTTCCACTCAGCCTTTTCTCAGCTGATTTCATCTCTCAGTTTATTAAGCCTTCTCTTGCCTGGGTAGCCATTGTCATGCCTGGGGAAAAGCTCTGTCAGGTATTAAAAGAGAAATATATGAAAGAAAGCTAATGGCAAAAGTTTAGTTCTTTCAGTTCTACACTCTCAGGGTCTGTAGCTGCCAAACCAGACAGAAATTTAATGTGTCTGCTCTCCATGCCATCACTGCTGAGCTACCTCAGCCTGAGATATTGGGCTGATGAATGTATTTGTGGTGGTTTAACTGCATCCCTGTTGGCCACTGAATAGCTGCCAAGTGTAAAACCCACACGACCACAGCAAGGAATAATAATTTCTGTGAGGAGAGCACTGAACCTGCAGAGCACGAGGCTCAGCATCACCTAAGAGACCAAGACTTTTATTGTTCTTTGAAAGACTTTTAGCAACCTCACTTGGTAAAAGACTCAAAACAAAATTAGAAGGAGGTTTCAGGGGTTATCACTCTTTGGCAGCTCCAGAAAAGAGACCTTGATCTCCTGATTGATTCTTTGTACTCAGGGCCTGCCTGTGTCACAGAGGCAAAGGATTTATGGACATGCTTGCATCTTTTGCTGAGTAGCACCTTCCATGTGCTTAAAGTTATTTGGCTTGCTCAGTAACAGCCACCATGCACTTTTATACTGCTGAAGAAGAGAATAGCTAAAGAAAATTGAAACCTTATCATATCAATTTGGACAAGAAAAAAAGACTAGGAGCCATAGTACTTAAAAATGGCTTTAAAAATCTGAGTTGCAGCTGCCATCAAACCATGCACAGGTGTTTCTGCTCTCATCTGCCTCCTGGTGTTTAAATGGAAGGTGCACAGAGACAAACATCTGCAGGAGACAGCTTGTTTAACGTTAAGTGAGTAAACCAAATTCTTCATATCCCTCTCTCCCTACAGAGGGAACCTAGATGATAAGATTTGACTAGGCACACTATTTTTATTATGATAAAATGAAGCCAGATTAATCTCACACTTAGCACAGAAGTCTCATCACAAAAGTTCTGGCCAGAAAATTTTTGAGGTGTCCCCATTTATGCAACAGCAGTCATTGTCCCCTGGTCTCCTGCTCTGGGCATCTGGGGTGGCACTTTTACATCTGGAATGGCTTTCCAGCAGCTGAGGGTCCTGGCTCCATTTCCTGAGCTCTTTGTATTCTCCTCTCTTTCTCTTCCTCCAAGTCAGCCCCCGGCAGTTGTGCTAAAAACAAAATTCTCGATACACTGCAACCAAATAAATCCTGCTGGAGCTGTCCCTGCAGGGCAGGGTGGCAGTGACAGGTTCTGAGCTTTTGCAGCATTGGAGTTTGGGGTTTTTATGCCTTCTGAGCAGCACTGTGACAGAGCATTCTTCTGTGGGTATGATCTTAGCAGATTGCTACAAATGGCTGAACTGAGCCTGAAGCCACGCTAGAAATGAATGGACAATCAGGCTGGAGCTCCAATTGAAATGTTCTGTGTGGATTTGCAATTGACCCTGCGCTGTACAAAGAGTTACAGAGCTCATCTCTTGATAGTAATCAGGGAAATGGCACTGTCAGCTTGCTTCCCTTTGAGCACAGGTCAGAAAAAAGCAAAAAAACCTCTTATCAAGCGAAACAATCAATCACACTCATACACACGCACACTTTACCACAGCAAATACTTTAGCAAGGAAAAATACCATTCATCTGCAGAAACTATATATAAATAACAGAAAATCTCAGCAGCTTGTCTGTTCATCTCTTGCCAGTTTAGAGAGCACAGGGACACCACAGAGTAATCAAAGTGCAGAACATCAGGTTCCACTTGGATCTCAAAACAAAATAAACCTGTATTTGAACCTGAGTGAACAATCTTTGAGGGATAGCCACAGCCACATCACAGTTATGACTCAGGGAAGAAGGGTAAATAAGCACAGAATATGAAAACTGCTGATCTGGATTTAAACTTGGGTTTTCCAGACATGCTATGACTCCTGTGACCCATGAAGAAAGCGTGGTGGGTGTTTGCAGCTTTTTTTCTGGGGAGCTGAGAGGCAGGAGATGATAGAAAAATGAACACCAAAGAGGCAGACTGATTGTTTAAAGTGAGCACCAGACCAATGTGAAGTCACAAAACCAAATTTGGAACAGGTGTTTTTTTAGGGTTTTATAAGTTCTTGTTGTTGTTTGGGTTTGTTTTGTTTTGTTTTTTGATGTTGGTTTTGTTTTGGGGTTTTTTTGACAAATCCATCCCGATTTCAAAACCTCTCTAGTAGTCACAGAATTTTGAAACTACTTAAGGGCACTTTTGTGCCTAATCCCCTTTAAAAACATTTGCAGATATGGAACAAAGAAGTAGGATTCTGGAATAGCCTCTCTCTACAAGTAAATTCATTGTTCTCTTATTATAGATCAACATGGGGGGAAGAGAAAGTCTGGTTCTCTTCCCTCATTTTCCCTTACATTGCTTTGTGATTACAAATTAATTTGATAACCACTTTGGTCTCCAATTTTTTTCTGACAAGTGAGAACTCAACTTCCTCCCAGCTGTGTTCTTTATAGATAGTGCAAGTAGCAAAGCATTGCATTCTGCCTTTAAGAACTATGTGCACATATGAAGGGTATATATGCACCTTATTAATTAAAAATTGAGGCATTCTCCACTCTCATAGCACCCACCAGGTCAGTCTGTAGCCCTCTGTTATACTCTCAGCATGAGTATGAAGTTTAGTTGCCTCCAGTTCAGTTCATGTCAGCTGCACAGCACTGCTGGAATTGTTTTCTCATGATGCAACATCAGCCCTTCCATTCTGTAGAACACCAGGAATTTTCTGTGTAACTTCCTCGTGTCACCTTTCAGCATCAGCAGCTGTTCAGAAGCTGTTTCAGCATCAGAAGCTTCTGTTACAGATTTCCATTACTGGCAGAGGCGAATCCACAGTTTTGGAGCTGAAGCACTGAGCATGAATGAATTTGTCCTTCATCACCCAAGCCCACATCTCCAGTGTGTTCCCTCTCATCCCCCAACTTTGCAGCCCCTCAGAGATTGTTTCTCACCATGCAAGGAGAGACTTCTTTCTAATCATCAAATTCTTCAAAATCTGCCTGAATTTGTGGCTCATTTGTTCACTCTGCCTTCTCCTTCAGCCTTGCCACGAGGTGATCTGTTCCTCCTTCCCCCTGGGGTGGGCAGTGAGCTGCAGGTGCAGGTGGAAGCTCTGCTTAATTACACTCCATCCTTCTTAATTGCTGGATGGTGTGTGTGTTCTCAGGATAATGTGTACATGGAGTTTATCTTTCTCTTCCCTTGCCCCTATTTGTTAATTTTGGAATTTAGCAGGGGATCCCACCTGGCACGTGTTCAGCTCTGATCATTTTACCATTGGTTCAGGCAGAAGTTTGCTCTCATTCTTGTCCCAGAGAGCAAGGATTGACTGGAGAAGGGCCCTTTTGGTAGAATTAAGGGATTTGAGGCAATGTGATATGTTTCCTGTGCCCTTTTTCATTTTCTGTTATTCACATGCAGGCTCAAGAGGGAAGATGCATTTTAATTAAAGCACAAGGTTCATCTGGCATGTGTTTGGCTACATCCACAAGGGATGGCTAAACTTTAATTGCAGAGGCTCCATAAAGATCTGAGTTGGAGAAGGAAAATCATATTTTCTTTCATATCAAAATCATATTTTCTTTCAGCAGAATTATGTTTTTTTGACATAATTTTAGTACTAGGGAAAAGCTAAAAATCTAGAGTGGAGAGAAACCAAACTGCATGTGCCTGGGTGTGAATTCCTGTTGTACTTGGGGTGCACATGTGCAGGGAAAAATGCCATCCTAGAATTCCTAACTTAGTTTTAAATCTTGTTAACATCAAAGCCTCTGAATCAACATGGTTGGGTGTTGACCTCTGCACTAGAAAGATGGGCTAGAAATATATATTTAGCAATAATTTATCAAATATTGGACATGTTAACAGTGGGACATACAGTTAAAATACGTTAGATATTAGTCTTACTGAAATTAACATTCTGGAATATGACAGCTTAATGCTGTCATAGTAGCAGTTGATTATGTGAAAAAATATTCCCTTCCAGGTTATTAACTTCAAAATGGCAGCAAAACATGGTGGGCTGCACTCACAATAATGATGTTTGCTTAAAAAAACCCACCCTCATGTTCTGCCTTTGTGGGCAGAGATGGGAAAAAATACTCCTCCCTTTAGAGCTGTCTCCCAGAGCAAAGAAATGTGGAAGCTCATTTATAAAATATGACCAGAGGACTGTTGTTACTGGCTTTTTGAGACTCAGAATAGCAACAGGGCTGAGGACACTATTCATAGAGCAGAATGCCAGAAATGATGTGTTAACCTGAATCACAAACCATAAATTATTGAGAACTGCAGCTTTCGCTATCTTTTTACATGTTAAAATATTCCTTTTTGCATGGAAAATCTTAACTATACAGATTTGCATTTTTTTTTTTCCCGTGGAGTATTTCTTCTGGGGAGTGTTTATTAAGAGATGATCTTTACACAACCTGTGGAAAAGTGTAGGTAAAAACAAAAGCCTCAGAAATGAATATCCTTATTTTCCAGAAGTCTTTACATTTCTGTCAGAAGGCTGTAACACTTTTTGTTCACACTTTCGAAGATCATGTCAAACAATTTCCAGTCAGCACTGAAGTCTGTGCCTACTCTAGAATTCACTGGAACAAGTGGAAAGCTTAGGATGTACTTCCCTAAGTTCTTTAAGGATGTGTTTAGCTATTTTATTTAAACTCTAGGAGCTAATAATGATAGCTAGCAATTCCAAGGAAGCGTGTTTTGCAGTGCTATTTATTTCTTTCCTGCTTTCTGTGGTTGTAGCAAAGGCCAGGATCCTGAAATCTGGATTCCAATGTGGCCTTTTTTGTAAGGCTTAGACTCAGAGCACCCAGTGACAGAGGACTGCAGGAATATTGCCAAGCTGGGACCATCAGCCCTTTGCTGTTTAGTGCATTTTTCACATTTAATTCCAGTCTTAGGTGAATCCACAGGTGTTCTGTCTGAAAAGGTCATCCTGGCTTAGTCATTCCTTTTAAGTACCTAAGATTAATTAAGATGAATCATAGTGAGAATGAGTCATCACATGATTTAGAATGAAATTAGCATTATTGGCCACCAGGACAAAATATATCAGAGTGTAGTAGAATCACTCACTAAATAGCCAGTATTTCACCCAAGAGGTCTAAATATAGTATTGTTCAATATTTTCTTGCACTTGCATGGATGTTATTTTTGTATTATTTTATATATTTGTTGTTTTGTATTATTTTATATATTTGCACCATGCAGTAGGTGTTCAGCATGGTGCCTGAGAAGTAGATCCTCATAGCTTTAAAATTTGCTCCTGTTTACTTTGAAAATCCTGTGAATGCTGCAGGATTTACTCTGTAAAAGCTGGCCAAAGTCAGATTTGTTTGGGATTTTAGTTCCACTTGTCTGGCATTAGATAATGAGATGCAGTTTCCAGTACTTTTATTTTACAGAGCTGATGAGTGGCCACAGCTCCTCAGCAGAACTTGTAACTGCTTGCACTTCTGGTAATTGAGTTCTGGCACAATGTGTTTCAGAATGAGACATTCAGAAGCTAGAGCACTTAAAATCAGTAGTTGTTTTGCAGCTTTGATCTCTTCCTCATGTGTAAAACTCATTCTGTTATATGGAAATAAACCAAGGATATAAACTTCTGAAAAGAGGACTCTGAGCTCTGCTGCACACCATTTATTTTCCTATTACTCTTAGGATATTGTTTATTTGACATGTTGTATATCTCCTTGCCTCCCCTTCCTTTTCATTTTAATTGGGACCTGGTTATTGGCTGGAAATTCCACTAACATGACTCATCCCTGCACTGGAAATGGCTGTGAACAGGCATCACACTGTGGGATTTACTTCCCCCCCCTCCTTTTTCTTTTTTTCTTCTTCTAAAGTGCTTTACTGTGGCACGAGCTTGTAATAATAAACTAGGAAGGAAGTTGGAGCTAATAATTTGTTTCTGAATGCACAGGCCCTGCCAAATTTCCCCACAGGCACGAAACAGCCGCTCAAGCTGTGACACCAGCAAATTAAATCCTGGAGGTAGCTGACCAGAAGTAATGAAATGTGTATTTACCATACTGATGCTGTCAGTCTTAAGACACACTGGCCTTACAGTCTAGTTAAGTGGGGCACGTTTGTCACTTGCAGTGGTGCTTAGAGAAAATACTCAGCTTTTTTTCTTAGAAATCTTTTCAAAATCACAAGCCCGGTGCTGGCTGGTAACCCTGACCTTGTACAACCTGGAGGAGGGATGGCCAGAATGGTCTGTCCTTTTACAATATATTCCAAAAGAGATAACATATTCTGTATTCCAAAGGAGATAAATTATTTCATCTCATGATATGCTAATTGCCAATTCTTTTTATTGATCTCTGATCTGCCACTCCAATCTTAGAAATTAAAGGCTAAAAGTTACTTGAAGAGCCAGTGGATAATAAGGAGCAGATGTCTCCCCCACACCATGTGTCCCCTGCATGCAGCAGTTGGAAAGCGCACAGAGGGACACACAATCACTGGAAAGGGGCCACTCCAGAGAGGGATGCATCCTCCAGTGATGGGCTGGATGGGGCACAGGGCTGCTAAGGAGATGGCCCTCAAAAAATGCATCATGGCAGCAGAGGTTCCAAAACATCTAAACATGGATGAGGGAAGCTATCATTTCTTAATCCCCATGTGCTTAAGGTGAGGGAGCACTCAAAAAAAAGCTATTTACCCCAGGCAGGTGTCATAGGTAACAACAGAAAATGTATGAGTTTTATTTAGCTGGCAGAAGCATTCCATGCTGATTGTGTGGGAGCTTGTGAACCATTTGCTGAATGGTGCTGCTGTGGATTCAGGAAAACATTGAGGGAGGAAAAAATAAAAGCATGGTCTTCATCATGGTTAATACAATACCCATGGAAGAATCAAAGAGTAAAATCACAACCCACACGAGCATTGCCTGATATCTAATTATATCCTAGGAATGTCCATGACTCTGCAATTATATGCTTAATTTCCAGCTGTATTTGATTAGCATAGCAATTGATTTATAGCATCCAGCTACAAGGAACTTGCTTTGAACTGTTCGTTGGCACATATAAATTCATTTGGCACTTTGGGCTGGTTCTTTGTAGCCAGGTAGGCACGTGGAGTTGGAGCTGTGGCATTCAGTGCCAAGGCCAAGGGAAGGCCAGAATAATTTCAGAGACAGCACCATTCTTCCTCCTCTAGTGAAGCATTCAAATGCAAGCCTGTGGAAGGTCAAAACCTACAGATTTCTATGGGATTATATATGAACTGCAAGCTTAGTGTGTAGAAATAACCTTGCTGAGTCCTTGCTTGGTCTTGGAAGACAACCATGGCTCCACTGATACAACAGTGATGTGCCTCTGGAAAGCCAGGGCACCTGTGCCTTCATTCTCCTGTCTCCCCACACCAGAAGGGCTGAAGTAGGATTGATTCCACATTTTCTCAGTGAAAAGAAAGTAGGGAGGAAGAAGGATAAGAGAACCCCTCCTTGGTTTTGAGCAGATCTAAGCATAATCCCCAGTTAAATGTTTGAGTCTGTGTGAATCCAAATGCTGGACTGGGATTTAAGGCAAAGTGCAACCACTTGAAATGTAGAATTTTGATCTGCTCAAGGGTAAGCCTGTTGAATTCAGCTCAGGCTGGGGAAAACACATGGAAGCTTTTTTGTAGCTGTAGTTTTACATTATAAACCTTTTGGAGCAATTGCTTTGCCATGTGTGAAAAATTACCCAGACTTCCATACCAAAATATTCTCCCACTGATAACATTGGCAGATACAATTTTAACAACTTTAAAGTAATTTTTTTAAAGACTAACTAAAGCAAGCCTCAAGTCAGCAGCTGAAGTTGCATTGCCTCTGTTCTTAATCTCAGGCTTGGAGCTGTCTAGACAGGTTATCCTCTTTGGGTTGCACTGATTATGTGCTTTGTGCCTTGTTCTCCCCTTGCATCAGATGGGAGGGTTTGCTCAGGGGCTCTGTCTCAAGCCTGTGGCTTTGTCTCTAGGGTGGTGTAGCCTTAAGTACACTGTAAATGTCAATGCCCAATGATAATGCCATCAATACATGGAAAGACAAACTGCTGCTGGTTTAAATCTTACACTTCTAGAACCAATTATTTATTCCTGGCAGGTTTACTTCTGTTATTATTGTTGTTGTGAATTTTTTTCTTTTTTTTTTTTTTTTAATTGAGGTGTTTCTTTGAATGCCAGGAGTTGGCAACACCAGATGTGTGAATTTCAAGTAGGGATCCTGGTTCTTGCAGCATAAATCCCAGAAATATTGTTTTCACGGAAGAACAAGCACTAAACAAAACCACAAGAAAATAGTAGGTAGTCAGGCTGTTAGAATTAATCTCTGAAGGAGGTTTCTAGCTCTCTCTGGTACAGGAGAAATTTGATCAAAGAAGTTGCAAACTATCCTTGCTTTTCTGCCTTTCCCTGAGAGCTCTCAGCCTGTGAAACATGAAGGACAAAAATACTGTGGAATTGGGAACTGAAAATACCAGATACTACAGTTTTCATGGGGGGTAAAATAATTATAAACTGTGGTGTGGTCTAATAAACAAAAAGGCAACTCTTAAAGTAAGCTTGAACTTTTTCTTTTCATTAATTAGCATGAATCTGTTTTGAAATTCCTGTAGAGAACAAGTGCTTCTCCTGACAGCTGGTTTGAAATTAATAAAAAGGAAAGTGTTTTCAGCTGGCAGTGGGTTAACACACTTATGATACATGAAAACAAGGTTAAATTGCTCCTTTCTCTCTACCACTAATAAATGAAATATTGAAAATTAAATGCTGTAGCTTAGGAAATAAAAAAGTGCTAGCCAAAACTATGGACATAGTGGTAAGAAATGGTACTTGCTGCAATAGGCAAGTATGGTTAATACAATACACATTTGGAAAAGCTTAGGCAGTACCCAAAATTATTCTTCAGTTGTAGCCTTTCAGAATATATTGTGTTGAGGAATATATTATCCTGTTTCTGCAAGATAAAAGAGTCTTGATTTAATCACCTCATTTTGGGGATTCAAATAACATTGAGGTTTTTTTGGAAATCCTCTTGCCCTGATACCCTTTCCAATCTCATCCTCCTTCTGCTCTACTTCACCTTTCCTCATGAAAGGATGACAGAGGCTTTATTCCTCAGGGTGTAAGGAATGGAGTGTCTGGAGTATCAAAAAACACACAGCAGGATCCGTCCTCTGCTGCAGAGAGCCTGGCCTCTGAAAATCAGATACCTGTGGGCTCTGGCTGACTGTGAATTGCAGCCTGAAATAATTGCTCTTGATTGATGTTAACTGTCCAGCAGAATACAAGACGTAACTTTATTGCAAATATGAGGATCTTACGGATAACAAGGGAAAAAGGTGAAAATTAAAATACTAGATTTGACCACAAGAAACTCTTTTTCTCACCTTGCAGAGTGCAGAGCCTTTCCAAGTTGCTGTCAGAGAGGACAATTGTATCATTGTGTCCCTGGAGGCATCGGACGTGGTGAGCTCATCCTCTGTCTACGTTGTGAAGATAGCTGGGGAATCCAAGAACTACTTTTTCCAGTTTGATGAATTCAATAGCACTTTACCTGCCCCTGTGGTTTTCAATGCCAAATACCATGGCCTGTATTACATAGTGACTCTCTTAGTGGTCAACTCAAATATGGTTTCCAAGTCAGCAAGATCAATCACTGTGCTAACCAGTAAGTAACATCTTATTCTTCTTTTCTTCTCTTTCATGTCTGTGTGTGTGGCTTTTTATTTTCTCCATGAGTTCTTCTTGTGAAGAAGGTTGGATTGGTTTTTTTTCAATGGGTTCTGGTTTTGTGTGGGATGCTTCCCTGTGTGAGAGCAGTAGGGAAGAAGTTTTGACAAGGTGTGAGTGAAAATTCACAAGGTGTGGGCAGAAAGAAAGGAAAGACTAAGTTTCCCCTGGCTGGCCCTTCCTGACCACTGAGGTGTAACAGAGAGAAAACTGGGGATTTCTCTGGTTTTGCCTCAACAGAGAGACAACCACATTTGTGGCAAAGAAAGGGCAATCCTGCAGGCAGCATTGAAGGGTACCGCACTGAACTCCAAAAGTAGGCTGTAAATTGTGACTGAAGACTAAATTCCCTCCTTTTGGAAGGGAAAGGATCCAATCTCCTCTGTGATATTTTCTGTCAGGCAGACTGATGAGCGCTGGCTCTCTTGTAGCAGCCTTTGCTCCTGAGTTCACCTTCTGGAGCACAAGGTACAGAACTGAAAGTAAATTTGGAATGAAAAGGCAGGGTGCTGGGGTGGGATTTTTGAGGTGTTTCAATACCCTTCAGATTTTGAGAAGAGTTCTTAAAACTCCTGTTGTGACCACTGGTTTCTCCTAAAAACATGCATGAGGTGGTATTTGGTTTGTTGTTGGGCTTTTTCCCCCTGTTATTGGTATTGTCCACTTCCTGTTTTTCATAATTTTATGACTAGCAATTAACTTGATTTTTTTGGCAGATAATAATTAGGATAGATCTATATTTTTCTTTTTGCCCCGTGCTCTCTGAATGTTTAACATTCTTGGTTTATTTAATCCTGCAAAGACATGTAACCATCTAAATTATTCCATCTATATCTTACACGTGAAAGAATGGCACATTGCAATTAGCTCCCACTACCAAATTAATTCCTGCTCTAACTCCATTGGTGTCAGGAGAGCTTTACCAGTGGCAGACTGACCCCATTCATTAGGCTGCCACAAAATAAATCAGTCAGGATAGCTGGTGATGCCAATGTGGTTATTCCCAAGGCAGTGCTCCCAAGAGTTTTTTGGGATCTCCTGGAGACTGCAAAGGAGATCCAGATTTTCAATGTGTGCTGGAGGTCTGTTTCACACAGAGCTGTGTGTACCCAAAAAGTGCTCATCAAAACAAGACCAAGGTGCCTCAAAGGCATTGCCTACTTAGAAATTCAGTGAGAGTCATGAAAGACTTCTGCTTTCTGGTGGTAAATCCTGATGACATTTCCTTCCTCCTGTTCATGTCTCCCATCAATATGCCACCTCTAAGGGAATTGGCAAGAAAAGGCAAGAGAAGAACACATTTAAAGAAAACTCTTTTTTTTATCCCTTAAAGGTTTCTGACCAGAAAAGCATTGAAAAGCTGACAAAATATACATTTTATACATTATATATAGGCATATATATGTGTAACTCTTCATATAAGTATATGGGCATAAGTATGTACATATAAAAATACAAAATCATATCATATAAATATAGCTGTAACACAGAATCATAGTATCATTTAGGTTGGAAAAGATAATCAATATCAACCATTAACCCAACACTGTCAGGTTCACCACCAGACCATGTCCCCATGTGCCACCTCCACATATTCTTTGAACACTTCCAGGGATGGCAACTTAGCCACTTCCCTGGGCAGCCTATTCCAATGCCTGACCACCTTTTCAGTGAAGTTTTTCTTCATATTCAATGTAAACCTTCAGATTTTTTCAGGCACAATTTGTCCTTAACAAAGCCATCCCGTCTGTCTTGGATCACCCCCTTACATTGTCATCCATGCAGATATTCATGTGGATGTATAAGTTCCTTTTGAGCGTTCCATTGTTCATTTGGTCCTTTTCTACAAGACTGAACACTTCTGCTTGTCTCTGATTTGGAGAATTTCAGGATTTTCTCATGTTAATCAAAGATAGCACAAGCTATCTAGAATTTCCTCATTTAGGCTCTGTGGTCCAGATTGTTGCAGTGAAAAGGATGAGCTATTTGAAAACTCTTAGATAAGAAACCTGTAACATTGAATTTTAGCACAAAATCGCCCTTTTTGCTTCTGGTTCTGTAGCAAAGTTGTGTTCAGCAAATTTGGCTCAGTACATCACTGAAGGAGAAAAATGGAAACCCTGACTGCTTTTTAAAGATCCTTGCAATGGTTTTGAGAAGAATAATTGTGAGAATCTCACTTTCCTGGCTGAATTCCTATAAATGCAATTGTGCTGTGCCTGCCAAAGTCACCTCTTCCAGTCTGGGCAATGTTAAAGTGGTTCTGGTATCTCACACAGCTGTTTCAGGCTTGCTTTCCTCTGCTCTTGGAGCTTTGGCTTTTCAATGGGGGAGAAGTAACTCTGGAATTTGCATAATTTATTTAGTATTTGAAATACTTGACTGAAAATTCCACCTTATTACTAATTGGTTTTAAAGTAGTTTATGAAATAAACGAAGAGCACATCTGTAAAATCAGTGATTGATATTCTCACTCACTCATCCCACGTCTTCCCAGCTTGAAGCCTTATTTTATTCTTCCTAGGGTGAGTCATACCCATACAGCTTTTTTTTTTTCCCATATGCACTGTCAGGTTTATGTTGTGAAGGAAAAAATATTTATACATTTGTAGGAATGGGGAAAGCAGTACATTGCAAAGATATTGTATGCTGCAAGAAAAAAACGTGTCTCTGCTGGGAATTGGAGAAATCTGGATCTGAGGATCTCTGATGGTAATTAAGAGCAGCTCTGCCTGGTTTTTATTTTAGCCGTTGATTAGGAGTTCTGAGTGGTAAAATGTCTCATTGTTTCAAAAGCTGATGGTTCCTTACATGCATGACTATGAAGTATATTCCCTTTAGGGGGAGTTCTGCCTCTGTGTCTCCTACAAAAATATTCTCCTGGAGAGGCCAACAGCTGCTGCTGGGACTCTGATCTCCAGCCTCAGAGAGTAATTGGCATTACACCCAGTTAATGCTCTGCTGTCATTGTGCCAGATGCTGCAGGAAGTGATTCAGCAGGGCCAGTCCTTTCCTCTGGCTTGTTAATGGATCAGGGTTCTTTAACTCGCAGCTTCAGAGGGTTTTTTTCCTCAATGAAATGTGAAACTTTAGCCTTCAAGTTTTTCTTTCTTAAAGGATGATGTGAAACACCTTTAAAAAGGCTGGTTATCTGTGGCAGCCCTGACTTTGAAATGTAACTCACAGCAGCATCTAGGTCCATTAGGGCTCATCTTCTCCCAGCAAATAAACCACGTCATCCTCTTTTTAGGGTGAGAAACCTTCTCCATCAGAATCAAAGAAACAGAAAGAACTGCAGCCTGCTGTAATTTGCATTGTAAGGAGGATCTAAACAATTGACCTAAATCTGTTCAAGAGCAGCAGTTATGCCTTTGTTCTTGTGGCAACATTATTTTTTAGGTTGTGTCATCTTTTTATTTATCACCTTATGTGGCCGTGTAGAAATTGCACTATATGTCATCATTGCTCAGGTATATTTTCACTTACATTCCCCCTTCATAAGCACAATATCACTATTGCCTATCATAAACTTGAACATTGTGTTCCCAAAGTATTGAACAAGAGCTTCTTTAATCTCAAAGATGGTTTCTTTTTAACAAGAGATAAAACATCCTAAAGTTTACAGCATAATGGAAGCTTTACCCTGGCTGTGCCTTACTCCCAGTAATGGTACAGCTACATAAATAGTGTCATCCTGGGGAGAAAATTACATAATTCACAACTTCTTCCTGTAAATAAAGAGAATTACCCTTGAGGGTTTGGTCACTCCATTAATGGGACATCTTTTTTATGAAAGTCACAATATGGAGGTAAATAACGATTAATCTGGGTTCCAATGTGAGAAGCAAGAGATCTCAGTCCCACATGTAATGCTGTATTCAAAGCCACAACAATAATCAATTCAATTTGTAGAGTGACCCAATCTGCACATATTACAAACAAATTGATTTAGATTGAAATATGGTACTTATTTTCACAGCACTTTTTTTCTCCCCCTGAATTGCAAATATTAATGTGTCTGACACAAACTGAATGCATTAATGAAGGATTTAGCATTCAGAATTTTCCAGGGCATTGGAGAAAGATGTTAGGCACATTTATTATGCTGTCTTGATGCTTGTGTAATGTAAGTTATATGCTAAATGCAAAATGCTGGAAAGTCCAGGATAAACAGAGAAGTTGATTTTCCTATAAACAGATAAATTGGGAAAGCAGCTGCTACAGAAGCAGCAGATTATGAGGCACTATGAAAAATGGCAAATTCAGGTCTTGATGCTGCAATCTTGTCTATGTGTATATAATATAATCTCCAAGTCTAAAAATAAAGAGATTGTAAGTGAAGAGGTACTTTAAACTATTAAAAGGGACAGTGAAATGCTCTAAATCCCTTCTGTAATATCACTTCACCATAGTACAGGGCTTTTATAAAGCTCTAAGTATTAAATTTCTGTGATTCCACTTTATTTAGGCTATTTCTTGACAGCCACTGAAATCTGTGACAAGCTGGATCCTAAACACTGAAAATAGTAAAATTAAAAAGACCAGACTGTTTATGCTCTGAATTATAAATATAGATTGTAAAGAGTGGCATTTTACATATTCTTTAATTTTAATAGCCCTAGGAGAAGTTAGTAAGTGAAAGACAGAGCATGATGGTTATCTGCTGAGCGTTCTTTTAATTTCACAGTGTGCAAATAGCTTTTGATGTGAACATTTGGTGCTGAAGGAAGTAAGATAATGGGAGGATCTCTAAATTGCATTATGCCACTTATGCAGCTCTGCTAACATCAGCCACGAGCAAGGAGAGGATAGAGAGAGGAAGATAGCGACGCGAAAGAGAGGCTGTGGTGATTACCACTTAATTCAATTGTTGCTTAATTAAATCAAAGCATCAGGAGGAAAAATCATCTGGATTAAAAATGAATATGGCTTCCATCCTTTATTTGATTTGTTGTAGGAAGGAATAAAGGGGGGGTAATTGAATCACTGGCACAAGGAAGTTCCAGTAATTCTTTCAGAAATGAGGTGACCTCGGATGTGAATGAGATAGCAGCAGAAAGCCCAGGGCACACCCACCAGTGTGGGAGATGCCTGCACATAAGCACTGTGCTATTTAGAGATTGTTATTGACATTTAAACAACTCTGCTGTGCTGTGTGAGCTGTGATATGAACCCTCTGGCCATGCGGGGAGTCATTTCCACTCTTTATTTCGGAACAAGCGATGGGGAGAGCGTTGGCAGAAAGAAGAGGGTAGGCTTTGTTTCCTGTGCTCTGCTCTACTCCTGCTGATTTCTGGGCTATCATGAAATGTCAGCAGAATTTTCACAGATCCCATCACTGAAGTGCCTGTTGGTATCTGTGGAACAGGGAGTTTCTCTTTGTAAGTGGTTAATGTACAAATATACTGATATATATCTGATGGAGATAATACCATGAGAAATAGTTTAATAATCCCACACTATTGCATTTCCATGTTCTGGCAAAGTTAGAAATGATGACACACTAGTTTTGGTGAGAGATTTTGTTTACATCTATGGTTTTATTCCCAATTGGTTTTTCTTCTCTGTTTCTCATCACATCTAGAAACTTGAAATTGTAGTGAAAATACTCTACTGGTCATTGGGATTTAGTTTTCTCTTTCACTGCAGTGTTGCTTTTCCAGCTTTGATTAACTTCACCTCCTGTGGGATAATTCCACTTTTGATAGTGATACTGATCTTCCCATTTCATCTGCTCTTTCTCTTGCCCATTGTTACTGTATGCTCTTTGGGGAAAAATATTTTATTGTTTTTTCTCCAGGGCCTACAGCAGCAGAATTTTGGACTCAAACAGGTCCTGTAGGCCCGTGCTAATCAACAGCCTGAATTTTGCAATCTGATCCCTGTAGTGTGAAAAAACTAAATCAACATGCTAATCTTTATAAGGATGTAGGCATAATTACATTAGCTATCTCCATTAAAATATGTTACTATGACAAATTTCAGCTAACAATATAACCTTGCTTGGACCTCTTAACCACAGGATAATTGGGTTGCTGTCATTTTTTTCTTGCTGAGGAGGGCATTGAACAAAAGATATTCTTTCTTTTAGTTTTTCTTGGGGTTTTTTATTGAGTAGAGAAGGCTGAATAAAAATGTGACTTTCTTATTGTCAGCAACAATGCAGCAGTGAACTGACATGGCTTTCCTCAGCTGATGGAGCTGCACTGGTCTGGATTTCAAATCACAGGACACAGGGTATTTTTCTTAATTTTTGTTGCTGACTCTGAGTTCAGAGAGCAGCAGCTCCTGACTTACCTCCTTCCTGTGCACAGGCTTTCCCTGTGCCCTCCAATAAACCACTTTATTTCTCTGTACCTCAGTTATTCATCTGGCAGTAAAATAATGGCAGTGGTGCTGTTTCTTTTGTAGAAGTTTGGTGTGGATGAACAGATAAGGATGGTGGCCCTCTCACATGGTGGGAATGGGGAGTGTAGAACTACCCATGAAACAAAGAAATGTATAGATACCAAAATAGGAAATCTTTATTCATGTAGCTTCCTTTGGCCATTACACTGATTATTTTCTCAGCTTATCTGGAAAGCTCTACATTTATGCTGAAGTCACGAGCACTTTCAAGTGTTGTGTTGGTTTTGTCTGGGCACTTCTACATGATTGACAAGTATTAAAGATGAAAATGTTTCTGAGGTCATGACTGAGTGCTTAAATAATTTTTTTTTTAAATGTCAAATATGGAAATTTTGCTGTTAAAGCATAAATGTTAAGAAAATACATTCTTTAAAGAGGGGTATATAGAAATCCTGGCTTTGACAATGTCCCAGGTAGCTTTGCCCCACACCTTAGTGAAACCCCAAATAGCATCTTGTAGATCTAAGAGTGCCTGTGCCATACTTACAAAAGCATTTATTTTCATTGATGTTTTTTTATGTGCAAAGAACTCATTTTGCCTATTAATTTGCCCCTTTCTTCCTTTTTCCCCCCTTTTGTTTGTATATCCTTTAGAACCACTTCCTGTGAGCAATGTTTCTATCTATGACTACAAGCCATCTCCAGAAACAGGAGTGTTGTTTGAAATTCAGTACCCAGAGAAGTACAATGTTTTTACCAGGGTCAATATAAGCTACTGGGAAGGAAAAGACTACAGAACAATGCTCTACAAAGGTAGGTGGAAACTATTTCACCAAAATGTAATGCTAAGTCTGCTGAAAACATCCAAAACAGTGGTCTTAGATGGGGGTTTTGACATGTATTCATATTATATATATATATATAATATTTTATATTACATATTATATTACATGTATATTAATTAATATATTATGTTATATGTTATATATAATGATTATATAGAATATATCATATATATAATATATAATCATTATATATATATAATGATTTTTGCTTCTGCTAATGTGCTTGTATATTGTGAAGTAAGGGATAGGTCTTTGAATTGAGCTGGTGGTTCACTTGGGATTTTTAAATTCCAAGAATCCTAGTTCCAGTGATGTTTCCCTTCTTTTGGATTTTAGAGGAAGACTCTGGATTTTTGTATTCAGTGTGAAATTAGCCAGGGAGGGCATCCCCAGTCCCTGGTGCTTTTGTGTCAGTTCAAAGCAATACAAAATCTCCCTGGCTCTCCCCTCTGGCCAAGGTTCCCTCTTTGGTCTGTGGATGATAGGAAAGCTCTGGGATGTCCCAGAGGAGGGAAACCCATTCAATAAACCTGATTGTTGGCACAGGATCAAGCCTGGTGGTTCTGTGTCACCCTGCAGTGACACAGTGCTGTGCTGTACAGTACATCAATGCAGCATTCAGTGTGTCCCTGAGCTAATAAACCCTGCTGCAAAATAGAAATTTCAATGCTCCTAAAAAAATCTAATCAAGGGCAATCAATCTAGCAGTCTAGACAGTCAGCCTGAGCAAACAACCAACCTGAATGATCTGAACAAGCGCAAATTCTGCTTTCTTTTTTATTTGTTTGTAACTGAACTCTTTCATATATTTCTTCACAACTTTTGCCCTGCAGTATGGCTTAAGCACAGTATCTGCCTCAGAGGTATAAATGGGACTATAAATGTCCTGTGGGAAGCACCCTAAGAGGTGAGGAAGGCACAAATGTGCCTTGTGGACCCTGAAACCCCAATGGTTTAACATCCCACAGTGGCAGTAAAATCCAAAATCAAATCAAAATTAAATCCAAAATCAAAATCTCTGGGCAATCCAGTAGGTGCTGTATTGAATTTTAGGTACTGAATTAAGGATCTCAGTCTTTGACTCATCACTGGAAACTCTCTTTAAAGTCAGCAAAGGGAGATACACACCTCCAGAAGGAGGTCAGAGAATTTGGGGGTCTCTTTGCTTCAATACAAAGTGGGGCTAGAAATCCTCTCCTCAGTGCTGTAAAGTGCCAGAAGTTCGGAAGGATAAAGTCTGGATCATGGCAGAAAATACAGGTGACCTCTTTGCAGAGAACAAAAAGGACACCAGCTGTAATTTGTCTCTTCCACAGCTAATAGATGGTTCTGGGGGCTGTAACGCTAAAACTGCTGATAAATAAAAGAGTCAGCCTAAATCAGGAGATTCACTAATCAGCTTGCACACAGCCAGATAGCCCTGAGCAAGGTCTCTTCAGCCCTCGTGTGTGGTGGATGTGAGCTGAGCCCTCAGCACCACTCGATTGCTCCTTTGAGCATCTCCCACCAGCGCTGGGCCTCAGTCAGCAAAACACCAAAGAGGTTTTGCGTGCAGCAGTTAAAGGTCTGCAGGAGCTGCCAGATGCTCTTTGAGATATTCCCCGTCACATGGAGCAGGTTGCCAGATTCAGTTCCCTTGCCAGTGAAAAGCAGCTTGTGTTTCTTGTGCTGGGCCTTTTTTTTGTTTTTTGGTGTCTTTCTTTTTTCTGGTAGCAAAGTGGCTTTGACAGCCAGGAAAAGCGTGTTGGCAAACTGAATTATTACAATTTCATATTTCAGAGCAGGCTGAAAAGTGTTTAAACATCTAAAGCATTGCCCATTCACCATGTGCAGTCACATTATCAGAAAGCAAACTTTTGATGCATTATCTGCTTTTTATTTCCCTTCCTTCTTTTCTCTTTAAACCTTGTGCAGATTTCTTCAAAGGTAAAACAGTTTTCAATCACTGGCTGCCAGGCATATGCTACAGCAACATCACATTTCAGTTGGTATCAGAAGCAACCTTCAACAAGAGCACACTGGTGGAATACAGTGGGGTCCAGCACGAGCCCAAGCAGCACAGAACAGGTGATGAAAATTCTTATACATAATTTCTTTCAAATCTGTATTGCTGCTTTTCTTGCTGCTGTATGGAGGGGACTGATCCCACAGAGAGCAGGGGCTGTGTGGGAGCAGTCCTGGGAGCACAGGAGGGGAGAGAGGATGTTGTGGCTGTTCCATAGGATTGTGATGCAAACAGTGCACAGGGAAATTTGTGTGAGTGTTTCTGTTATAAAGCTTGCTTCTTAGAAAATAACTTCTCCTTCACATGAGGTATCCTAGGCCTTGTGCAAGTGTCACTGTGATATTTTCTGAAAAATCCTTTTGCCAGGATTTTTCTCCTGGGAAGCTCAGAAGCCTCAGAAAAATGTAAACAATAATTATCTGATTACCTGGAGTCTGGTTTGGAGGCTGCTTACCAACAGGTGCATCTTTGATTGGTTCCATGTGGATTGTTTTTACTTGATGGCCAATCACAGGTCCAGCTGTGTCGAGACTCTGGTCAGTCACAAGATTTTATTATTCATTCTTTTCTAGCTTTCTGATGTCTCCCTCCTTTCTCTTTCTTTAATACAGTTTTAATATATAATTTTCTTTTAATATAATGTATGTAATAAAATAATAAATCAGCCTTCTGAAACATGGAGTCAAGATTCTCATCTCTCCCCTTGTCCTGGGGACCCTCGAACACCACCACATGTAAAGAATGAATTTTTATGCCACAGGAATAGCTGCACTGAGCAGACTATTGATCTGTCTCTGTTGGTCTGTCTCCCTGTGCAGTGAATCACAGCTGAACTGCTCGAGAAGCCCTTCCTCACTGTGCACTTTTCCATCACGGAGAAGAATGTCATAGCTGCCCGACTTGGCGGCCACTCTGTGCCCTGAAGCGTGAACTTTTAATTTCCAAGACAGCAATGTTGCAGAGGCTGAAAATTGCATTTGTTCAGGGTCCAGAACTAATTTAATTTGGTCCTGGGATGGTGCCCAAAACTTTTTTGTTAATCTCTTAGACCGCAGACATTTATCAGGGTCCAAAGTGAAATGTACCAGCGACAAAATCAAGAGGCCAAATCTTCAGATGAATACACTGGTGCTGGTCCATTGCCTTGGACAGAACTAAGCCAGCTGATGCCAGCTGAGTTCTGTCCTGAAGATCCTAAATACAGTTGTTCAGATATTGAACCATAACCAACAGGATCCCTTTTATTTTTTCCTGCTGCCCTCCCATGCCTCATTTTTCACATGAACTGCAATGAGAATGTAGAGTCTGGTTTTCTATTAGTTGCTGTGACTGGGATGGGAGTTGAACAAATTAGTGTGCTGTAAAGTGCCAGCTTAAAAGGTGCCAGGCAAAATTATTTGCAGAGGTTACTCACACTTAGAGTGTGTAAGGAGAGGCAGACAAGCAATTACAGAGAGACAAACAAAATGCTGTGTGTTCACCTCCTGCCATCAGCTGAAGTAACTTCTTTGCGTGCCAGACTCCTGTCTTGTGGAGACCTGAATCTTAAGATCAAGCTTTCACAAATATTAAATTTTAAACTGATGTTTAATGCTTGTGAAAAGGTGGCTGCTAAAAGCATATGAAAATCCCTACAGCAAGGTTATTTTTTAAAATATGAGATGTGGCATATATTCATTTTGCAAATGTTTCAATTCTTTTCTACAGAGGTGGGCTTTTTTTTCCACGACCGAGAACTTCCTGGAAGACACAACAAAGATTCACTGTTAAAAATTCACACTGGAGTAGCCTTGCTGTTACAATAGCACTGAAGTTTGATTTACTGTGACTTCACACCTACTTTACTTCCTGGCATTCTTTGTTGTGATTATGCTGTGAATTTATCTGTGAATTTATTCGTCTTGATCCCACCACAGTCGCTTCTGGTATATGTATGGGAATAGGCAAGAGAAGGGAGGATCTTAGTGAGAAGTTATTTCAAGCCATCCCTAGAAGAATGCTATTTGTATGGGGAATTAATACATTTAAAGGTGCACAGAACACACCCATTAAAATCCTACCCCTTGCTTCTCTTCCAGTTCCTTACCCACCCCGAAACATTTCTGTCCAGATCATCCCAATCAACAGGAACAACTGGGAAGAGCACAGCGGGAATTTCGCCGAGGAATCCTTCATCGGCCCGCAGGAAATCATGAGGAAAGAGAAATCCAGCCGTCCCTCTGAGAGCCCAACCGCAAGCCCAGCAGCAAACTCCTCTGCAGGCTGGCTGGATGAGCCCTCCAACAGCACCGAGGATGGAGCCAGCTCTCAGCCGTCCTGGTGGTCCAGCGAGGCCGAGTCCTCCGAGGGCGAGGAGGAGTTTGTCCCTGCAGCTTCCAGGGATTATGAAGCCCCTGATGCCAGCACGGGGTCTGGCAGGCCCACAGCAGAGCCCCCTCCCTTCCTGCCTGTGCAGATGGTGCTGACCTGGCTGCCCCCAAAGCCCCCTACTGCCTTTGATGGTTTCCACATCAATATTGAAAGGGAAGGTAAAGCAGAGCCTCGTGCCCTTCTTGTCCGCCTTTTCTGTAATTCCACTGGTGGTTGTCTCCTCTATGAATCATTAATTACCTGGTTCTGTGCTTCAGAGTATTGCTGGATGGGGTCTATGTACAAATCACAAACAGCTGGGAACATGTTTGGAGCTGTTTTATTTTCCAGCACCAGCCTCATTCCATGGCTATGACAATGGGAAGATGCCAGCAGCTCACATCCCAGGCAGCAGACCAAGAACTTAGTGTTACAACTTACTTTATAAGTCTTTTGACCACTCACACAAAGCAAAAGCACACTGACAGTAGTTCTATCCAACCACTATAAGCACACATACCTTTGGTTAAAACAGTGCTTGCTTATTTAGAATACAATACCTGCTTGTAAGCCTTAAAACACAATGCACAGAGCTCCATTATTAAGCTTAGAACTTCCTAATATCTCACTAGATAAACTTTTCTGCAGCTATTATCCTTACTTTTCTACTTTTTACGTATTTTTTCTGCTGACCTATCTCATGACTACTGCTCAGCTCTAATGACAGTTCTGCTGTCTTTACAGCCTGCCTTTTGCAGCTTTCCCAAAACCCTCTGACTTTATGAATTCCCACACAGAGGGCTTTGTTAGATCCCATGCATTTCTTGAGCAGTTTTTGCATTGTGCAGCATCTACTTCTAGCTGAGCAGGAGTAAACCACAGTTTGCAGTTCTCTTTTGTTAAACAAGATTTATACTGCCATACATATTGCCGCACTGTTTGAATAAAGTCCTTTTGGATACCTTTTAATCCCTCAGTTGAAACAGGATTAGCATTTCTGATGTAAATAATTCTATTGGTGGCTGGAACATTTCAAATTTCAATTAATCCACACTTTGTTTTCTCCCTCCTGATTTAGAGAACTCCACAGAGTTTTTGACAGTGAGTGAGGACACCCACAAATTTGTTGCTGAACTGAAAGAACCAGGAAAATACAAGTTGTCTGTAACAACATTCAGCTCCTCTGGCTCTTGTGAAGTTCGGGGAAGTCAATCAGCAAAAACACTCAGCTTTTACATCAGTAAGTATCTCACCAAACTCAGCTTTTTCTCCCTGAGCAACATAACTGTAATGTACAGAGCTTGATACATACCACTGGGGTATTTCTGGCACCTGCTGATGGATCACAAGGGTCTGGTCTTCTGGAATTCCCTGTTCCAGGGAAGGAAATGCAGTGCAAATATGTTAATTTATTACAACCTGCCTGGATGGACCTTGGTTGTGCCGTCTTAGCAGTCTTAGGAAAGCAAGTGATGTGATGGAGTTAGCGTTCAGAAGTGAAATTGAGTTTCCCTTTTCTCACAGTGAGGATTTAATTCCAAGAATTAATTTGGTGGTTGTAGAGAGCTTGGGAAATATTTAACTTTCCTACTCCTGGAGTATGCACTGTGTTAGGGATGAAGGGCAGCCCAGGCTGAGAGTGTGGGAATTGCACAATTAAACACTGAACTCTGAAACTGAATGGTCTCTGAGAGAACACAGAGCAAATTACAGCAGATGAAGTGGTTCAGCCTGCTAAATTCGAAGGAGAAAAAGTAATTTATTATTTCCCTGTAGAATCCCAGGCTTTCTTAACTGGAGATTTAGTAAAAGACAAAGTAATAATACACTGCTGTGTAAACTAATACCATGACTGACAATTGGATCAGCAAGTGAGACAGGTGTTGGTGAATTCAGATCATTATCCTTCTAATGGCTGTGGTCACCTTTGCACCTTTTTCTGCAAAAGGAAATAGATACACCCTACAGAATGCCCATGGAATGAGACAGGGGAATACTTGCAGCACTGCACAATTTTGCATGTGAAAAGATAATGCTTTCCCAAACCATGAGTGCTGCAACAAGACACAGTAGCCAGAGCTGGCAGAAAAAATCCCATTAAAAGGAAATGTAGTCAAGCACTTCAGTATATTATGAATAAAAATTGTGCCTTTTGTAGCTCATAACCTTTACAAATAATAGGTATTTAAATTTGAATTCATCATAATGCTAGACTGCTTGTAGCAATTCCACTATTGCTCCATTTTTAACAACTTTATACTGGAAAGAAACAATAATTGGAAAACATCCAGAAAACAGCATGTGAGAGAGAAGGTCTCTACTCTTTTAATTTCAGTCTTCTGTTTTTCTCTAGGAATAGTTGGACAGCTTTATTATATGAAAAGCATTAAAGTAGATAAAGAAATATGTAGCATTGCTATTAGTACCAAATGTTGTTCCATTTTGCAAGGTGTGACATATTTTATTTTCATTAAGCAGTATTTAATGCTTAAAGTGTCCACCATGCTAACTGTGTACCTGAGAAAAATGAGGACATGTTAACCCAAAGTTCACGGGGGTGCATGGCCAGATTAAGGATGAATCTTATCATGGATAAAGTATTAAAGTGTTAGAGGAAGGCAATGGCATTTTAATTTTACATGTAACACATAAGAAACTTTGGGTTTTGTCAGTTAGTTTTGCAGGCTTTTACAACAAAATGAGGGTTTTTGGCAGTCACCTTAGTTATTCTGTCAAATGCAAGGTCCATAATGTTTTAGATAGATTCTGTATGTATTTCTGGTAGAATGCCAAATTGGAGATATGAACAAATGCTCTTAGGCTGAAATTGCTTTTCTATTCCCCTTCCTGAGTCTGATCAAGTAGGCTTTTTGTGTGGGGACTACAGCTCTGGGTTATGACATGAGGCATCTCTGCTGCCTTAATGCCAGTGCTGAAACAGCTTCTGAATAGTGAGAGCTGCATGTACATCCTCTGTCTCCAGAGAATAATCTAATGATCAAAGTCCTCTTTTTTACCTCTGTGGGTGTGGGTCTGCTGCTGTGAATAAATTTTGCCCACAGTATCAATCATATATTTTCCTTGTAATGCTTCGTTGGTGAATCATCCTGTCAAATTACTGGCTTTCGGTTACATATTTTTGTTGCATCCAGATAGCAGTCAAATCTTATAGGCTGATCTTAAACCACATTCTTGCTCTGGCATTTGTTTTATTTTATCAATAAATGTAAATTACCATTAGAGTTGCACAGAGGAAGAATGTCAAGGAGAGAGAGGTCACAAGTATTGCTTAAAAGTGACAAGAAAAATGGGCTGTTTTCATGAAATACAAAATTTTGACCAAGTCTAGCTGAAGTTATTTTCCAAACTCTTCTTTTATCTATATTTAAAGCAGTGTTCTCAACCAAGTGCTCCAAAAAAATGAGATTCTTCACTGTGGTGACCTCTATGAACTTGATTTTATACTTTGAGGCTATGGTGTGCTTGGAGGGTGTGTCAGTGTGTAGAGAGGTGAAAAAAATCTGTGTGCTTATGCTTTAACATTGGTCAATGATCTGTACATTATTGGCTGCCCGTGCTTTTAAGCATTCCCTTGGAGCAAATCTGATCCTGCTGTGTGGTTTCTGGTGAGCAGCAGAGAATAATGCCCTCTGAATTGTCAGACAGGAGACAGGCACGTTCCTCTTGTCACGGGCTCAGCTGCAGGTGCTGTGGGGGTGGACATCTGCCAGTCCAGCCTCCCTCACCTGAAAGGGAATAAATAATAAATAAATAAATAATGTTTTGAACTTTTTATAATATATATTAATATATTATAATATGTTATTAATAATAAATAATAAATAAATAATTAAGTCATTATAAAGGGGGATAAAGGGAATAAATAATTATTAAAGGGAATAAGGGGAATAAATAATTCCCTGAAATAAGGGTGTTTTAACCTGTGTGCCTCAAATGGATGGAGGGGCTTGCTCACCTGTGCTTTTGGGACATCCCAGGCCCCACAGGGGAGTGGATAGAGGAGCTCACTGAGAAGCCCCAGCATGTGACAGTGACAGTGCTGAGCTCCACGACTGCCCTGACCTCCTGGACAGCGTCACACGAGAGCAGTGGCAACAGCACCATCGTGTCTGTGCTCTCCCTCACCTGCCAGAAGCAGAAGGAGAGCCAAAGGCTGGAGAAACACTACTGCACTGAGGTACGGAGCAGAAGCTGCAGCGTTTTCCAATCCAGTAAAAATAATCACGCTGCTGTTTAGAATCCCTGTGCCCCGGGGCTCTCTGAGGCTGCTGCTCCCTCCTGCAGCCCAGAGGGAGGGATGTGGCTGGTGCTGAGTGCAGGGGGAAGCCCAGCAGTGAGAATGTGCAGCACAGCACAGGCTTGTTCAAGCGCTGTTCCTGCTGGACTTGCTGTGGCTTCACTCAGGCATGTGCTGCAGTGCATCTGTAATAAGCAAAGTCCTCACATGCGTGGTTGTCATCAAAGCAGCATAAATTATTTCTTAGCTGTCCCACATTTGAGAACAGAGCCTGACTCTAAATCTTCTGGAGCTTTCGAGATGATCAGAAGCCAGCTTGTCTTTTCATCCATAGGAAAAAGTGTCAGTACTGGGAAACAAACAGCAATTCAGACCACGAGTGATTTGTATGGACAAGTCCTTTATGGGATGTGTTTGGACAAATCCTTTATGGGATGTGTTTGGACAAGTCCTTTATGGGATGTGTTTATAACCATCAAGAGTGCTGAACCCCAAAACCTGACAGTTTTCTGCTGCTTGAAGCCCTTAGTGAGTGCAGGCTCTGTGCCTGTGGTAGGTCAGTGGTACGTGGCTTCAATTAGAGAGATTTTAGCCCTTTACCTCTCAGTGACCTCACCAGGATGCTGATGCAGCCTTTTTCTGAGCAGGGCCATGGCTTCTGTTTGGCTCCCTGAAATGTGTGTGATGGAGGAGGCTGCAAAGCACTGCAGCCCACCCATGGGAATGGATGGGACTGCTGGCATCCTTGTAAATCACCTCCTTCAACTTCATGATCAGCCCTGCCAGTGGATTAATAATAATTTTTGACCCTTAAAATGCCTTGTAAAATTAATCTCTGAAGAAGTTTTGAGTTTCAGTTCAAGAATGGCTTTGAACTTAAATGTTTGGAAGTGTCTTGTTGTGACAATTTGAGAATTGTTTTTCAGAATCAGCTTGGTATCTTATTGTTTCTTGTATTTCTTAGAAGTGCAGCCATTTAAATGGGAAGCAAAGTCCAGTAGGTGATTATAAACACAAATCCCAAACATTTGCATTTATAATTTTCACAGATACTACAGGATTCATCTACAAAGTCAAAAACAAGTACCTAAAGTTAATCTGTGAATAAACAAGATATCTGTAAAAGTAAATTTGAATTTACTGCAAGTAGGTCAAGAAGTCTAAATACAGTTATTTATTTCTTTTTGTCATTATATATATATACTTGTATCCAATTTTATCAACTTACTATACCTTGAATTGTTAATAACTATTAGTTTGTCTTCTCCATAATGACCTGAAAAGAGTGAAATTCAGTGCAGAGTTCACAGAATCACAGAAATTCTAGTTTGGAAGACACCTTTAAGATCATCGAGTCCAACCCATGTTCTAACACCTCAGCTAGATCATGGCACAAGAGTTCTATCTATTTCTAAAATGGTGCATGATTTAAAAGTGATTTAGCTTTCCAGAGCAGCTGGTAAAGACAAATTCCTCACTAAATCTGTGCTTGGCAGTGATACACTCATGTGCATTGCAAAAAGCCACCAGTGCAGAGGTGGCTGTGATACAGACTTTGGGAAGGCTGTGAAGAAAATATTAGTGGGAAATACCAGCCTGCAGCTCTAGAAAGGATGTGTGGAGGCTTTTCCTCAAAGCTGCTCTGTGCATTTGCTGTTTGTGGAGTCTTCAGGAGATGAGCCTCTTCCTGCTGCATCAGAGCAGGAATCACTTGGTCAGGAATTCTGCCTCCAGCTCTGACTGAAACCTGGTGGGGCACAGCAGGAATTGTAACGGTGATGTTTTCAAACTGGAAAGAAAAATCACAATGCCCCTTAGTTACAGTTTGTGGTGCTGTGGAGGGGAGATGACAGAGAATATTTCCTCTCTGCTTTCTCTGTAGAGTCACTCAGTAGATGCAGTCAGAGGACAGATTCCCCAAAATGCTGCCTTCAGCTCACAGAATAGCTCCAGTGGCTGATGGAAAACCTCAGGCTGTAATTGAAAGAACATGGTCTAAATACTCCTGAATAACACCACCTGAAAATGAATAATGTGGCCTGAATATTGTAATAGACTTTGGCAGCAGGAGAGAGTGGGTCTGCAGTGAGGTAGCTGACCTTATGCAGCCAGGCCAGTGCAATTCTCTGAGTCAGATCATTTGTGGGGCCAGTCCTGACCACTGCCACAGTTCTGCCACGTGGTGCTCCATGAATGAAGGTCTTGCTGCCAATGTGTTTGGATTCATGCCTTTTGTAATGGAGCCATACAAGTACAATCTCAATACTCTTTTATTAAGCAAGTAAATGCTTCATTTCTGATTAGTTCCTCTCCTCCCAGGTGAATTCAAGCAGCAGCCTCATTGAAAATCTTGTTCCTGGTGCCCAGTACCAAGTCGTGGTTTACCTACGGAAAGGACCTTTGGTTGGACCTCCCTCTGATCCTGTCACATTTTCCATTGGTAACCCCTGAACCTACTGATTGAAATGCATTTATTTCTTTTTAGGGTTTGGTTTCCTTTTTTTTTTTTTAAATAAATTCAGTATGTTCATTAAGTTCTGTAGACCACACCTTGATTTTAAGACTGAATCTCAATGTTCTCTGCTTTGGGATGTGAAAATGAGAAGAGCCCTCTAAGGCTGACACTGACATTTTCAAGAATGTTTTATGTCCAACAAGCAGAGCTCCTGCCCCCATACCTGTAATTTAGGATTCCACCAGGCTCCTACAAAGGGTCATTTAGGACAGAATTTAGTAACTTTTAGTTTCAGTGTAATTTATTTTGTTAAGATTACTGCTTAAACAAAATGTATTAATTAGAAAGAGGGAAAAGAGAATGAGATTCAATGTACAGGGTTACATTTGCAGAGAAATATTCAACCTGTGTCACCCAGCTTCTCCTTTTGACAAAAAGTCTGCTCAGTGGGACAGCAGGTGGCTGAAACTTAGAGATCTTCAGTATTTTTAATGCTGCTTCCTCTCTGTGATGTAGGGAAGAAAGTGAAACAGAAAAAAATGTTATCCTGTTAAGAATTTAATCCTTAAATAAAAGCCAGCATGTGGCTTAGTGATTATGGTGAGAGCCTTTTCATTCTAGTCAATCTTCTTATATATTTTCATAGATTTCGTCTGAATAAAAATTTGTAAAGCATGCTATATTTCAGGAAAAGAAAAATTAGTAAGTAAATATTTATGTATACGTTAATGCTGAAATTTCTATCACAAACACTTTTGAGCTTCTTTCTCACTGTAATTCAAAAATCTGCCAATTTACAAAACTAAAATCATTTATACCCAAAGCAAATATGTTCCTTCCTTTTCTCCACTTTTTTATGGCCTTACAACCATGAAAGTTTCTTACAAAACTGAAAATGGCAGTTTCTAAATAGAACATCTCATAACTTTCATGTTCTAAAGAGGCTGTTTTTATGCAGTAAAACAACATCTGTATGAGTTTTCATTTCATAACAGTTTATTGAATATGATACTAAAATAACAGAACTGAAAAACAAATTGTACTGTGAACTTACCAGTGGTGGCTAATGACGAATGAAACTCAAATAAAATAAAATTCACTTTAAAAAGTATTCCATTCTCCCCTCATTATCCTAAGGCTCATTTTCACAGGGTGAGTACCAGCAGTTCAGAAAAAGCAAAGCAAAGATGTGGTAAATGGTTTATAAAGGTAAAGGCATCCATGTGCCAATGTGGGCTGGAGTAACCTGGGTGCTGGTCTGGCTTCTGACCTGGTGTGTAATAGCTGGGGCTCTGCAGCCCTGGCAAATGTTAACTCTAAGTCCTTATTTAAGTAGCCTCAGTGAAATCATGGAGAATAATTGTTTTCCAGACCATCCAGGCTGCAGAGGTTGACCCTTAACGTGACATTCTTCAAATCACTTGACACTTTCTCGGTGTCACTGTCTGTGAGGCAAGAATAGCAGTATATGACAGAACCTTCCCCAGGGAAGGAGGGCTGGAGATGAAAACTTTCCTTTCTTACGGTGCTCTGGCTTTTGATGCTTTTGGTTTTGAGCATCTTGAAATATCTCCTGAGCATCCTGATTTTCAAAGTAGAATAGAGCCCTCCCTTTTTGAGAAAGCGAGATGTGTGCTTTATCTCAAGTTAAGCAGCCAACACAAAGTGGTCTGTAGCCACTTCTGAAAAAGTAGTTTTAAACTCGAGAACAAATGCTTAAAAAATGGCTTAAATAGCTGCTTGTGACCAGGAAGTTCTTGGGGATTAAAGTAATGAGAAAATCAGAAATAGGTAGAACTTGATTAAGGAAAGGTATAATTTTAAAATAAATTGCAGCTGATAACACATGCACGTTACTAACCATAATTTCTGCTTTATAGTGCCCACTGGAATAAAGGATCTGACTCTTTACCCTTTGGGACCAACTGCTGTGGTTCTGAGCTGGAACAGACCTTTCCTGGGGGTCTTCAGGAAATACGTGGTAGAAATGTTTTACTTCAACCCCTCGACCATGACCTCGGAGTGGACAACCTACTATGAAATAGCAGCAACTGTCTCCTTGACTGCCTCAGTGGTACAGTGACCATTCCTGCCTTGCTTTCCCATGCCTGTGTGGCCCTGAAACCTTGTGACTTTTTTTTTCCCAGCCTTTTCCCCATGAATATGTATATATATGCCTTTAAGCCTGGCACATTTTTTCCCTCAGCAAAGGAGAGAAAATGGCTGGCCAAGGGTGCTGGAGGCATTTTCTGTTCTAAAGTAAGGCACTGCCAGTTGAACCATGCTAAATTTCAAGCAGAGCAATGAGACAGGAGTTTAGCCTGGTTTTTTGGTTGTTCAGCAAGTCCAGAGGCAGCTTCAGTTTGTGGGTCAGTTTGTCAGTCAAGGCTTTAAAAGTTCCATCATCTCCTCAGGGGGTGCAGTGCAAAGGCTTATCTACATAATTAACATTGATAGTATGGATTTGGGGCTTGCAGGCTGGTCTCAGTGTGCCATGTGGAAGGCTTAGCTCTGTTTTTTGTGGAAAAAAAAGCCTTCGTGTTTCTGGAGCTGCCAAATCTTAGGCCAGGGTTTTAATTAGGTGAACACTGATCTCTAAAGAACACATTCACACATATATTCATAGGTGCCCTTGCAGATAGAAAGTGAAATTTTCCTCCTCTTTTCCATTATTTCCTGGAGAAAGTGAAAAGATTTTATTCAGACTTTGCTGTAGTGCGAGACAGAAAGCAATTCCAGCTGAAATTAGTTGTTCAAGAAAGTTATGAGTATGCAAAAAAGATAGCAATAACTTCTGCTGCTGGTGAGAGCCACAGTGATTTACTGTAATTGATTTGCATAATACCATTTGTGGAGTCATTTTGGCTCCAGCAGCTTTACTGTAATTGGGTATGTGACTATAAATCTAACACGTAAATCTCCAGGGAAATTAAAAACAAAAATAACTTACCAAACTGGTAATTAATATCTTGTAATCATGACTCAGCACAAATAGATTAATAGCTAAGTGATCTAAGTGATTCAAGAAATAAAGCTATCATGCAGAGTTAATGTGGTTCATTAGGAAAGGAGACGATGTTGTCCCTTACTGTTGCACATCCTGCTCAGGGAAGCCAAGTTGGAATTGCTTTGTCTGGATTTCAATCTGAAACGCAACAGTGCTGTATCACAGCTAAAGTGAGTATTTCTTCAGGGATAATTTTAAAGACTGGTCCTGAATTAGGAAAAGAATGTTTCCCTATTATTCTGTTGTGGCATTTAATGTACAGGTAGGGACTGGTGAACTTTTGTTTGGGTTCTCCAGCGGTGCTCCAGAATCCCACTGATCCCTGCTGACACGTCTGAGTGCTGTATTCTGAAGCAACAATGAGAAGATTCAAAAATCAATGTCTCCAGCAGCAGGAAATAATCAAGCATTATTTCCTGGAGCATTAACATTTGATAAGAACCATTGGAACTGGATTTGTCTTTTCACTCTGTTTGGTTGCTTCATTCATTTTGTGCTCTGCACATGAAAATTGCCAAAGTGATGTTGGTGTTTCCAATATGACACCAGGGGCATGTCAGAAGTCCAATTATCTTCAAGGATGGATGCAACTTCTTCCAAAACTCATGAAAAGAACAGATCCCACCACCTATATTTGCGCTGTCTTGTAGTATCTGGAGAAAAAAGGCCACTGCAAACAACAGAGATCTGTGAAAATAGCAATTTCTACATTGTTGAAGTTGTCCATTATTTTCAATTTCCTTTTGAATTTTTTAATTTTTGAATTTTTTTGAATTTTCCTTTTGAATTTTAAAAATATCAAGAGGCTTTTCATCTAAACATCAATGTCTTAAATGTCCTGTGCTGTCAGTGGAAGAATTAGAGTTTTAACTTAAATATTACATGCAATACTATAATATAAAACATATTGCTTTTTATAGCTCATTTATATCTCATTTATATTTACATATATAATTTATGTCTCATAAGTCATTTATGTTTCATTCCTATTCCATTTATAATAAATGATAATAGAAAGTGAAATACATGTGGAAAATTGGAAAAAAAATCTCTTAAAGTGACAATATCAGAGACAAAAACATAGATTCTAATTTATCCTCAAACCCCATTTAATCAAACTAGAAACACCTACTTTTTCCAGTTAAATATTTTGCCTTCATCACACTGCAATTGTGATGGAAGATTTCTATGTGTGAACGGTTCTTACCACCCTGGAAATCCTTTGAGATTCCTGTGGTGGACAGAACCTGTGACCAGGTGGATGTAGATGAGCAGCAGAGCCATCACAGCTGTGTTTGCTCCCCCTGCGCAGAATTTTTATTAAATTGAAAGGACAAATTTCAGAGATTTCCTGTGGTGTTTTTGGGGTTCCATGTCATGGGTAGGAATGATGAATCTGACTCCATGTTCTTAGAAGGCTAATTTATTATTTTATGTTTTATATTATAATAAAGAATACTATACTAAACTATACTAAAGAATAGAGAAAGGATACAGATAGAAAGCTAAACAAGATACTAATGGAAAACTTGTGACTCTCTCCAGAGCCTCGACACAGCTGGCTGTGATTGGCCATTAAGTTAAAACAATTCACATGTTGGATAAACAATGTCCAAACCACATTCCAAAGCAGCAAAACACAGGAGAAGCAATCAGATAATTATTGCTTTCTTTTTTCTCTGAGGCCTTCTCAGCTTCCTAGGAGAAAAATCCTGGGCAAAGGGATTTTTCAGAAAATATGATAGTGACAATTTCCACTGAAAGAAGGAACGGGAGTTCAGAAAAATGAGTGTGGGCACTAGGCTTATAAATACTGTTGTGTTTCAGAAGTCCTCACACTGGTGAGTTCTCTCCTGAGTTTCTCTTTGTGTTTTGTCCCTTTACAGAGAATAGCCAACCTGCTGCCTGCTTGGTACTACAATTTCCGTGTCACCATGGTCACCTGGGGGGACCCAGAGCTGAGCTGCTGTGACAGCTCCACCATCAGCTTCATAACAGGTAACCAGGCAGCTGAAAACTCTGGGGGAGTGCTCCTGGGGGCAGGGGCGCTGACCTGGGTGCTGTGTTTCTACCTACAGATATTTGCCAGTTAGGATATTTCTCATTTAAGTTTTTTGGATTTTTTTTTTGTTTGGTTTTTTGTTTTGTTTTTTATTTTTTTATTTTTTGTTGTTGCTGTTTGGTTGGGGTTTTTTTTTTTTTGTTTTGCTTTGTTTTTTGCAGGTTGTTTTTGCTCATTTTGTTTTTGGTTTTTTGGTTTTGATTTTTTGGTTTTCTTTCTGTTTGGTTTGTTTTGGTATTTGATTTTCTATTTTTTCTGTTTTTAAGTCTCTGAGGACTGCTTTAAATGAACATATAAATGAATTTTTCCTATGCCCAGCATGGTACTTGACTGTTCTGTTGCAGTCCTCCATCAACAGAGTGCATGGCTCCACTAAGGGCCAGGGTCCTGCTCCACTTTTACCACACCATACATTTGACACATGGAGAAGTTAATAGCTAAATTAGTAAACCTGAATTCATATGTTTCTTAATATTATCAAACACTTTTTCATTTATCTGCAATATTTCCAAGAGTTTTTTCCTCCTTCATCACCCTCCCAGTAATCCCCATGTCAGAGCAGCACTGAGATGAGTGAGCTGATATAACCACAGGGATTTCCCTCTTCCACTTGGGACCAGCCGTGGGTTTAACACACTCTGGCATCTCTTGGCAGATTCTTTGGATTTGGATTTTCAGTATGCCCAACAGATCAGCCACAGAGGGAGCAGCAAGAGAGAGGCCCTGTTATCACCTTACCATACACACAGGATGGTCAGGCCAAAATCAGACTTCTCCATTGAATAATTTTGCTTTTAAGTGTCACTGTTTAATTCACCTTGCTGATGTTGAGGTGACTCGAAGGAGGAAATAATTAAGTTTTATTGTGAGTTGCAATGAATTATACTTGTTCTTTTCCATCTGTAGGAATCCAATGAGAAGGAAAATCAGTGTATAATGTCCCAGCCACTCACCCCAAAGCAGACACTAGCCCAGTCCCTGATTTTCTGTTTGGTGAGAGCCAGAGAATGTACCTGGAAAATTTACTGAATAAGACCAATTTTCAGTGATGATTTACCCAGAGCCTGTGCCTCAGAGAGCCACAAGAGAAAAGCCAGCAGCATTTAAAGCTGGGGCTCCACTGAAACCCTCCCATGCTGAGATACCTGATCCAGGTTACTCTGCTGACAAATTCTGGCACTCCTCCAGTGTATCAGAGCTGGAGCCTCCTGAAGGGTCTCCAGGGATATTCCTTGTCCTTTGGCATCAATCAGCTTTTCTGCAGCACTGTAAGGAAGCAATTTTCCAGCTGGTTGGTTGCTGTATGAGGGGAAAAAATGTCTTTTCCAACTGATTTGGGTACCAGGTTCAGTGTTTTGGAATGGAAGTGTTCCAGTGGGACATTCACTTCAGTACTGTATCTCCAGAAACCTGCAGCAGAAATGAGGGAGATCAAGGGTCTTCTAAAAGGTAATCTGTCATCAGTACCAATCTGGATCTCTGTGTGATGACAGGAAAGATTGCTACTGCTCCTAAATGAAAAATTTATCAACTGCTTAACCAGCAGATGCAGACAAAATCAGAAATGGATGAACCTTTAAATATCATCCATTTGTGATTGGCAAAACCTCTCTTAGGTCGTCTGGTCTTCAGTGAAAATATCCAACTGGAATGTTGTATCAGTAGTTAATTTCTCTCATTATCAATGGTTTATACCCCCTGTTTCTGATCTGAATTTTTTTGTTTTTAATATCCAGTCCAAAATATTTTTTTACACTTTTATCTTACTGATTGAAGAGACACAAACTCTTTTTATTTTAGTCTCTATACAGAATTTAGTTTGTTTTTTCTGTTAATAAATTGTTTCCATTGAATTCTGCAGGTTCTCTCACTTTTAGGTGTTTTCCCATGTTAGTTTTTTTCCCCACTCTGCCTCTCTAATTTTTACTGTCTTTACTAAGGCAGATAAAAACTGCAAGTGTAACATCAACCTGCTGAATATTCCTATAGAGGCACAATCATCTCCCTATTCAAAGCTCTCCTGTGTGTGTGCATCTAAATGATTGCATTTCCTGCATCTTCACACCGGAGGTCTGTGTTGATTTACTTCTATTTTATGACTCCTAACAGAATTGATCATTTGTTGTCTACATGCTGTTTTCCAACAGACCTGGCACTATGAAATTCACTTTCTTTGAGCAGGCCCAGCACAGGGGGCAATATCTAAAAGCTCAGCCCTGTCCAAATCCTGCCCTCCTCTGCCAGTTCCATGCTCCTTGCATAGTTCATCAGCCCTGCTTTTCCTTTCAGGGTATTGATGAAAATGGTGAATAGCAATGAGGCATTAAAATCACACTGTGATTTTAAGTGAAGAGCCCTGACAAAGAAAGCTGATTTGGTCAAATTGCAAGCACTTACCAATAGATGGTCAGCACTGAATGTGAGCATTAAACGCACTCCTGTCCTCTGATTGCCTTATTACTTGTAATCTTTTCAGCTTTGCCCAGGAACTGCAGCCAGGCTGGCTTGTGAGGTTTGCCAGTTTGTCATTTCTGCAGGTTTGAAACGTTTGTCCCCAGTAGGTGCTGCCTTTTCACAGCTTTAAGCCACCAGGGACCGAGAGTTCTTTCTCAGCCTCTTCCCTCCCAGAGAGGGAGCAGATGGTTTTATGGAGCACTTGGTCCCTTTCTGCACCATTTTGAACAATGCCACCTCCCCTGCACAGGTTGACAGGAATTAAAACGAACAAACAAACAAAAAAAAAGCCAAAACACCAAAAAACCCTGTATTTTATAAATACTGGAGGGGAAGTTTTGTAGGCTTGGCAGTACACCATCTGTCAGCTCTTCTGTGTATAACTGGAGAGCCAAGCTCCACACCTGGAGCATGAGGTTGAGTTTCAAAAACAGAGGAGAAGGCTCAGCTGGGAGTTTAGGATGGAGCCTGCAGGGAGCTCAGAGCAGAAATTCCCTAAAGCAGGATCCCACTGCTGCTGGGGAGGCTGGGGCTGTGCTGAGCTCAGGGCTGGGGTGATGAGAGGGAGCTTTCTCCCACAGCTACAGAGAGGAGATTTGGGGGATCCAAGAGACCTTTCAGAAGCAGCATTTGTCTCCCAGCTCCTGTTTTACTCAGGCAGGGACGGTGGTGCTGCCAGGGTTGCTGTGTTGACTAGTGAGTTTTTAATGCCACCTGCTGCAAACAGCTGGATTTAAAACAACCACAGGCAAAGGCTCTTTGGGCCACCAGCATTTGCTTTTTGCAGTGAGGATGCTTTCATCTTTGGAGGAGCAGAAGGAGTGAGAAAGAAAGACAGACAAACAGACTCTGAGTGCTGCTGGCTGCCTGTTGGTCCCTTGGGTTCTTCCAGATGTCACTTTGGTCCAGGTCAGCAGCAGGGTGTGACTTCCCACAGCCTCCCTGTGCTCCCCAGAACCTTGTGCTGGGTCACACCAGCCCTGGCCCTTGGTCTCATGTGACATATCCTGGACATTCACTGCCATGAAAGCATACCATCAGTGAAAAGGAGCAGGGGGAAATCATTATTTGTGTATGAGATTCCTGGCCTTAAACTGCAAGGATGCACAGGGATGGGCTGGGAACTTTAAAAATTAAAATAAATACTGCTTCAATGATTTTATACTAAATCTCCTCAGCAGCATAAAAGGACATTTTCAAGATTCATTTGGGAGAATAGTCTTACTAAACATTTCTAAAGGGCCCTAAATTGTCTGTGCGTTGCATTTGCTGCCTTCCTCAGTGAATGCTTCAGTAAAGTCTCAGTGCCAAAGTGGAAGGAGCCTTTGTGAAAGCAGCAGTGACATCTTGTGGCCCTTTCCAAGAGACCTGATCTCCATCCTGCATTCCCTGGCACCCAGGGCTGTGCCCCTCTCACCTGCCCTGTCACAAACACACTGAACAAAACAGCAGAGGAAGACGAGGCAGTTCACACCATTTTCCCCACTGTGCTCCTCAAAATTCCCTTGTAGTATCCAAATTTTCCTACTCATATCTCCTTGGGAGGGGGTTGAGATCTTCACAGACTGAGATTTTCAATTTTGTGTCTCCTCTCACTATTAATTTAACTCTTTTCTGGGTTCCTGCACCTTTGAATCAAGGTGAGTTGGTCATCTATGCTCCCTCTCCAGTTATTGGAGAGGCACCTCCCTCTGAGAGGGAATCCTCATGTTAAACACCAATTTTAGTGTTATTTTGGAGGTTTTAGGGTTGTTCCGGAGGTTGCTGTCGCAGGTCACAGCCGATGGGAGAGCCAGCAAGGGAGGTTGGCTGAGTCCCAGTTCCTGGGGGTGTTGGACAGACATGTGGATGTAGTGCTGAGTTTGGTTTGGCAGTGGATGTGGCAGTGCTGGATTAAGGATTGGTTGAGATCTTCACTGACTGAGATTTTCACTGATTGAGATTTTCACTTTTGGGTCTCCTTTTACTATTAATTTAACTCTTATGGAGTTCTGCACATTTGAATCAGGCAATCAAGGTGAGCTGTGCACCCTCTCCAGTTAATGGAGAGGCACCTCCCTCTGAGAGGGAATCCTCATCTTAAACACCAATTTTAGTGTTATTTTCGTGGTTTTAGGGTTATTCTGGAAGTTGCTGTCTTTCTGCAGGTGACAGCTGATGAGACAGCCAGAAAGGGAGGGTAGCTGAGTCCCAGTTTAAAGTCCATGTGGATATGGAGCTGAGGGACCTGGTTTGGTGGTGGATGTGGCAGTGCTGGTTAAAGATTGATCTCAGTCTTAGAGGTCCTTTCCAGCAGGAGTGACTCTGTTATGTGGGCTGCAAATAGAGCCAAGGATTTGCTGGCAGCTCCAGAACAACAAAATCCCTCCTGACAGGGCTGTGATGGGGCCCTTTTTCCCTCCCTTCCACCCAGGGAGCAAGGGTGGTCATAACTTCCCATGCAAAAGTTGTTCTTTGGAAATCTGCAGGGTTTGGGCTTTTCCTCCTAGAAAGATGCAAGCTCAGTGAAACGTACTTTTTTTCCTATATAAAACCTATCAATGTAACAATTTATTATTTCTTTTCAATTCAGTGACACAGTGAAGCAACATCTGAGGCTTTTGACTTGAATTTGACTTACAAGTGTGACTAAAAAAATTTTTTTTATCTGCTGTAATTTTTTTAAACTGAAAGATTGCAAAAAGGAGTGTATTTTCAATCTGATTATCTCCCAGGTTAAACAATGATTTTCATATATTTCAGCTGGTGCTCAAAAGGTTTTAATGATGCTTTCCTGCTAGCTTTGTGATATTCTCCTCCTGACAGCATCCTTTGGCACAAGTTTATCACTGGATTTGCTAATCAGCTGTGTTAAACCCTGTCTGTAACACACTTGCCTTCTTCCTTCAGCACCTGTGGCACCCAAAATTACCTCTGTGGAGTACTACAACCACCTCCTGTACGTCACCTGGACCTATGGAGGAGATGGCCCTGACCTTTCTCATTCCAGGATGCTGCACTGGATGGTCATTGCAGAAGGAAAGAAAAAAATCAAGAAGAGTGTAAGTACCAGTGTGGAAAGTGGGTGGTGTTCATTTCTTTGAGGATTTTTTTTCCCTTTTTATTTTCTTTCTTTTTTTCTTTTTTTTTTTTTGGTGGGCTTTTGTTTGCTTGGTTTGTTTTCCTGAGTTGTTAATTCAGTAAAATTTTGACAACTCTGATAACTTTGTGTTCTATATTATATGTTATGTATTATATATTATATGTTATGTATTATATATTATATGTTATGTATTATATATTATATGTTATGTATTATATATTATATATTATATATTATATATTATATATTATATATTATATATTATATATTATATATTATATATTATATATTATATATTTATCAGAGTTGTCAAAGTTTTTCTGAGTTAACAACTATACATATATATATCATATATATAATGTATATATATTTTATATATACATAATATATAATATATTGTATTATTTATTTTATATATATTATATATATAACTTAGTTATGTAACTTTGATTACTATTCCAGCAAGTTTGGTGGAAGCCAGTAAAAGTTATTTCCCAGTGTTAGATCACTTTGAAAGACTTGAGTTCTCAAAATATCCAGTGGACAAAGTGTTTCTGTAGTGATCCAGTGAAGGTGTTGATAATTTATATAATTTAAAAAGAGCTTAAAAACTTCTCAGCTTCAGACAGTAAAGCTTAAAGATTATTCTTACATACAGGTATGGTATTTTCTATTTTAATTTATTAATAAACAGAGTAAGCTACTGGCTGAGGTTGTTTTATTTGTTCAAGTACTGTTGCTTCCCATTTTCTGACTTTATCTTCATAAATTCTGTGTTCTTTATTTATGTTTGAATATGAGTTACACTAATTGAAGGGATGAGGATTTCACCCAGAATGTGTGCACTTAAAAAACTTGCTAGATGCTAAGCTGTGCTCTTGGTACATTCTCTTGAACATTCAGAAAATTGGAAGTGTATTTTCAGCAGAAGTGCAAATTTATCTATAAACAAAATTTTAAAGCTTTAGGGATGTCTTTACAAACGTGTGTCTTTATATTCCTTCTAAGACAAGGGAACCCAGAGGGTATTCTTTAGGAAAATCCTGCAAAAACCTACCTATTTATAGCTAACTTTTATGGTTCTGTTCATATTTATCCATATGGGTAAATATGTCAACATATTTGCAGGCATCGGGGCACCTCTTCTTCCAAGCTCTGTTAGTCATTTCCAGGAACTGTTTCCTTTAAAACTCATTGTAATATCATAATTTGATTTTATTATCATAACTAATGTGGTTGGTTTTTTTGTGGTATTATTGAAATAAATAGGTAGCACTGTCAGATGATGCTGACTTTTTCTTCCTGCTCCCTGTGTGTTTCCCAAGTCTCCACAGAAGTTGGTCAGTTTTTAGAGAAGTGATGAAAATTACGTGCAAAGCCCTGTTGGTCTTTATTCAGAACTGTCAGTTTCTCTTCCATCTGAAAGCTTCAGCCTGAGAATTAAGTGACTTTGAAAACCAGCATGAGATTCCTGGATAGGCCCTTTATATATAGTCCAGAAGTGCTCTGAAAACAATTCCGAGTTCTGCATCCTTCTCCATGACTCTGGAGAAATGGGAAGATTACCCTAAAATAAAAGGAAGAAGTTAGTCTTTTGAGACTCAGTTTAGGATCTGGTTTCAGACTCGCAGATGATTGAACTCAGACCCTGAGACCTCTTGTCAAGTTAACAGGTCTCCAAGAGGTGTTAGCCTTGCCCAGATGGATTAAATTTTCAGGTCTGTAGGATGCATAAAGTCTTGCCTACACATGGCCTGTGTGCTCTTCTTTGAGGTGTCTGACCTGATTTAAATTCCTCTAAAAATTACAATGGACTCAAGTCCATGGCTTCTTTAGCATTTTGCACAACTGGAGAAATCTAGATGCTCTCAGTGGTGTGAGGGAGAATTTCTTTTTTCCTTACATTTCCACTGGTCACATAGAAAGTGCAGCCTAAAATTCTTTTTTTTTTTTTTTTTTTTGCTAATCTGGTTTCGTGGTTGGTGTCAGTGGGAGCTGGTTGATGTCACCTGTTGCCCTGTTTTTTAAAGTTTTTCTAAGCCTTCTAATGTTTACATTCTTGTAATGAAATTTCTCACACACTTCATGTAAATAACTTATTGGTTTGCATTATTTTATAGAGGAATAGAAATTTGATGGACTGTCGGTTTGTCCAATGTCATTGGAGAGGTGGCACTGTCATCCTCCATTTCACTGTCAGTTTTGGACATCTATAAATGTTGGAGCCAAAAATTAAAATTTCTCTTTTTTACCTTGAGAGCGCTGCGTGTCCGCGTCGTGTTATTTCATGTCCTGTAGTGACATTCACCAGTCTGGAGCACACAGAAGACATCTGCTGTGGTGCACAGGAATTTCTCAGTAGTGTTTTGAGTGACCAGGTCAATTTTAGGAGTCAGTTGTGTGGTTTGTGTTGTGTTTAAGGTGGTGTCTTTGATTGTCCAGGTAACGCGCAATGTGATGACTGCAGTGCTCAGCTTGCCTCCAGGGGACATCTACAACCTCTCAGTGACTGCTTGCACTGAAAGAGGCAGCAACACTTCCACGCCCCAACTTGTGAAATTGGGTAAGAACTGCTTGTTTGTACACTATTGACTCACCCCACTCGTTTGACTGTAAAGTGACCCTGGCAGCACCTTCCTTATTTCAGTTTTGTACCTCTGAGCCCATTTCTCTTGCAAAGCTGTAATTTTCACCTCACCTTGCTGTGAAGGTTGTCTCATGGCCTGTGTGAGAAGCTAATCTCCTAGAATGATTTTGCTCAAGAGGAGCAAGAGTGACAGAATTTGACTGTAAGTGGAAGTAGGAGAATGGAAATCACTTAGCGCCTTGCTGAGAGAACAAGTCAGCCTCATACGTGCTTGCCTAAGGTCTTGAACACATGTAGGGTTTGAGGGTGGCAACTCAGGCTTCACAGATGAACTTTTCAGTAAAAAGCAGAACCTTTCTTTCTACCTTTCTGTTTCTGACAAGCCTATTTCTACACCTCTCTGCCACTTGGTCTGCTTTCCTGTCTCCCCTCCTCTCTCCCTGGACATCTGCAAAGTCCTTCAACACCAAAAACTTACCCTTAAATACAAATTAATGACAGCACTCTTTATAAAAATACTCAGATTTGTGGATGTGGAACCAAGCCTTATTTTAAGAGAAGTATATGTAATATACTCATAGAAACAAAAGAAAACTTGAGAATTTGATCCTTAGTGTAAGAGTTTCAAATATAACTTTCTACCTAATATCTTTCTTTACTTGAGAGGAAGACTGGACCCTGCACCATTGGACCTTAAGACATTGTAGTTCTCTTTTGAATGTATGTGGAGTTGTTGAGCCCTAGCTACCTAAAATACTGAAATTTCCAAATGTGCCAAACTGCTTTTACAGGAGTTAGTTCTGCTGAGAAGGTGGGTAAGGAAGAGTTTGTAATTTCAGGGAGGATTATCTTCTCTACATGAATAATAATCCTTTTATGAGTCACTGCAAGAGAAGTGAATTTAAAGGACTCTAATTTCTAATTGGATTAGAGGTCTAAAAAACAACCATTGTCCATTTATGCTTCTCAGCATTCTTCTTACTCAGTGCTGAGGCAAACAGATACACAACAATCTCAAGTTCTTGCAGGTCTTCTTACCAAAGGCAATATTTGAAAGAAGCAGGCAAATTCCATGAGTTTTCTTTGCCCTGTGCAAACCACATCCACTGTTTTCCCCATGCCTCGTGCCTGTGCAGTTCCTTGTGTGTATTTGCTCACCCACTGAGGGGGTCAATGTGTGGGGTGAGTATTTCCCCCTGCTACCACTGTCCAAGTGCTTTAGGGTGATATTTCAAGACACCAGCTAGCTTTATCTTTCAGACAGATCCACCAGCCTTATTCATGTTGTACACCCTGCAGCACAGCTGTATCTTCCTCTTCTTTCCTTGTGGATGGGCACTCTTACTGAAATTGGGTGAATATTTTGCCCTTCAGTGTCAACAAAGAGAAGGTGGAATGAATTCCATTTCAATTAATCCCTTCTTTGAGCGTGGGGTTTTTTTGTTGGATTGAGTTTGATTTTTTTTTTTTCCCTTTATGATGTTTGAACTTTGAATAGACAAAAGTGAGGATATTTTGCCAGAGGTTTTCCCTCTCTGTGTTTCTGAGGGCAGCAATGGGAGTTGTAATTAGCAGTAGTGGAAACTGACTCCAAGTGATAGACGACTCAGCGCTTGGCAGTCACTTAAGCATTCCTGCCAAATGTTCTTCCCTCCACGATGTTTGCTTCATCCTGGCAGCTTTCCACCTGCAGAAAAATCAAGCCATTTGCTGGAAGCAAAAGGAGGATTTGCCTGGGACGCCGCCCAAATGCAAAACTCATATTTTAATTGAGGCCATTTTTTTACCTGGAGTGAGGGATGGAATGTGTTTCTGAGTCCAAGAGCAGATATATGTGTGCAATTATGGGAGAGGGACACTTTCCTGTGTAGCTCTGGGACAACGTGTGCACTGCAAGCCCCATGACACACGTGAATGTCCAACACTTTCCATAATGCCAATATGGCTTGGATAGACTCCAACCCCAGAACACAGATCTGATTGTTTCAGGATCAGATACGTCTCCAAAATGTCTATAACTACTTGAGCAAGTCCCTCGTGCCAAGGTTCCTGTGACAGCATCTCCCAGAATGAGGATAGCAAATTATTTGTGAAAGGAAAAAGAATCAACCCAGAATGTTCTTGTGCATCATTGTATGCAGCGTGTCAGAATCCCAAAATCGAGTCATTGTTTGAGAATTACAGCTTTAATTAAACATCCACGGAATAGGAGATCTGAAAGCTGTGCAGAACAACTCAGAAATGTACAGCCCAAATTTTACATTCTCTGAAGGCAAAGCAGAAGAGCCCAGGAGGCTTGAGGTGTGGAAAGCTAGGGATTTCCAGTACCCACCATAGAAAGTCATCAGGATGAGTATCAGGATTAAACATAAAATAATTAAACAATTATTTAATGTTTAATAATTAAACAGTTTTGTTGTTTTTTTTAAACTGGTAATTGGCTAAGTATTTTCTCTGCTGCACTTAAAGGAACCTAGGCAGCCTTTTCTTGTGGGAAGCTGCTTGTTTATAATCTCCTGGTCAGGCCTTGTGGAGAAAAGCCTTCTCAGGCCAAAAGTGCTGCTAACAGGTGGACAGTGATCTTCTCTGAAGGAGTTCCTGCTAACATTGTTCTATTAATAGAATCCACAGATCATCCTCAAACAAGGGCTCTGCTGAAAAAGGAAGTGAAGTAATTATCCATCTGTCCAAATAGAGAACGGTTTAAATAGAGAAGAAAAACCAACACACTTCATCATCTTCCCATTTTACAGGGGTAGTTTGTCATCATGAGAGGATTTACATTGGTAGACTTTATCTGAAGGAAATGAAAGATAGCAGGGCATCAGGCATTGCTTTCAATTTTTTCATTTTTCTCAGTTGTCTGGAAACTTAAAGATAAGCTTAATGAAAGGAGATTTTTCTCTTACACCAGAACCAGCCCCTCCAAAATCACTGTTTGCTGTCAACAAGACTCAGACCTCTGTGACTCTGCTGTGGGTGGAAGAAGGAGTAGCTGATTTCTTTGAAGTTTACTGCCAGCAGGCTGGATCTGGCCAGGAAACAAAAGCCCAGGTATGTCTCTCTTCTTTGGTGTCTTCATCCCAGAATTAAACTTGTAAAGCTAAACTACTAAAGCTATCCTTCAAATACTAAAATATTTTCATTGTTTTGCAATGTTAAGGTTGGCCTCTGTCTTATTGATGAGGCTATGTGACTGGTTGGAGAGAAATTGTGGGCATCCAACAGTGCCAGTGGAATTGGCTCTGATGCACTGTGCAAAAGCAAAACCTAACTGGCCACAAAACTAAGGGAATGCCAATGAGCAAGAAGGGAAAATTGGTCAGGTAGCTTCATAAGGAATGGGGAAAACAGACATATTAAATGCCATAAGATTTCTGATGCATTATTTAATTATTTCTGGAATACTTTATTCCTGGTTTTGAGATCTGTTAACTGAAGTTCAGTTTCTTGCTATTCCGAGAGCACCTTTATGCAAATGTGGCTACTCCTCATGCATTTTATATTATTTTTACTACTGGGTATTGTCTTCAAGACCCACCTCCTGAGCCTCACATATGAACCTCCTTTTCTCTCTGTCCAGTCAGGTACCTGTGTTCAGCAGCCAATTTAAATATAAACTATTTAAATGGGCAATGCTGTTCAGTGAAAAACAGAGAGCAGTAGTAGTTTTAATTCCTTGGCATTCAGTGCTGTGCATCATGTGAGGTTTACTTTGTGCTTTAGCTGATGGTATAATGAATCACTGTGATTACATGCCGCAAAACATTATTCTCATGTGCACTGTGACACATAATGGGGAATCATTGTGAAAGAAGTGAAAAATTACCTACTTAAACTACTGATTAACATGTGGAAAAGACCTGCACACTCTTAAATCCTATGGAAGATCAGTCTGAATTATTTAATATTCTTTTAAAATTGAGACAGACAATTACTAAAGGAAAAAGAATGCTTACATGCACTTTAATCTTTTGGATCATTTAGATTCCACCTCTAGATTTTTGCTTTTTCATGCTGAATAGCAAAGGTCCCGAAGTCTCATATTTGGGGTGTTCCCAGACGAAGGAAGGAATGATGAATCTGACTCCATGTTCTCAAAAGGCTAATTTATTGTTTTATGATACTATATTATATTAAAGAATGCTATACTAAGCTATACTAAAGAATACAGAAAGGATACTTACAGAATGCTAAAAAGATAATAATTAAAACTTGTCACTCCTTCCAGAGTCCCGACACAGCTTGGCACTGATTGGCCAATGAGTGTAAAAATTCATATGAAACAATCACCTGTTGGATAAACAATCTCCAAACACATTCCAAAGCAGCAAAACACAGGAGAAGCAAATGAGATAATATTGTTTTCCTTTTTCTCTGAGACTTCTCAGGAGAAAATCCTGAGCAAAGAGATTTTTCAGAAAATATGATGGTGACAGTGAAGTCATTATCATCACTTACCAGAGATTCAAAATAGTGATGGGATCAGGCAAGGAAAGTACCAGAGCATTTGCAATTTCAGCTCAGAGCAGATCTGTTTTAAGAACATCAGGAAAAGACTGCTACATCTGGCAGATGCTTCACTGGGTGTCTCATTGTTGACAGGAACATCTGGCACTGGATAATGCAGAGATTGTCAGCTCACTCCTCATTAGATTCATCATTCTCTTTTCTGTCTCCATGAAAAACTGGGAAGGGCTCCTTTCTGAACTGGAACAAGGGATGCTTTCCAAGTAGGCTGCTGGTGAAAATTCTTTGTGATTTTCCATGCTAGTTACATGAGCATTTTTGTCCCTTCCCTGCATCTTTAAATCAGTGAAATGAAAAGCAACAGCTTTCCAATTTTGAACGTCTTGGATTTGAGTTGACTAATTTAAATTTCCCAGAGGGGAAAATGGAAACACGCAACCAAGTATGATTGCCAAAGTGTGGCTCCTCCTTTTAGCTCAAGCAATGAAAGTCTCCTTTTGCACTCATGTGATTTCATCTACACAGTGTACCTCAGGATTGCTCTGCAACAGGAGTTTAGGATTAGCCATGGCTACAACAGGTTCTTGGAAATATCCAGTGCTTGGGACTTGTTACAGCACCTTGCATTCCCCATCTGGAGGGGGTTCATTCATAAAACTTCTCCTTCTCTCCCTTCTAAACCACTGACTCAGTGTCCCTGTTTTCACAAGTGTAACATAACCGACCCCTGGTTATGCTGGACAGTCCAGAAACAGAGACTTAAGGAACTCTAACTCAATGCATGTTCTTGCTGTGTTTGTTTTCTCTTGCTCTGTCAGCATTTAAAATCCACAAAAGGGTTCACAAGGGTCACAGTAATTAATGCATTGTATAAATGTGTACTGCCAGCTAGAAAAACTGAAGCGTAGGGTGTTTCATTATAATTATTGCAAAAGACTTTGCTCTAGCTTTTCCATCTTGGCCATTCAAAAGGGCTCACAGGCCTCCACACCCAGAGGAGCTGGCTCAGAGGCAGAGATTTCATTCATTCAAACCAGAATTGTGATTTCCTTCATGGCAGAGGTTGTGACTGCCTTGGCTGTTCTTTGAATAAGAATAACTTGGTTTTCCTCCCACCTGCCTGGCTTAGAAACCAGAGCTCATGAGCTGTGTCCACCTCTGGGATGGCCTGGAGGTCTCAGTGCTTTCCCCTACCATTCATGTGCCTGATTAACCCACTCTGGGCACGTGTCCTTCCTCCCCAAAGGGCTCTGGGGTCCCTGGTGTGCTCTGGGGTGTTCTTGCAGCTGCATTCAGCCCTGTTCCTCCTCCCTTTTCTGCCAGACAATCTGCCTGCTGTCAAAGGCAAGTCCTGGTTGCCCTTCCTGGTTTCAAAGTGCTGATTTCTTCCACCAGATCTGACTTCATCTGTTAGATCCATGGAACACTGATTTGTGCTCTGGCATTTATGAGAGACACAAACCCCTGTGTGTTTTTCCTTGTGTCTGCAGGAACCTGTCACTGTCTCCTCACACGTTGTGACCATTTCCAGCCTGACCCCTGCCACCTCCTACAACTGCAGCGTGACCACCTTCAGCCACAACAGCCCCAGCATCCCCACCTTCATTGCAGTTTCCACCATGGGTAAGCAGCATTTCCCTGCTTTCTTCTGCTTCCTCATCCAGCTACATCTGTTCCCCTGTTGTATTTGCATTCCCCCAGATGAAGGAAGGAATCATGAATCTGACTCCATGTTCTCAGAAGGCTAATTTATTCTTTTATGATACTATATTATATTAAAGAATGCCATACTAAACTATACTAAAGAATACAGAAAGAATACAGACAGAAGGCTAAAAAGATAATAATGAAAACTCCTGACTCTTTCCAGAGTCTCAACACAGCTTGGCACTGATTGGCCACTGGGTCAAAACAATTCACACCAGATCCAATCATGCAATCACCTGTGGGTAGACAAGCTGCAAACCACATTCCAAAGCAGCAAAACACAGGAGAAGCAAATGAGATAATTATTGTTTTCGTTTTTCTCTGAGGCTTCTCAGCTTCCCAGGAGACAAAACCTGGGTGAAGGAATGCTGTTCATATAATGTGAATGCCACATTCTCCCTTGCTTTCTAAAGCTGCTCTTTGTAATGCTGGCCCCAGGGGTTGTGTGTGTCATGAAAAGGCTGCCAGGTGTGGATGGGATGGGGGAGAAGCTTTGGGAAGCCCTTAGAAAAGGCCCCACTTGGAAAACACAAACTAGGGGCTCAGTTCTGGACTGGGTTTTAGAAACCAGGGATGGAGTTTGTGGTGCCAATACTAAAGATCAGATTCAGTCAATAATAACATTGACTGCTTTATGATATTTATAGAGAAAAATGTTTTCTCAGCCAAGCCCAAACAAGAGGAAAATCACATTCACAAGCTTTTAAGGCTTCCTGCATTCAGCAAAGAAGTAAGAGAGAGGAAAGGTCTCTGTAGGATCCTCAGCAGTCACAGCCAAAAGGGTCCTGAGGGAGGATCCCTGGGTATGCCATTTTCCAGAGTAATTAAGCAATTTCCACCCAGGATGTTGCAAATCCCCAGTTTATTATTTTGCTTCTGGGTCAGAAAAAGCATTGATTATTGTTGAAGAATAACTTCAGAGTGGAAATGTGCTTTGGAGACATAGATGATGATGAATATCTGTATTTTGTGTTACCTTCACCGTTTTCCCTTGTGTTATAAATGTCAGCTAAAGAAGAAAAAAATAATAAATCAGAATATGTTAAAGTCTAACAAAAATGCCAGGGTGAAGGCATTTCCCCAAAGAAATTTTCTAAGAGCAATAGCTACTCACACTCTCCCCTTATCTCCTGTGGTAGGCTTTTCTCTAACGCTCCAAGCTCTTTGAGATAAGCTTAAAAAAATAACATTATCAAAACTCAGGGAAAAACTAAACCAAGGAAAAATGCCAATGCTTCTGAACTGAGTAACTGAGAACAATTTTCTCTATGTGCAGTTACTGAGATGAACCCCAATGTCGTGGTAATCTCCGTGCTGGCCATCCTCAGCATCCTCCTGATTGGGCTGCTGCTGGTCACTCTTGTTGTCCTCAGGAGAAAACACCTACAAATGGCAAGGTAAGTCCAGATTTCTGCTAATTACCAAAAGGAAAAAAAAAAAAAAAAAAACCCACCAAAAAACAAAAAACAAACAAACAAACAAAAAACCCACAACCAAAAAAAAAACTACAAAAAAAAAAAAAACCAAAAAAACAAACCAACCAAAAAAAACCCACAAAAACCCCAAAACAACAACAACAAAAAACCCACCAAAAAACAACAAATAACAACAAAAATAAACCAAAACAAACAAACAAACAAACTACAAAAAACCCAACAACAAAACAAAAACCCCAAAAAAACACCAAAACCCCCCATTCAGACACTAACAAACATTGTGACAATAGTTTCAGATGAGAATGCTTTTGTGTGGGTGCTATTTGAGGTGCTTGTTGTGTTATTTTTAGCGGGGTGTCTCCAAGAGTTGTTTTGCTGCTCTTGACCACATCCTCTCCTTGTATCTATTTTCACTCCTGACCTGACTGAGAAGCCTCAAGCTTTGTCTTATTTTGAGATTTGCAGGATTTATCCATAAATACAATCCCATATTACAAAAGGGTGTGTCAGGGACATTAATGATAATTAGGATGTGAGGCAAATGGGCATGAGCAGGACATCAAGGTTCTTTGCAAGTCTTTGATGTGGTTTGGAACAGGAGATTTTTCCCATACCAAAAGATAACATTTTCTAGAAGGTCTCTCTCTCACCATTTGCCAGTCTGCACCAGTCATTTGTACCTGAATATTGAAATTCAATTTCCTTTTCTAGGAGATCTTACCTGCAACAGTTCACTTTAATGTGAGTTGTTGTGGCCTGTGTGAGCTGTGGAAGTTTCCCCAAACCATATATATTCTGTGTGTATATATATATATAAAATTGGTTTACCTACTAGTTTTGAAGGTATCACAGAGTCTTTGTCCTTTTATAATCTATATAATATATTTTATATTAATTTATGGTACTGTGTCAAGAAAGGAAATTATTTCACATAAAAAATCTTATGTAAAAACTCTTGTGCTTAACAAGATGCTGGATTTTGTGTGTTGTGTCTAGTCTATATATTCCATGCAATAGATGACCACATCACACATATGTCTCAAGTTATCATTTTAAAAAAACATTATATAGTTTGTTCCTTTTGCATGCAATTGGCTCTGAAATTCCCAGCTAAATTAATTCTTTTCTATTTAATTACTGAGCAGCCAGCCCAAAGCTTTTTCTCTTCATCACTGCTTCTAGCCACAGAACATAAACACCCCAGAAGGAAATTTTAAAAATAAATCCAGAAAGAAGCTGCAAGCAATTGTTTGCTTAAATCAAGAAAATAGTCAAGTTAGTTTATAATTCATAGCTGAAAATAATAGACTTGTGATAAGGACACTAGTAGAATGTTATTCAGAATTTTATTTTTTTTCCTTACAGTTATTTTCATGATTCAAAATTACCTATAATTATCCTGTAAAAAGGATATAATTAAACAACTTCTCCTTGTGAGTGGGAACAATGAATATTTAGTATAGAAGGGTAAATATTTAAGCTGTGCACTGAGGCCAGTGCCCTGCTATGGAAAGCACAAATTTAGACAGAAGATAAGGTCTATTTGAGAATTTCCTTCTTTTGAAGCATTTTTAGGCAATTTGATCTCAGGTGGTGTTGAACATTTATTGGTTTTAGACGACCACATTAAAGGATTCTAGTTATGTTCATTTCACATTATCTGAGACCAAGTCACAGATGAGTGTTTAGCATTTCCCTGCAACTCCAAAGGTTAAATTTTTGTTAAACCAAGCTCTTTGCAAGTGTTGTGAATCCAAAAATAATAACTTTTTACTTAATGCTTTTCCTGGAACAGGGAGTGTGGGGCTGGGACCTTTGTGAATTTTGCATCTTTGGAGAGAGATGGAAAGCTCCCCTATAACTGGTGAGTGTTTGAAGCAAAGCTTATGTTTTCTTCCCCATCTCTGCTTTTTGGCAAATGTTATCTGTAATCTTATAGTGCTTATTTTTTATGTCTTTGCTGTCCCTCTTTAGGCTAAAACTACTAGGCTTGTTAATTTTGTATTTTATCCCTTGAATGTATTTTATTTCTTGAATGATGAATGAAGACATGCATTCTGTCACCTGCTGTTTTTAGTAGGCAATGATGCATTTGCATGTCAGCCAAGTTTCATGGATGTGTTTGGGGAGGATTTTTTTCCCCTTTCTCTTACAGGCATATTTCCTAAAATAACACAACTGTAGAAACTTTACCTATAAATTCATTAGCACTTCCATGTATTTGCATCCAGGAGTAAAATTATTTGTAGATAACTAATTACCAACTGTCTTCATACAGTGCCTTTAATAAATATTTCTTTATGTTACAAGACAAGGACAAGCCAACTCAAATATATACTGTAACTTTATGTTCAGTGCTGTTGAATAAAATAACAAAAAAAATCCCTAAATATATCTTGCTAGTCTAGAAAATCACCTGCAAGAATTCCAGGCACTGATATGGACTGTAAATCATCTCTGTCACCATCGGCTGATGAGAAGTATTTGAACAACGAAAATCTGTAGGATTAGCTTTTATAGAAGTAAACCTGAATGGCAGTGTGAATCTGCCACCCCTATTTTCATCATCATCCCTATTTTGATAATCAAATAAATGGTAATGACAGAGCCCAAGGTTTACTGTTCTGTTGTTAGCAATCTCTGCAAAAACCTCTTCTCTTTCAAGGCAAGTCCAAGCACAGACACTTAACAGGATGACATCAGCCCCATTCCAGTAGGCCAGGAGAAAAAAACCTAAAAAAATGCCTTTACACCCATGGTCAGCTCTGCTGACAGCTGAGAAGTTGGAAAGAAAAGTTGGTGCACAGGGAATTTCTTTCCATGACCTCACAGGACACAGCCTGCCAGCCAGGCTGGGATTAACTGGATTGACACTGCACCACCACAAGCCTTTTGCTGATAAGCTGCAAACTGAACTAACAAGCCCAGCAAATCTTGTCAATATCTCACTGTGCTGCTAATTAGCTGGATATTAAACAAGCTTCACTTGCTTGGTTTAGCTTTAATAGCAGCCAGCTGTGTGCAGTACAAATGAAACCATCCCTCAGCTTCTCTTGCTTGGGCTGTATTAATGGCAAAAAAAGTCAGAAGATCAAACACTCATGTTAATTAAATAGCCAAGCTTGAATGAAATTATTGAACTTGCAACAGATGTTATTAAAACCATAAAAGGCTCTTTTTTCTTTTTTAATGGGAAGGGAATTAATAGGTTTGGATGTGAAAGTGAAGGTTCTTGCTTGATTTAGCATACATGTGTATGTCAGTGTGTATATGCATATATGTATACATACATAAATTAAGTTATAAAAATATAAACTGAGGAAAGTATTCCTGCTTAATATCTCCACAAACTTTTGTACCTGAAGGCAGTGTGTCCGTATCTTATGGTCCTTATTTCTCTGAGAGTTGTTTTGTGTGCCTCTGTTGTCTAATGTCAAGAGCAGATTCACAATCCATCAAGGCAGCCAGGTGGGAAATTCGGCCCTAAAAACAGAGAGAAGGATTGGCTCATTCCAGGGATCCAGTCAGGGAGCCATGGGCATATCCACTGATTCCTAAGGGAAGCTCACCTGACTTTTCAGGGTTTGAGCAATCTCTGCATCTCCTCCTTTTAATTAAGTTGTTCTGTAAGCCTGAGCAGGATGTGAAGGACTACATGATTGCAGAAAAAAACAGTATTGTATTTATTAGGCAATTACACATTTTTCATATGTTGAATAAAATAAATTGCTTTAGCTGTCAGAGCTCCTATTCTGTGAATATAAATCAGTTTGCAAGCATGTTAGCCAGTGATTTGATAAAGTGTGGAAAATTCTTGTGAGTATTGGCAATGAAATAAGTCCAGGCTTGAATAATTCCTTCTGCCTCTGCAGGCAAGAGGAAGTAAAAGCCTCATGTGGAGCTTCTCAAAGGAAGGAGAAGTATTCCAGCAACATCATCACTTCTCTCTCCAGAGCCTAATGGAAACCTCTCTGGCACCAGAGATCTGTGCCAAATTTCATCCTCAGTCCAGTCCCATGGAAACTCAAACAACAAATGAGCCTTAAGGGTCTGATATTGAATTCAGTGACCCCAACACAGTGAATGGTTGGCATCTGACTCCATTGACTCAGAATTCTGAAAAAATGCTTTATTAAAATTATATTACATTATATTATTACACTATACTAAATTAGATACTAAAGAAAACTCTTGACTGTCTCCTGACAGTAAGGACACAACTTTGAGTGATTGGTTTATTAATATAAACAACCATCACCAGAATCCAGTTACCAAATCCCTTCAGGTACCCAATCTTCCTAACACATTCCACATGCGCAAAAACAACAGGAGCATCGAGTAGAGATAAGGACTGCTTTTTCTTCTTCTCTCTGAGCTTCTCCAGGAAAAAAACTGTGAGAGAGAATTATCTGTCTCTCTGTTCAGAGGATGTGAATGCCACAGTCTGATTCTGCATTATTGTGGTGTATAATTGACCCTCTTGCCTCTGGCTGAGCCTCACAAATCCTACAAAGCCTGGGGCAGGTGCCCCGCAGAAACTGCACTGCCCATTTCCTCCGCAGCAGCAAAACTCATTAAAGCATAACTTGGAGTTTTCACTGCATGGGCAGAAGATTTCCTCACTGGCTGGAAGACTGAGATTAGAGATGATTCAATTTGACATGATTTATTTATCAGGGAAACACAGTATCTACCAGCTTCATAAGAGCAAAGAGTACCAAACAAGAAAATTTAACTTTGCATTTCCTCTTTAGAACAGCTGCAGAAGGGTGGTATCACTTTTAAGGCAGCAGATTTTCTGATGGGGAAAAACACCCTGAGGGTGTATTTGACTAAAAAAACAAACAAACATTTTACTGGAGCCAAGTTTGCTTAAGTTCCATGAGTTTTTCATATTTGCAAAATACCTGAAGCCTATTTCACCAATAGATAGAACAGGATTGAGTGGATTTCCTGAATTAATGCACACAGAACCAGCTTACAAATTCAGGAGTTTAGAATGATTTTGTACTCATGTTTCCTTTAGCCATAGTAAAATCTGCTGTAGATGGTTATTCATAGAAAGCAGAATTAGAAGAACTGTTCAAGCAATGTTTAGATGAAAACCTAGGAAAGAATTTAAAGCACTCTGCAAAGTATTATAGGGCTACCTTGAGAAATCTGACTCAATAGAGGGTATTAAGAGATGTTGGAAGCATCTGAATTTCTCTCTGATATAGATCTTCTGATATTCACAGGATCACTTGCAGGAACAAACATGGGAGATTATGTATGTGATAAAAACAAACCATATCAGTACTGAATATCTCAAAACATTGAAAGTAGGCTTAATACCACCAATGCAATGGCTGGAAATCTGTTAATGATGTTTTCCTACCCCCTTTACTCTCTGAAAATTAGGAATAACAGGCCTGAATCAATATGATAAGACATAGTTATTTTAACCATATAGAATTTTGTGTTGGATAGCTGAAAGTCCTTCAGGTTGAGGAGGAAAAATTCTAGGGATGCTAATAATATTATTAGGAAGTAAGTAAGAAGTAGGATTTATGAGTTTAGTTGATTTTTAAAATAGAATTTGCTGATCTCCTGATTTCTGTTTGTCTTACTAACTCTCCTCACTTTTTCATCTTTATGTATGTTATTTATTAATGCTCACAGGCGTAGAAGTGTATTTGCTTTCCTAACTCTGCTACCCTCATGCCTTTGGACTGATTATCTTTTGGCATTTTATGTTAATCCTTGGTAAGTGATTTACTTGTTTTTCCATATGCAATGTGTAAGCAATGTGAATTACTATGACATGAAAAATGTGTGGTACCTTTGTTCTCAAATGGGTCAAAGCTTTTAGAGATAAAATTTTGCACTGGAACATGGACTGGCGAGGATGTGGGTATCAAAGTATTTGCTACCCTGCTTCATCTGGTTTGTCTGCTTATTCTCCAACCCATTTTGGTATTAAAAAGCTAATCTTACAGTGGTCATCATATCCATCTCATTGCTGTCTTTGCAATTTTTGCTGCTTCATGACAAGTCCTGACTTCTTCTGTCCTGGTTATTTACATGTTCATTGCCTGGCACTGACTTCTGCTGCTGCTGCTGTTCTATTACTAAAACTGCTTGATTGTCCCTCACCTGTTTGGTGTGTGATGTCAAATCCTTTTGTTTTTCAAAGGTGCTCTTACGCCCTCCTGATGTCAGTAAAAGCTTTGCTTTTGAAATAAAACCAGTTCACTGAGAATGGATACAACTAGGAGTCCCAAAGAGTAAAAACAGGGTCACTGTGTGCACATATTGTGTATGTGGGTATATTTAATACTGTGGGTATATTTATTACTGTCTGTAAATAATTAATAAGGATTTAGTAAACACCTGATTGGTTTCTTCAAAAACCGAACAAAGCCACTCCTCTTAGGACCAGAATTGTTTTACAAGCCATTTAACAAATAATTATAATAATCTATGACCCAAAATTGCCTAATTAATATAAACTTAAGAAACTTACATTCCTGATGCTCTCAGGTCCAAGTTTTAGGGTTTTACAAAAAAGGTGGTCCTGAGGTTAAGATTTTATTTCCCTATCATTTTCCCTGGTCTTACCATGAGGCACCAAAGCCCTGGTAGGCAGCCATCAGCATCTTCAGCACAGGGATTTTTGAGACTGATTTTCCTTGAGTTACAGTGAGTCTGTAGAAAAACCCATCCAAATTTTCAGTGGGCCTTGAAATGTGAGTTAAAGCAGCACAGAATCTGAAAAAGATAAGAGCTAAAACCTCAGGCATCAGGTGGTTATTTTGGAAGTCACACTGAGCTCTCTCAGCTGGTCAAGAAGCCCAGAGTGGCCGCTGTGAATGGCACTGCTGCAAAAATGTTGTCATCTTTTGTCCCTCTGCCTTTTTTCTTTTATTATTCATTCGTTCACCTCTCCAGGTGCCTATCTTTCTTCAGAGGTTTCCCCTTCCATCAATCTACCTATTTCAGTCTGCATGATTAAGTTTACAGGAGCTGAAGTGGAATGAGATGAGATTAATCCCTCTCTTTGTATTTTAATATGTAGACTAAATGGAATAACAGATGAAAACACCAGCTCATGTTTCAAATGTTTTTGTTTTGCACATAAGCTGGTTTAAAACATTTATGAACGTTCAGGAAACAATTGCAATGCTAAGAAACAAAGGTCTCTTGAGACCATCAAAGCACACAAAATTCTTGCTGAGAAATGTTTGTCAATCATTTGTTTTATTGCTTCTTGAAGTGTTCCTTGGAGAAGCGTTCTTAGAGGCATTCCTATCATAAAGAGCTATTAAGAGCTAAGACATTTTGTCTTTTTTTTTTCGTTTTCAAATTAATTCTTATGTGCCTGACATTAAAAGGTTTACCATAGTCACAGGGGATAGAGGTGTGTTGAATAATTTAGTGGAATTAACGTTAAGATTTCACTGGAAAAAAAATCTTCAAAGATGGAAAATAAATACCACTAGTTTAGGTGTTCAGTACATATGAATGTACAGATAATATGATAGGCTGAAGGGGTTTATAATATTTAATCTCCACATTAGTATAAAGCTGGTATTGCCATAGCTCTTGTTAATTCTGCAGGCAAAGATCCTCATCTAAATGGAAATGTACTTTGACAAAAATAACAAAATTATTGCAGGTTGTGGCTGCTCCAGAAACTGAATATTTTGTAAAATTTAATTTTGGAAAGTAGTCCTTTATTTGTTTTTAGTGTAGCTTCTAAACTAGGTAGAAAAATAAAAATATTCTGCTTTTTATTATTTCTTTCTGTATAATTCCATTATTTAGAATTTAAAAGCCTTGTCTTTAATTTACTAATTGAAACAGTGAACCAAGTGATCCAGACATAATTTTCATATCACCATGAGATTTAAAATGGCATCATTATAATGTGTAAAAATAACAGATATTGTTTAATGCCCAGGAATTAAAAACTGACACTATTAAAATTCCTTCTGAGTAAGCAAGAATCTATTTGAGCTCTGTGGCTGATTGAACACAGATCAGTGTTTTTAGACCTCTAGCCAAGTAATTCCAGGGTGTTTGTTTTGTCTATTAAATTTTTTTGTTGCTTAACTTCTTTTTGGCAACAACAAAATGAACACACACCCCCCCCTCCAGAAATCCACCCAGTGGTAGCTGGTGTAGTGCAGTTCTTAAATCCAATCCTTTGGGGTTTACTGCTTAACACGCTCAAAAACCTACTCACAACTGTGGCTAGTGAATCACATCAGCCATAAATCATTGTTTAACATGACTGGCACAATTATCTCCAGCTGTTTAAAGTCAATTAAATTATCTAAGGTTTAAGCTGGAGTCCCGCTGAGGTCAGTAGGATATTTGCCATTGGCTTCATTTATCATCATAAGCAGGTTAGGAGACAGGCCCTTTCTTTTTTCCTTCACCTTTTCCTGAATTTTCCAGGGGTGTTCTTGTCCATTTACCCAGCAGATGCTTCTCATTCCCAGGTGCTCTCCAGGGCTGACATCCAATTTTCCAGGCTCAGGCCCTGGGGACTCAGCCCCAGCCCACCCAGAGCCAATGGGTCAGGGTTTATGGGGGACCCATGGCTTTTCCTGGGCACAGATTTTCCTTTGCAATGGCAAATCCCATTCCCAGAGCCACAGAATGGGATGTGCATCCCACTGGACTCAATAGAAATCTTGCTATCAGCTTAAAATTATTATAAGTTATTATTATCAATCTCTTCCCAAGTATGATGAAAAAATACACATTCTTAAATAAGTGCTGTGTTTGAATAAAGGTTGTACGACTGTTTAATGAACTTTTAATTCATAAGTATGAATTTTAAAACTTCTTTTTTTTTTTTCAGGAGTAAAAATGGATTAAAGAAGAGAAAGCTGACCAAGTAGGTAACTTTTTTGATATTTAAAGGAATAAGTCTTAGACTAAATAGACATCATGGCATAGTGGTATTTTATTTACAAATACAGAAAACTTCTTGATAGACATATCCCAAGAGAGATACCTGAAAGCAGAAAGCAAACACAAATCGGACAAAAACTGTTCTGCTCAACAGATTGCAGTAAAACATACAAAATCAGTCAGCAGGGAAAAGATCAATTATCCAACTTAGTAATTTCAGCAGAGCTTATCCTTAGTTAAAAACTGCAAATGGTGAAAAATTCTGGGATGCATTTGTTGGCAGTGGCATTTCCCTGTTGACATGGGGCTCTCATTACAGTTGTTGATAGAACATCAGATCATTAATGCTGGCGGGTAAACAGGAGTAATTGAGTGGTGATAAGACAGGTTCCTATGGGCATATTGCCTCCAAGTAAATGAGAAGATTACTGTGTACATGCTCCAGTAGCTTGTAAATTAGAGTATGATAATTAGGAGAGGGGAGCTGTTTACCTGTGTTTCGTTACTCACAGCATCAGCCTAATTATTTCTGTGTTGTGTTCAGGGGCTGTGCCTCACTAACAGATAGATCTCACCTGGCAAAAAAAGGTGTGGAAAGAGGGGAGTCATTAAATCAAGGCTAATTCCTACCTACTGAAACTCTCCATGGTTTTGTATAGTTACAGACCACCTTTTTTTAGCCACTATCTCTCTATAATTACAAATGTGTGTAGTTGTCAAAGCCAGCAGAGAAAGCAGTCAGGGCAGTGGCATCCAAAATGTAACACACCCACCATTGGGTGACCCTGAACCACAAGGTTTGTCCTTATTTCTCTCTAGCATTAAAAGCTGCAAATGGATATTCATGACTTGAAAGTATTCTGGGGGAAAGGAATGAAAAGTGCTACAAAAATCCGATTTTTTTTAACCTAATTTCTCTGTATTGTTCTTTTAAAGCCCTGTCCAGCTGGACGATTTTGATGGATACATCAAGGATATGGCCAAAGACTCCGATTATAAATTTTCTCTGCAATTCGAGGTAAAACTCTGAGGATTCTTGCCCAGATCAGCTTTTTCAAGATGTTTAGCGTGGCATGCTACTATGTTGGTTGATCTGAGCTGTTGCTGGGTGGGCCAGCTTCACTTCCTTCTAATTCTGCAGAATTTAGAAGTGGAGCTTGGTTTTGTTAAATCCTGCATTTATTGAGCTGATTGGAGTGGCTTCTCACATTCAATGTGAGTTAACTGTCAGAAAAAACACACTTGCTTTAAGTTTAGGGCATGCTGGCAGCCTGAATTTAATTTGGGATTTTAATGGCCTTATTTTGTTTATTTAATGTCCTTAATTTGAGAGGAAGCACTGAAATCAGGAAGTAGCATCAGAAATATCTATAAGAGCAAGGAGATTTCTCTCAGGAAGTTCAGGTGCACTGTCTTAATTAGTCAAAATTTAAAGTCAGTTTAGTAGTATAAAACTAAATCCCATCCCTATCCTGGGGCTGCTTCCCAAAGATTTAAGATGGAAAATCTTCCCAAAGATTTAAATGGGGAGCACTCGGTGTTTCCATGATCCCTTCCTGACAGCAGATTCCCCTGATGCACCATATATTACATGTAACTACTGAAGATGATGACTAAAAAGATCTTCCAAGCATTTCCCCAGGACTGAAACCCACTTGAAGATTTCAAGAATCCTCTTTAAGGGGGGCAGATGCCACCACAGAAATAACTTAGCCAGCCCCTGGTTTGACAGGATTTTTGGTTTGACAGTGAGTGTGGGTAGGGAGGAGCAATGCTGAGTCCCAGCTCTGGGATGGCATCAATGTGTTGGCAACGTCAGGAGGAGAAACCCCAGCTCTGCTCTCCAGCTGCTTGGAGCCCAACTCATCAAATAAAAGACAATCTGTCGTCCTGCTGTCAATTTATAAAGTGATTTATGAGCATTTCCTCTCTGCTACCTGCCACAAGTGATCACAAGGGTGATCCCTGAGTGTTTTTGAGGCTGACCTTGGCATTTTCCTTTCTGTCATCTCAGGAGCTAAAGCTGATTGGGCTGGACATCCCCCACTTTGCTGCTGATCTCCCCATGAATCGCTGCAAGAATCGCTACACAAATATCCTGCCCTGTAAGTGCAACACACTAAATCCTGCTGAAAGCCCCAGAGAGGGGAAGAAGAGCTCCAATAAGAAAACTGGAGAATCAGGAGATTTTTGTAAGGCTGGTAAAAGCCTGTTCTACAATCCTGCTCTTGCAGAGAACCAGGCAAGGGCTGTTTTTATGTTAGATGTAGCTTCCTGGAAATGTTTATCATGGCAAGAGCTTGGAGGTAAGAAACACAAGGTTTTTTATGCTGCTGAGTAGTGTTACTGTATTTCTCTTATGATTTTAATGAAGCCTAAGGGAGCCCAAAGGACAGCACTTGGAGGGGGTGTTTGCAGGACACTAATGATGGTGTGTCCATGTTTGCCGAAGCAAACATAGCTCTCTTAGTCAATACAAGAATTTTCTATTTTTTAACAGATTATTTTTGGTCATTCCTATAGGGCTAATTTAAATTCTACCTAGTTGGAGATGAGAGCCATATTTGAGAGGTGATTTTTTTCCCCAATTTCTGTTTCCTTTCACAGATGATTTCAGTCGTGTCCGCTTAGTCTCAATGAATGAAGAGGAGGGCTCTGACTACATCAATGCCAACTACATCCCTGTGAGTACAGAGCTCAGTGTCCTGCACACCAGGCAGAGCTGGGCCCATGAAAATGAAAATAACACAGCATTTCCTGGAAGCTCTGTCATGTTTTCAGCATCTCCTTCAGCTTCCAAATATTTTGCCTACATGGAACAGCAAAAAAAAAAAAAAAAAAAAAAGGGTGGAGGTTTTTGTTGCAGTAGCTGTGAATCTTTGTGAGACTTTGATTGGACTGGTATGGAAATGAGCAGGAAATGTTAAAATGTTTCAGTGGCCTTTTAAGATAGCGAGGTGAAATATAGAAGTTCAAATGAGGAATTTTTCTAGATTTCTACTGCACATGGAAGAAAAGAGCTAAGGCAGACACTCCAAATGCACAAAATGCCCACAGCCCAGATGGTGTGTGGAGAGAACTTCTGCTTTCTGCCTCCTCCCTGGTGCTTCCCCTGCTCCTCCCTCCACCTGGCAGGGAGCACACACTTACCAGGGGTAGCACCCACGGTTCCAGGATAATTACACAGTGTACACAGAGCTGTAGGCAAATATTTTGACACTGGGGGTTGGCTGAAAGCTCGTCAGCTCTCTCCACTCTCCCCTGCAGTCACTCAGGCTCATCCCTGCAATGGCACAAGGGTTTGTCCCTCTGGTACCTTTGTGGTGTGGCTCAGTGAGGGCTGGAGAGCAAGAATTCCCTGGGCTGCTCTGCATGGTCACTGCAGCCCTTTAGGAAGAGATCTTTCACAGAGAAATGAGCATTTTTGCAGTCTGGCTGTGGATGGAGCTGAGCCTGGCTGTGCTGGAGAGAGCTGAGCCAGCGTTATGGAGAACGGAGGAGCCCTTGGATGAGTCACTGGAGCCACTTCTCTGTCACTCTGGCACTGCCCAAGTGTGCAGTGTTGAGCCAAGTGTCTGAGCTTGGCTTCTCTGTGTCCAGGGCACGAAGCTGAGCACTCACACTGCAAAAAGCAGGAAAGGAAAACCTTCCAGGATGCACAGCACAGGAAACTTCTGTTGCAGACAACTTTTATGAAAAATCCTTTCCTTAGGATTTTTCCTCCTGAGAAGCTGAGAGGCCTCAGGAACAAAATGTAAATAATGATTATTTGTTGCTGTGGAATGCAACAGGTTCATCTGTGATTGGCCCATGTTGGATGTTTCTAATTAACGGCTAATCACAGTCAGCTGGCTCAGACAGAGAGCCAAGCCACAAACCTTTGTTATCATTTTTTCCTATTCTATTCTTAGCCAGCCTTCTGAAGAAATCCTTTTCTTCTTTTAGTATAGCTTTAAAGTAATATATATCATAAAATAATAGATCAAGCTTTCTGAAACATGGAGTCAGATCCTCATCTCTTCCCTCATCCAAGAACCCCTGAGAACACCGTCACAAACTTCTGTCACAGGGGATTGGGGATAACAGGATCTCAAGCAGCAGCCCCTCTCAGATGTTCAGTTCTGCTTTGCATCTCTTTAGTTCTGCTTCTAGTCCAGTGCTGACCATGGAAACTGGGATAGACACGTGATGGTAATGCTGTTCTTTTCCTGATAATCAGTGCTCCACTGCCTCCAAACCCAGAAACCAGGGGTGATCTATCCCTGTACTAACAGGGGTTTGTCACTTGGGTCAGACAAGAACAGAACAGGCAGCAAATTCTGTGTAGTGCACAAAACTGGGATTGAGCTCGTTTGCAGAGATGTCTGGAGGAAGCCATTTGATGAAAGTGCTCCCAAATCACAAATAATGTTATGATCCACATACAGTGGTGCCACAGAAATTGCCCAATTTGCATGGGATCATGCTGTGTGTTGGATGTATTTTTTGCTCTTGCTAGGAATATAAAATTACTTTCCAAATGCAGTTTTGATGATACAATCTCAGCAAATATGGTTATAGCACATGCCAAAAGGGTCATTCTGTGGTTTTTTATTATAGTCCTAATAACAGTCTTTTGATTTTGGAGAGGAGAAAGGAATCTTTCCAACTAAAATCATGTTGATAGGTATGGGAAAGGGAATACATGCAAATGAAGCATTTTAGCATCTGTTAAGGGCATTGACTCATCATCTTCTCTATTATTTTAATCAGAAATCTAATTAATATTTTATTAATTTAAGACCTCATGACATAAACACATGTCTATAATTCTGTTCCATTGACACCAGTGACTGAAAATCACCACAGGCACTGCTTGGGATGAGCAGACTGGGCATCTGTAACTGGTTTTGTGCCTATAACTAAACAAACCCTAAAATTACATAATCTGGAAGGAGCTGTAACTTTCTCTTAGGGCTTTTATTACTTGCTTTTTTAATGTGGCGTTTTTCTCTCTGGGCAAATGATTCATGTGGTAACAGCCTTAACTTCTGCATTTTATATTATTTATACTTTGGGAACATCAAAATCTAGCAAAAGTTGGCATCACAAAATAAATACAAAAAAAAAATAATTTCTTTATATTAAAAATCACTTTTAGAAGTACAAATTTGACTTGGGCAAGCTAAAAAAAATGTGAAAAAAACATGTTCTGAAGCAGTAGCCATGTTGGTAAGCAGGACCCATCTCTTTGTATTTTAGGGTTATAATTCACCCCAGGAGTACATTGCAACCCAAGGACCACTGCCAGAAACTAGGAATGATTTTTGGAAGATGGTTCTCCAGCAAAAATCACAAATTATCGTTATGCTCACTCAGTGCAATGAGAAAAGACGGGTATGTAACACAATCTTGTGTGTGGTGTAAATGAAACCACTCTGAAAAAGAGCTTTTTTTATGCTGAGTCAATGTCTTTGCATTATTTCTGATCACAAGGCAGCATCACAACCAGCCCTGGAATGGTATCTACCTTCCCACTTCAAGACCTTCTTTGACATTCCCTGATGTTCCCTGACCTCCTTTGACCTTTCTTGAATTTCTTTGTCCTTTATTGACCTTCTTGGGCCTTCCCTGACTTGCTGCACCTTCATTGACTTTTCCTGACCTTCCCTGACCTTCTTTGTCCCCTTCTTACCTTTTCTGACCTTGTTTGATTTTCTTTGACCTCCTTTGACTTTTCCTGAAGTTCTTCAACATTCTTTGACTTTCCCTGACCTTCTTCAACCTTCCCTGGTTTTCCTTGACCTTCTCTTGAACCTTGACGTTCCCTTGACCTTCCCTGACCTGCTCTGCTGTTGACTTTCCATGACCTTCTTTAACCTTCCTCCACCCTCTTTGAACTTCTTTGATGACCCCTCAGGTCGTTGACTTTCTTCACCCTTTTCTGCCCTTTTACCTCCCCTGATGTTATTATGAAGCCTCTCCTCTTACATGAGGAGAGACTGAGAGAGCTGAGACTCTTCATCCTGGAGAAGAGGAGGCTCCAGGGGTCTTGTCACTGTGTACAAATACCTGATGGGAGGGAAAGGAAATGAGGGACTCCTTTAGTGGCGACTTGCCCGGTGACAGGTCAAGAGGTGATGTGCACAAATTAAAAAAACACAGTAAATTCCTTCTGAAGAAAGGAAACACTTATTTACTGTGAGGGGGACTGAGGTCTGAGATAGGTTGCCCAGAGCTTGTGGAGTCTCCATCCTTGGAGATATTCCAAAGTCACCTGGACATGGTCTAAAGCTGGCTCTAGGTAACACTGCTTGAGAGGGGAGAGGCTTGAACAGGATGACCTCCAGGGGAACCTTCCAACCTCAGACCTTCTATGGTTCTGCACTCGTAAGTTTAAATAATTATAAAATACAAGTTCTAGCTTTACATTTTCCCTTGATACTGTAATAGAAATATTTGGAATATAATTTGGGGGGGTTTATATGCACATTCTCTTTCCCAGCATTTTGCTCCGTTTAGACCTTTTTATCAGGAAGAATAATAAAAGGCACTCTTTGTCTATTCTTCACTGCACTGAAGCTGCCCTTCTGAAAACTGATAAATAGCTGTTGGCCACAATTAAATGGGAATGGTCAGACTGGAAGTTCTTGCAGGATGAATTTCCTCTTATTGCAGCAGCAAGTGAGCAGTGCTGTAGGCATTGCTAAACCCGAGGTTCTGCCTTCTTTTGCATGTGCTTCTTTCCATATGTGTATCTTTATATAAATACAAAAATGCCTGGATTTCCCCACATTTCAGGTGAAATGTGACCACTACTGGCCTTTCACAGAAGATCCTGTTGCTTATGGGGATATCACAGTGGAGATGCTGAGCGAGGAGGAGCACACGGACTGGGTGTACCGCAGCTTCCGAATCAGCTACGTGAGTGAAACCCTCTGCCAAAGGAGTGATTGCAGTCCAGCCTTTATCCTTTCCTTTAACTCTTGTCTATTTCTGGCATTCAGCAGGAAACACCTAAGAGAGATCAATGTCCTTACCCTCACTTCACACAGGCAAATGATGAAATCACAAAACTTTCCCCTAAAATCGTTGTCTCTGAATTTCTCAGCAAAACGCAAAGCTGGAACAAAAGTAGCGCCAGAGCTCTGGACAATTCTGTGGTACCAACAATTACTGACAACAAATGTGTGAATTCCTTCTTTTCTATAACTCAAGCACACCTTCTTGCTATAAATTATTCAAAACTTGAAAATACCAATGGAAGAATTAAAAATAATTCTCAAAAGGGCAATTCTGCAATAATCATGCCTACCTATAAAATATTTAAACAAAAGTGAGAGTATGTGGTGTCCAGATTAAAGCTCCTTAGACTTTCCTTCCACCTTTGTTTCCTGCATCAGCTCATTGCCAGCACCATCTCATGAAGGAAAGTTTAGGGATAGGGAGGGGATGTGGAAAAAGCTGTGCACTGGCAGCTCACCACTGACCCAGGACCTTATGTGTTGTGTTGAGGATTACTTCATCTAAAGCCACTAGAATTTTTAGCATTGTAAATGTGGGGTTTTTGATAATGAGCTTTTTTCCTAAATGTTTCCTCTGGTAATCTTTTCTTCTTCCCTTTGTTTTGTTGTTTGGTTTTTTTTTTGGTTGGTTGTTTTTTTGTTGTTGTTTTTTGGGGGGGTTTGGGATTTACTTGGGGAAGGGGGTTGGGTTTTTGTTTTTTGGAATTTTTTTGTTTTTGTTTTTTTTTCTTTAAACTTGAAAATCTCTTGAGAGTCCAGGTTTGACTGCTTGCCAACAGTGTTGTTCTTTACCTGTGGCAAAATGAGAAAAGGAGAGGGAATGGAATAAAAAGCGGGGAAAAAAAGCTCAGAGTTGAAAAATGCAACAGTTCTTGGTTTAAAAGCAGAAAAAGATGGAACTACCACAGGGACCAAAGCAAAAAGCAAATCCCAAACCCAGAAGCAGGAAGTTGTTTTGGTAATGATGGCTTGGTATCCCCCCGCACTTTGTAATTAACTAGTTTGTTCTTTGCCAATTTTTTGGCTGGCTTCAGTCTTTCAGGCTGTATGTAGGCAAAAAAAGAAAACCAAAAAATGTCAAGAAAGCCCCTCAGTGTGACTGAGTGTGATGATGTGCTGCTGTTGTGCTTGTCCCACCAGGCTGATGAGGTGCAGGACGTGATGCATTTTAACTTCACGGCCTGGCCAGACCACGGCGTGCCCACCACCAACGCTGCCGAGAGCATCCTGCAGTTTGTGCAGATGGTCAGGCAGAAATCAGCCAAGACTAAAGGCCCCGTGGTCATACACTGCAGGTAAATGCTTCAAGGAATAGCACAAGAACAAGGTGTGACATTAAATGAAACCATGAGAAATAGAGGGTTTGGGGTTCTGCTCACCTGTTGGCTGAGGGTGGCTCTCTCTGCTGTTATGCAGCTCTGTCCTGTGACCTCGTGGAGAAATTCATAGAGGATATTGTTCTGTGAGTCTTAGTGCCAAAAGAAGTGCTCAATAAACCAGGGGAGAGATTTTATATATCATATTATGAAATCAGACCCTGTATTTACTGCTTAATTGTTCCGGGGAGGAACAGAAGCAAGTATCAGAGAGCTGGGCAACTGCTGTAGTATTTCTTTCTTTCAGTGAGGGTTCTTCTAGCAGCAAAGAAGGATATTTTCAGGTAGTACTTTTAGACTATACTGTGCATCTTAGACCACATAAATTAAAAATAAAAATGCTACAAAATTTGTTGGAAGGGCAGAGAATTAGTGTATCGATCAACTCCTGCAGCAATTGTTCTCAGACTTTCAAGACGGCACAGAATGAATTTATCAGTTGATCTGTCCAATTAACATGTCAGAAATTCCGTTGTATTCATCTTATTTGAGAAATTAACAAAAGCCCAGCTAGAGACCTGTTTTGTGACAGTTATGTTGAACTGTGTTGAGATGAGCTGTTAAACATTATTGCAAACACTTTCAAGACTTTTCAGAAAAGAATGACAAAACAGAAGAAAGAGCTTTTGCCAAGATACACACCCTTAGTAGTAGGTGAGGTGTTGGGTTGCTGTGTGAAACTCTGTAAAACTTCTGTGAAATCTGACTTAAACACCACATGCGAAATTACAGTGCTAAGAATTGTACACACATAAGAATCCCTAAATGAAGGCAGTGTGTGTTTTTTCTAGTTGCTAAGCTTTCCTTTGGGGAAAATGCAGATTTTCAGCTGAGTGGTAGCTATTTCTGTCTCATGCTCCTAAGGCAGAAGTCCTGGAGTGCAGACTTTTCTGGTGATGCCTCAGGTTTTAGCTTTTCTATTTTTCACATTCTGTGCTGCTTTAGCATGTGAGTCTGAGCTTCGTGTTAGGGGATGGTGAGCTCTGTGCACAGAGCAGGGAGACAAAATAATTCCCGCTCCAGCTGGGCACTAAGGACAAATGACCCAAATCTCAGCCCCAGAGCACAAACCCCGTGGGCTGGAGAGAGAAAAACAAGCAGGGTGGGACTGCCTGGGCTGAAGCTGGAATGGGACAATGAACTGCAAGGGGCAAATGGAGCAGAACTGATCCCAGGGAGAGACCTCATGAGTGGGACCATTTTGGTTCATCTTGGGTGCAGCCCTGGCTGGGCTCTTGTGCTGCCCAAGGTGCATCCATGGAGGACATCCTTTAAATAAATCCCTGCTTTATTCTTTAACTCCATCCAGCCTCTGTTCTAGGTCAGCCTTCTCAAGGCATCACTGGGGGGCTGTCCTTTGAGGATGAACTGCAGTAGTTCAGCGTCTTTGCAAGCCAAGAGCTTTGCAGTGTGGAGAGCTGTGGAGCTGAGTCCTGCAGGGTGACCCCCACTTTCTCTGGGCATCCATTGCTCCTGAGCAGGTCTCTGTAGCTCTGGCTCCAGCCCCTGGAGTGGCAGGGGTCTCATGAGGCCTGTGAGGGGAGCAGTGACAGCAGGAAGAGCAGGGAGCTAAGGGTGGGTGAGGCTGTGTGTGCACATTCTGTGTGTGAGTGCCTCCACTCTGCCCAACCAAAGGGGTGTGTGCCACTAAATCAGCTCAACCAGCCTGCCTGGCCTCAGATCAGTCATATCTGATAGCTCCAGCTGCAGCACTCCTGCCCTTTGCAGTGCCCCTGGTTTTGCAGTTTTGCAGTGTGAATGAGCTGCATGTCTGTGTGTTGCAGCGCTGGCGTGGGGCGGACTGGAACATTCATCGCCCTGGACCGGCTCCTGCAGCACATCCGTGACCACGAGTTCGTGGATATTTTGGGGCTGGTGTCGGACATGAGGTCCTACAGAATGTCCATGGTGCAGACAGAGGTAAGGGCTGTTCGCTTCAGCACTGTGACAGTATTGTTGTGCCCATTTCATACCCCTCCGCAGCATGTTCATGACTGTTGTTCATCCTGAATGTCACCATCATATTTTCTGAAAAATCCTCTTTGCCCAGGATTCTTCTCCTGGGAAGCTGAGAAGCCTCAGAGAAAAATGAAAACAATAATTTGCTTCTCCTGTGTTTTGCTGCTTTGGAATGTGGTTTGGACATTGTTTACCAACTGGTCATTGTTTCATTGGTTTCATGTGAATTGTTTTAACTTAATGACCAATCACAGGCTGTGTCAGACTCTGGAAGGAGTCATGAGTTTTCATTATCATGCTTGTTAAGCCTTCTATAAGTATCCTTTCTCTATTCTTTAGTATAGTTCAATATTGATCATATATAATAATTGTATATAATTAACATTAAGTTATTATAATTATTAATATAATAATATATTAATAATTATTAATAATTTCTTATTATAGCTATTAATTTATTTATATTAATTTCTTATTTATTATCTATTATTATATATACTAAATTAGCCTTCTAAGAGCATGCAGTCAGATTCACTCATTCTCTCCCCTCATCAACGTTGCCAGCAAATTCAACACCTTGAACATTTGATAAAATCACTATCAATCAATATTATCAAGTTTTCATCTCCATTGTGGTGTTGTCACATTATTAATCTGCTGCATAGGTGGGTTTGGTGATTTATCTGCACTCACTGTCTGCCAGAGGAAATGAGTTATTCTCACCTTCTGTGAAATGAATATGCAAACAAGGCATTAGAAGAGATTAGCATATGAAACTTTCAAGCCACACTGTAAAGAGCTGGGCTTGCTGAGGGGATTAATGGCTCATGAAATGATATCAGTATCAGGCAGCCTTGTTCAAGTATCATGTTGATATCATCCAGCTCATCACACAATGGAATTTCAAACAAGCAAAACAGACAAAAGGATTGTGAGTCTGCCAGACACCCTCCTTGCCCCTCTCCCTACCCAAATATCTACTGGGTAGTTCTTTTTCTAAGACAAAAATATATAGACAATATTTACTGGGAAAAAAAAAATCACAAACTCATTCTTCAAAGCAGAAGATTTTATGCATCTAAACCTTCCCAGTTCCCCTGGTAATGAGGGAAATATTTAATATTTCATGCCTGTTGTACTCTTCCTTGGTTAGACACACAGTATAAATGAGCAAGCTCCATGCAGCTGGAAGTGCCACCATCACTGTTTTCAGGCTAGATTGTGTATTGTCAAAGTTTGTTGAATTGGGAGCAAAGAAAAAACTTGTGGCAGGGAGAGGATAGGAGGAAGAAAACCTGCAGTGACAACTAGGATCTGGGAATGAAAAAAAGAGTAATTTTCAGTGCATTCTGGATCATCCCTATCGAACTGCCACTTTTCATCACAAATCAATGTATTAATCCAAAAGCAGATCCTTTCCACCAGAGGAAAAAAATCCTGATGGTTGATTGATTTCAGCTGCCATGGTTAGCACTCCAGAGGTGATGTGGGTTTTTGTAGGGTTTTTTTTTTCCTTTAAATATTTCGTTTTTTTCATGTAGGACCTCATTGCATGCCTGGGGCTGATGTTAGGGGCAGTAACTGAGCTCCTGCTGCTGCAGGCAGTGCCCAAACCTGGCCTCACAGGTCACCAAGTGACACTGACACTCAGCCACAGAGGCCACCAAACAGTTTTTCCTTACAAAATATGAAACCACTGACAGCTCACCTGAGTTCACATTGTCTGCTATGCTGGAAACTTGGCAGTGTCTCAATGAGCAGCTTAAAAAAACAAATGGCATGGGCCCAAAAAAGGGTTTAGAATGGGGAATATCCTGAATTGAAACCAGGCTCTCCAAATTAACTGCTCTGTGAACAAAATGGGGCTTTTCTTCTAATTGATAAAGAAGTCAAACACTGAGAAACCTGAACATCATTAAAATATTTCAGGTGCATATGTGGCATGGGTGCAATTTGTTGCATATAAAGTATCCAGGTACCTTTCTTGGAATTGATTTATTTTCAGGCAATGTAAAATAGACCGACTTTAACTCAGATTCAACTCTTCTGTCATCATTCAGGTTATTAATAAGTGATTATGGTGTCAAGTGTATTTCATGGATTTTTCTTCTATCTGTAGCAATTTTGGACTATTATTTTGAGAGCTGATTGCGCATTGTGAAGGCCTGAGCTGGGAGACATGGAGCTGTGCAGGCTGCTACTGTGACCCATCAAACTGGTTGTGTCATGCTTCTGGGGTACAAAAAATGCCCTTTTATTTGATCTTTTCTTCTAGGAGCAGTACATTTTTATCCACCAGTGTGTGCAGCTGATGTGGCAAAAGAAGAAGCAGCAGTTCTGCATCAGTGATGTCATATATGAGAACGTCAGCAAGTCCTAGTTCAGAGTCACAGGTGGTAAGTCAGGCAAGCCTGGCCTTTCTTATTCCTCTTCCCTGTTCACATGGAGAGTGAGGGGAAAATCCATCTCTCGCAGTAAATAACCAGTAAATAATCCAGCCTGTCACAGTAAATAACCTTCCCATGGCACTGTAAGAATATATGGGCGCACTCATGTGTAAAGAAAAAGAGAATCCAAACTCCTGATGAGCCATCTCAGCATTCTGTGCCACTTGTCCTGACATGCAAGGATTAAAGGCAGGGAGAACTGAATATCTCCAGTTGTTTTCAAACAAGGATTTTGCCTGGTTACCAAGGCCAGCAGGGGCTTGGGGATGCTCTGCTGGAGGGTGAGTTGGTACCCAGAAAGCTCTGGCATGAAACAGTGGGAAATGTTTTCCTAAATCTAAAACCGCAGAAGCAGCAGGCTCTCCAAGTGGTACCACCAGCAGCTTTAGTGAAGGGTTGGTGTCACTTTCCCAGTGATCCCATGCCTAAGCAGAACAAAAGGCTGTGACCATGATATTTGCTGCTGGGGACAAGCTGTGGGGGCATGTGTCACTGCTCTTTAAGCTACCAAGCTTTGGTTCATTAGGTGGCAGCAATAACCCAGCCATAACCTTAACACTCCTTTTTTGGGTGGAGCAGGATGTCTCGGGATCTCTGCTGCTCAGGGTGACTCTGAGATGTGTCACAAAGTCTCTTTTCCCAGCCCAGTAATTGAAGAAGGAATCAGAGCTCTTCATTTCTCTGTCTCAAGGTTTTTTATTGTGTCTTATCTATGAAATTCTTTCTCCTGGCCTGCCGAGGTCCATCCAGCAGGTCAGACAGAGGCACTGTGCCTGCCCCCGGGGCAGTGTTATCTTTTTATACTAAAAACTCTGTGTACAGTATTTACAATTACTTTCCAATACCTATCACCTATGTTAGACAGTGAGTTTCTACTCTAAACCAACCCAAAAGTGCCACCATCACAGCAGAAGATGGAGGTCAAGAAGGAGAAATGCTGAACACACCCAGATTCCTCCATCTTGTCCCCTGAACCCCTATTTTAAAACCCCCCAAAAAATCTATTTTTCACCCTGTGATAGATTCACTATCATTCTACTTATACTTTTGTGGCTTGTAATTCTTCATATGAGGTTGGTAATTGTTTTTGCCAAGGACTGAATCAAAGGCACAGGGGTCTTGGGCTGTGTGCCAAGGTCTCTGAGCCCCCTGGGCAGGGGCTTGAGCCATCCAGGGCAGCCAGAGGAATTTCCTGGGTTCCCACAAGGAAGCTGCAGACTGACACAAACTGCTTTTCTAGCAGCTGGTGGAGAGCTGTGCTGAGGGCAGCACCCCAGCCATGTCTCCTGTGTGTCATGTGCATTTATTCATCCCTGTGTGCATCACCCCCTGCCAAAAGGAGCCCCAGTTTTCCTCACTGTCCCCTGGTTTAAGGATTGCTGTCTAATCTGAGTCCCATTACCCTGTACTGGTGACCTGCAGTCCCAGACTGAGTGAAGGGTCAGTAAAACAAATGCTAAAAACTGCATTTATCTCCTTTTCTTCTCTCTAAAGCATTCTGTTTGTTTGGTTGCAGGTGAGACCATGAAGCACACCCATCTTCCCTTGCTTCTGATTTATTTTCTGTTGATGGTTTGAAGGGGCAGGTGCTGTGCCACGAGAGACCACTGCTCTGCAGTGCATGGACAATGAGGGAAAGAAACTTTTACCTTTCTGAAGCACTGGGGAGACAAAGCCTTAACGAGCCTGCGGTGTCTTTTGAACTGTTTAATTTCTGGACATTTTTTTTAAATACTGGACCAAATTCAGCTAAAACAACATGAAGGAAAAGACACTATACGTGCATAAGACAGATTGCTCCAGAGTGTTGGGGTTTTGGTTAATTTCTTTCATAATTTTGTTTTTCCTGTGCAGGTTGGGCTTAAGGTTAAAGTAAGTGCAATATTTTTTTAATGGTTGACTGGAGAGCTTTCTTCATGTGTCACTGGTCTGTCCCTAGGAGAGCAGGCATTGTTAGTATCTAATAATACCTCATTAGTGAATAGCGAGGCATGAACATACATGAAGAAACCTGGAGATTGTGGAAGGGGGCTGGGAGGGCGGGGGGGTTGCTGGGTCCATGGATTTGATGGATTTGACTGTTCCCTTACAGCACTGATGGATGTGGGGCCATGGGGAGCACAAGGAACACACTGACAGCAGAAATCCGAGCTGTGAAGCTGAAAGGGGCAGCAGAGAGAAGGGTGGGGTCGGTTCTTGACTGGGCTGCCATTCATTAAGCAGAGGGATTGCTCTTTTTGCCAACCTTTTTGCAGTAATGCCACTGATCAGGCTTCTTTTTTAGATGGATCTAATCACAGGGCAGCTGAGTTTCCAGCTGGGATATCTTAGCATATATAGCATTTAACTGTCTGAGCAGTCTATGGTGCCTATACCCCTCACTCATGCATTATTTTTAGTAATTATTAACCCTCTGTAAAAACGTGAAGCTGGTTCAGGTTGGAGGGGTGGAAAGAAAAAACAAAAACCAACACAAAAAGTGCTTTAATGGACATAACTATTTTTCCTGAACCAGGAATTTCCAATGTTACAAATACAAGGTTTTGGCATGTGAAGGGCTGGTTTTCAATTTGTTGCTACAAGGCTGCCAAAGTGTCAGTATGGATTCCTGCAGGGCCTTTGGGGTAGGGTGGGGGGCTCTTTTCTTTTTCGCTGTCCATTTCAGTTCTAGTCAAAATAATTAGCTTATATATATTATTTTTTTTCTGGTCTTTGTATAATGCCAGTACATCATTGTGTATTGTAACATGGATGCTGTCAGAATGGATGTTTGATGGCATTTTTTGTAACCTGTTGCTTTGTGTCACCTCATTGGAAGTTAGCAGCAATGGTACTCAATGTAAACAAAGCAGACTTGAACTGGAAGTAAACACACTGGATTGCTTACCTGTGGAGAAGTCACTGTCAGCAAAACAGCAAAATACACCTGCACATGCTTTATATTTCATTTACTCTGGCTCTGCTATCACCTGGCAGGCACCAGGGTGTAGGGCAGTAGCTCTGCTGCCCTCAGGAGCCTGATAATCTCCTTCAGCTGATTTTCTTTTTCCTTCCTTTCTTCTGGCAGGTGAATAGGTGCATTCTTACTTGATAATTACTTATTCATAGCATAGGTTACAGCAGAAAATTTCCTTAAAACTGCATATTATGCAAAACTGCATAGACTTAACATAATTCCCAGATAAAACAGGTCCTTGTGAGGGGTACTAAACAAACAGGGAATAACAGCTGATTACTAAATGGGTGTGATATGCATTTCCCTTCTCTTCTGTTTCCAGGCACTTTCCACTGCTCCCAGTCCTGGAGCAGGGATGCTGTTTCTCCAATCACAAGGTGGATGCAGAAGGGAAGGGCCCCTTGTTTCAGGGAGCCAGCTGGTAACAAGAAAGGCTCCAATGGTGCACATTTCTCCCTAATTTCAGCTGGAGGGCCTGCCATTCCAGTAGGAACAGCAAAGAGCCTAAACTGAACAGAAAGCCGAATTATAGATGAGCACTTGACCATTTAGACCTTGCCTCCATGCTTTTTTAAAAAAGGCATTTCAGATTTTCATTACATATTTACTCAGAAAATGTGTTTTTATCCTTCTAGACAACTAGCTGGAGGAAAAAAAAAAACCAACCCACAAATTCTTTCTCATCTGCTGTCTCCTCCCTCCTGCTGGCCATTGAGCCCATGCTGATTCTGTATCACAGAGCAGGGTGAGCAGGTTACTGCTAAACCATTCCCTGAGCCCACAATGTCACAGTGTGAGCTGGCTGTAACAGGAGCTTGGCTGAACGTGGCAGGGTCCAAAATTGCTGCAAAGACGCCAAAATCACACTGTAGCAAAGGACACTGAGCAGCCTGAGTTTACTGGACAGTTTTGAATGTGTGTCAGAAATTTTTCCATTTGCACAGCAGCAGGTGTGTGTTTTTCCTTTAATAGCTATTTAATCACAAAGTCAATTACAATGAAAACTCCATCAGAATTATGCCTTTTCCTACCCCACACAGCTGTGTCAGTGGACATGTGGGATGGCAATGGAAACCACCTCTCCCAGTATTCAGGGCATGAGTAAAGCAATAAATGAGCCTGGAAGACACTGTGGCTCAGAATACTCCTGCAGAGCTTTTAATTCTGAATTGACACATCACAATTTTGGCTTTGCCTCATCATACACCTTCAGTGTAAGTCCAAAAGAACAATGTTTTGGACTCATGCTTCATGTTAATGTGGTTTCCAGCATCTGCTAAAGTAAAACCCTCCAGTCATCACAGCTGTAAAGCTGTCTGAAGCCTCAGGTTTGGTAATAGATATTTGGAATTATGGGCTTCATGTCCAAGGCTCTGCTGACACTATTGATGCTCTTTATTGATCTGCTGCTCTTCTAGATGTCTGCAAAAGCAGCTCTGTGCTGTGAGTGACCATTATCTGAAACCAGGGCAGGTTTTTCTCCTTGTCTCATGCTGTGTGTGCTGCCATGGAAGCAAAAAATAGGTAAAATCAGGTACTTAGAAGTGGTAAGAAGCATGTGTTGGAAGTGTGTCCTCTCCAAGCACATCCTGTGTGGTGAGCCCTGGATCTTCAGAAGTGTTTTCTTCAAACATCACCAAAAGATGAAGAACAGGCCAGGAAGACTTACTTGTGCTGTATTTCAGTTTAATGTTTTGGGGGTTTTTTTCCCTACACCAGGATGAATTTCTCCTATCAAATAATCAACATCTTATCCCTAAAATGCTCCTGCCCTCCCTCCTTTAACCACCTGCCTCTCACTTCTAATTTTTAAGGGCTTGTATCAAAATTGTAATTTCATTGAGGCAGGCAAAATCTGTTATTTCAGCCATTTCTTGTGAGAGAATAATGTTAGTGCTCTTGGCATGGATGGGAGCAGAGTGGGTTGAGCTTTGCTGCTGCTGTGACAGGCACCAGTGGGGACTGGGAATCTTCTAGGAAGGCTCCCTATTTTCACTCATCTCCTCTTTTAATCTGCAAATATTACCAAGGAGTAGAAGCACAGACTTATATCCTGATTTTCATTTTGGTCTGAAAACTTAGGAAGTAGTTAGAGGCCAAAGTTGCAACCTAAGCAACTCAGAAATTAAAAAAAAAGATAGAGCCAAGCCAAAGGCACTTATTAGCAAAAAGCTGACATAGCTGCAGTAGAAATTTTAGAGTCTGTGAAATATTTAAACACAGAGCCAATAGAGATTCCGTCTTGTTTGCACTTCTCATATATAATGTTGGTGCTTAATGAGGTGGGAGATGGATCTCAAAATCATTCCCTCAAACACTTTTGATGTATCAGAACCTTAAACAGGGATGGTTTAGACACCAGACTCAATATAGTAGAAAAACTGGGGTCCTATGAAGGGGTAATTTGGCCAGAAAATTGAGTTCCCATTCATAATCATGTATCCTTTATGCTTCAAATGCAGGAAAATCAGTGATCATACCTGCTTGAACAAGGTCTGGTACTATAGCTATAGCTTGCTTCTGTCTGTGACCTGAAAACTCAAAATGCGTTCACTCCCACATTAAAATAAAAATTCTATTACTTACATGTTTCATAATTAGAAAGAATTTACATTCTTACAGATATTAATGGATTCTTTGCTTTGTTCCCTTAAATTATCACAATTCTGAAGTTCACAAACACTCATGAACACACTGAGAGCTCTGCACATTTTAGACTGTCATCATAATTTTGCATATGATATCTTTACTGCTTCATAAACCATTTATTTCTGCACACACCAGTCATGGATATATGCACTTACTTCCCAACCCCACTGAAAACAAAAACTTAACAAACAATAAACACCAATTTTTATACAGTTCAGTGCTTTGGAGCAATGGAAAATTGTATACAATTCCACAGATCACAGTTTGTCTGAGCAAAGCCCTGTTTAACATTTGAATTTCTCGATGGTAAGTAAAGTGCTCCACCCATAAATATTGGCTAGAAGTGTTCTTTCTGCATTTATTCTGTGGCTTCACAGTGGTTTGCTCTCCCCACGGTGTCCCAAGGGAACAAGCAGCCTACAGAAGTGGGAAGAAGTGCCTTGCTGATGTTGAAATGTTTGTGCTTTGAAAGCACAGAACTGCTGAGTGAACACAGGCTGCTAAAACTCCCTCCCTCCACCCAGTTAAAGAGGCAGATTGATGGCAGAAAAATAGTAAATTACTCCCACTTTTCAAATGTCTAATAAGGCACTGATTTTGGCATTTAAAAAACTGCTTTCTTTCCTTCTCAAAGACATATCACATCCTTCTGAAATATTAGTATTGAAAAAATACTGCTCAAATCCTAGAGAAAACATTTTGAATGGAACACGGCATTTTACTACTGGTTTCGTTTTAACCATGGAATATTTTGAGGAAAACATTTCATTTGAGGAACCCCAAATTCTCGAGATCTCCTTCCAATTTCTTATGACTGCCAACAAAATGAAAATTCAAAAACTGCACAGCAGCATAAGGGTGAAGCTCCCTGCAGTGCTTTAAAGCACCAAGGATATTCCAGTAAACGGGAATATTTCCCTCAACACCATTCAGATTTCCCAGACTGTAACACAGAAATCAGTGGTTAGTTCAGCAAAGTTTAAAGGGTAAATGCAACTCAAGGAGTACCTGGTTGTTAATTCATTAGTAGTTTAAAAACTGTGAAAAAAAGACACAAACCGATCAACCCACCAACCCCAAGATGACTCTGGTTGTTCAGTGTGTGGAAGGGATTTCCTCTTTTTCCCCAAGAATCTCCCAAGATGCTTCTGAGCACACTGACCACATTCAGACTTGTCTGGCACTTTTTAAACATCAGCTCCACAGAAACCCAGCTCAAAAAAAACCCCCAAACTGTTGTGAAGCCACCTCTTTTCTCTTATAGATGAAATATGAGTTCTCCCTCCAACACCTCACAGTGGCAAACTTCACAAATTCTAGGATGTCCCAGAGCTGGTGCCTCTTTCTGGGCAAAAGCAAACCATGTTCTGAATGCTGAAATAAAAACCAGCAGAGAGCATCAGTATTGGCTTCATATTTTGGTAATTATCAGGGGAGTGGAGGTGCAGATTACCACCAGAGTGTTTTCTATAGAATCAGAAATCCTTCCCATGAGAAAAGGCAGGGAATTTAAGTTTTAAATAAGAGTTTCAAACACCTTTTAAAAAGGTTCTTCCTGCTGCACTTATAGGTAATGGGATTTATCATTTCTTGACCCATTTCTGAATAAGGCCATGTTTATGCAGACGGCAATAAAGAATATGTATAAAATGTAAAAACATACATGAACACACAACCAACCACACAGAAGTAGTATTTGCAAGGACATTTACAATAAATGGCACTAACACCTTTATTAAGATTTTAATTTTTCATTTGTGAAAAAAATGAATAGATTTTTTTTTCCCTTGTACGCAGAGGAAAAGCAAACTAATGGCAAAAATCAAGATTACTTTCTTATTTCAATACTGTCTTTGTAGCCACAAAGATACAATAATTTAACAGACAAGAAATACTGTTTATTGCAGACTTTAAGCTGATTCATGTGAAAAAGGCACTATGAAATGTAATCAAACTAGATGATTAAATTTGTCTAAATTAAGTGATATTATATATTATATATAATACATATATTATATATAAAATCACATGACCATATGAAACAGAACATTTTGTGACAAAAATCATTGCATCTCCAAAAATAACATTTTCTGTAAGGGATGTTTCTCTTTTCTTTTTTCCCCTGTTTTACCTTCAAGAATCCACTTTTCCAAAAGATTACATTTATAAAGGCAATTACAAAGGCTTTTTGCATGAGGAAAAACTGATATCTGGGATCAACACACAGAGAAGTCTAGATTATACACTGTTCTTTTTGATGGGTTAAGTTACAGACAAAAAAATGCAATTATGTTTTAAAGAAAAATATGCTGTGAGTTGTTGCATGGCTACAGCAGATCTCATCACCTCTTTGAGCTGGGTTGTGTTACTATTTTCTAGTTACTCTTTCTTGTGCAATATTATAGTTCATCACAGGTGAAATATGGATAAAATCAATGTACAGAATATTATTTTGCTATAAACAGCATCATTAGTAATAAAACATCTTGGGAGTGATGCAGGAAAGATTCAGTCTGTGTTGGGCTGCTGTTCATTCCCTAAACATTTCCTCCACATTTGCTGGAGTCGACAACTTAAGTAAACATCCTGCAGCCAAATGCCTGACAAGAAAGACTGAGCCAAAAAAGACATAATTGCACACTACAGCAAGAGATGGGATTCAGAATCTTATTATTACTGAAGGGTTCAAGTGCTTTTTTATTGCTGGCTCAGCTTCCCTCAGATGAATCACCAACAGACGTGCTCCAATTTATCTGTCATGTTAATTCCGTAAAGCCAAGACTCATCTCTGGGTGTAAATGAATCATGTACCAATATTTTCACCTGTCAGGAATCTCCACTGCGTTTCTCATCTGTTCATTTCTCATGATGAGGAGCCAGCAGCAGGTACTTCTGTGGAGACTACTGTAAATTTTCTTTATGTTGGCTACGTTTACAATACAATAAGATATTCCCCTTCACTGCTTCCTAAAGCAAAGCTGGATGGTTTTAATGCTATGGACAATGGAATTAAAGAAAAGAGGAAACACATTTAGTGGCTGCTTCCTTCATCAAAGGACTCCACACCTGAATCTGTGGCAGCTGCACTGATTTTTTCTTGTCGTCTTCTCATAATTTCTTGCAGTTCTGAGCTACCACTGCTAGCCTATAAACAAAAGAGAAGAGTTTACTTGTAATAAAGAGTTTGAGAGGTGCTGAAATTCCTCTGCCAGCATTTTGTTAAGTTTTGTTTGAGCAAACAGCAAGCAGTTTGTTTGAGCAAACTCACCTTGCAGCTCCAATACACAAATATTTACACTATCCTTAAATATAGACCAGAAAAAAATAATCTGCAGACTATTAAAAGCATATTTCATCATTGCTGAGCATCTTTAATTCCCACATGAGGTCCTGGCAGTGTTGGATATTTAGGGGGTTTATAAAATATGGCTTCAGTAAAAGCAGAGTTAAAGCACAATGAGTTTGTTAGGATTCCACACTTAAAAATTGGGGCAATAATATTTAGAAATTAAAAACCCAAAAATAAATCCTTGATGGGTTTAAAAGCTCACACATGCACATGGGATTGCATGGGCAAGACTAAAGTAAGGATTCAGTCTCAGGCTCTCACAGAATTCACCATGAGGCATTTGCAGCCCAGAAATACAGATTTCAAATTTAGAGCACACTCATAGAAATTGGACCATATTATAATATTAGCAACAGTGAAGTATTGTGAGGACAAGTTTTTATTTCACCTTTTAAGAGTGAAAACCAGGTCTGCTGAACCAGCTGCTTTTTCAACATAAATGAAATTATTTGCAATGCCAGGACATCTATTCACTAGAACAGAACTTCCTAAAGTGTGCATGAATAAAACTAGGGAATTATAAACCAAGAGCTACTGTACTATCTGGCCATGACATGACCTCCAAAACTTCAGGAACTAAAGCCATCAGGAACTGCATAAATGCTGAAACTCAACCTCAAATAACCAAGGCAGAAATAAATATTTCAATTATTTTTCTCCCAATAAAAAAAGAATTACCTTGTTAGACTCTAAGCAGCTGCTCATTAACTCTTGTAGGGCATTTATTAGACAAGTTTGGACTTCTGAGTTTCCTGCAGAGTGAAGCCTAACTGGGGCAAGCAGAATAACAGCATGGAGAGGAAAAAACCCCTCTAATCCAGGCCATCTCTGCTTTTCAGACCAAATTCCACTACAAAACTACTTCAATTTCAGTACACTGAAATAAGATGGCTGACATGCAAAAAAATTGAAGAATACAAATATATCTTCACTAGGAAATGATGGATTGCCCTAGACTGTAGTGACTTCTATTCCTAAGAGTAAAGGTGAAATATTTCTCCCTTCCTTTAACTGGAAAATAGGGCTTGAAGAAGGGAAAAAAGCAATTTTGACAATGTTAGAAAATGATGCTCTCTGATCCACACTGATCATGTGAAGTGTAAAATATACATCATCATAAGCCTGTCTTTAAAAATATGCCTGGTAGTTGATGCTTAAAATCATTTAAGTGAGACAGTCTCAGCTTAAGGAAAGGAAATATTTTAAACTTTTTTAAGATTTTCTTCTAAACAGGTTGTGGAGAATATAACTTCTCTGTTAGGTTGATCTCACATCTAGATAATTTCTCCACTTGCCACAGCAAGTTTAAAATAAAAAAGTAGGTGCATCTCTAATTTTACACGTTTAAAATCAGCACGAATTGTCCTTAGCAGAGGTTTGGATAAAAGCTTAAGGTGTTTAAGAGAAAAAACGTTAATTAAAGAAAAGTGGTGCTATTTCTAATGTTTTTGGACCCCTTTAGAAGTGGGGAAGATCTCACCTTGTGTTTTGATGAATACTGTCCCAATGAATTAACACCAAATAACTCAGGTGAAAAGAATGTTTATCAATATGATGGGAACTGAGGAAAAACCACCTGCCTCAGAGAAGGAGATATTTAATTCCACAGGTTCAAAATTGGTTACCCAAACCAGGTGAGTGAGAAGAGTTGTCCATACCTCCAAGGCAGATTTCTGTACCGTAATTTGGTTGTAGACTCTTGACCCTTCTGGGCAAACAGTCCTCAGTTCCTCTTTATTGAGGGAGAAAAGCTGAGCTCCTGTCAGCACACCGAGGCTGTTCACAGTCCTGGGACACAGCAAGGGAGCAAACAGGAAATCAGCAAAACCACACTGGCCAAGGTTGTCTCCATCCCACATTACCTTGGCTAGGACTGCTAAATTCAGAGCAAACTTGGTGCAGCAGGACTGCTGAAGTCAACTGGGTGTATAAGTAGATTTTTTATAGAGGCTAAAATATATATACTATATTATTATTATTATTATTATTATTATTATTATTATTATTATTATCATTATCATTATCATTATCATTATCATTATTATCATTATTATTTAATATTAATAATAATAAATTTAATAATAATCTATACATATAAAATACATAGACGTTCTGTAGCTCTATAACCACATTGTCATATATTTTGATATATGTATTAGGTGCACTTATACACACATATATATGTGTATATCTGTAGATGCATATATGTGTTTATAGATTAAAATATAAGTTTTACATGTATAGATAGATGTATATATGTATATATATGTATATATGTGTACATAAATATATACACACATATATATCTATATATACATATATGTATGTAAATACATGTGAATGTAAAATATGTTTATAGATTAATATATATGTTTATATAAGTATATATGTGTTTATAGATGTATATATGTGTATATATAGATGCATATATACGTGTATATATATGTGTACATAAATATGTATATATACCTATATATGTCTATATATACATATATGTATGTGTATATGTATATATATGCATGTAAAATATGTTTCTAGATGAATATATATGCTTATCTATGGATATATAGATGCATACATATGTGTATATATATGTGTCTATATATATGTGTATATAAACATGTATATATGTGTACATATATATGTATAGGTGCATATATATTTATATATATACATATAGGTATATGTATATATATGTAAAAACAAATTAATTTTTCCAGGAGTGCAGCTGATATCTCTTGATCAAAAAATCATCTTGATTTTCAGGAGGCTGCCTGATTTTAACAAGTGGTCGGACCACATCCTGACAGGAAAACAGGTCCTTTTCTATTTAAAGGAGTTTTGCTGCCTCTGCCCTGGGACTTACACAGGGTTGAATCCCTTGGACTGCAGCCAGGCTTTGACATCCTCGGGGGAGGAGTCGTAGGTGATGTTCACCACGGGGATGTTTGGCCGTGGCACGTGGAATTTCCTCTGGGCAGCGCTCCGGCCGATGGTCAGCCTGTGCACGAGTTCATCCTGCACCTCCTCCATCTGGGATTTCCTGCCTAGAGAGAGAGACATCTCACAGAAATTATTCCCTTCTATCAAAGCCAAGTCATTTCTTCTATGTCACTTTATGTCACTTTAAATCGTCAACTTTTTTTTTTTTTAAATTCATTCATTAGATCTGATTGAATTATTCCCCCGTGGAATATTTCAATATTCCCAGTCCTCCCTTTGCAAAATAAAGGAAAAATAAACAAACAAAAATCCCCAGACAGAATTCAACTAAGACCCCAGAAAGGAGAGATGCCTGGATGTCACAGAGAGGTGCAGAGCAGTGTGACAGCACCCAAGCTGTAGAATAAAATGGGAATGGAGGGTTATTCAATTGTCATAGTCTGCCTTTTTTTTCAAACAGAATTGAGGGTTTAAAAATGTAAGCAAGAAAATAATGAGGAAGGTTGTAAGATTGCTCATACTGTGGGAAGGTAGCACTTTCCACACACAATTCTTTAGCTGATAGTTCAACTTTTTAGTGCAAATCAACATAGGCAAAAACATTTCACAGCTGCTGACATATATCAACTTATGTCTAATGAGCTATTGTAGCAATTGCATTTTTGACAGGGTTTTGAGAAATTTGAATTCACTCCAAGCCTGGAGTGGCTGCTTAGCTAAAACATTGTCACACTTTGCATTAAAAAAGGAATAATTAAAAAAAAGGGGTAGCTGCTCTCACCAGAGACTCAAATATTGGGCAAGATTTGTTTATTTATTTTCTCATTTTAAACAAAACTGTAAGAATTCATTATCCCCCAGAACCCATTTGCTGTTCATTAGCAGGCAACAAACTGAAATGCTTTTCAGTCATTTCAACAAAATCAATTATAATGACAGTGAGAATTGTTTAAAATTACTATAAAAATTTCTGTGGATAACTTCACAAAAATAGGTAGAATTCAATAAAGTATAAATAACATTTGGGTTCATAGAAGATACTGATTTCACACAGTTAAACTCTCTGTGCCATAACATTGGAACAACTATAAAAATCCTCTGACAAACAACTCCAATTATCTCAAAAATTCTCAGGATTTCCTTGCCAAGATATTTTTAGTGATCTTTATTCAACCTTCTCACTTTGATACACACAGAGTAACTACACCACCCTCTCAGTGCACCCAGATGGCCAAACCTATTCCTCTTCTCCCATTACACTGATAGGAACAGCTGAAAACAACTCAACTTCAATATGAAAAAAGCCCCTGTAAGATAGAAACATTTTTGCCTTCTCTACTTTCCTTTTAAATTCTCTCAAAACCTCTCCAGGGGTTCTCTCAAAACCTCTCCAGGGATCAATATCTCCAGCCAGTTAAACAAATAAAAACAAGCTTTACATAGGCCTCTAGGATTATTTCTTTAATCACCAGAGCAAAAAGAAGAAAAAATGTTGATTTAACCATTTCCTTTTTTCTTTTGCAAAAATAGCCTCAGGTTGAAAGTGGAAAAAGCATCTCTACTATGATATTTGAGGCATTCAGGCCCTGTTGTGTAGGGTTTTCTCATCTCCCCCCACCCTGAGTGTGAGCCAGAAGCCCAATGATACGAGCTCAGTGAGTTGTGCAAAACTGACAGGGGTTATACAAGGAAAGCCTTTAGGCAGTGTCATCAAATCCTGCACCCGCTGTTTTCCCAAGAGGGAAGAGACACAGAACATTGCTATCTTCCTTCAATTTACTCAGATTTTGAAAGACTTATGCTTAATCTAGACCAAGACTGTATCAAGAGACAAATATTTAACTGTTAGGTAAGAGATCCTTCCCGTTGTTAGATAGGTTATCAGAAATAAGCAGGGTGTGGGGCCGGTTCTGCAGTGTTCTCTGCAGGGCTCAGGTGGGTACTTGGCCAGCAGGTTTCCCACCACCTTTGCAGAGGAACCTATTCTGTGAGGATTTTGAGGTGCCTGAAGCTCATTAACTGGGCTTGGGTGAGCAGGATCTCCTGTGTGTGACCCACAGCCTCTACAGTAACTCCTACACCTCACACATGCCCTGTACCTGAAGCCAGGATCATGGTCTTCTCATTTTCCATCTAGAATGGATGGAGAAGGCCACCATGGATTCAAGGACACAGCCATGCTATGGCAAAGTCCTTCCACAGAAATAAAAATTTCATTTTTGTGCATGTGTGTGGGGGAAATCACCCTCACTTTCCACATCTTTTGTAAGTGTTTATTTATCTGCTTTTATTTAAATAACTCTTTTCTTTGGGAAGCAGCAGTGAAGCCTGTTCCTCCAGCCAGGCTGTTCTCCAGTTATGATTTCCAGACAGACAGCCCATTAGGTGAATATAAGGAAAAGTTCCCAGAGCCTTCCTGAGCTCAGAGTTTAGGCAGGAGCTTGTCCTCCACCAGGCAATGTCACCACAGACCCCACCACAGGATTATTCCCATCCACTGGGGACAGGGGGCAAAGAAGCCCTTCCCCAGAAAGGATTATGCTCAGTGCCAGGTTCTAACCTTAGGTGGAAGCAGGATTTGCTGGTAAGGCAGTGAGTATGAAAAGCTGTCAACTCTTGCACTACAAAAAGCTCATTATTTTTACAGCTATTACTTTAAAAGCTGTAGCAAATGCTTGCCTACATGTTTCAGTTATTTCTAAGCCAAGCAATCACACTGCCTAAAGTGCATTTAGGACAGAAATTACTGACTAAAGAAGCTTTTCTAACCCTACCTGCTTTTCAGTCAATACCTGTTAGCAGCCTCAGTATGCCTCAATTTGGCATATTTATAAGGTGGCCTTAATCAGAAATTCTCAAGGCAGCCACACACTGTTGGATGCACATTCCCAAGTTTTTCCAGCTATGGAGGTATGGAATATGTTCCTGTGTCCTCCTGGGACAAGGACACCAAAGTCTGCTCCATGGCCTGCCAGTTGTTGCTGCTCTGACCAAGCTAAGGGGCCCCAGCTGTAAAGTAACTCTACAAAACTATTACAATGTGGTTCCTGTGCATCAGCCAGACCTGCAAGTGTTACTGAAGCCCTGAATACATGCATCAGAATGGTGCAAACAATCTAGAAATATGGATGATCATGAAGTGTGAAAACCACGTAACTGGTTTTACAAGCAATGTAGGTTGTAATGTGGCAGCGAGTTCTGGTGGAAAATCTCCATTAGCCAGCATATCAGCATGGGCATTCCAGTGTTAAAAACACTGACTAGAGATCCCAGGCATGGGAAATTTGGGTTAGATGTTAGAAAAAAGTTTTTCATGGAAAGAGTGATAAAGTTCTGGAATGGTTCTGCCCAGGGAGGTGGTGGAGTCATCATCCTTGGACGTGTTTAACAAAGCCTGGATGTGGCACTGGGTGCCAGGGTTTAGTTGAGTTGGTCTTAGGGCATGGGTTGTACTCAATGATCTTAAAGGTCTCTTCCAACCTGGTCGTTCTATAAATTCTGTGATTTAGGATGGGACAAGTGTAAAGAGTTTTTCCCTAATTACCATTATGGTAATTGTAACAAGGGTGGCACTTGGTGCCATGGTTTAGTTGATGTGGTGTTCAGGCATGGGTTGTGCTCAATGATCCTAAAGGTCTGAAAGGTCTCTTTCAACCTAGTCATTCTGGGAATTCTGTGATTTAGGATGGGACAGGTATAAAGTGTTTCTGCATAATTACCATTGCAGTAATTATAACGAGGGTCAGAACACGCATCCATAAGTATTTCACACACACACATCCACCTGTATTTTAAACATAAAGTTAAACCCAAATTTTTCCACCAAGATTCATCTGAAACACAACTTTAAGGAACTTCAGAATTAAGCCAAGCACACAGGAAGGGGAAGAAAGTCTTTTATCTTGCATCCTAGGGCACACTTACGATCCACAGGGATCTGCTTCTGCCGTTGTGTGTCGCGGGCCACGCTGCCGCCGCTGTCACTGGAGGTGCTGCTCTGGCGGCTGACGGCGGCCGGTGCCTTGGGCACGGGCACTGGGATGGGAGCTGGGGCACTGGGGGGCAGGGGGACGGGCACGGGGACGGGCACGGGCACGGGGACAGGAGCGGGCGTGGGCGGCGGTGAGGGCGTGGCGGGGGCCGGCTCTGGCTGCTTCGCGACATAGTCCGTCCTCTGCTTCTGCAGGAGGCACAAGGGATCAGTCAGGAAACAACATTTGGGCAACACGTCAGGCAAACCCAGATTTCCCACCAAATGGTGCCTTTTATTCCACTAAGGCATCTCACTTGTCACGTATCATTCCAAACTTTGCCAAAAGTTGATCTGACATCAAAGTTTGGCATCGGTTTCTGTTGTGTTGTGAAGGTCCCTGGGATGAGGTGAGAGATGAGAATTTGATTCTGTGTTCTCAGAAGGCTGATTTATTATATTATGATATTATATTAAAAGAAAATTATATACTAAATTATATACTATACACTAAAACTATACTACTAAAAGATACATCAGAAGGCTAGAAAAGAATGATAATGAAAACCCGTGACTGACTCAGAAAGTCTGACACAGCTGGACCATGATTGGCCATTAATCAAAAACAATTCACATGTTTGGATACACAATCTCCAGACCACATTCCAGAGGAGCAAAACATGGAGAAGCTGAGGCTTCTCATCTTCCCAGGAGAAGAAATCCTGGCGAAGGGATTTTTCATAAAATATCACAATAACAAGTTTCTCTGCTGGACAGAAGACTCACAGCAAGGAAATCCTCTGAAACATGTTTCCTTCTTTCAAGGAGATGAATTCTATCAATGAGATTGTTTTTAAATCTCAAACTTCTGTTAACTGGTACTTTTTAAAAGCTTTTAAAACTTTTGACTTATTGAATTTCATCAGTGTAAAAATTCATATTTTAGAGATGTTATTTAAAAAAAACCTGAACAATGAACACGTCCAGCCACACCTAAACTGAAATGATATTTTACTTTATAAATGTCACTGAGGGTAGCATAATGCATTGTTTTTTGAACTACAGACAGCATTTAACAGGTTCCTGCTCCTCCTATCCATTAATCTCTGCCTTTTCAGCTATTGACATGATCACTACAAGCCATCTCAAGGCAATAATCTGATTTAAAAATAAGCCCCACACTGCACAATTCTTGGAACAGGGCTGTCATTTCTCTCTCCCCCACTTCATGCACGTTCTATCAACATGTTAGCTATCATACTGCTAATAACTAACTAGCAGGTGTCTCAAGAATAACTTGGGAAGTTATTTCTTCTTTGCCTTTAGAAGGGGACCAGTTACATAAGAACACCTGTATTTTTCCCAGAGCAATCATAAAGACAGACAAATCCATAAGCCATCTATGCTACCCCTTTCTCTCAGGCAGTTCAAACTCCGTATCTCACTGCTTAACGATGTTCCCTCTCTACAATTTTGGACTAACACAGCTTGAATGTTCAATATTAAAGTTTGTTTGCTCAATAGAGATGCCTCATCTTGTAGTCATGAGAATCTGCTTACTTTGGTATGAAGAGAGATGAATGCATTCCCCAAATTCATTGCTCCTTCCTGAAATACCTTTCCCTATTCCCTTGGAGGCAGAGGGTTTTACAGCAGATCAAGCAGGGAAATATTTGTAGAAGCCATAAGTTAGAATTTGAGCAGCAGAGATCAGTGTCCTGACAACAATCAAACTTTCCTTAAATGTCAGCAAGTGCCCTTGTACAGGAATCCCCAGCTCAGTGAAGTCCAGCTGATGGACAAGGATTTATCAGTGAGTGTAAACCATTTCAGCAATACTGATTTACACCAGCAGAAAATTTATCCCTTTGGCTTATCTGGCCAATCAATTAAGCCCAAGAAAGAAGCCTTACTTCCCTTGGATGATTTTTCACCTAAACCATAATAGTCAGCTAATAAATCAAACATATATCCCTGCAAAACATCTCTGGTTAAAGTCTTTTGTTTGTTCATTTGTTTCTATCTCAGCATTTAGTTGCTCAAAGGCCTCCATCTTAACTGCTTTGTGCAATGTGGGGAGATTTAAAAAAAATCGTGATTGACTTTTCTGTATTTTACTGCTTCAATGTTAAGAAAATGAATGCTTCTTTAATTGTCAATTGACAAGGAAAGTGAAATGCATAATATAAAATTGAACAATTTATGAAACTTGCCCTTTGGTGGAGAGAGAGTGCCCCACTAGGAGTATAGCAAATACACCATCATTTATTATATATAGATGTACTGTGATAGATTCAAAAACCTTATCAAAGAATTTATACATTTCACAGCTACTAAAAGATTCCAATGATAATTCATATCCTTTTATCTTGTTGACAGATTCCAGTTATTAGACTGTTATCTCCAAAATGTACATTTTCATGTGTGTTTTGACCTTCTTAAAAAAACACAAAGAAAAAGTAAACCTTTTTCATGATAGAGAGGATTTGTTACAAGCCAAGATATCCACTGCACACTGCCGCAATCATAACCCAGAAAAAGAGAGAGCTAAAAACTCCATGTAACTTTCAATGAGTGCTACTGGAGGAGCTGCAAAAACATGTTGTACTGCAATCATCAGCCTCATCAAAACAACTTGCTGCAGTGAAAACAAAAATTAATCTGGAAGCGTCACTCAAACTCTAAATTTACAAATGCAACCGCATTAAAATACACTTTGCATTTTGCTAAACAGTGCCCAAAAACCAATTATGCATTTGAATCCCATTTAATGCTTCTTTTTTTAACTCCAGATCTTTTGAGGACATCCACACATTCACCCCATCACTTCTATTCAGTGCTATAAAAAGAAGCATGCACTATGGAATTTGGTGACTAAATAGTCCAAGAGGGGAAATTTCGAGATTCAATATCAGAAGAGTAATTCAGTTACCTCTGAAAGCTCTCCCAGTAATTGCTGTGAGGAAAATGGAGTAAATCACATCAAATAGTATTGTTAGAAAGGTAAAAAGTAACTGTCTCACACATCACTCCTGAAATTTCATACACATTAGCAATTTAAACCAAAGGAACATTAGTCTTAGTAATTACCTCTTCTTAATCACTAGGAAACTAATAGTTGTTCTAATATTCTATTTTGAATAGGGAACAGAGTGCTGGCTACAAAACATACACATGTGACGCCATATATGCAATCAGCTCTTTTAAGAGCACGTACCCAGACAGAAACAGGCTTAATAGAAAAAAAAAGCCAAGGAAAATAGTGCCAAAGGATTAAAGATTGTCAAGTGAATGTAAAGAACTCTTGTAACTGGAGAAAAATAAGATTTAAGTCACAGCAGGTATTAAAAAAGTGCTTCATTTTTTAGCTCAAGAAATGTTGTCTAGCTCAGCAAATGAGATGAAGGTGTCGCTCACAGAAGGGTTTGGGTTGGGAGGGATCTGATGGCTCCATCTAATTCCAACGCCCTGCCATGGACAGGAACAATTTCCACTATCCCAGCTTGCTCCAACACCCATCAAATAATTCCAGGGATGGGGCATCCACAGCTTCTCTGGGCACCCTGTGCCAGGGCCTCAGCACCCTCACAGTAAAGAACTTCTTCCCAATATCCAATCCACACCTGTCCTTGTTAAAATTAAAGCCATTATCCTCTGTTTTGTCACTCCATGTAAAAGTCCCTCTTCAGCTCTCTTGCTGGCCCCCTTTAGGTACTGCCAGGCCTTTGGAAAGTTGAGCTGAATGATCCCAACTCTCTCAGCCTTTCCTTACAGGAAGGTGTTTCACCCCTCTGATCACCTCACTTCACGTAAATTGGAACAAATTTAAACTGTTTGGAATGGGGATGGTACACACACACTCATTAAAAATCTGGATATATCATGAAAGCTTACTGGGAATAAATTTTGTTTTCTTATTTCTTGCCAGAAAAAAATCTTTGTTTTTACAGAAAAAACATTAAGTCCCAAAGCTGTTTTCAACACGCTGCAGGCTGCATCTGGTGAAAAAACCAAGATTCGGTGTGATTCAATCTATTTTTAAGGGAAGCAAAATAATAAGTTTGAGTAAAAATGCTAATGGTTTCAACCCTAATTCTTGATCAGCGTAAAAGAGTGGGAACAATATATTTTCAAGTATATTTTGGCATTAAAAAAAGGGAATATACTTATCAAATTATGGGAAAAACAGACAAAGAGGCATTGGAAACAACAAAACCAGTGGGAAATGTTCTCATTAAGTTAACACAGACACAGAGCTCTCAGTTTACTCTCTTTCTGAAGGTTTCAGTGCCACATTCCTGTTTGCACAGTGACACCAGCCCACCACGAGGGCTGCAGAGCATTCAGCCTCAGCTTTGTCAACAGCTCTGAGGTTTGGATCCTGTCCTGGGGCTGCACTGAAGGGACAAGAGAGAACCAAACACTCATCTGCAGCCAAAAGGGCCAGTGAGCCACCCAAGACTGGGAGAGGAAATTTCAAGCAGGGTCGTTTGCCAGAGTTTACTGCGGTGGATTCAGCTATTGTGCAAACAGCTGCCCACTAAAATGCCATTAAAATCCCTAAGCTGTTCTTTGAAGGGTATACCACATTTGTGATTTTAGTGAATTCACAGGAAATATAGACAGAATTTACTTATTCAAATTGTTATTAGCTAGGATTTGTCCCCATTTCAAAAGAAAAAAAAAAGGGAAAAAAAGAAAAAAAAAAGAAGGAAAAAGAAAAAAGAAAATCTGCACCTTATTAAACATTTACTCTCTGCCTAAAGGATTTTGTACACATCACTGATAATATAACTGTCTCACCTCCAAAAGGGTGTCAGGAGATTAATTAACACGCCCACCAAGATACACAATTCTATCCTAATTATGTTCTACAAACTTCATTTTCAAGAGCGTTAAAACAAAGTTAATAAAATGCACAGAAAACAGGCAATACTGTGATGAATTATTTCATAGGTTCACCAGCAATGCTTTTACAAAATAAGAAATCTGAATGCTTGGGAAAGTCTTTATGTTCATATATAATAGGATAGTGAAATACCAGTGCTGGCTCACAATAAAATTAACAAATTAAATGAGCAACACTGCAGAAAACAATAATTAACAATAGCATAAAATAGAAGAATTCAGCAAAATGCTGTCCTAAAAGTACAAGAGTACCAAACAAGCAAAAATACTTTTTCCTGGAACTAATTCAACTGACCAGAAGACAAACACTGTTACAGCCTCTGACTCACAATGATAATTAAATAACTGGGGTATTGCTGGCAATGTCCTGCAAGTATCACCTCAGTGCTCTCAAGTGACTTTTTGGGACCTGGATCCTGAAAGCAACTGAGTGAAAAATCAGGATTTAAAGTAATGTGTGGCCTTAGATATCACCAGGCAGGGGGACAGAGTGAGAGCTAAAAAAACCTTTGCAGCTCTGAGAATAATTGTGATAATGAGGTATCCATCTCTCAGAGAAGGGGTGTCTGTAGCACAATCAAGTGAAAAAATCCTCTTTTTAAATGGAATCCTTAATTCCTCCTAACAATCTATGAACACCCTTTGGAGAGCAGTGCACTGAAGGTTATTAGTCTGTAAAGGAAGACTCTGCCTTTGTTTATAACACTTACCTGCAGCTGGCCACAGCAGCCAGGCCACTGGGCAAGTGACTTTTTAAAAGCTGAATATGACCCGGGAGAGCAGCAAAAGCTGCACAGCACCAGGTACTGCTGCTGTGCAGGGTCTGGCAAAAGTGCTGATAGGAACCACCTTGATTTCCTGCTCTTCCTACAAGTTCTCCTGTCTGACTTTGGGCAAGGCATTGATTTATTTAATTATTAAATCAGTTCTCTCTGAAAACAGCAGCAATGCCTCATAGTGCTGTTGTGAAAATAAATGGAGTTATGCAAACACTTCCCAAGTGAACCGTGTGTCCAGCACAGGAAAACAGACAAATGAGAGTGCTCAGGAGTGCTAAAATTATAATAATCACCACCAAGTTTAAACAGCATTACTGACATGTCTTGGTAAAGACTTCATTTATCCTGTGCAATTCATTACATTCATAAATAATTTCACAGTAGTTCAAGCTCACATTTGAATATGATCAAGCTGTAGGATAACCTGTCAGAGGGCAAAGTAACAAACTTATCTTAAACAGTGTTCCCTGACCCTAATTTTCATAGGCCCATGGAGAATGCTCTATGGAAATGGTTATTTTATTTTATGCCATGTCTTGTCATTATTTCAAACAGAAAACTTCAAACCCTGCAGTGCATTACAGAAGAATAATGTGAGAATCTCTACTCAAAGCTTTACTCAGCCTGCTCAGGACTTGGTGGCAAATTCCAAACACACAAAATAACATGCACAGGAAGAAAAAAACCAAGCCAGATCTTTAAATCAGGATTTGAAAAGCACTCTGATGCATGCTTCACTTCACAGACAGGCAAATCCACAACAAATGCAGAATGAGCCAAGATGTTACAGGCAAACAATTTGGGATGGGAAGCTCAGAAATGGTCTGATTCAAGCCCACCAAGGTCAAGGCAGGTCTACTACATTATTTTGCAAAACATTGTGGCATTTCTTGGTTTTCGGTCATCAGCTGGAAGGTGCAGACACAACAATTAAGATTAGATTAAATTATTAAGCATCAAGCTTCAACAGAAGTTTGGTTTAAAATTCTGGTTTAGAGGCAGGCCTGGAATTCCTGCTTAATTTAAACTTGTTTGCCTAAACTTTCAAGATCATTAGAAAAGAAAAAGAGGAAAGAAAGAGGTCTTGGAAAATAGAACAACTTCTTTTAGCAGCCTCTAACCCCCTTAAAATTTTGTCTAAAAATACATATTACAACTTTATCCTATATATCCTTACTTGGGTGGATAATTGTGCTGATGTAAGAATTTTTTTAAGTAATTCTCTCTAATTCTGTTCAACATATAAAAGAAATAACAACAACAACAGTATTAGTTCCACACCACTACATGAAAGAAAGAAAATTAAAATGAGGTCAGGATAATAGAGTGCTATTGATGCACAGACATAGTAATTGAAAAATACCTGTTTTGTGAATTCAAAAGCAAAAATATCTCCTTTTTATAACTCCAAAATTACAATAATTAAATAAATTCAAAACTGGGATAGAGACACACAAAGACAGAAAATAAAAAGAAAAGCTGGAGCTCACTCTTCTAGGAAAAACAAAGATGACCCTACCTTAAATAATTCAAACTCCTTCTTTGGCATCAACAGCTATCAATTCACAAAGGGTATTTGCAATTAAAATAAATGCATACATATCCACTAGGACTGAAGTTACCACCTCTAAGCAAATAAGCAGGTAAAAAAAAAAAAAAAAAACATTTTTGAGATAAAACATTTTTGCAGTATCTCTATCAACAGTATTCTCTGTGAAATACACACATCACTGTTGGAACCCTGGATGCTGAGAATTTTAAACTTTCTGTGCTGACAGACAGTGTCCCCCAGGAGAGCACTGCATTTAACCTGAGGCTGTGGAGAAAGATTCCAAAATTGATAACACTGGAATTATGGGTGTGGAATTTGAATAGAAGTGTGTGATATCACAGGGTGGAAAACTCAGAGTTTAAGGGTTTAGAACGCAGCAATATATATAAAGCAAGATGGAGGTTCTAGGGTGGAGGCTGCTCCTTCTTCTTCACCTTCCTTTTTTCCTTCTTCTCCATGGATTTGGGTGGTTTTGTGTAATTGGATAAAAAAGTCCACGTTGCAGTAAGGCGTGGTTGGTTATTGGGTTAAAAGTGAAAATAATTTAGGTGGCATTTCTTAATTGGACAGTTTATCCCTAAAAGGCCTTGTAGAGAGAGAGAGGTGGGGTTCCATTTTTAGTTTGTTAAAGTGCTGTAGATAGATAGGAACTAGATCTAGATAAGAACTAATAAACATCTGAATCCAAACAAGAAATTCCATCTCACACATTTAATCCCAACCCTGGCAAAAAAAGAAGCAAAGACTCCCCACACCACCTTCAGCCCCTCCAATAAATGCAGATGTTTTGTGCACACAGTGACATTGGAGGTTTTGCCCCAGCATGGACAGTACCTGGATGGTGCGGGTGTAGGCAGGCTCCGGCCACCCCTGGCTGCCTTCTGTGTTCCTCAGAGGGTCCAAAATGTTGTTTGGCACAAAGCCTGTGCTGCCACTTTTGTTCTGAACCTTCCACCACTGCTTTCTGTCATCCAGGATCTGAAATAATTTGGTGAATTAATTACATGTCTTTTCTGACTTTCCTCCTGCCTGTGCTTAGGCTGTGAATCATTTCAAAACAAAACCACGGCTTTGCCAGGTTCTGTGTCTGCCAACAGATCTTGCATAGATGTGTCCCTGAGAAACCCCTGTACCTTCCCTGATTCCCACCATCATGATTCCCACCTACATGATTCTACTGCACTTTTCAAAATGGGGCTCTCAAGAAAGAATATATAAGTGTGGAATGGAGTTCTGTAAAACTCAGGAATGTGCTGGATCAGACAGTGGAACAAAACACAAATAGTTGCACAGAGATGCTGCCATCTCCACAACCCACATGCTGTTGACAAAAGGAATAAATAATTACTAATAATCCAAGTAAAGGCAGCTCTGGGGGAGCACAAATTTGGAGACACAACACTTCTTAGTAAACAGGGGATGGGAGCAGGATGGCCTGGAGCAGTCAGAAGTCTGCCTGCCTGCCCCAAGCTCTCACACTCAGCATTTTCTCTCTTTATTGCTCCTTCCCTGCCAAATGTATCTCACTTTTCTGGTGCCACATCCTCTTGGAAAGTACAGTCCTTCACTATGCTCTGTGTGTACACAGATAGTTATTTAAACACCACTTAATATTTAAAAGCAACACTGGAGAAGGTGGAAGGAACACACAAATGTATTTCCAGCACGGATCTCTACAGCACCCCTTCCTAAGTCAGCAAAATTGATGCAAAACAAATTAACAACTTTCCGTACTGAGGCAGACAGGTCAAACACATTGAAGCAAACATTAAGGAAAGCCACACTGTCCATAGAAAAGGTACCCTCAGCTTTGAGTAGCACCAGAAATTTGTGTGCTGTCTTTGCAAACAAAATTACCTCCACAATCTCTTCTTTCATGACAGAAAGCTCACTGTTGTTTCTTGCCACGAATTCGTACTTGCATTTGGCATATTTCTTGCTCTGTGCTTTATTGTGTGCTTCATAGTTTCTGCAAAGCAAAGATCAGGCTATTGTTCAGTGAGACAGTCAAGCAACTAAAAACACAAAATGCCCTCTTTGAATAACCTGCAAAACATTTTTTAAAACAAAAACCTCTCAGCCATAATGTGATGCTGTTGCTATCTATTCATAATGCACTGATTTAAGTGCCAAAAAAAAAGTACAAATAAACAAAATAAAGAGGTGGCTGAAATACACAGACCTCAAGAACTGCTAATCTTTATTAGCTCACTGCTTGCAAGATGTATGATAACAACCTAGATTAGCAGGTGCTATTGTTTCAAAATAAACATGTACTCTATATTTAGTTTGTTTTCCTACAGAAGGTTAAACAGCCATTTTCTATATAAATGAATGACTATACCTAGGTTATAATTGATAGCTTGGGCTTTGTATGAAATTGTCTTTCTAGTGTTCATCACAGATTGTTTCAAATGCATAATAGATGAATAAATTGTTGCCATCAATACTAATGGAGTTAAATCTAAAAAATGTTCACCTATTGTAGATCACTTTTCTTAAATGACCATAAGATGCCAACAACTTTAACAACTTCCATTTACTTTATCAATTAAGAATGAGAAATAACTTCTTACACACAGGACTCGTAGAACAAGGCACATCACAGTAAGCTCTGTATCTCTCTTTCCATAAGGAAAACCTATCCAGAGTGCCTATGGTTATGGAGCTACTGCTTTCTTTGACATAACACTTTTCAAATGAGAAGTCCCCAGCCCACTCCAAACAGGTCCAGAACCCCCCCCCCAGTAACTTTTTACATTTGCACACTTTGTACACTTGCACAGTCCAGTAACTTTATACACTTGCTGCAAATTACACCAACAACATAAACCCATACTGCACAGTAAAGAAATAAAACAAACAAAAAAGCCCCACATGAATAGACAAATAAATAAATAAATAAATAAATAAATCCAAACAGCCAATTAAAACATGAAGCAATGCATGGCTTGAAATGCTGGGTACAAGGTCACAGCCCAGGGATGTGGGCATGGGTGTTGTTTGCTGCTGCTGCTGTGTAACTCTGGGTTCCAGGTGTGCCTGAGCAATCCAGCAGCTACCTGGCTACTGCATGGCTGTGGAGAACTGTCTCACTTGACTTGAAGAGCAGAACCAAGGAAAATCATACTTAGATTGAAAGATTATTTTCAAAAGAAAGAGAAAACATTCAGAGTATTTAAGGAGAGAGTGAAAAGCAGGGGATGACCCCCAGCCTGCAGAATAGCTTTTATGAGGCTGAACAATGTGTAATACCAATTTTTCCTGCTACCCCCCCTAAAATTAATATAATTTTGATTTTCTTTTTCAGAGATGTGACTAATGCAGCTCTGGCAGTACTTTTACTTACAGGCAGCCTTTACAAAATCATGACAATATTCTACAATATTCTATTCTATTAGTGTCTTCATATTTTGTCCACACCTAACTATCCTGATTACTTCAAAAATGTAACTCAGGAAGAATTTTTAAAAATGTCCACATTTTAGTTGTACTGGACTCAGCAACATGCCCAGGACATGGGCCAGATAATGGGTGAATGCTTCTGAAGAGAGCCTAATTCTTCAAGCCCAGCATAATGAGCCAGTTTACTCTGGGCACAAATATTCTGATCACTCCCCTCCATCATCCTCCTCTTTGTTTCTCACTGCCTAGCAGATATACCACAATTTCAGGCCTCAGCTCTTCACACCCATTTCTCTTTACTGCCACAAAGGAGGCTTGGATAACTCTTTCTGTTCCAGACACCCTGATATCATCAACAGCTCAATGCAGTAAGACTTTCTCTAAAACTGGAGTGGAGGCAAGAACCTTTGCATGGAATATTATTACTCTGGAAGGGCAAATCAGGTCTTACCCCATTACAGGTAAGAGAAAAGAATTTAGAGTGCAGAATCATCTAGATTTCAAAATAAATGGTCCCGAGACAAGATTGCAAAAGGCAATCAAGTTTAAGAAAACAATTAAGAGATTACTACTCTGCTGCTGTTGCCATGAAGAATAAATCCAAAGTTCAGAGAAATTCAGAGAAATTGATTGTGTCTTCAACCTGCACAACACTGCATACCATATGGGAATTGGCTTGCATGCAGATTAAAAAATGGATCTTTTAGCACATAGCTCAAAACTAGGGCTTCTGAAAGGGTTTAATCAAAAGAGTTGTATATATATTTTGAGGTGATACATACATACATACATACATACATTTAACCAGCAAGTTGATCCCCAAAATTTAGCTTAAACAGCTTCCATGGCTCATAAAACAAAATATTTTTCATATAGTATATATGAAATATGGTTTGGTACAGGAGAGCAATTCCAATGCTTCTTTACTGATGTGCCTTCACAATTTGTGCTGGTATAAATTCTCCCCAGAGGCAAGGCCAAGGATCACTGCATATCATCTTGTCAAGTTATTCTGTTTTAGGATAAAATGAAGGGGGTGAAAGAGGATGTGCAAAAAGACACTGTTTGCTATGCAAACATTTCAGAATATTTTCTGTAAGATTTGAAAAGAGGATGGAAGAGACAAGGTGTCATTGTTCTGAAAGTGGGTATTTATACACCAGCCCAGAAAACAAAAAGCAGGAGATGATGGAACACTAAGTGAGCAGCTAAGAAAATCAAACAATCAGTCAAACCAAGGACAGGTGAATCTCAGAGCAGACTTGTCATTCTTTGTAATTCTGAAAAGATCAAAGAATGTATTTAAACGTGAAACAAATCAGAACTAAAATTTGAACCGAAGTGGGTGGATTCTGTGCTTACAATTTGGTTGGAACTCCACTGTATCATTTTTGACAAAAGCAGTGGTTTAACATCACAGAAAACCAGGATATCTCATAGAAATCATACAAAAAGAGTACAAAGGACACACTTTAGGTAAGGAAAAGCACTGCTAAACAGAATCCCTTCCCCAGCAGACCCAACGCCACGACCAGAGGCGGTCACAGACCCTGCCACCCCAAGAGCCAAGAAGTGGGGACAGTTTTCCACAGCACCACGGGGCAGGGTTACCTATCTACATGTCGGCTAACAGTTTGCTTAAAGGCAGCCACAGCTGCCCCCGGGTCCAGCAGAGGCCCTCTCTTGTACATCGTGTTACTGAATGCATACCCATCCGCCGGGGGGTAGTCGGGAACGCCAGGAGGCTGCAAGACACAAAGGGAACAAAAAGAGGATGGATTAGTGCCATCCTCCCCTGAGCTCCATCCAGCCCCACCAGGGGCCCTGCCAGCATTCCCCCATGTCACCATCAGATTTTCTGAAAAATCCTCTTTGCCCAGGATTTTCTCCTGGGAAGCTTAGAAGCCTCAGAGAAAAATGAAAACAATATTGTCTCATTTGCTTCTCCTATGTCTGGCTGCTTTGGGATGTGGTTTGGACATTCTTTACCAACTGGTCATTGTTTGAGTGGTTTCATGTGAATTGTTTTAACTTAATTGCCAATCATGGTCAGGCTGTGTCAGGACTCTGGAAGGAGTCACAAGTTTTTCATTATCATTCTTGTTAAGCTTCTGTCTGTATCCTTTCTCTATTCTTTAGTATAGTTTAGTATAGCATAATGTAATGTAATGTAATGTAATGTAATATAATATAATATAATATAATATAATAATATCATATATATCATATCATATATTAGCCTTCTAAGAACATGGAGTCAGATTCAATCATTTCCTCCTTCATCCTGGGGACCCAGCAAATACCACACCCCCATCCTCAGGTGCTCACGGTTCTGCCATGAAAAGTTAATAACTTCTGCGTTTCAAGTTGGTAAACGTGGAGATCAAAAGGATGAGAATAAAAGAATTTCTACCCCGAGTCTGCATTAATATTGTAGTGGATGCTCTGGAGAAGAACAGATCTCTGGAGCAAGGGCTGTGTCATCTCTCAGCTGTCACCACAGCAACACAACTTATAAACAATGGCTGAGCTGCTTTAAAATACCCTGCACAGAAAAACTGCTCTGAACTTATGTTCTGGACGTACAACTCAAGCCACAGAGCTCTAGGCCAGCCAACAGTAAGTGTGTGGATAAATGAAGGAAAATCATCACTCTATTGCAAGACCTCATTCATGTCACACCCTCACTGAATATGGCTATAGTCCATGCAAAAATGCAAAAAATGAGTAATAGTTAATATCATTATGGATTTTAATTAGGGAAAATAATCATACTTTATCACAAGCACATATGTGATGTGATACACATTTCTGCAGTAACTTACCTCACTGGATAGTCTTTTCATCTCTTGCTTCCTCTGTTGCTCTGCCACATTTGCCACAGACTCAGCCAAATGGTTGAGATCCTGCTCCTTTGGAGCTCCCATGAAGTTCAGCAAAGGAGGCTCCCAACCATTCCTGAAACGGGGCACATACGGGGGGATGAAATGGTCTTTCGGCCATTCAGTTCTGTGGGAAAAGCAAATCAGAAATCTGTGTCAAGGGCCACACAAATGCTGGTTTAATAAGGTCCAATTTATAGAAATTGAAGTGCTTCAGAATTTTTATTAGCATAGAAGAGAGGCTGGGATTGCAGTAGAGGCAGAATCATGCTAGAACAGGGAGGATCAGCAGAACACATTTATTTACCTCAGCTATCCTCCCTGCAGTGCCCTGCACTTTGCTGCTTCTGTAAGGACACATCAGTGCTAAAACACAGCAAACTTCTGCCTTACAGCAAAGATGGGTAGTAGAAGAATCAATCAAAACAAATCTAGGACTTTTTTTAATGGTGAGACATGGGGGGAAATATTGCAATGCTCTATTTGTGTGGAAGCACCAACAGAAGACTGCAGAGAAACAGCAGGCTTTGCAAGAACATGTGAAAGCTGGTATGAAGCATGGAAGCCTAGGGGGTCTAGCTACACCAAAACCAAAAAAAAACAAACAATAGATTTACAGATATAAACCCTACATGCTCCAAGACACAAGAACTATCATCACATCGGCTGTTTTATGGTCCAGATTGATCTTTATAAAATACTGTACTACTTTTCAGAGTTCCACTAGCATTCTCTTTTGTAATACTAAGCACCTAAATTAAAGCTTTTCTGCTCTGCCTTTGCATTACACATAACACTCTGTCCCACAATATAAAGTTAACACTCTGTCCCACAATATAAACTGCTGTGTCTTCAGAGTAAAGCAGAAACAGGAATGTACATTGCAATCTTTTAACAGGCTCGTTGCTGACACTGCCCAAAATCAAGGGATGAATGTGCCAGTCACATGAGCAGTCAGCATTTCCCAGCCTGTTAGGGCTGGTCAGTAATCCCTGATTTTATCATTCCCCTCTCCTGCTACATCCCACCCCAGGGTACCTCTGGATACTGAAATCAATCTGACCATCAATTTTAATCTACACAAATCAGCCAACTACATTTTAATTGCTTCATTCTTCACTACCAAAGACCAGCCATTTCTCTTTCCATTTCCCTTTTTTCAGGATGGACTAAACAAATGGAGTAGTTCCCAAGACAAGGAGCCCGTTGCTTTCCCAGTGATCCGTTTTCCCTGCACGGGGCTCGAATGCTATGAGGCCATTTCCACTCCTCCCATGCAGCCTTCCTTACACTCTACAGCTTTGAATCAACCAAATAATTAATAAAATAATTAATAAAAACAAAATCCATCTGGTAGACATTTGTGTTCCAATTTGAAATTCAAAAGCAAGGATGAAAAGACACAAGAAACATTTCCAGCCCAAGTAATTGCCTACTTCATCATCATCAAATGTACTTATGTACCACAGATTACAGAGTCAAAATGAACTATGTTAATTTAAGTTTCTTCTTTTGCATGTTCAATTCACCAAATTTCAAACTACAGGATAACTTTCAACCCAACAAATAAGAAGTTAACTTCTATTTCTTCAAATAAAGAAGTTAACTTTCAACTGAGATAAATCATAACAGTGAATCCATTAAATGCAATGCATAAGGTATGCATATGTGGCACAGTTCAGTCAATAAATATTTTTTTATAATTACAAACATTTTTATAGCATTATGATGCATTTCAAGAACTAAAGACATTTCAAATTTTTACCTTTTAATAATTTATGGAAATTGAAAACAGACATTTGTAGTTATTGTTTAATATTTTGTCACTCTTTATTGCATGTTCAAATCGTTTTTTAATGAAGTCCAGATAGATGGGCTGGAAAAATAATGGTGAAAATAACTGGAAAGGGACAGTTCAGAAAAAGATACTCAAGAAGGTTATGTCAAGAGGTTCTGGATACCACTGACCAAAAAAAAAAAAAATAAAATTCTCTCTGCATTTTGTCTCTCCTTGAGATCCAAAATCCCAGTGAAGCTAAAGAGTTCCTTTCCAAAACCCTCAACGAACAGCTCTCAAGAGTCCAAATCCTAACAAAGTTATATTGAATTTATTAGGGGCTGGATAACCTGGTTAAGTCCATGTTGATAAACTTTCAGAGAAAATTTAGAGAAAATAAAAAAAAAATTAGAAAAAAATTCTAAAAAAAATTCTAAAAAAAAATCTAAAAAATTTAGAAAAAAATTAGAAAAAATCTGAAGATTCTCTAAAACCTGAGTGTTTTTTCTCACCTGGCTTTGGTCCATGAGTCCCCCAGGGACATCCACAGCTGTCCCTCCTCGCTGGTGACGGTGTACCTCAGGAAGTCTATGGTGTCTTTTGTCAGCAGGGGGCTGAGCACTGTGCTGGCAAGCTCTGGCCCTCCTGTTGTCTGCACCACCTAAATCCAAGGATTAAAATAATGCCAGGAACACACACGTTGTCAATAAGGAGGTGACTGTGAATTTGTGTTACCTACAGTGCTGCTAGGAAACTGTCATTACTCATAAAAACATCCCCCAGAAGTAAAAACCTCTCTGAGAATCTAACAGTGTTTCTTGATGTCACATAAATTAAATAAATTATTTATTGCTGGAGAGCTGTTGTTCTGGTCACCAACCATTTTTTGTTCAGACCCACTCTGGATAATGTTATCTTTGCTTTACTTATCAAAGCCTCACATATTTCCATTAAATATGCTTCTAACTCTCCTCCTGCATTATGTAGAAAGCCTAAATTTTTTATTGCTAGTTAAAAATTGTAATGACAAAGTGTAACACAAGGCTAAAGATTAATTAAATAAATACATCTAATAGAAAGGAAAAGATGCAGAAAAGGATATAAATTATTTCCTAAAGAAAACCTCATCCTGAGATAGAAATATTTCTCCTTCTTGTCCAAGGACACAACATTTCAATCTTGTTATCATTGAAAAGTTTACAGTGCATATAAATACAAGAGTTCTGAAGGGAAACACTTAGAAAACTGTAAAACCTTACCATATGTAGTGGGGTAAAGAGAAAATGGACCAGATCAGCTGCACTAGGATTCTGGATATGGAACTTCAACTTGGCCTGTAAGAATCAAAGAAATAGTACATTTTAAGAAGCATTTACCTGTTAAGACAATAAATACTTCACATAAGAATGGCCATGGTACTCCTAAGCCCAGTGCTTGGCCTCCAACAAGTGTAAGTGCTCATCCATCCCATTGCTCTTGAGTCCATGCATATTTTAGCACCTATTGTGCAAAAAGTACAACTAAATTGTCCTTCTCCATTCACTTTTTCTAGCAATGTTCATAACCATTTACAGACTCATTACATTATTCCTGAATCTGGTCTTTTCCAAGCTGAAGTAATTCCTTCAAGCATTCTTGTCCACCCTGGACCTTCTTCAATTATGCTATACTGCCAAATATATCAGGCCAGGTAACATAATGGCATATTGTTAATGTTCTGTTGTCTATTTTTCCCTGATGCCTTTTATCATTTGCTTGGCTGAACACACTGAACACAGACGTCTGTCTCTCAGGAATCTCTGTTAAATCAACATTTTGCTCTGATTTATTTTATATATGAGATTTTTTTCCTTGCCAGTCCATGACTATTACATCTATTAATAGTGAATTTCATCTACCACTTTATTGTTATAATAAAATCTTTCTATGAAAAACCTCTGAGATCATCAAATCCAACCTTTGACCAAACACCATCATTAAAAAAATATTCTAAAACCCCCATACCATAAAAATTCACTGATAAAACTTCTCGTAGAATTTCTTTTATCTACTAATCACCCATTGGCTTTGTGGGCTCCAGAAATAAGAAGACCAAATGTGCTTTAAAGAGCTGTAGTAGTTTCTATTGCATCTTGCCATCTGTTCTCAAACTGCTTTTGGCTGCCCTTATTCTGCTTTTACATCCAACTGTCCCTCCAAATGAAGAAAGGAGGAGGATGTGTTTTTGCTTCTAATAACTTCCTAAACATTATTCCTCAGCCATAACAACCCAGTCCCTGTCTATCTAGAGATCTTTGACAGATGGCAGGCATTTCCAGAAGCTTCCAGCATGAGGTTTTAAAATAATTTCCATTCTACTTGAAGATTTTATTCTTCTAGCTACTCCTTTTCTTTTTAAACCAGATTCTTCATTTTATACAGTTCTCCTTGCCGGACATAAAGCACAAATTTCAGGCTTTTGTTGCTCCTGCAAATGCAGATGCTGAAGTAAAGAATTGTTAAAGCATTGTTAAAGCATTGTCACAGCACAACTGCTCAAAAGCAACACCAGAACCAAGTCCCAGGTTGCTGAGCACCAAAACAAGAGCTGTGACTTCTTCTGCATAGAAGAGAAAGATTCAAAGATGCACAGATTTTTCTTGAGTAAAAAAAATAAACTTAAATGCAGAATGTAGCAAAAAGAATGGAAAAAAACCCCTGGACATTATATCTTTTACTGAGAAGGATGAGCATGTTCCAGGATACTCATCCTCCCCCAAACCAGCAATTCCTTAAGGTCAGAACCACAACACTTGATGTAGCTTTTATTTTTTTAAAGATATTTTTAACATGTCCAAATATTTCCTACAGCCCTGCAATCAGAATTCATTCCCCAGGAGGAAGAAAGGAGCTGATTTGAGTCAGTGAATTCAAGAGCAGCTTTCCCCCCTGGCACAGCAATGGGAAGGGACAGGCTGTGTCTGACAGCAAATGCTGTGAGGGTGTCCCATGCGCTGAGGAAACTCCCACATGCAGAAGAGGAGATGCCAGCAGAAGGCTCTTGAATTATCATCTCTGCTTATTGAGAACCTCTAAAGAGACAAATTTGTTGGATGGAACATTCTGAGGCCACAAGGTCCAGGGTAATGATGGCAACCAGCACAGCTAGTCTGATGGGCATGGCTGAGTAAAATCAAATTAAGGCCACAGCTGGTGATGCTGGCAGACACACAAGAGAGCTGTGAGGCCCCACAGACCTCCCCAGGAATCCCTGCGTGACTCAAAATCAAATTTCCCAAGTCAAAGGCTTTAAAGAACCAGGAAAGGGAGAAACACCATGATGCCGAACACCAAAAATGCTCATCAATTCAATGTGTAGATAAGCTGAGCAGCAGCATCCCAAAGCTCAGAGGCCAAGCTAGCCCACAGGTGGCCAGCCCTGGTCTAACCTCACATCCCAGACTGGCTGATATCACTTACCAGGAGATTGAAGCCATGCTTGAACTTTTGGAAGCAGTCAACAAATTCATCTGGAGGTGGTGGCTTTGCACGGAGAGTAAGAACACCCTCTGATGAAAAAAAGATTTTTATACGCCCATTCATATGTCTATAGCTTCCATAAACATTCCAGATATAGCAAACAACAAAATAATAAATTTGCCATCTTAGAGAATTTTGTAAATATAGAACCAAGGCAGGAGCATTTCTGTGGTCACATCTCTAATTAGCCATTCCCCAATGATTTCAAGCAATTAATTTTCATAGATTTCCCTCTAAGCTTCTCCTGCACAGGAACTTTTGTGCTCAAATTGAGAGAAAATTGCCAAACTGATTAAGAAAAACCACAGAAAAAGACATTTCCTAGCTCCTTCAATGATCCTGAGAGAAACAGAACTGTGCGCAGTACAAACTCTTACCTCCAGGTCCTTTCTTTTTACTTTTTTTAGTTTTCTTCCTCTTTGAAAGTTCAGCAAATGCTTCAGCAGCTTTTTGCAGTTTGGTAACAAAATACTCTATGTCATCCAAAATATGGTTCAGAATTTGCTGTGGGAGAAAAGAAAAGTAAAATTAAAATTTACATAATCTATAGCAGAAATACTCCAGGAATTGAAATGTCCAGACTCCCAGACACCAACAGCTTCCTTAGAACAAAATCCATGCTGGAACATTCCATATTTAGATTCTTTGTGCTTTTAAATTTTTAAATACAGTTCTTAAATACCTGTAAAGTACTTTAAATTTTAATTTTTTTTTAAATTAGTAGGCCCGCTGGAAGTTTTTTAATTATGTTTAACAAGATAGTTCAGCTCAGACTGCAATTACACAATTTACTTCCACATTACATTTTTGCTGAGACCACATGAAAAAAAATTGAAATTATTTGAATGGGCAGCATTTTCATAAAGAGTATAACTTCATAATCTCTATAACTTCATAATCTCCTTTTGTACTGAGTATTAAACTATTTGGTGAAGCTCTCTATAAATTAAGCTGTTTGCGGAGAAGTGCTCTTTGAAGAATTGATTTCAAAGAGTAACTGGAGAAGAATGAATGAAGCCCAGGGGAAAACACAAAGACACCAATCCATCAGGTCCCAACAAGCTTTTCTCAGGACCCTCTGGTGTTGCTGAGGACAACAGCAGAGTGGAGAAGTAGAAAGTTACAAACGACAGATGGGGCAATATTTGATCCAGCATATACCATAGAACATGCCCAATATTGTTGCTTATATGCATGAATGCTTTAAGTTGTAAATAAAAAGTGTCCACCTGTCTTCAGAAATGACCCATGTTCATTTTCCAGGTGTTACACATATCCAAGTCCTGCTAAATTGATGGAATTTTTTATCCTTACATAGTTTGCTGAAGTCAGTCTACTTAAAAAATTATCATTTATACTTCCATCTCTTCACAGCAGAAAAATTGTAATCAACATTCAGTTTATTTTTCTTTCCTTTTAAAAAAGAATCTTAAGGAAAGAAACTGCCACCTGTTCATTTTAGATCTACCCCAACAAGCAGAAGCTGCTTGGAAAGCTTTTCTCCGTAACTGAATTTCCCATGTGGAGAAAAGTTTCCCCACAAAGCAGAGCTGCAAAATCTCACAGGCATGAAGCAGCACCATTTGTAGCTCCTCACTTACAACATCTCTGTCAATCCTGGCTGCTATCATCTCTGCTGTTTCTTCCTGCTCGTGGTATTGTCTGTGCTTTTCATCTGCAAAGAGGGGAGAACAGAATAAGACATGCATAAATGTGGGGTTAGTTATATTAGTATATAACAATTTCTATATAGTTTAGGCTTTGAATTACACTACTTTAAAAAAAAGAGGGACAAGACTCTGCCATTGCCTTTGCAAGGACTTCACACAAGCTGAAAATTTTGTACCCTAATGCCTGATCATGTCCAGGCTCACAAAAAAAGCTCTGTATCTGCTTTCAGTCTACTTAACTGCATAAATGAAGTTAACTGCAGGAATATTTTAAATTTAAAAAAAATTAATTCAAAGTGGCAGATTATAAATACAATACCATTAGGAATCATCCCGTTTTGCAAAATATGCTGAATGCTGCTCCAGTAGAAGCAAGCAAGAAAGAGTGCAGTGGCTTTGAAAACAATTCTAATGTAAAAAGTTATTAGCAAAAAGGGATGCCAGAAAAAAAAAAGAGTGGTGTGATAGAAGTGGTATTTCCAAATAACAGTGCCCAGAGTCAGTGACTCTTTTTGAAAATAACAGGGGTGAATTATTTAAGGAATTATAAGTTTTGCATTTTTAACTCACACCAAGTACTGCACTGCATTTGTGAGCAGGCAGGATTTCAGTAAATACATTTTAGAAAAGATCCACCTGAACGGAACAAAAGGAAGTGCAGGGACTCAGATCCACAACTGCTCCAACAAGACACCAAACTAATAAAACTTTTCTGATGTGAGACCTCAAGCAGAAGAACAAGACAACCTTTACTCAAAACAGATGTATGTAGGTACATAGATTAAATAATTCTTAACATTTCAGATTTCCCTGCACATTTGTAGTTGTTTTCTTTGCATAGTTGTGTACTTTGTTAAGTGATATAATTTAATAAAACAAAAATTATAAGGAATCCAAGGTCTTTTAATGGTACAGTCTTAATATCTATTGTTAAAAGAACCCAAGCAAACAAACTAAAAAAGGCTTCATCTTAAGCTTTTTGATCTGTTTTATAGAAGGAACTTTATTCTTTCTAAAGAACTTTTATTTTAAAGAAATTTGATAGAAATGTTTTTATATCCCTTAGGGACATAGAACAAAATACTCTAGGTCTTTTAGAGTATTTTACATCCCTTAGGGATGTAAAAAAAAAAACACAAACAACCATCAAACAGAAATATCCCAACCCATTAAGGAATGTTAAAATTACAGCATTTCCTAGTTAAGGCTTTAAAAAAAAAACCAAAAACCAAAAACCAGAACAAACTAATTAGCCAAAGGAGCCATTATAAAGATAAATGCAATATAAATAAATAATTATGATCTCAAGTCCTTTTCTCCATTATTATAATTTTTAATTGTCCAAAATACCTGGCCCTACTACTGAGGATAGCATCATTAGATTACTGCCTTACTGTTACCACATTCACTAAGAAGCCCAGGTCAAAATCTGGAACCCTCACTCAGCACAAGCAAAAACAGCTCTGAACAGGGATCCAGAAAATGGGTAAATGCAAGGAAATGACAGATCAGATCATGACAGATCTTTGTCCCCAGATCAGGCAGCAGTGGCTTGGGGCATCTCAAACTCCGCTGGGAAAATCTGCTCGCAGCGAGGGCAGAGGGCTGACCTTGCCCAACCACTTCTGCCATCGTGAGCGTGGCCTTTCCAAACTCCTTCTGTTGCTAGCAAGCACCATAAACACCCACTGCAGGCCCCTTTGTGCGCGGCACAGCCCCAGGAATACTCACAGTCCCCCTGCTCCGAGGCCCACGCCGACCACGCTGCCACGCGGCTCCGCACGTCCACCTGCGTGATGGTCCCGGGGGGCACGGGGGCAGGGGCCCGGGGCGGCGGGGGGATGGCACTGTCAGCTTTGGAGATCATCCTAGGGGACAGGAGAGAGCCCACGAGTGACACTGGAAGGGTAAAAGTTCTGTGCTCCAGTGCTAGGTCAGAGGAAATGAGGAGGCCTCACAAGGACTGCGCACCACGCGATGGGCTTGCCAAGTAAGCAGCCAGAGGTGTAAATGTGTTAAACTCCAGACCGTGATGTGCAAATATGTTAAACACAGCACAAAACCACTTCACCAGGGAGTGAGCAAATCTTTGTCACCTGGGAAGTCCCCAAGCAGTGCCAAAGAACACGAGGAGACCAGCCAGCTCTCACAGATAAATTCAGGGCCTTGGCATTATTGGGTGGCATTTTTACCACTGCAGTTGTAAGGGTGGGACTTGTCTTTTGTATGAGAGGAAATTGGAAGGTTTGGAGCTGCCTTTCAGCCATCACAAATCAAGTATCTGGTCCCCTAAGTCTGGCCAATTGTCAACCACCTTTTGCTCAATACCCTGCCAACAAAACCAAGTTCACTGGCTGATTTGTTTTCTAACAGGGGCCTGTTCATCCTCTCTCAATACAAACATATCAATATCATGGATTGCACTACCTGCAATTTTCCAGTTCTTAGTGTAGTTTTAAATGCTGTAAGAAAAGAGGACTTTGTATTCATTCTGCAGTCTGTTGATACCAGCAGACAAAAAAACTCACAGTAGCTCCTGTCATGTATATCCTCCATTCCTTTCCCAGAGCTCTATTTAAAAACTAGTTCTTCACCTTAAATTCACCTTTTATAAACCCAGCTCGTTCACAGCATTCAACAACAAGACCACAAAACATCAAATGCTGTTTGGTCTTTGAACAGCTAATAGTAGTAGTAGTAGCAGTACTAGTACTAGTAGTAATAATAATAGTAATATAATAACAATAATAATGATGATAATAAATGATCATAATAAATAATAATAAATAATAATTTTTAAAGTTTAAATTTGAATAAATAAATACATAAATTTCTTTTGCCTTTCCTTCCTCCAGTCCCCTTTCATTCATCAACAACCTTGCAGCACCTCTGTGATGCCTCAGAGGCTCAGTGAGGCAGGAGGGTCCCTCCCTCCCTGTGACCCAAACCCTGCAGGCACATGAGCCAACAAGGAGGAGCCAGCACTCAGCTGCCACCCACGTTTGACCTCTGGGCCTCACAGCCCTCAGAGATTGATATCTCAGATTATTTGTCCCAACAGATGTACTGACCTACATTCTTTTCCCAATTAAATCTCATTAGTTTCCCAGCACGTCCAATGCGTTTGAGTCCCTCTGGATTGCCTCTCAGTGCTTCTACCTGGTTTGCAATAGTGCCACAAATAGTAAAGTCTATTTATTTAATTTTAAACCTGCAAACAGAGTTAGACACAATTCAGGGTCTCTTTTGTTTTCCTAGGAGTGCCCCTTGCTATAGGAAATATTTGTAAGTTGCACATCAGAATTTAACAGGTATCCAGAACTATTATACATTCATTCTAATTTCTGTCCAGCAGAGACTTCTCTATCTGAGCACAATTATTGCTGAGAGATACTATCAGCATCAGCTACACACTGAATTTCTAACAAGCTACTACCATCACCATTCAGTTTCTGATATATTTGTGCCTTTGCTTTTATGCCTCTGTTTGCTACCTCTCATTCCTGTATTAATCCTCTCTGAACCAAACAGATTCTTTCCCTCACATTTTCCAACTGGCAGAGAAGATTTTGCTACCAGGGAAACAAGAAGTCTTCAGCATCATTAAACAGGCAGGCAGGAAGATTATTCAATCTTCGGTTGCTGTTTTATTTAACATCTTCAGATCCCAAAACCTTTTAGCATAATATTATTTACTTGGAGATATGGGGAATTTCTGGTTTTTAATTTAAATTCTGAACTAGTTGACCCACATGCAGAGCTGAGACATGCAAAGCCATTCTCTGGCAAGTGGAATTGCTCTCAGCTGTTCCCATCACTAAGGTGGAATTGGGAAAGGTAAGACTGACATTATAAATTGAACAGAACATGAGAAAATTATTAAAGCAAGATATGGCTTTAATACACATGGCTTTAAAAGTATATTATTAGCTAGAAGGAAAAAAGCTGAAGCCCCCCACAAAACCCCAAAAGACAGCAGGCAGACCTGAAGAGCTTCTGACAGCTGTCACAATGATAATCCTATATACTGCCAAGGAGTTGGATTTTTACCTCAGTGTCTCAAGCCTCTTCTTTTGCTTCCCACTTTTGCTGTCACTGATTGCACTTTCAATATCTTCATGAATAAGGGTAGCCTAAGGAGACATCAGGAGCAGGAAACATCAGGAATCAGCTACTCTTTGAAATAAATATCTCACCTTTAGACAGATAATACCTGATCAAATCCCGTTTATTTAAAAGCACTGGGACAAATTATTTTACGCATAAACCATGAAAAAGAAGAGAATAAAATCTGAGAGTTGGTATTTTTGTCACTACTCCAGCCTCAAGCATTATCATCACACAAGAACCTAATCTAGACACCAAATTTGTCTAACAGCTGTAATTATCTCAAGTCAACCACTATTGCATAAGCTTTTTCCCTCAAAAATATGTAATTTTTGGTTGTCTCAAGTATTTTGTTTGTCTCAGACTATAAAAAGAAAATCTACTAAATATAGAAGCAGCAAAACTACTATAGATGGCAGCATTAAGAAAGTAACTTGTCATGGTTCAATTTCCTTTCAGAAATAATGACAGCCTCCAATTTCTCTTTGATGTGACAGAAGATGAATTTCTCAGAAGATTCCCTGATCTGTACCTTCCTCCCACTCCACAAGTGCAGCCTGCCTCCACCAGTGGCCCCACAAGTGAAATTTTGATGCACGTCTAAAGTATTATTTTAATAGATCTTGCATTAAATAGGTCATGGCTTCTCACAGGATTTAGAATGCTCTGTTACATGTCTTCAGCTGACAAATTAATTTCCTGCAAAGGCTGTCAAAGCCCAAATCTGTCAGTGTCTGGCTCACTCTGCAAGGACCATGTCTTTCCCAGCACCCTCACCATGCAGAAGTGTGTACCTTTTTGGGAGGAATAATGTGACTTCTGCTAGGACCAGAAGACATTGCTGAATTTAGGATTCCAGGGGATTACAGGACTTTTCAGGCTATAATGGACGGCACTACAGAATAGTTAGGATATTTCAAGCTTAAAAGAATTAATAGAAAACAAAAACTTTAGGGGACCAGAGTAACTTAAACCCAAAAGAAGTCCATTAATCCAACACTCTTGGTATTTATTTATTATTTAATTTTGTTTCTTGTTTATAAAATGTCAGAATGCCCCAAATAGTATTGATTTTAACTATTTTTTATTGCAGAGGCTCCTGAGGCTGTTTGTAACTTCAAACAAAAGCAGGGAAAAGCCAACAGAGAAAGACCTAAACTTTCAAAACCAGAAAACTTTCATGGGTAAGAAAAAAACCCCAGGGTATGGCCACAGAATCAAACAATACTTCAGAACAAAGGGAGATACTGGACTTCCAAATCATGTCTGTATTCTGTATTTTTACAGAGTTTATTTTATAGAGTCTGTCCTCTATATTTTTATATCTACACAGAGGAACAAGTTCAAAAATGAAGAGAGACCAACTGTACACATTGAGAAGCTGGGTCCAAAAGGGATCCCTGCACTATTTAACACAACAATCCCTGAATTTCTGACAGGATCCCACTTTCCTTTAAACCAGCAAATTCTGTGCAACAAATCACACAATGACTAATCATCCTCACACCACTCTCACCATGCTAATTCCAAAACTGTTCCACAGTGTGATTAAAAATCTGTTGTTTCAAGACAATAATACAAACTACTACAAAGGAATTAAGAAATCCCCATGAAATGATCAACTGGAATTACAGAGAGTAACTAACAGAATTAAAATTTATAACCTCAGAAACAAAGAAGTATTTCAGAATACATTAAAATAAATAATTTACACTTGAAGGCAATATTTTCATCAGAGACAAGCAATATCTTTCCTTGTTTTGCCCCTCCTGCAAGGAATATTTTCCCTTTCAAGATCTCTCCAGCAGAGCAGAGATGCAGAGATGTGAGAATGTAGAGAATGTTTAATTGCTCAAAAAGAACAGAAAGAGCAGGTAAGACTCAGGGCTCAGATGAGCTTTTTGCAGATTGTAAAATAAATTTGAGATAACTCAAATTATTTTACACCACTTTTGTCAGAAGTGTAAAGGCAAACCATAGATATTTTCCAGAGCTTTATACGTTTGCAAAGCCAAATTAGCAGTACAGAGTCCAAGAACCAATATTTACAGTAAAGATATATTTGAACATGCACTGAGGAGTCAGCTTAAATATTAGATTACTCCTTTGCAATACATATTACACTACATTTACTAACATACTGTAAGTAGTGCTGATAAAGAATTATTTTCTAAGAATTAACTCATCTTTATCCACTGTGCTGGTCAATTCATACAATCTCCCCTATTCAAATAAGTCATAGCAGATCTTCACTATTATCTTACCTTAATTTCATCACACTGGAAAAGATGCAAATCAGGCTTGTTTTGGGTTGGTTCTTTACATATTAATGCAAGAATTGAGTTGTAATTGCACGCATTCATCACAGCTTGGCAATGCTGAATTGTGCTTAAAGGAAAATTCTCCAGTTCATTCTATCAGAAGAGGGGAAAAAAAGAAAAAAACACAAAATGCCACTTTACTATACAGTGTCCTGATCTCAGAAAAGCTGCATGAGCAAAAAAGGGAAAGTGATAATAAGCTAATTAAAATCCTCAGTCTCACATACATCGTTTTTCTGCTCGCTCCCTTCTCCTCTCTCTCTGAAAATGAGACTGTCACTCACAGATCCTACCTTTGATTCCAAGTCCACCAAGCTGACAGCTTTGTCATCCACTTGAAGAATCATGTCTTGAGTCCACACTTTGCCTTTGGCATCCAACAATTTCAGCTTCCTTATTCCATCATCCACTGTGATCATCGCCTCTTTGCGGTCCAGAACAAAGGTGGTCAAGTGCTGGTGAGTAAAATGTGCATTTAAAAGAAATTGTGATTGCAATTTTCCCTATTGTTCAGGAGTGCCAGTATTTAAATTGTCAGGGTGTAGCAGTGCAAATTATTCATGAGTAAAAGTGCCTTTGTATACGGCAGGACACATGAGGAAGGATGTTTAGTCCAAAATGTCATTTTAAGTCAACTTATTTTTGTGGCTTGCTTTTTGACACCCACTATCATTTCCTCACTACTCAAAGCAGTCAGATTTGAAGGCTCATTCTGACATCCTCCAGGTATCAAAGCTAGAATTAAACCACGAGTTTTAATTAGCTTTTTCAGGAGTGAAAATCTGTCTCTCTCCTGGCAAGCTGAATTCAGGGAGTGCCAGCAGAGGCTTCCCAGAGTCTCCCTGCCAGTGTAGCTCCATCCTCACCCTGACCTGGAGTGTCCTCATCTCCTCCAGAGCTGCCAGCAGCCTGCTGGTGGCAACCAGGATGGGCTTGCATCTGACTGGGATACCTTATGGATGGGCTGGTCACTTTTATGTGCAGCACAGAAGAAAACCGTAACAATTTTTGCTCACCATCAGCTTGGAGTATTCTCCAGACTCAATTAATGGCCTGGAAACTAAATAGTGCCTCACAAACTTCACCTCAGCTAGCTTCCCTGTCATTATGGCTGTGGCAATTTCTCCTTCAGCATGCCAATTGTGCAAGAAAACCCACAAAATTATTTCATTTTGTTCAGGCATAAATCCACCTTCACATTCTAATTGAAGATCTGGTAACACTCATTCAAGCTGAACCACATTTAATGTATGCCTGCATATCTGTCTTCTAAATAACTTTAAAAAACAAAAATAATACAAAAGGATTAACTGTGTTTTCTTCTATTACAGGATAACAGCACATGGTAATTACAGAGAAGAAAGTAGGTGTAAGCTGCATTTAATCAAAGTATTTAAAAGAAGTAAAATGAAACAAACACTGCACTGGCTGCTTACCCAGGAATGCTTAGATTCTAAATGCAAGTAGTAATTGTTATGCCAGTACAGGACCAAAACAGTTATGAAGAAAGCACACAAAATAGACAGGCAATTAAGACCAAATCAGGTATTCATTTGCAAACAGATTGTAGGACTGAAGCATTTGAAATAAGGAGTCTTCTGCATATGATCTCACAATTGATTATTTAAAACCCAGCAAAAAGGAGCTGAGGATCTGTGGTGTTTGCAAGACTTGACTTAAGCCATGACAGTGGTCTAATGGCAGCAGGAGAAAGATGGCATTTTAAGCCAAAGTAAGGCTCCAAAAGGAGGCACTGCATCCACAAGTGCTTAACAGGCTACACACAGGCACACAGGCCTTAGCCTGCTGAATATTTTAAATATGAGAGCAGCACGCAGTAATTCTGCAAAGCAGCTTAAGGCAGCAAGGCACACACTTTGCTCTTCACACTGGGGAAGACTCAGTGCAGGCACAGTATTTAATTCTGTATTTAACCACCACACACTCCACCCACTGGGACACTGAGGGGTTAATGCTCAGCACTTTATGAATATTCTAATATCTCTGCTGATTAGATGTGATCAGAGTATTAGCTTTAAATACCAAAGTGTCCCTTGCCAGCAGCACAGCCTTGTTCAGCCCTGCCTCATCTTTGCAAGGAGCCAGGTTCAGAGGCAGGGCAGCACAAGGTGTGGAATTGTTGCTCTGTTGAGGAGTCCTGTCTGCTTGCCAAACCACACACCACTTTGCACACATCCTTCCACATCCAGATTTCAGCTCACTGGGGCAAAGCTAGAGAATTTGAGACATTTCAATATAATCTGCTCTGAATTTGAGACATTTCAGTGTAATCTGCTCTGAAGTGACCCCAGGCTGGAGGGATATTTTGGAAGATGCATGTGCCTTGAAGCTTATATATCCTCAAAAAAAAAAAAAAAAACCATGTAGGCAAAAATAACCACATGTAACTGAGAGCTGTAATTGGTGTATCCCTCTCATCTCACCTCCACGTGGTACTGTGATGTTTCAGATATGCTGCTGACACTGTCTCGTGCATAATTCTTCCTTTGTTCTGCAGATGGGAGGAAAAGAAAGAATAATTATTCACTCAGTGCCTTATCCTGGTGTCTTGACTGCTTCTCAGAGACACTTTGGACAAGTTGTACACATGAGAAGAGGAGATAAGCTGTGGTTAATTTCTGTATTTCAGCAGAAAATTCCTCCACCCCCACATGGCCCAGCGCAAGGACCATTTTTACGTCAGCAATGTTAACAGGGAGCTGGTGGGTGCCCAAAAAAGCCATTTATCTCATCCAATGGGGCAGGACACTGGAGGGGAGCAGTGCTCTGACTGCAAACCCTGCCTTGGGAAGGCTGATTATCAAAATCTTTGCCTTGCCACTGTAGCAGCAGTATGATAACTAGCACTGGGCTCACTGTATCTGTATGAGCATCCTTGAAAGCAAAAGCACTTTCTGATATATACAAATAATTCTCATGCTAAATCTGCCAGAGGACAAAGGCACACACACAAAAAAAAGACCTGACATCCTTTATTTCTTCATGAGGTATTCAATTCATTGAATTGCTAATGTAGAAATAGGCATGGAAATATACATAAACACAGCAAAATATCTCAAAACAGAAATATTTTTCAGCTAACAAAACACAATGCTGCAAAACCAGAAACATTATGTGCCTTTTACTCTGTACAGTAGATTTACATTAAACCAGGAGAGGAAGGAAGGGGAAAAGTAAGATGAAGACAAAACACACACCCACACCACAAAATAATGAATTTAGATGAATACTAAAGAACACTTTTCAACTCTAGTGGAAAAAAACCGAATGCAACATTTGGAAGTTTTGGGGTTTTTTCACTACAACCACTTAAGTGCCTGATCTGGAAGACCAGGAGCTTTGTTGTGAAAAAGTCAGTAGGTGGCATGGCCAAGAGAGGTTTGGGAAACTATGGAAATTGGTAAATTTTTTTCTGTATTTCATTAAAAATCTCAATTTCTGATCATCAAGTAAAATAGGTGGTTTGATTTCTTTTCATATGATGAATATACAAAACATACATATGAAATACACCGATTTCAGCACATTTGGAGTAGTTGGAAACAAAATAAAAGTGATTTTGTTGACAGAAAGGTTAAGTTACTTTTTTGCAAAAAAAAAAAAAAAATCTAAATACTATGAACCATATGATCTGTGACATACAGAGATCTGCAGGAGGAGTCCATAAAAGTCCCCCTACAAATGTCCCTTCTGTGGCCAGGGCTCCTCCATGCAGGAATTCCAGGTGCAAAGACAGCAGTGCCCTCACCTTCAGACGTCACTCATGGAAGGAAGCATTTGTCACATTTTATAAACACACCATTCTCTCTTCCCTTCTCACTGATTTTCACAAAAAAACCAAATTTCTGAGATGCAGCACTGGCCTGAAGCCCCGCTCCCACGGTGACAAATGCCACTGAGGCAGCAGAGCCATCCTAATCCTGCACAGCAGCTGCTTACTTTGCTTCAGCAGGGGAAGGGTGCAGAGCAAGCAGCCAAATGCAAGGACAACACAAATGATCAGAATTTTTAGCCAGGCGTGTGAATATTTCAAAATAGGTATCTTGCTTTCATTATGCATTATTCTGAAATCCCAAGGCATGTAGGATACAGCCTTGGGATTTCAGCCTTGATCATTCCATCTGTATCTACTATTTCTGCTTTTGCAGCATGTTGCTGAAATGAGTTTTTCACTGACTGTCTCTTTAACCACAGCACACAAACATGCACACCTCAACAGCACAGCCAGTAAAGCAGGGCTGTCTGATTTGCTACCTTTCTTTTTTTGTTTGGATGATGATCTGAAGAAGTAAAGTCCATCTGTTCCTAATAAAACAAGGGGATTAAAAAGCAGTATCTAGTTTAATCCCATAGAATTATTTGCATCTCTAAGGGGATCAGTTAGCAGCCTTCTGCTGTGGACTGTAAGTGATACTTAAATACTGTCCAGTAAGAAAGAATATATGCTTTAAACAAAACAAGACAAACAAAAAAAATTACTAGTTTCAATAACAATGCACCAATACTCAGTTTTGAGTGTTGTCATACAAAAATGGAAGTTTTGTGCTATTGAATTAAACAAGCATCAGAAAGTTTACATCCACTGTAAAATTTGTAAATGCTGCAAACAGTAATAGTTGGAGCTGCTTTAAATAAAAAAGAAAGTCATATATATATATATATATATATATATATATATATATATATATACACATATAAAAGGCTCCAAAGGAATCAAAAAGCAGAGAGTAAATTAGGAAGAGGCTCCTTATTCTGCTTCTGTGTTAAAACAGGAATTTCAAAACCATTTGCAGCATGGATTAACAGATCCTCTTCCACAGAGCAGCTCAACACTCCCAGTAGGACAGGATGGAAAAATGTTGAACACACACTGTCATGGAGAGATTAAATGTGAATTTTATTAAAGTTCTTGTTACTATTACGTTGTAATTAACATCAACTTTAATAAAATTTACATTTAACAAAAGTCAATCCGTGTTTGTGGTAATAAATAAAAGTAGGGACACAAGAACTGAGATTCCACACTGAGAACAATTCATATTTACAAACTTATTTCTTTAAAGCAGGTGGAATGAGAATTAGAACCTGCTGGAGACCCAAGTTATCACTTAGAGCAGAGCACAACATTTCAGCTGGGACTGAAACACTGTTATAGACGATCTGGAGGTGGATTCTACAGCTGCACCCTGAAATTATTCACCCATCAAAATACATCTTCTAACACAAATCCTGGCATCAGGCAAAATTCTTTCATTGTTGGAAAGATTTGTCTTCAGCCTTTGTTTTCCAAAGCTTTTACAATCCAATGGTTCATAAGTGGGTCTCCTTTCCCTTACAGCTCCCTGAGACTTGTTTTTTTTTGTCTGTCTGGCATGAATCACACTGAAGGAAGAACAGTCCCCTCATGATAATATGAACATTACACAAAGAAAGAGAGAGAAAAAAAAGAAAAAAAAGGAAAGGCAATAAAAAGACTGGCAGCTAAAATGTCCTTGTCCCATGGCTTTTGCCAGCACCTCAAAACGAATCTTCAAGCTCTGCTTTCTCCTAGTGCCTGGCTCCTGTCCCAGATTCCACCTACAACCCTCCAAAAGTTCTCCCCTTGCCATTAGAAAGGACACAAACCCTTTTGCAGCCCCTCGTGCTGAAGTGCTCCACTGCCCTGAGCTCCTGGAAAAGCTGATGAAAGCCTGCACATCTGTTCTCTGTCCTCTCCAGAGGACACAAGGGACTGCTGCTCCTTCCTGCAGCACCTCTGTGTTTCCATTTCCCAATCAGAGAGATCTCAGCTGGTGACTCTCACAGCTTCTTTCGTCTGTATAAAACACTTTCTTTTCCTACAGAAGTGTCCATTGCCATTCTTCAGGAAATGCAGCTTCCATCTCTCAACTCTTTCACGTATCAAAGTGACAGATTATTACCCATCAATATTAATCTGACTGCTTTTACAGAAATATCAACTTATCACACTAACTGCAACTGCAGGTAACACAAGCTCTGCTATTGAAAAGGAGCAACAGAATTTGCTGATGTGCTGAATGCAGAGGGTCTGGCTAGGATGGAGATGATTTTGGATCTGATAACATGGGGATATTTTAGCTGGGGCTGAATGGTGTCAAAGTCTTCTCTAAATTTCTTATTCTGCTGCCCCAGTGAGAGGGCTGGGAGTGCACAAGAGGCTGACACAGCTGGGACAGCTAATATCCTTACTCAGCAATAAAACAGGCGGATAGTCTTTCCAAAGACTCCTTGCTCAGATAATTTGGCAATTGCTGTCCTTGTGGAAGGCTGTGAGTAAATCCCTTTGTGCTATTTAGTCCCTTTTCCTCCCTGTTCTTTCCTTCACCCCTTAAGCCATCTTTATCTTGACCCATCAGGATTTTTTCTTGCTTTTTCTCTTTCGATTCTCCCCCCTGTTCTGCTGCAGAGAGGAGACAGGCGGAATGAGCAAGCAAATGGGGATGTCCTCAGATGCTGGCTGGGGTCAGCCCCTGACACTGAAAACAAAATAATGGTTTTTGTGCTTTGTTTCACTCTTCTCATCCTCCCAATCAATCTCAGCCTCTCACAGGTCCCTTCATGCATGAAGAGGCTATTGAAGCTGAAGTGAAATACTACAATAGAGACTTACAGATATGAGGCATAAAACTATCAAATGAAGAATAAAACTATCAAAACATAAAAAACCTTATCAAAATTATTGAGTTTTTCCCTGTATACTCTACTCATTGCAGCTCTTACACCCACCACTAAAAGTACAGTGCAGCCCTAATAACAGGTTAGCTCAAACTCTGCTGATATGCTGCACACCATTTAGATAAAGGATTTTTCCTTTGGTAAAATAAAAAAAAAAAGAAAAAGACAGGATCATGGGAGAATACACTTAAGTTCAATTCTTAACCATCAATTCTTAACCAATCTATAGCAAATGTAACCCAGAAGAATGTGATTAAAATAAAATCTCTCAAAACACAAAGGCAATAAAATGAAAAGCAACACATTTCACTTATAGGTCCTGAGTGTAAAATCTACATTTCACTTATAGGTCCTGAATGTAAGATCTACTTGCTACTGAAGCTTCCAGAGGAATAGGAACATTGCTCCAAGAAACTAGTACTATTCCTGATGTCTGATGTGGACAGATATTACAGCAATTCACGTTGTGCGAAATTATTGAATGTGCCAGTCATCAGGAACAGACCATGTTTCTGTTTTCAAACAGAAGTTGAAAACTACTGATTTTATTTTCATTTTTGAAAGCATCCAAACCACCAGAAAACATAAAGAAACCTCTTAACCAAAGACTTTCAGCCATGTCAAACACTCTACCAGCCAGTCCATGACACAGATCAACAGGATTGCAAATTGCCCTGAAATTTGATGGCAATCATGTGGCCATGGATTGAGAATCTCCTCCAAAATCTGTCCCAAGAATCCTGGACTGACAGCATAAAATATTTCTACACACCATCAAGCACAAAGCCCAATACTTAATTTACTACCCTCTATCTGCATTGGACTGATGGTTGATACCCTTTAAGAATAAATTGCAAAAAAAAAATTCAGCTGGAGGCAGAGCAAAGTGCAGGAGAAGGGACCTAAACATCTGGGGACAAAGGCCAGAACTCAAATTTCCTCTTCAGAGGAGCAAGCACTATCACTTTCAGAGATTAATGCCAGGAGCTTCTCTCTGATGGCTGTGTGGAAATGGCTGTCAAAGGAAGTGTGTTGTTCAGAAGTCAATTGTCAAATTAATCTGAGAACCAAAATACTGCAAGGATGTTAACGTGGATGGCTTCTTCCAGTGCACTCATTTACCTGCCTGTGAGCTTGTGAAAAATGTGTATTTTATTGTTAAAATGAATATTAGATGTGTTATGTTAGAAAGTTATGCTGTATTTATTTTCTTAAGTAGTGTGTTAAATATAGGTTTAGGTTGTAACATAATAGAAACTTAAAATAGAAACTATGCTATGTAAGATACTTTAATTAAAGAAAGGACTCGCAGTGAGATAGCAGCCACAAGACACCTAAATCTTTCAGAGAAAGAGAATTTATTACCCTCTTATCAAAAGAAACAAACTTCCTGCCTCACTCATCCCTGAAGACACCATTAGGATTAAGAGGAAGTTGATGACACTGACCAGAGAGAATCCTTTGTTTGGATGGAATTTATGCATCATGTATGAGGTTTATGAATATGCAACAGGTTATTGTTTTTAAGGGTTAATCCCCTTTTAATGTGGATCCTTTTTTGGGCTTATTTTGCCCAGAAAGAGGTACCCTGACTGTCCATAACTCTTTGTTTTTATTGTCTCATATTGTCCTAAATCCTAATTGCCCAAATTTTTATTACTGTAATTATATTTCTATTTTTATAACCATTTTATTACTATTAAACTTTTAAAATTTTAAAAACAAGTGATTGGCATTTTTCACAAGCTGCTTGAGGTTTCCTTGAATTTGTTACACCGCATTTCTTGCTCTGAATGAGGCAGGTGAGGAATGCAAAAATACACAGGTGTAGCATTCACATTCTCTGAAATAATCCCTTTGCCCAGGATTTTCTCCTGGGAAGCTGAGAAGTCTCCGAGAAAAAGGAAAACAATTCTTATCTCATGTGCTTCTCATGTGTTGTGCTCACATGGGGAATGTGTTTGGAAATTGTTTACCCACAAGTGGTTATTTCATTGGTTTCATGTGAGTTGTTTTGACTCTTTGGCCAGTCAGGGCCAAGCTGTGTCAGGCTCTGGAAAGAGTCACAAATTTTCATTATTATCTTGTTAGCATTCTGTAAGTATCCTTTCTGTATTCTTTAGTATAGTTTAATATAGTATCCTTTAATATAATATAGTATTATAAAGTAATAAATTAGCCTTCTGAGAACATGGAGTCAGATTCATCATTCCTCCCTGCCACGACACTCTCTGCAAATACAACACACAGGCAATCTCACTTCCAGCTCCAAATCACAGCCACCAGAGGATAAACTCAGCGCACAAAACACTCAGTCTTTTCTAATGTGCCGTGAGAAGACAATTTTAGCAACGTCTTTCAGTTCTGTACAATAATCTGACAGTTTGTAGTGACCCAAATGCAAGGACCAAAACCCAGGTCCATCCCTCCTGAGGAATGAGGCTGCTCCTCGCTGTGTCAGGGGCTGGCAAAGCCCCAGCACTGCTGCTCCTCTCCCCCAGTCAGAATTGCTCAGGACAGATGGAGGAGCCAATGCTAGAACAACAGATGACAGCAGGAGCCAGAACCCAGCTCCGATGGAGAGAGCAGGAAGCAAACGATGAAATAAACCCCATAAAAATGTGCAGAGAGCACCTTCGCTCGCCTCAGAGAGAGATTTGTCATGCAAGTAGAAAACAGCTCATTTCAGGAAGGAAACGAGTGAAAACAAAGGGATTATTTGACACAGGAAAAAAGGCAACTGCAAGGAAGATTTCACTATCAGACAGGAACATTAGAGATAGTGATGGCTCTGGTCTGGCTTTGAGCTGAACACCAATAATGATGATAATTAATAGCTGAATACCAAGAATTGGTAACACCAATAATATTCCAGCCTCCTTTCCCACAGCACCATGGCCAACCTTCTGTGTGATGCCTGAAGGGTTGAATATTCATTAATCACCTCAGCAATGGCATCAAAGACATAAAATTCATGCCAGGACATAAACATGCCTGCATATATGCCAGGACAGAAATATACACATATATAACAACAAGCAATAAAAAATAATAATAATAGTAATAGTAATAGGAGGAGTAGTAGTAATAATAATAATAATCTTATTATTATTACTATTATTATCATTATTGATTTTATTATTATTTAGTCTTTACAGTGCTTGGAAGAAACTAAGTTCAATATCAAGTGGTCACTTAGAAGCGCAGGCACCATTTTACTTGTTGGTAGTCAGGAATAGGTGGCTCAGTTTAATTAATTCTCAAGTTTTCCAAGAAAAGGAACATTTTGATGGGGAAAATTTGCTGCTGACATCATGCTGTGACATTTTAGTAAAATAAAGCAATAAAAACCCCACAGTCCATTTTACAGTAAAATTACATATATTTTTTCCAGTAAAAGTGAATCTATTAAACACATGAGCTTTCTGTATTAACCTAAATAGTATACATACATTTAAAATATATGTGCAAAACAAAATATAAAAAGACAGCTAAGACAGCTTCTTCCAGCTCTATAGGATTTCAGTCTCAATAGTTTCAAATAAAATAATTTAGTTAGTTATTAATTATTATTAAAATACTTTGAAATGAGCATTTTCAACACTCTTTAAACTTCCAATTTCACTCAGTTGTTTTTCACCCTGTTTGGGCAGTATGCACAAAAAATTCAACATCACAAGAGAAGAAGATGAACATGGGATGCAGCAGAATAGTAAATTTGTTGCTAAAAATTCAAAAAATTGCCCTGAATTTGAGAAAGATTTTAGGCGCCTTCCTTATTTTCTCCTGCTCATATATGTGGTAATAGCAACACCCTACTTCTTTATGTATAAAAAACAGAGCAGAAGTAGTAAAATGTGCAAACTCTTAAAGCTGTGCCAATACATATCCACTTGGAGCTCTAAATAACTGATTCCTCTACTTCATTCAGCTCCTGGCAACTGCAACTATCATTTTGTACATATCTACCAGAACAGAAGTGAACCAAGGACAACATTTCCCTTTCCAGGAGCCACCACACAGCAGTTTCATGGCAAGAATTTTCCTTAGTACCTGAATTTAGTTAAGTACTTTGGAGGTAAAAAAAATACCATTATACACTTCAAATTTACTCACTTGTCCCCATCTTCTCCTGACACATGACCATCCCACAATGTTTGATATGAAAAAGCTCAGAGAGAAATTTTAAAAGCTCACAAAGATTAAAGGACATAGTTAAGACACAGATGCTGCCATGTTGTTCAAACCATATACTCCTGAAAAATTATGATGATGACATAAAATGAAAAAGGAATCACAACACTCTCATAAAGAAATAATAATCTGCTAAGAGTTTTTTGCAATGTCCCTTCCTGGTTTCTGTTGCCACCTATTATTTCTGTCAACACTTGCAATCAGTTTGCTGAGTGAAGCCACACAGGATGCAGAAATCACTCTTTAGAATGATCAGCTCAGAATTTTCCTCAGTTTCGGTTCCTGCCTTCAGCACTATGTCAAAAAACTGACTTTTGTAGCATAGCACTAAAACAAAGTAAGTTTGAACTTAGATTGATTCAATATTTGGGTTGAATATTAGGAATCCTTGTGTCAAAGAAGAAGAATATTGTGCCTTGTCTGCTAGCAGGGGATGAAGCTGGGGAGGGAGGGAGGTACAGGAGGAATAAAACCCCACAAGGGTTTAAGCACAGCTAAACCCTTGAATGCCTTCTCCCTGGTGCTTAACTTAGCTACAGGATCACTCTGAGTTTTGTGATGAATGCTGCCTGGAAAATGAGCAGGTGGGAGTTCTCTGCTTATTTAACTAGAAAACTGAGCATTTTCTAGTTTGCTTTAGCAGGAATAAAACCACTTTGTTTTTCAGTTCAGTTGACAGACACACCCATATGTATGTACGTACACTTTCAGATTAATATGTGTAAAATATTTCCACCACCACACCACAATCACTATTTAAACAGCAACTTAGCACAGAAGTTTAGAGACTTTTTTCCACCTTACCATAGAGAGCTTTTGCACTTGTTCTTGAATTCTGCTCCCTTTCTGCCTGAGCAAATGTTGGGGAGCCATAGCCACTGGAAGAAAACATTTCTGGTTATCTTCTGTATAGATATATTTGGCAGGCACTAAAAAAAACCCATCCCCTTACTACACATAACTACAGCATTAATAGCAGAGGGAATGATACCAGATATTTGTTCCACACCATGAATATGAGGGAGAATGTTTCACTTGGGCTGCAGGCCTTTCTGAGCTCTCTTTTGTTGCATTAATACAACTGGAGTGTGGTATAAATAAATATCGCCTTAACTCAAGGAACAGACTTCACAGCATAATAATAATAATAGTAATAATAGTAATAGTAGTAGTAGTAGTAGTAACAATAATAATAATAATAAATTTTATATAATATATCTATATATAATATATTTATATATGTGTAATATATAATATTATATATGTTATATAGTATATATTATGTTATATATTTTATATTAATGTGTATGATAAATAATATATATTTATATATTTACATATTCTTTCTATAAGAAATATAATAATTTTATAATAATAAAAAATAACAATAATAATCATTACTATGACAAAGAATTGGGTAGGATTTGAGGGTTTTTTCCCTGCATACACAAATTTTGATTTCTTTTAACAATTTTTACTGCTTTTAATGAAAAACTTTAAATTACTCTCATTGTCTTACACAAACAAAAAGGCAATATGACTAGAAGAGTTTAAAAAATGAGTGATATATGAGTTCACCTTATGAGAAGCAATAGACACCACAGATATCCTGTTCCACACAGGAATACGAGTTCCTTGGCATCAGATGGGTAAATTCTCATTAGTGCTGTGAGTGAGTCTCTGCCATGCCCCTGATACAGGGATCCCCCTCCTATCTGAGGCAAGGTAACACTCACAGGTAGCAGCTGCTCAGTTCTCCTTCCTGGGAAACAGTCTGTTCTCACAGATGGGAGAGGCAGCCTCATCTTTTATGCATAAAAATGCATTCACTCACAGCTAACCTTAAACATCTCAGGCACACAAAGGCCTCTCTGAGTAACACAATAAGGATGTTATGGCTACAGCAATTTATTTTGCTCTTCCAGATGAGTCCATGCAGTAACAAAGCTTTCCCTTACATGAACATAAAAATATCTGTCACAGTTATTTCTTCTACGGAAAAAGCCATTTTATAATTCCAATGGGACCTACTAATTACAGCTCTACCTGAAATAAAAACCTAAAGAAGGAGGTACAACGCTATTTTGTCCATAATAGGCAAGACAAAGGCAAAACCTTACTTCATTTGAGGGAAGTAACTTCCATATCCACCGGGAGGGGTGTTTGATATGTGTCCATTCATTCTCACTGCCACTTACTGGGAGAAACCACCTGGGAAAAGGAAAAACAGCACATGAACTGAAGTCTCCTAAAAGATGGAGGCTGAACACAGGTGTAATACAAACCTAATGAGGAAATTATGGTTGAAATGGGAACGAAATTGCATCAACAAATTCAATTGTTGTTAACTGCATCCTGGTGATGCTGCTGTGGAACTTCTCCCAGTAGCAATTTGATAGTTATAGCTTCAAATAATTTATAATTTCATGAACAAAGCTATTATTTTTGATACAATGGTCTTTAGGAATAGCTGTGGAAATAAAAGGCTCACTAAACAAAGAACAAGATCTACTGCAAATGTGAACAAGATGTTCCAAATGGTAACTTTATTGCTCAAGCATGCTCAATTTTAGCCCTCAATTCATTTCTTTCAAATGCAACTCTTGAAATGACCTTTTGATGCATGTTCTATGAAACATATCAGCTGAATTGTTAGAAAAGATGCATTATCAAATTAAAACACAATTGTTAGCACAAAAGGAAACTTGGTCAGCTATTTTGGTACTTAAGAAAACTTTTTTTGTTGTTGTTAAGCAGTGCTTAACATCCTGAAAGTTTGGCGTGCCAAATGAAACCTTTCCTATAAAAGCAGTGCTGAACAGGCCATGATAAAACAGTTTAAAAAACTCTCCCTTTAATAACATGTCCATTGAAGTTAAAACTAGCTCTGGAAAGTGACTTTCATAACCCTTTCATATTCAAATTTACCATGGGCAAACACTTTTTCATTTACATATATACATGAATAATATAAATTTGAATATTTCTCTACATTTCAGTTCACACTGCAGAGCAGTCAGAAGTGTACCAGATCAAATTTGTACCTACAAAAATCTCTGTTTCCAAAGCAAGCACAGCCTGCTCTGTTTGCACTAGAGCTGCCTTGCAGCCAGCTTTTCCTCTGAGGCTCCAATTCATCTCACTGCCCCACATTCACTGTTCTCTTCTTGCTTTACAAAGAAAAGCAGCAGCTCTTTGACCTGCCAGTGCCCACTGAGTGCCCACATGTATTCTGCTGCTTCCTTCTTCCATGCAAAAAGACAACAAAAATCTGTGCTGAGCTCTAAATCCATCAGTCAGTTCAAGCTTTGGTGATCTTTGGTGCTGAGGGCACAGTTTTTATACATTTTCCAGGAACAAACCCCTGATGCAGTTAGCAAAACTAACTAGAACAGTGTATTTGTTGGTGTATTAGACATGCCAAGCGAAATTATGTATTTGTATTTGAGGTGTATTTGACACACCAAGCGAAATCATGTGCAAGGGTGGTGTTGCTTTTAGTGGGTACACACTTGCTAGTTTGACTTAGTGTATACATATACATATTTTATTTTTTTAATTTTATTTAATTTTCTTTGAAATCTTAGCTCCTTGCAGAACCTCTTTAGTGACACAAGCACATTTTTGCCCCACAAATATACCACATATTCAAGCTGGTAGCCAGTTTGGCTGCTCTAAAACTCTTTTTATGGAGTGCAGTCCTTAACAGCTGTCTCCAATAAATTACCACCCATGTTGAGTGCTGCTCAATTCATTAGCAATTACAACCTTTGGGAAGCATCCTGAAATCACCCCATGACTTGAAAGGATACAAGGGTTCATTTTCTCAGCAGAATTTGCCAGCTCACTGTGCACTCCCTGTTTCAGCTCAGTGCCCCTCTCCAGCCCATGCTGCCTCTGAGCTCTCCATCACTTCCTATCAGCTGTTAATCCTTATCATCATCTGCAACCAAGCTCAATTTGCTGCCCTGCTTAGCAGTTTCCCCTGTGATTAACTTCTATAGAGTCACCACATCCAAAATACACAAATTATCACTGCTGCTGTTTGGTGTCCCCACTTAACTTTCCATCCACACATTGTTTAAGATAGCACTCGTTGAATAATTCTGTTTGTCATAATCTTTTTTTGATTTGTAGTCTTTTTCATAGGCCTATTTGTAAGAAATTCTGCAACTATCTGTCTTAAAGTGAGATCTGGGGGGAGAAAACCCCTTGGTTTAAGACTTTCTCAGAATAATTCCACTGCTCTGACATCTTAATCTGACAAATGCTTGGTTTGTATTTGTATTCACTCAATTTTATGGAGGTGGTGAAGCAGATATTTTAAGTAGAAGGAATGTCATGTATTAAAATGCAATGTCTTAGAATTTCAAGCTTCAGCCTTTGAAGTCAGCATGACACACTGAGTTTGAAAGCAGCCAGACAGCTGAGCAGCAGATTTTCACATTGGGGAAAGAAACCATTTCTCATGACTAAATACCTGCCCACTGTAAGGCACAACACCACTTAAATACAAAAAGCTTCAGAATTATGTTTTGAATTAAGAGATGATGAAAATCTGAAGTCAAAAATTTTGACTTTTAAAATTAAAAAAAAGCAAGCAGCTTGTTCTGCCAAGCAAACACAATAATTTTAGTCATCTTTAGCTGATATGCAAACAAAACACCACTTACTATTAGATAGTTGAGTAAAACCAACAATATTTCCTGTCCCTCATGCAATTTTCCAGTGCTTCTGAAATTCCAGCACATCTACCTTGACATGACACTTTAAATGTGATTACAATTTCATGCAGTGCTTCTTTCACTTGGTTCAAGAAACCTCCAGAATGTGAATACAAACAAACCCTTTACTATAATCATTTATAATTAGTTCAAATATTTATAACAGCATCAAAAAGCTACTTGTGATTCCCCAGAATTATCACACAATTGGATCTCATTCAACCTTAATGTTTCATTAAAAAAAAAATTTAGGAAAAAGCTTTAATTTTTTTTAATGAAGTGCACGATGAAGAAAAGTGAAAAACCACGAAAGGGTAACAGTATGTGCAGGGCTTTATTATTGCCTTGTACAGCTTTCTCTGCTGTGTTTCTCATCTCAAATGCTCTTTCATCTCTTACAACCAGTCAGTCCTGCAGCAAAAGTCACCCCCTGCACACTGCAAAGCCATTGTCAACCAGGAGTCCATTAATAAACTTCCTCTTTAATCTTCCCTTTCACCCCAGCCCAGCAGTACACAGCAACCTCCACTGGTGTCCCAGACTTCAAAATAAACATCCTTCACAATTAACTGTAAGATCCCTCTTCAATTAGGCCTGAAGTATCAACCGTTTAATTGTAAATATGACCAAAAATGGTCATGTCTCAGGATCCTGAAAAAAAGAAATACATACTCATGCCTGCTTGGAAGAAGAGATATTGTAAACCAGGAAAGCTAAGTAAGATTTCAAGAAGAAAACAATAATAGGAAAATAGATAAAATAATAATACAAATAATATTTGTATTATTATAAAACATATAATACAAATATAATGGTACTTTAAGTTTACTAAAAATAATATATAATTAAAATAAGTTTAAAATATTTATAAATATTATTTATATAAAATATTTACAAACATTTTATTTTGAAAAACAAACCAAAAAATCCACAATATTTTCTCAACAACAACAAAAAAATTCACCTAGGACTTCCCTGCTACCATCAGCTTTATTTTTGAAGGGATATTGATAGTCAGCTGCTCTGTAGATAACAAGGCTCCAGACTTTTTAACAGAGAAACCATTCCTGAGACAGATGTACTTTTGTCCTTCAGCAGTTACAGGTGGTAATCCCAAGCATGGGGAGAATCATGCCAGTGTACAAAATGATTCTATTAGTCATGAACAGTTTTGGTTTTTTTTAATTACTCTTTGTCTTCCCCATCTTGTAGCATGGCAGCCTCATGAAAACAATGCCATTTATGTGGCACATCAGCAGCTCACATGTCCTGCCACGGCATTTCCTAATAAGAGTTTGAAAATAACAAAATCTCCCATGTTATTTTCAAAAAATTACCCAAAACTCCTTTCTCAGAAAGGCAGAGCTGCATCATTAGAGCAAATTAGGTGTTTTAGAGCCTGGTGCTCTTTTCCACTCATCCTGAAGTGATCAGTCCCACCCAGAGGCAGATCACAATATCATATGGAAACCAAAAGAGAAACAAGTTAATGATGTGGATATTTTAGAAGTCATGGAGGGGGAAGGGCTAAGGAGAAAAGGATGCACAGGAAAGCCAATAATGGCTGGAATGATCATTGTCTACTGATTAGGAAAATGTTATTGTTATCATGTATGCCCCAAACCCCCCAAAATTCTCCCCAGGCAGAGCACAGGCTGTGACTGCAGCCTAAACAAAAGCAGTGGATATTAGAAGGTAACACCATTCCCTGGTGAGTGCAGCAATGTCAGATAAGGACACTCTCTCTCCACCCTTCCCCTTTCAAAAGTATTACGGAAGAACAAAACAGCAGGGGAAAAAAATTTTTAAAAGATCCATGTACTCGTGGCTCACTGTGCATTCAGTAAAAATGCCTCTCACTGCTGACCTGCAGAATGTACAAAACCTGTTTAGCTTGCTGTGATTTGCCATTTTTCATCTGTTTCTTCTCAAACCTCATTCTGTTCACCCACACACAACTTTCCCTCCGGGTGCTAAAGTTTCAAACAGCATCTCCTGGTGTCTACCTTGCTGTTCTGACCCATCACTCTCCTATCTGCATCTTCACTCCAGCCCCAGATTTTACAAATGGGAAGCTCCTGGCAGAAATACATCCCGTGGAGCCAGCTGAAATGTGGCTGCTGCCCTCTGCTTTGGGACTTGCTTCAGAGCACAGCCAAGAGCAAACACGAGTTCTGCTGCTTGTTGGACACTTTGCCTGGAGAAAAACACCAAAATGCACATGGATGCATGAGCAAGTGATAATTCTGAAATGATCCCTGGGGATTTTCCAGCCTCAGTGAACTGATACCAGAATTTCTCTGAGAAAAAACTGCCTTTGGGTGAGCTGGCAGCAGCTTTGCTCTGTAATGTTTTCAGTTGCATGTTAAGCACGCTGGAGCATCCAAAAGCTGGTAGAAAAGATGACAGAAAAAAAAGAATGCAGAAAATTGAAAGCCAGGCCCTACAAGTGCTGCAGTTTGAACTCAAAATAAATTAACTTGATTCCCCGCCACGGTGATTGTTGTCCCCTTTGGCTCTCTCAAGACACTCTGTATTTATTGATATTTATTTTGAAGCTCTCTGAGTCGTATACACTCCAGTATTCACTCCAGTGTCCAAGCACTAGGAAATAAGTTAGTAAAACAATTTTGAAAATGCTGTTTCCTTCAGGACCTCTCTGCATTCAGAGCAGTTGTCCAGCACGACCCTTAGCACTGATCACACTGCATTTAGTTTATGCAAATCTGGACTTAGTTGCATCCTGGTTTTAGGTTTTAGTGCTGGATGCAGTTTTAACTAGCTGGGGTTCCTGCTAAAGAAACCTGGAGGTGGGAAGGGAAGGACTGGATGTGTCTCCCTCTCCTGCCTGAGTTTTACTCCTTATAGAAAGCTGAACTTCAGCTCTCTATAAGGAGTAAATAATAAATATTTTTAAATAAAGAAAATAAATTTAAATAATTTTAATAAATAAATAAATAATAAATATTCAGCAATAATAAATATTATTTACCTGTTTGTGTAAGGGGTCACAGGGGTAGAAACATTTCAAGCAACTAAAGACAGTGACAGACAAAAAACACCACTCTGTCCAGGCAGGGGACAGGGCCAGGGCACACAGAGTGCCCAGGGGCGATTTGTAAATGAATTCTCATCCTTCTCCACAGGGCAGTGCAGCAGACAAGCTGGTTTTGCCAGCTTCAGGAAGTGTTTTGATTTTCACTGACACTTTCTGAAATCCAATACTCTTCCCTGAGTCCCTCACTGAGGAGGAGTATGCTAAATTCATTAGCAGCACTCCTTTCAGCAGGAGGGAGAGGATAAATTTATTAGAGAAAATTTGTGGTCATAATTATCAAACAAGGTAGATAAAGACGTTGTCTTCAGAACAGAAAGTGCTGCCTAAAAGAGAAGGTTTCCATTGGAAAAACTAATATTAAAAAAATGCCCTAGAAGTCGTCTTTTTCCTACTATGATATTTCCCAGTGATTAAAAAAATATTCTAACAATACAATTAAGATGGCTATCTTTTATTTTGAAGGAGGGGAGAAATATGGAGAGCAACAGGAAGAACTGAATGAATAACCCTCAGACCATGCTCATAGACTTTGCCCTTATTATTGCCTCACTAATAAAGACCCTGCTTGAAAACAGGTTCTTATTCTGGCATGGCAACTTATTTCCATCCCTTTCAGGTCTGGGCCATGATTTATAATTAACCATATTGAAAGAAAATAAAACAGCTCTACGGATACAAAAGCTTCAAAGACTTAAAACCCCCATTGCAACAAAGGAACGTTAATAAATATGCCAAGCACTGAAGCCACCACTCACTGCTATTTTTAATTAGAGAATTAACCACCTCATCTAAAGCAATGTTAGTATTAATTACCAAGATCAAGATCATTATGAAGTCCTTGCAGAATGTATCACCACAGCTGGAATGTCTTGAATAAAAGAAAGGATAAAAAAACCAACCCAAAAATCCAAACAAAAAACCTTCCCTACATACAGAGCAGTCCAAAGAGGAAGGGGTTTATGGCATATGAAGGAATTTGTAGAGGAAAGTAGAAAAAAGGGATTATAATGCACCATCAAAAACAATATTTTTGGTGAGTCTATGTCAAGTACTGAGCTGGCAAGAGACACAATTTTTACTCATAAATCCCAATTACAATGTTCCTACAACACACTCAGTATCTTCACTTGAAAGGATGTACAAAAACTTGTCCTGGTTTGGGGTTTTGGGGTTTTGGTGGGTTTGTTGTTTGCAGGGCTTTTTTTTTTTTTTTTTTTTTTTTTGGGTTGGTTTATTTTTGTGTTTTGTTTTATTAAAATTTTAATTTTTTTAATAAAACAAAAGCTTCCTTGAAACTGCTGGCTGGTGAATTCTGCTGATCCAGCACAGAAACCACAGCTGTATCTCCCTTCTTCATACTCCCTGATTTTTTTCTCTCCTTATTTATTTTTATTCTTTGATACATCCTACTTCAAATGAGATCATTAGATTTCAAAAGATGGCACTCCAGACACTACTTTGAAACTCAGTTTGCAGTATACATCCAACTTTAAAGCCACCACTTTAGAAATGGAAACTTCTAAAACTTTTAAACTATATAAAGGTTAATAAGATAATGTCTTTAGGTGTTGTTTTAGATAAAGTTTTCCTCCCATTCTGGCCAAAAAATGAAAGAATTTCCAACAGTTAAAAAGTTAAAAAAGTTAAAAAGCTGCTGCAAGTTGCCCAAATGAAACTGGTTTAACCACCTACCCACATTTATTAGCCATTTAATAACTGTGCCATGACAATATTAAAACTGGCGTGGTACAGTTCATAACAAAAGCTGAACTGAAACCAAATAATGACATACTCCAACCAGACTGTAAAAACTAACATGAAGGAGGAGGAGGGGAAAAAAAGGCAGGAACACTCTTCAATACCTCTCTAATTTGGTTTAATAGAAATGTGGCAAGATTTAATTTTTGTTTTCACAAACTTGTTTTCTTCAGTTTTGGTGAAGATATTGAAGTCCATTGGTTACTCACACTAAAAAAACAATTTATGTGTCTGTAGTAGGTTACAATTTTGAATTAAACAAGGCCAAGTTGAGTAGGAGAAACATCCACTCAGGCTCCAAACCATTGTGGACCACCCACTGATGGCATTCCTTGATGATTTAGCTTTGTTTATTGAATATTCAGCACTTTCACCAGTAAAGTGCTCTGAATGCAAACTAACATGTATCTGGAAGGCCTCAAACTTTGCTATGGCAAGGGCTCATGCTGCATGTCTTACTGGAAGATTTAGATTTTCTACATGGAACCCAAAAAAAAATTAAAAATGCAGTTTGCATGCAGTTCAACGAAAAGAGAAAAGGCTCTGTTTAATAAAGGTGAACAAATAGGTACAATTGAAAACTTTAAAAGTTATTGATCAGACCACAACAAATCAGCAATGCTGAGCATAAGCTCACAGTGGAACTCAACAGCAAATCTAAAAGTTTAATTTTAAAACTTAATAAATAAGCACATACTCTTGTAATGGTGCTGACTAACTCTTCAAACTTCCCTGACTCAAATAATGTGCAAACAAGGTTTCAGAAGACTGATATGCAAATCCTCATGACTTTGGGTAACACAATCTAAACCAAACATCACCAATAAAAGTTTTGGGGATTAAACATTTTTTTTATGCCAGAAAAGTCATCAGAGTACTCATATTCTCAGAATTAAATTAAAATATTCCTCTAATATTGTCAAAGTACTTGTAACATCATGTGTATATTCAAGTATTAAATTCACACGTGATTCCTGCAAAGTATTTTAATTAATTGCAAGCCTAGTCAGCAAGCCTCCTAAAAAGGATCAGGTTTTCACATGTCATACACACATAAAGCACATAAGGAGAAGACATTTGTTCCCAAAGATGTGGTTGTGAAGCTGCAGTGAATAGCAGCAACAATGGCAATAGCTGGGAGTCAAACTTGAGCCCAGGAATCCTTTTTTTTTTCCAAATTCTGGAGCCTACAAAAACTGCTTTTCTTGAACCTACAGGAGAAACTGCTCCTCCTGAGTTGCCATCCAGGTCACTACCTGTTGTATTTTTCATTACTAGGAGGAGACACCATGAGAAGGGGCCTGGATGCACAGTGTCCATCCACATGGTAACAAGTCCATAGAGACCCTGAAAATCAGGCAGAAGAGAGAAAAGGCAGGGAAAGCCAATAAATTTTTCAATAAAGTTGGAGGATAAGTTGCACTATAAGCTATTTTTAACCCTAGCAGGAGCAGTCACTGACTTTTACAAACAACAAATTAATTCAATTTTCCCATCTATGAAAAAAAAGAACCCATAACACCATCACCAGACCAACTGAGATATTCAATTTATTGCAGCGAAAAAACACAATTTTTTTTTTTCACTGAAAAATTTGCACTAGGAAAAATATTTTTCAAGGGAATATTGTTTGGTTTCTTTTCCATCTGCTTGAAATACCTTCTTGCCACCAACCAGGAAACCCAAAGTCATTTCCTACTCCACAGCAGAATAAAGTAGAGACATGAGAAGAGCTATGTGACTTGTTTGCTCACACAGAAGAGTGAAGTCAAACAGCCTCTACCATGCAGCATTTCCTTGATGGTTTTTCCTTCTGAAGCATGAATCTGAAACAATAAACTTCAAGGAAGACTCCCCCTCACGTGAGGTTAAAAACAGGCATATGACTGCAGTGGGGTGTGTGACCTTCACTGTGGTCTGAGCAGCTCTCAGCACTTTCAGACATGCAATAACTCACCTGCACCCCAGAGATGCCTCAGGTTTAGCTTTTATATTTTTCAGATTCTGTGCTGCTTCGGTGTGTAATTCTGAGCTTCCTAGCAGGGGATGCTGAGCTCTGTGCACAGAGCAGGGAGACAAAACAATTCCTGCTCCAGCTGGGCACCAAGGACAAATGACCCAAATCTCAGCCCAGGAGCACAAACCCCGTGGGCTGGAGAGAGAAAAACAAGCAGGGTGGGACTGCCTGGGCTAAAGCTGGAATGGGACAATGAACTGCAAGGTGCAAATGGAGCAGAACTGATCCCAGGGACAGAGCCCGTGCCCGGCCGTGCATTTTGGGGCCATTTTGGTTCATCTTGGGTGCAGCCCTGGCTGGGCTCTGGTGCTGCCCAAGGTGCATCCATGGAGGAGATCCTTTGGATAAATCCCTGCTTTATTCTGTAACTCTGCCCAGTCTCTGTTCTAAATCAGCCCTCTCAAGGCATCACCAGCATCAGCTGGAGAGGTTTGTTGGGGTCACCAGAAAACTTGAGCATCGACTTTTTTTGTTTGTGTTAACGCACACATAACCCAAAAAAAAAAAACCAAAATCCCAATATATTGCAATTCAGCAAGTAAACTAAAGGCACTATCTTGTGCCTTTGTCCACATCAGGGCTGCAATTATTCAGCACAAAGTGAGTCAAGTGTAAAAGAACTCACTGTGCTGAGGTCACAGCTGACTGAAGTCACGCCCTGCCACAGAATTTACAGTGCACTTACGTAATCAGCAATTGTTTCCTGGATGAAAATAGGCTGAACAATAGCAGATCCCACAATTTGTGGGAAGGAAATAGGATTTAAACTTTTGGTGTTCCATGCCTCTGGTTTTCTGGTTGCAATCATTTATGGATTTTGCTGTACAATTTTCTCATCCATTAATCTGGGCCAAGCCCTTCCTCTAGGTGCATTTCAATTCCAGGTACATATATTCAGCAAATGCCATATTTTTGATGTTTTGTTTTGTTTTAAATTACCTGAATCAAGTGCATAAATATGATTATTTTCCAACTCAGTTCACAGATTCACATTTTCAAAAGCAGGCTCTGCTGTGAATGCCCAGGCTTGGCAAGTTTACAGGCTTGACTTCCAGAAGAAAAAAACATATATAGTTTTGAAAATTTTAATGCCTTTACAATCACATATTTGGTTTCCAGCAAACATCCTGTGATTAAGGATGACAAAGTTAGAAACCTTTATAAAAGATAAATTATAATCACCGCAAAATGCTTTTTGCCGCAATTACCTCAAATGAGTGAATTTCACAAGGAAATTTTCCCCAGGAATTTGCCATTGATGGTTACCAAGCCAAATTTAACAAACTCTCACTAGAAATGGATTCTGAAATGCTACAACAGGTAGCATTTATTGCAATTTGCTCATTCATTGAACTGAGGCATTTTTAATATCAAATTTGCCAAAATGCTGAGGCATTTTTAAGGTCAAATTTTCTTCAAACTAGTGTCAGATAGTGTGGGACAGAAGCCCAAAATACTTTGCCCCCAGGAAACCTCAGTGGAGCTGTTGAACTTTTTGGAAAGCTCCCAGAGGTTTTGAAGGAAGACAATTTTCAAAAATCTTTCTGAACATGGATTTATTGCTCTGCAATTGATTCTATTAGAAATAAATGTGTGTGAAGTAAGTGTGGGTGGGAAGGAGAAAGGGAAGGAGCTAAAAACCATATGAGGTAATGCTTTTTGATTCTTTTCTGGTTGGAGGAATGACAGGAGAGACTGGGGAAATTTGACTGCACCATTCACTTCCAACCTCTAAAAAATTGTTCTAGATGTGATTTTTGTGATTTTACCTGTTATTTAAGAAGCAGTCATCTAAAATCTTCCTTCAGGTTACCTTCCTATGGACCTCGAAAAGGTTGAATAATTAACCTTTATTATTAATATAATAATAAACCTTATTAATAATATAAATATTAAATTATTAGTAATAAACCATATAATTAACCTGAGACCCTGCTGCTCCAGGGTGCTGCCAGGTTTTGAAGAGCAATGACACAAGAGCACAGTGAGCTGCAGCTCCAACTGGAATTAGAAGAATTACCCATGGAGACAGTCCTTACAGCAATGAATGTTATCTTAAAAACTATTTTCCGTAACACCTTTATCCTCCTGGCTACACCCATGTGGCCAGAAAACATCAGAGATGTTAGAGGGAAGGGAGCCATAGAAAAATTTTGAGGGACACAGCTACAAACAATAAAAACAGAGCTTCATCCCACATTCTAGGCAACTAAGAAATGAAGCTGCTCATTATAAAACTATACCGGCTCCTCACAATGAGTAAATTTTGTTCATAGAGCTCTGAGTTGCCCAAACTAGAATACATTTTCTATTCTGTGAGATTAAGAAGTATATTTTCCCCTTTTCCAGAAGGCACACTAGATAAACTTTAAACTCGTAGCCAGTTTCAAAGGAAAAATATTTGTCCTGCACAAAGCCTCTATTCAGTGTCCCTGTTTTTACTACAGTAAGAAAAATAGCTGTGCCCTGGGTAATTTGTTCATGTATGCCAATAAAAGCACATTGGAGCAGAGCCAGCACGTCTAGCAAGCTCCCAAAGACTTCTGAAGTCCTATGAAAAGCAGAACTTTTTTTTCCTCTACTTATCCTTTTTCTATTTGCCATTCCCAGAACTTAGTACTTGTTTCCATTACATTTGCCTTTATGTTACTGTGAGAAGCAACTGAAAGGAAAAAAAATAAGAATAAAGAATAAACCCAAGGCTTTTAAAGAAGCCCTTGTACCAAAAAGAGCTTTCAGATATCTTCATAGAATGTTTCAAATATTAAGCATGCACTGTTCTGAACTCCACGCTGCTCAAAAATTACTAAAAAAGGCTAAAGTATAGTCACATTTTAGACATATAAAGAATTAAGAAACATACTGACATAAATACTCAGATTTCTGTGATTTCATGAAGAAATCTGATCAAGACACTTGCTGCTGAACTAAGGCAGATCTGTGACAGACTCAGAGTGAAAAAAGAGCTTGGACCAAATTATAGGGAAGTTATTCAGGACAATGCAATTGCCTTCATGGTTCATGGGTGCTTCCCCAAAACTCAGTGTTTTTTGAAACAGCTTCCAAAACAATCACAGAAATGGGGCTGAAAAGGAAGGAAGTCATCTCACAACCTCAAGGCAGGAGCAATTGTGCCAAGGTAATTCCCAAAAAGTAGTACTTCCCAAGCTCTTCCTTGGGCCTCTAATAAGGGAGGCTATCAACCAAGCCTGGGGAAACCCAGGGTCTCATTAGCCTTATTCTGAAAAAGGCCCTGGGTTTCTTCTTAATAATAAATAATCTAAATCCATGTTGCAGTTTCAACTCACCTGACACTGCTTCTCTCCACAACACACCCTGAAACTACACTAGATTCTTAATTTTAGGGGGAAGAAAAAGGTAACAACATGCATGAAATCGGTGTTAAACCAGGCTTATAAAAATATCCTATTCCTCTGTCTTGTTTGATCAGGAATATTTGGCTTGCTGCTACCTCCCCTCTCTTGTAGAGCTTATCACTCACATCAGCAATGGGCCCACAAGGACTTTGTCTCATGTGGATCATCTCATGTGTTTTTCCAGCTAGGCAATCCAAAGTAAGCAGATGTCAACTTCTATTTTCCCTCAGGAGCCCACGAGGCAAGTTTCAGGGGGAACAATATTGCAGTTACTTCATCTATATATTATCTTTCATTATCTCAGTGTTTTTCTAAGCCATATCCCTTTGCTTCTTGAACTTTGCATAACCTCTACTCTTTCCTCATATTGTTTAATGCAGCCTTATGCTCTTCTCCTCCTTTTCCTTTTTTTCATGCACATTTACAGCAGACTGTCTGGAAAAGAAATAAAGTTATTCAAGAAAAAATAATTCAAGTGTAGACTCAAAAATAGTTCCTGACATTGTACAAAATCTTTAAAATGGGGACTCAGCTTGCCATCCACCCTATGATTGTCCTACATCTCCTAACAATTGGGTTGGATGATCACTTAGAAAATTAACACTGACAATTATAAAAATTGTCTTTCCCAACAGATACACCAAAAGAATTAGAGGTAGGATTTTTATTTCTTTTTTGGTGGCGGTAATTTATATTTCCCAGCTATTGCATTAAGCTTTCTGAAAACTCATTCACAGAGAGTTTAGGTGAAAAGGCAGAAGCAATTACTGCTCTAATTGGCTGTGACCTCTTTCTGCCTTTCCATGGATGCAAAACCACTGACATAGAAATTTCAATTTCTTTGTAGGTGCCAGTGTGAAATCCAGGGAAGAGGAGCAAGCTGAAACTTGCAGCAGCTGAGGTTATGGCCCAAATAAGATCCAGCACAAAGATAAGGCACTTTAGTAGGATAGCTGGAAGGTAGTCAGATGTCCCACCTTTCTCCATCCACAAAGAGCTTAAATAGCCCCCAGATCTTGGGTTTTCTGTGGTTGAGATGACTCCCGAGGTGTTAGAAAGTCTCTTTTTTCCAGCCCAGCAATTGAAGAAGTTGGGATTTGCCAGTTCCGGTTTTCAAGGTTGTTTATTTTCTCTTATCTATCACACTCTTTTTCTGACTTGCTGAGATCTGTCCAGCAGGTTGGTTTGTGGTACAGTGTCTGCCCTTGGGGTGGTGTTAGCTTTCTCTACTAAGAACTGCACGTATTTTATTTGCAAGAATTTTCCAATACTTATCACCTATGTTAGACAGTCTGTCTCTGCTCTAAACCAACCCAGAAGTGCCACCATCACAGCAGAAGATGGAGGACAAGAAGAAGAAGAACAGGACATGCCCAGATTCCTCCATCTTGCCTCCTGAACCCTCATTCTAAACCCCCAAAATTCTACTTTTCCACCCTGTGACAAATTCACTATCATTCTGCTCAAGCCCTTGTGGCTTGTAACTCCTCACACAAAGTTGGTAATTGTTTCCATGGGCTAAAATCAAAGGCACAGGTGTTTGTGACTCTGTGCCAAGGTCTCTGAGCTCCCTGGCAGGGTCTGGAGCCCTCCAGGGCAGACAGAGGAATGTCCTGGGTTCCAACACCCCCATGTGTGGGTCTGGCTCTGGGTCACACTGAGCCACCTTCCCCAGGAACAACCCCATGGACCATCCCAGGATTCACCTGCTCCAGGGATGCTGTGGCTGTTTCCTCCTCAGCCACACAGGAGGGCTGGAAGGAGCCAAGCCACACACAGGGATGCGGGATTGCGTGGCGGGAGCAGCGCAGTCGGCAAATCATTCCCTGTACTTCTCCCCAAAGGCATCTGCACAATTAATATCTACTCAGGCTGGCCAAGCCACCTTCATGCTCTTTGTTGAAGGGAAAACAGCACAGCTGCAGCCCACAGCACTGAAGGTGACATTTGGGCAAACTACACTACAAAAAAATTTGCTTCCTTTGACATTATTCAGCTTTGTGAGTCAGTCCTTTAAAGCACTGCCAGTGCCAGGCTCTCAGGTGATGATAATGGGAGATATTCCCATCTGTTTTCTCTGAACTAAATATGAAATAAGATCACAGCTCTAATCACATTGGTGGGTCAAGATTTGCAGAAATTAGAGAGTGAGGAAGCCATTGATTTCATCCCTTCTCCTGCTACAAAACCATCCTCCTAAACACAAGCTTTCCAGTTTTACCTCTGCCCCAGCGCCTCTTGAAAATCTAAACAACCAACCTAACCAAACCAAATCAAACCAACAACTAAAATAAAAAAAATTTTTAAAAAGAAAGAAAAAAAAGAAAAAAGTGAGACAGGATTTCTTCTGCCAGTAGAAATGCAGTGCTGAAGGCACAACAACACTGCATTTCCCCTCCTGTCACACTTGCACAACAATCCTGTCACCAGGAATTCCTCCAGAACTTTGTGAAGAGCCCTCACACTTGAATTCTCACAGCCAGCTAAACCAAAGACAGCTTTCAGCTGGCAGCTTTGAGGCTTGCCAAAACCCATGCTTATCTGGAATATACTGAAAGCTTGTTATCTCAGGATGGGGAGAAAACTCACACAGCTTCAGGTTCCAAAAAGGGCACTTGTGGTCAATGGTCCCAAACACCCTCATTGTTTTTGTAAGGTCAAGCCCTGTTGCCCACGTCTTCCTCATTGACTCTTTCCCCAGTGAAGGGCATGTACAGCTCTTTTTCTAAAAGTTCCCACATGATTTGAATGCTTCTTCTTGAAACAGAAAACCGCAGATTTTTAGGGGATCCATTTCTCTACAAGCAGGGAAATCCCAGCAGATGTCCCAACGTTTTTCCTGCTGCCCAGATCGATTGGTGAGCACTGGGGGCTCCTGTGTAGTTCACTCCTGCCAAATTTTACCATTATTTAGCAGATGGCTTCTTCTCAGTGTGCTCAGGGCTTTCCCCTACCTGGATGGTTTCACATCAGAAGCAAAGGTGCTGCTTTCCAAGGTTTCACCACCAACAACAGCATGAACATCCCCTTTCCTTTCAATTGTGAGCAGAAGAGGCATTGCAGCCCTATCCCCATGATCAGACAGCTCTGGCAGGTGACAACAAAGTGCTCAGGTGACATGAAACCAGTGGCAGCAGTGGTTCTCCTGCAAAATTTGGGGCATATATTGTATGGCACCCAGCAATGAAATCTTAACACAAAGAGCTGCAGCAGGTAGCACTCACTTCCAAAGGTTACCAAACAAGACTTTAACCACTAAAAATTGTCCTGAGTACATAAAATTAGTAGAACTTCTCTAATGATGGAGATGATTCCCTCTTGGATTGCTCCTGAAATGGAAATGTGTAAACTGTGATGTCATGTTATTTGCATTTCCCTAACAGCAGGTTGCTCTTATCTAGTGTTCCTCTCACTCTCATGTTTTAGTGCACTCCAGGGGGATATTATCCAAAAGGATAATACACAACATGCAGAAGACTTGCAGTATAAATAGCCACATGCAGTATAAAACGAATGCCAAACTGAGCACAAATGCTTTTCCAGAGATTTCCAAACCTGTCTGAGCAGAGGCAAGGAGTGGAAGAACTCTCTCACTCCTGACTCACGCTGTTGGCCTGGACACAAGAGGGTTTGTTACTCAGAAATGGCATTTGGACATCCCCTCCTCCCCAGGAGTAAAGTACAGCAGAGGAGGGAGGAAGCATCCACAGCTCCAGATTTATGGAAGAAGAAAAAAAGGTTGCACAAAACCTGAGGAATCTGGGATGTGTTTCAAGCCACAAGGGTAACAAAGGAAATTGTGTGCAGCATAATGATTATTTTGTGTATTTTTGAATTATCCAGAGGGAACTGTATCTCCACAATATATTTTGCCTACTGTCCACATCCCACAGACTTCAGCTGTGCTGTTCTCTTACAAACACAGGAATAAGAATAGGAAGAAATTTTGCTTCCATTTTATTTTTCATTTCCGCTTTTTTTTAGATCCCTGATGAATTTTAATCCCCATCTTGTTGCACATAGAAAACAGACACTTGAATAGTGATTGCTAATACATTAAGTATTTGGATCAACAGGACCCCATTTACAATCGAATTACAAAAGCAGGAAAAGAAATCTATGGGATTTGCAGGAGACAGAACCCTGTCAGATGATGGAAATTACTTTTAAGAATTATTTGGAAGAAGGGTGGAAGGGATAAAGCCACAACAGTGTATTCAGTATGGGACTTCCTGGACACTGAAGAAGTTACTGAGCACAGATAATTAGTACAAGTCAACCATGAGATAAACTCACAGCATGGATCAGAAGGGAAAGAAACCTCTAAAACAGCATCATGATATGCAGACCAGCCTCTCTCCAAACAAAAACTACAGTTTTCATTTTTTTTTTCCTTTGTTGCAGAGATTTTCAGGGGGAGGGGTTGAAGGAGCCACAGAGCAGCCAATTGCCCGGCTTCCATTATTCTCTTTTAAATCCTGATTTTGGAAAATCATACACCCCAAAAACCAAGGTTCTCCCATGCACCTAGATGAATCTCAGAAAAAAAAGTAATATTTGGGTGTGCAGTAGCTGGATATTTTTGTAATCGTTAACACTCACTTCCAAATGCCTCATTCAACAATTTATTTCACCACAATATGCTCGCAGGACTAAATCTTGCATTTTTATTTGAGCATTGCTGTTCACAGAACAGTCTACTCAGAACGCCCAGAATATAAATTAGCCTTTCCTGGCTAAAAAGCCTAAACCATGACAGACAGCTGGCACTTTTTGAATTGCCCAAACTAAAAAAAAATAATTTAAAAAATTAGAAAGGATATTTTATATTTTCAGAAATTAACAATCATCCACTTCATCAGCTAAAATTGAGAAGTTACATCTTCCCCTGTTTCCTTCATACTCCCTTTTATTCAGATATGAAGTAAAAAAAAAAATCTCAAATCACCAATATCAGGTTGGTCAAAGACAGAAGTCAGATGCCCAAAGCTCATAGCTTGATAAACTTGAAAAAAAAAAAAAAAAAACAAAAAAACAAAAAAACAAAAAACAGCGAATCAATGAGCTTGAGAGCCTGCTCCTGTTTGGAATTGCTAGGCCAAGCTGGAATTAACACATGGCTGCTCTGCAGTTACATCAGCTGGTCAAAAACCCAAAGATTTTTGACTGCACAGCATTTATTTCATGCACATAAAAACAAGGCGTGCATAGCTTTTAATTTTTGGCCTTTTTTTTGACCATGCTACATGACCACAGTGCCTGGGAAAGAAATTAAAAGGTAACTGTTATAAAAGTACAGCTAAAACCAGCCTGGGTTGAGTGAGGGTTCCACAGAGGTAAAGATTAATTATTTACAGTTTAGGTCCTGAGAGACCTGGTCCCAAGGTCATTTATTACCAGGAATGAACATAAATCACTGGTTTCTATTTTTGTAGTGCAATCACCAGCACTCAAAAAGAGCTATAAGGTAAAAGAAGACATCCACCCTTAAATAACCCTACAGGACAGACTTTATGAGTGAAAAACACGACAGAGGGTAAATATATCTGCTCAAGAAGCAGGGAAGAGCAGGAAGAGCACACACCCTGTGAGCCAAGCAAATACAAGGGGTGCAGAAGCAATGTACCTGGGAACAGGCACAGCAAGGTGGGCTGGCAGCAGCTTTTGGACAAACAAAATCCCCAGAAAAAAAAAAAGACAAAACAAAATCCCCAGTTTTGCACCAAAACAATCCGCAGAACTGGGAGGGGTCTTGGCCACAGGAACCAAAAAATGAAGGTAATACTCCACAGCGTGGACTAGATTGCTACCATGATATTTTCTAAAAAATCCCTTCACCAGGATTTTTCCCCTGAGAAGCCTCAGAAATGAAATGTAAACAATAATTATCTGATTGCTTGGAATGTGGTCTGGAGATGATTTACCAACAGGTGCATCTTTGATTGGTTCCATGTAAATTGTTTTTAATTAATGACCAATCACAGTCCAGCTGTGTCAGACTCTCTGATCAGTCACGGGTTTTTTATTATTCATTCCTTTCTAGCTTTGTGATGTATTCTTTTCTCTATAGTTTAGTATAGTTTTAATATGTAATTTCTTTTAATATAATATAATATATTATCATTAAATAATAAATCAGCCTTCTGAGAACATGGAGTCAATTCTCATCTCCCATCCCAGGAACCTCCACACTTGCATCTTTATTGCAGCCACCATCATGGTCCTAAAGGTGACTCTCACTGCACACTGCATGGCTTGGGGCCAGCACTCTCACAAACTCCCAAGGCTGATGGTGGCTGGAATAACTTGCAAAGAGGATCCTGAATTAAAAAAACCCAGGTGATTCGGGAGGCTGTAACTTTGCAGTACAGTCATTAATCATACAAGGCAAAAGAGCAAAATTTTCAGTCCCTGCCTTCTGAAAATGTTGACAGCTTCAGGTAAACTAAGATTGAAATGACAAGATATAAAGCAAGCACTAATTCCTGTGCTGATCTGACTTTCAAGCAGGTATTGGCACCATTTAAAACCATTTTTTGTTCCAAAGGCACATGAATCTTCTTCTACTTCAAGGAAAAATAAAACAACACTATGCACTAGGAGTTAAAGGACATTGGAGCACAAATCACCAGCTGTAGAATAAACACTTTGGGAGGGCACATATCATTAGAGCTGAGCAATGGTGTTTATACTTGTATGAATGCTTGCAGTAGCAACACAAATGCTGAGTTATATGAGGAATGAAAGATCAATGATTCAGTAATGTAACAAGTCATCTGCAAAATTAATATATACAAATGCATCACTAATAAAAACTATTGTTGCAGGAAGTTTTATTTTGGTGAACAGCTAGGATCACCCTGCTGTTACTGAGCTGCTCTCAAAAGTGTATAAATGAGTAAAAGTGTGTTAATAACCTATCAGAGGTGGAAAAACCTACAAGTTAATCCTTCTTTTGTAAGCTGATTCCCTTGCCACTTGTGTAGCCTTAGCAGTAAACATTTCATGTCTAGCTCTCTTTTAAGGAGAGTTACAACTAAGAATTTTAAACAACATTCATAAAAAAATACATGCCAGACCTTTACTTTTGTGATCTATCAATTAGATAGTGGATTGTCAAGACCAGCCAATATTTGAATACCAGCCTATGCAAATATGTGGAATAGCAAAATAGAGATACACACTGGACTCTTCTCTATTTTTTTAGCCCTTTTGTTTCCGAATTCTGAGTTATGCTCACCAGCTCTTTACTGCTCCTTATCTGTACTATGGTTAAATTGCAGTATAAATTGCAGAACAATTTGGGTTGGGAGTGAACTCTGGAGGTCATCTGATCAAAACAACTTGGAAGCCAGACTGAGATAGAATCTGTAATCACGTACAATAATCACATTGACTTCTCAAGCCACCAGAAATGCAGCACAAACAGCTCCTGACCACAAGTACAATAAATTCTCCCATTCTGGTCCCATGCTCGTTACATCTGAAGGGGATCAAGAGCACAAGGAAAGGTCTTGGCAGGAGCACAGCTGCCAACCTGTGACTGAAATGCACCTCAGCAGCATTTTAGGAAACGTGGTGTTGGGACAACCAGGCTGAGGAGGGGCAGCATGTCAAGGACAGAAAGCTGCCAGAACCCAGAGGAGCAAGGGGGACAGTAGGGTGGGTGGAAGGAAGCAGAGCGTCTCTCTGGAGTAAAAAAGAACAGCTCAACTGGCTAACCCATGGAGAGGTTCCTCAAACCCATTTAGTATGGCTTGCACGGTCCCTGGTGTGGTGGTTTGGTTCCAGATCACAACCAGGTACCACAGAGCTGCTCCCTCCCTCCCTCCCTGCTCCAGGCGGGATGAGGAGGACAACCGGAAAAAAAGGTAAAACACGTGGATGGAGATAAGAATAGCTTAATAACCGAAACAAAGAATAGCAGTAATAAATAAATAATATTGGTACTACTACTACTAATAATAACAATTATAATGATAGAAATGACGATATTTTTGTATTGAAAAGTTAAGAGACAAAGAAATGAAGGTGAAGAAAGACAAGTGCAATTGCTCACCCACTGCTGGCAGATGCTCAGCCTGTCCCCAAGCAGCCCTGGGCACCTCCCAGCCAGCTCCCCCCAGTTTATATACTGGCCATGACGTGCTGTGCTATGGAATATCCCTTTGGCCAGCTCGGGTCAGCTGCCCTGGCCACGCTCCCTCCCAGCTCCTGGTGTCTCTCCTGGCTGGCAGAGCATGAGACACTGCAAAGTCCTTGACTCGGGGCTGGCACCACTTAGCAACAGCCAAAACACCAGCGTGTTATCAACGTTATTCTCAACCCAGCTCCAACACACAGCTCTCTGCTGGCTACTGGGAGGAAAATGAGCTCTCTATCCCAGCTGAAGCCAGGACACCTGGTGACCCAGAGATCTCACTGCAGGAAGACACATCTGCACTGGGAGCAGCCTTGCTGCAGCTGTTTATACATTCCCCTTCACTGAGGCCTCACTGCGGGGCCATGGGGAGAAGATGAGATTGAGTTACAACGAGCTCCATCCTCTAGAGAAGTAAAATGTAGCTTAAAATTAACTTGAGATTCTTTCTCTGAGTGGTAAAGCTGTCGATGTAAAGGTAAGGATGCCTGTCTGTCAAAAAAGAAAAGAATGTTTTAGGCCTGACTGCAAAAGTTTGTAAATCACCTCTCCAAGGTAAGGAGAAAATGTCCAAACTCACTCCCGTACTATTGACAATTTTTCTTCTTGGAGGACAGGAGACAAAAAGAGACTGGGAAAGAACACAAATGCAAATAAAGCAAATCCTAAGAGTGATCTGCAAAAGCTTGAACTGGTTTATGTCAGTGTTTAATATACAGGACAAAGTGAGGATGTTTGTGAATTTAGAAGCAAAATCCTCATCCCATTCCTTCCCCCTTTCCTTTTATGGGTTGGTTTGTTTTTTGTTTCATTATTTGATGTTTTTGAGGTCAACATTTCCTACCCAGCATGGACAATCTGTCAGGCTGTGAATTGACATAATTGCTTGGCATTAGCATAATTCATATATACATACATACAGCTCTAAATAGGAGCTGTGGCATCTCAGTGTAGCCCAACGAGTCTGATTTTGTCTCTTTGGATTTGACACACACATCCAGGCTACAACAAGGAGCTGTGCCAAATGCAGCAGGCTGTGGATTATTTAATGGTTTGACCATCCTACAGCACAGTTTGTCATGGTTCCCATGTGCAGAAACAAGCCCTCTTAAGTTAACAGGCTTGAAAATGGTCGCTCTGGATAGTGCTGAAAGCAGTCTGTATTACAAGTGCGTCCAAAAGAGAGGAACAAATTTTGCTGTTCACACTTTGACCACACTGGAAAATTGAATAACTGCTTCTCCACCAGCAACGGCATCAACAAGAATGTTCTGTACAAATTCCAGGTACTTTAACAAATCACAGTTCTTAAAATGACCCACTGCTCAAAGTCCCTTGAGGTCGTAGTGGTTCCTGGCAAACTGAAAACATTTTTCCTTCCACGCTTCCTCTCCGCAGTACAGCTGAGTGACCTTGGTGGTGGGAGGAGGTCAGCATAGATGAGAAAAGAATCTTTAAAAACACTGCTTGATTTTAAGTACCAAATTCACATTTTGAAGACAAAGCCAACTTAATTAAAAACATTTAAGTCTTGCAACTTAAAAGAAGCTGCAATAGTTCCAAGAACAACTATTTGAGACTCCCTGGCCCCCCAACAATCCCTTCCTGCAATGTCAAGGAAGCAACAGCATGAACTACCTTAAAAACATCAAATTAATGAAACAAAAACAAACAAACCAACCAAACAGCCTATAAAAGGAAAGGGGGAAGGAATAGGATGAGGAGATTCCGTCTAAATTCACAAACCTCCTCACTTTGTCCTGTATATTAAATACTGACATAAACCACTTCAAGCTTTTGCAGATTACTCCTAGGATTTGCTTTATTTCATTTCTGCTCTTTTTGTTTCCTGTTCTCCAAGAAGTAAAACTTGTCAATAGTATGGAAGTGAGTTCAGACAGTTTCTCTATACCTTGGAGAGGTGACTTACAGACTTCTGCACAGTCAGGCCTCAGCATTCTTTTCTCTTCTGACAGACAAGCGTCCTTACCTTTACATTGACTTTACCACTCAGAGAAACAATCTCAAACTAATTTTAAGCTGAATTTTATTGTATCCCACATGTGCCATCTAGACTTGGGGTGTCTCAAAATGAGAAGCTGGGCCAGAAGCCACAGAATATGTATTAAATAAAAGGAATATCTGCCCCAGACACTGCAATCCCAGTACTCAGAGGGGCTGCAGCAGCCTCCCAGGAAAACCTCTGCATCAACCCATGCCTACCTCAGCTCTCCTCATTATTCTTGAACTGTTTTTCCCTCTGTCTGCCCCCACAGATATCCTCATGTTAATTAGAAACTGGTAGCAATTATTCTTTCCAACAATCAACTTCAAATCCCAGGCCTCTTAGAACATCCAGAGAAAATATCACTCTAGTGTAATTAACTCCCTCTATTTCCTCTTTCCATCATATCTCACTGCCTGTTTACAGCTGAGTTGCATCTTGTCATGTGCTTGCCAACAGTACCATAACAGCCTTCTTGTACCTCTGGCCACTGGCTAAATGATGAAAATAAAGCCAAGAAAATTAACATGCACAAAAAATAGCAAAGCTAGGAATAAATGAAGCGTCTGAAAACTCTCTGCAGGTCTTGTACTATGCTCCTGCTTGCTTCACTTCTAAGCAGGCTGATGGGTATTTTAGCACAGGTACTTTATCAGCAGCTCTAGGGTGGCATAAAGGTGACTTAAACAGAAAGTTTCTTTGAAGCTCTCTGATAAATATTGAAATAATGGAGGAAATAAAGGAAGTAACTTCTAAAAGCAGGTTTAAAGCACTTTTCCCGGATGCTGATTCTCCTCAAATAGGTTTCTACTTTTCTCCTGGAAGAGCACCAATCTCCAAAATAAATAAAGTAAATGCTTTGAGAGTAAAGTCAGTAGTTCTGCTCTGATAAATAGCAACATAAAAATGGTACCTTTGCACTCAGCAGATCTGCTGCTGGTGTGCAGTCAGGAGTGATTGCTGCTGACTAGTGAGATAAACAAGGCTCCGCTGCTTTCAGGCTTGTTTGAGGCAGGATATCAGAGCTATTGTTGTGCAGCAAACTGAATGCTAGTGTCTTCCATAAAAAGCCAAGTTCCTCATTAATTTTCAATTAGGTATCTGGACACTTCTTGCTGCCTGACTCAGGAACAGGTAATGGGATACAGAGAGAACATCAGAGCACGCTTCGCTCTGCTCCGACTTTATGGTGCGAAAACGCTCAGGAAGGGAGATGGGCCTGAGAGATTGGGAAATGCTTCATGAAGAGCCAAGCAGAAATTCCTGCCTCATAAAGCTGCTTTTAAACAAGCACTTTCCAGATTCCAGAGCTGCAGTTTCTCTTTGTAGAGTGAAATCAAACAAAAGAAAAATCGGCGAGTTGGTGTAAAAGATAAATCGAGCAATTTTCACTGCCAACGTTCAAGGTCACGTGTGTAGGCTGTGGGTATAGCACATAAAATAAACAAAATCTGTACATGAGCACCAGTTCTTTGTTTCAAGGAAGAACACAGGCCAGAAAAACCTATTTGCATTTATCATGCTACCATAATATGACTAAATTTTAATTTACAGGAGTGGTTGACAAGTGATAGCAAAAAAGCAAATTCTCAGCATGCAAACTTTTAGAAACTATTAGGAAAGATATGCTTGAAAGTGAAGGTCTAAAATATTTTGGAGTGTATTATCACAATACTTAAAATAAAAAGCAACAGAGTCTGCTCTTCAGAACTTCAAAGTCATAGAGATAAGGATGCTTCTGAAAGAAGAAACAGATAGCAGAAGACCTGCTCTCAGAGCTGCCCAGAGCTCCTAGAAAAATACATCACCACATTTTTTTTACCATTATTGGACTTTAAGCTCATGAAAACTAACTACTTCTCTTAAATCAAGTACAGCATACAACATATTTCCATCTGGAAGTGCTTGCATCTTTCTTAGCATCTCAGCAAGCATCATGTAAGATGCTATTTCATGTCACACTGGATTTTTTTTTTCCACAAAGCCCACACAAAAATCATTATAGCAAGCCTGAAAATTCTCATTAAAAGCCAAGCAGTATTTTTCTCTTCTAGCTAAGAAGTTCTGCCTCAATGAAGTAGTAAAGGCTTTAATAAGCTGCTTGTCTTAATGAACAGAGACTGAATTAGTAGGCAATGCCTATTCTAAAAAAGCTTTACAAACCCACTCCATTTGTGCCAGTAACTCTGTACGTGCTGTTGATTTGTCAGAGACATTTCATTTCATGACACGAAAGAACAAGTCAAGAACTTAGGTCAGGGAACAGAAACAAATCCACTAAAAGTTTCATGCTGTTACTGATAATCAGAGTTTTTCGTTCCTCACATATTTCAGATTTAAGAGGATGGTAGACATCAACAAAATATTTTCTTTACATTGAAAGGCTCTGAAAATGGTGCCAAAGAAGATCAGAGGAACTTTCTTTTTTTGTGGCATCTTGAGGTCAGACACTTTAAATAGAGTTTTTGGCACACCATAAAATAAACTGAATCAACTTCTCTCAAATTCCTGGCGGTTTATAACCCAAGCTGCCAAGCCTTTTAGTTATGCCAAGGCTCTGCAAGGATTAAATACTGCTCAAGTTAACCCAGCATAAAAGGCTGAGTCGTTATCAGGTGAACATCAGCAGAGCTGCCAGAGGCTCACAGGAGCTGTCTCTGTGCCAGTGCTCACCTGCAAGCCAAGGCAGCTCTGGGGAGCACATTGGCTCACCTTCCTGCACTTATTTCTCACTAGTGCTGCGTTCTTCCTTACCCCAGTATCACCCTGAGCTGTTTGGGCTGCTCAGAGATGTGCAGGGTGAGGCTGTGCCCCAGGGAAGGCACTGAGAGGCTTGCAAAGCATCTCGATCCCAGCACAGGCTTGGGATGCACAGAGAAATTCTGGCTTTTTGTGGGATATTTGCTTGCATGTGTTGCAAACATTTGCACACCAGAAACAGTTATAGCAGCTTATTTCCATGTATTTCATATGGTCTTGTTTGGTTTAAAAATAAATGCGCTTTTTGGTGAGAAAATGCCATGCAAGCAAAATGGATCTTTATTCTACAATTTCCAAGGTGAGGAAACCATTTCTAGCTATCCCTCCCAAGGCAGGCTTGGGGTTATTCCTGCTCTTCTCAGACCTCACACCAACTGCAGCTTTGTTAGTGTGGGTGCCACATCCTTCCCCTCTGAAGCATTTCACATCTGGCTTCTTTTACACCTCCTCAGTCAGGAAGGGCAGCACATCTTTCACCACAGGAGACAGACTGTTTCTCTCCATGCTTTGCTTCCTCTCACACAAGGCTTTGCAAGCACATGCTCTCAGTCAGCAGGTATCCTGGTTTAGGGCAAATTTGGGAGAAAACCTCCAAAAGGGGGCTCTTCCAGAAAGCAAACCCACATGGCTCCTCCTTCGAATGGGTTTGGGAAGGATTCCTTGGAGAGAAGTGGAAAGAACCTGTTTATTTAACAGGCACAGCACACAAAATGAACAATAGCAGGTGACACCACTCTTTCATCACTCTGAAAAAGGTGACAAATTCAGTAAGTCTCTCTTGGTGATAGTCTCTCTGTTATCAGTGCCTCTGATGCTGCAGACACAGGGTGCAAAGTCTTGGTGTTTCCCAGGTCCCAGTCCAGAGCAGGTTTGAGTGGTTCCAAAAAAGGGAAAGGAAAAATAGTCCAGGGGAAAAATTTGGACTGCTTATCTAAACTAACTAACAAGCAGAAGCAAAAAGCAAGAGCAAAGCAGGAGCAAAGCAGAAGCAAGAGCAAAGTGAAAAGCCAAGCAAAAATCAAAAGCAGCACCGTGTACTGTCCCATCTGTATGTCCAGCCAGCTGTGGGGGAGAAGGCTGATAACAAAACAAAACAAAACAAAACTTTCACTCTTCAGAGCCATTCTTGAAGGCACAGAACATAATATCCAGCATAAACAGGGGACACAGGCATCATAATGTCACCCTAGGACAGCAGGTAAGCATCAGGCTGGTCTCAGGAAAATGTCCCTTTGTGTCCCTGACAGACCGAGAGCAGCACACTGTGCTCCTGTCTCACAAGGAATCACCAAGATTTTACTTTTGTGCCAGTTCTTATGACCCAGGGGGAAGATGGGTAAACTTTCGGTGTTTATCAGCAAATGTTCCCTCAAATTTATGAACTGTTTCCTTGTTTGGGTTTGAGGAGAGGAACCTGATACGTGCTGGCATTTCTTTCACCTGCTCAACCAACCTGCTGTACAATTAACTCCTGTGCTTGTGCATGGCCTTCTTTGGGATCACACACACATGATCCAATGGAGAAATACATCAGAAACCTCTCACATCAGCCTGTCCATCCACAGTGAGGGTTTTTTGGTCCAGTGATAAAAGCAGCAATGCCTGGGCACTGCTGCATTGCTGCTCATGCTGGTGAAGCTCTTAGCCTGTGGCTGCACACAAATGAAACAGAGAATCCCCTTGGAAAGGGACCTGCCTCCAACTCTGCAAACAAACACCAGGAGCAGATGGATTCTCACTGGACAGGTGCTGACCAGAGGGCATTGGTGTCACAGCTTTTGTTACAAAGAGCTTACACAGAAAACACGGATCAGGAAATCAAATAGTCGGATAAACCCAGCACACAGCTGATCCTGCTTGTTAAAAACACCAAGGACATCAGCACTTCTGCTTCCACACCCCCTTCTAGCTCCTGGCCAGCATCTTCTGTGCCACTCCCCCAAGCAGCTCCCTCTGTCATCACCTTTTCCCCTCCTGCCATGGGCAACCAGGTGATGAAGCAAGGCATTACACATCCAACAATTATCCCTTCAGTGCCACCTCTCTGGACTTTAAAAGTCATTCTGTCACCTTCATTGCCAATCCTCAGCTGATTTTTGCTTTCTGAAATCAGAAATTTAAGTGTTGTAACAAACACTTCAGAAGCTTTGCCCTTTGCTACTCTACACAATCCTTTAGTAAATCTGAACAGTAAAGTGCTGTTTTGGAGAAATTACTGCTGAATATATACAGGCCCTCTCATCCCACACCACTGCAAACAAATTCTCAAGTAGCTTCGGCTCTGGATAAGCAGCTTCTCCATTTATCACACCCACTGATATGCTGCAATGTTCTCATTTTGTATTGCTGTTTAAAAAGTTTTTAAAACTGTGTGTTCTAACTCATAAGCAGTGTGATAGTTTGCGTTTGTGAAGCATTTTTTACTACAAACAGAATTAAACCACATTTAAGCTCAGCTGTAAACAGAGATTTTAGTAAATTCTAACAACTCAGGTAGCAAAATAAATAGCAATATTTTTCCTAGGCTAACCCTGATGTTTGGACAGTTGTCTAGGATTTATGTGACATGATGGTAACTAAAGTATTCACATCTGTGCATGCGAACTGTCACCAACTTACAATTCTGTTCCCTCCCTCCTGATTCAGATAAAAAGAGGAACAAAATAGTGCCTTGCAGCCCTCAGAGTTATCTCCTTGGCTGATCACAGAAGCGAATAACCAGGCTGATTTTCCATTTCCAGCTGAAAATGTGTAAGTGATTAACAGCCCCCTGCACTTTGAGACAGTGCTGAAAGATCCCTCCTTCTGAAGCAAGGACAGGCCTCCTGTTTCTTTTTACAAGCAAAGGGGGAGAAAAAACCCAAGGAAAAACGGATGGGAGGAGAAAAGGTGCTTTCAGTTTTGTTTCTGCATGCCTCTTCCTTTGCAACTTAAATTTGCGTACCTGACTTTTCCTGAGAAGAGAAAGGGTGACTGGAAAACCACTACACTATTACTTATATATATAAAGAGGTTAAAAATTTACTCATAGCCTTCCTACCCAATTCTAATTCTACAGAGACTGCTACAAGTTCCTCAGTGCTTTATTCATGGCTGTATTGCTCCACTTTCATTCGCATGGTTTCCATTCCCATCACTCTCCTTAAATTATCAGTAAAAGTCCAGAACTGAAGGACTACAGAGGAGGGTTTATGAAATGAAGGAAAGAGCCCAGCCTGGCCCCAGCTGGGAGTGCTGGCTCCTGGGGAAGAGGCAGAGACTCATTTCATGGCTCTGCATCCCTTGGGACTGAAAAAGAAAAAATAAAACTGAAAGAGATGAAGTTTTTAAATCTAGCCTTTCCTGTTTTGCTCTCTTTAATTATGAATTGAAGGGAATTCAGACTGGATGAGTTTGATGTGCCAAATATCAGCGTAAAGCTCAGCATACAAAGTGTGGTAACAAGAAGGGGAAAAAAATTAACCTTCAGAAAGAAGGGAAGAAAAAAAAAGAAAAATAAAGAGAAAAGAGTCAGTTTTCCCACATGTTGAGGTCCTCAATTATTATTCAGCTACTTGAAAGCATCCACTTAGCCCATGGTCAGAACTTGCCTTTGGAAGCTCAGCAAGAGCTTTAGCAGCTCACAATAAATAAACACGCAAACGAAAACGAATGAAAGTTCTCTTTCTAAAGCAAAATAATTACAAACACTGCTGTAAAAAGCCTGATGAACTCTAAGTATTATTACTCCTTTGCACTAAAGAAATATTTATTCTTTTTTTTTAATATAGAGGAGTTGACAGAGCCTTTTTCAGGAGAGGAGGAGAGGGAGGCTGGGCGCTGTGGAGAAGGCAGTTGAGGGGTAGAATAAATCCAAAAGTAGGACAGCCATCAGTGCTGCATCTGAAGCAGTCACCACTGAAACTGAAATCACATTAAAAGGCACTCAGACCCTGGGAAGCTGCACCAGGGAATCCTTTAATGTGGCTCAGTATGCACAGCCCAAATCCAGGGTGTTTTAAAAATACATAGAAAAAAAATCTAAAGATCCTCTCGCACTCATCAAGTAGGGCTGTTTGCAATTTCACAGTAGAAAGTATTAACACTTTATTTAGCAAAAGTTATGTAAAATATAGTATTAAGGTATCAATATTAAGCATACTTAACTGTGCAAAATAAATCAAAAGTAGCTATATCAGGGTAAGGGGACTAAGAATAGTTTTCTCTAAACTGGGGGGGACATTCAGGCCAACTTACAAACTTTAAGAAAAACTTCAGGTTAAATCCTACTACAACTTTTTGTAACCTTAAATGGAAAGCAAATTTTATAACTTTAAAACATTTCCTACTGCTATCAACTTCACCTCTTCTATCAAACCCCAAACTTCTGTATCACTTTTAATTCAGAATTCAAACTTCAATAATATTGTCCAAATGCCAGTGTGGGGTCCCCTGAATAAATCATTCTACAGCAATATTTTTTGAAATATCACCTCAATATTAAAAAACAACACAGATCAAGAAAAGCAGAGAGTGAAATAAATGGGAGGAGGCATTTCAAGTGTAGTTTGAAGCAGGTTTTTGGTAGTAGGAGCTTGAGTAAAAAGCCACTTATGCAGAATCACACTGTTCATTCCTGGGGCTGCCTGCACAAGGGAGGGGAAGCACTGGGATGTCAAGTGCTCCATATTTAGCATCATCAGTATTCTCAGTTATTTCTTGGCAATTTGGTCAAACACAGGCTACGTGGGCCAGCCCACTCCACAATTAGATGACTGATTCTGAAGGTCCAACACAAAGAACACGGCACTGACACCCAAAGGATGCTTCTGGCAAAAGAACTTAGAAGTCAAACTGGTCAAAGGGCAGGACTTTGTGCATGGGGGAAAAAAGTATTTTAAAAAAAGTATTTAAAAAAAAATATTTTAAAAAAAGTATTTTTAAAAAAGTATTTAAAAAAAGTATTTTAAAAAATATTTTTAAAAAGTATTTTTAAAAAGTTTCCAAAAAAAACTCAAATAAAACAAAGCAGTGGAATAATACTGCAGTTAAGTTCAATGTGTCTCTGCTAATTTCCAGAGGGCTGATTCCAGATGGTGGGAACCACATAACTCTAAGACAGGTCTTGTTCTCCTTAACACAATAACTCTTCTTCCCAATCCTTAAAGCTAGGAACAAGCTTGTCTGCCCTCATCATACCTTCTCTCAATGGTTAGGGCAATTCAGAGCAAAATTATCATGGAAATATTATTTTATGTTAGAACAGCACTCAAAACAGGTGATTCTTCACCATTTGAAAACAATTTGAGTTTGATTACAACTTATATATCTACCAGCCAAAAAAAAAAAAAAAAAAAAAAAACCACACAAAAAAAAATCTAGGTTGCATTTAAGCCAAGTTTTTTTACTTAAATACAAAATTTAGTTGTTCTAATGCAGCATCTGCTTTCAAATCTACATTGCCCCTAATCCTTAACCAAATGCTGAAGGTAGCTAGAATCAGAACCCTTCATAACTTTTGGCACAAAACCCTAATATTTAGGAAGGAAATCCTTGAGATTAAGATTGTGTTCTCACATATAAAATCAACCCGGACTCTATTAACAAATTGAAACATAAGTTTGTAAATTTTGTAGTTCAGTATCAGTAAAATAACTTCAAATGAAGCCCAGGACAGCTGTGATAATCACAGTTTTATCATCTCAGAGCTATCAGAATCAGAAGGTCCACCCTGCACTACCTCCAGTATCTACTCTGACAAATGACAATTAAAATAATCAAAATCCTCAAACAGCAAACAGCACATTCTTTCATAGTACGTAACACATTCTTTCAAACCTCCACCTCAAAAATAAAAATGCTTTAAGACCCAGCCAGTCACTACTGACGCTGGAGGTGCTGCTTTACCTCTTCCCTAAATGACAAATGACTTTGCATATCAGCAGAGAGATGTCATCCCCTTTGTGAGTCAAGTATTGTCCGAGTTCCTTGTGGAGTTTTCCAAGGGCGTTAAAGGAGATTTCTTCCCTTTATGAAGCCAATGGTGACCTGTTCCTGTGGAGCACCCATCCATTTCATTAGCATTTTACAGGGGTGGGTGCCATCATAAAAGGGGAGAGGAGAATCAGAGCCGGGCTGCTCAGAGGGGTTTAACTGAAGTCACTATCGACAAAGCACTAAAACACCAAATATTTCAAAGCAGAGAAGGTGGTTTTGCAAGGTAAACATCTGCACTTTTACTGCAGTCTTTGCAAAGCCCCCAGGACCAAGGTCAATTTTATTGTGCTACAGGAGATAAGGACTTTTCAAAGGTATACTTGTCTACTTATTGTAATTTTTAAAGCATGTAACTTGAAAGAAAAAAAAAATTTAAATTTACAAAGCAATGCAGAAACAGTGAGAATTTCCAGCAACACAAATGCTACTTGCAGTGTTATGCTTGCCAATCCAAACCTCACTGAATATATCCTGAAACTCTGTTTACAGTGAAAGCCAAGCACATAAAATGACTATCATGTCCTATTTGCAAGAACCCCATAACATTTCAACCACACCCATTCAATCCCTACCAAACTTGTCCAAAGGTATGGAATCTGCAGAGATCTACAGGAGCTATAATGTCATAAATGAAAATGTCATATAATAATGTCATATAAAAAATTTTAAAAAAATACAGGAGACAATGTAAAGGACACATAATGTCATGTTCTATTATTTCAACAGCAAACGCAGCGCCTGACACCTGAGCATGGGGCAATTCAGAACAGCAGGTGACAGGTTGGGTATATTCTGGATATAACACACCATCAGACAGGACACAACCTCCCCAAAGCTTTGCTTTGCCAGGCCAGCCAGGTCCTGGGTACCAAGGCAGAAAACTAAAGGTTAAAACACCTGGGAACTGAGCTCACCTGTGTAGTTTTTGGAAAAGCCCAGAGCAGACCACAGCTGCTCAAACCAAAGCTGGAGCGTCAGAATAGCAATAGGCTTCAGGAACTCCTCCCACTCACTACCAGCTAATCTCTAAGGTAAATTATAAATAGCACCTGCAAGGTTTTGCTGTTTCAACTGTTTAACTGTAAGGAATGGACATGAGCCAAATGAAAAGAGGGCAGAGAAAGCAATTCCCACTCACAGGTGCACCAGGAAGAACAGAAAGCAGGAAATTATTGGGGAAAGAGAGGAGGGAAAAGCAGGCTGTGGCTTACAGCTCCTTGGCTAATTGTACTTTTCATATTGATAATGAATTTTAAAAGCATGCTTAACTCTAAATATTTAGGTGAGACACTGCTTTTCTAAATGGTCACACAGTAGAAAGATTTTAAGGTTTGTTCTTTTGTTATTTTGTTTTGTGTTTGGGTTGTTTTTGTTTTTTAAGTAATGATTATAAAGACATAGAAAGAGTTCTGGTCTGAATTCACTCTTCCAAACAAAAGTAAGAAGCATGAGAAACATGCACCTCTAGAAGGAATATTCTACCTTTTTTGCTTTAAGTATCCAGAAAGGATTTGCAAGACCTATAAGAATAATTAATTTACACAAGAAGGAGAAGCCACAGTTTTATTTGAATGAGAAAAATTATAGGAAACAAGAAAAAATAAGTCTATCTTTGCAACACATAACCATAAAGGACTCATGTTTGATCCATTTGCTTTCTTCTTTTGGGTTTTGCTAACAGCCAATGCTCCATGATCAACCACAACATAAAGCAGATGTGACCTTTGCTGAGAATTTTAGACAGATAAAGCCTGTTCCTAGTGCTGAAGGGGGATCAGCATGGAAACCAAAGTAATACCTTCCATTTCAAAATAACTTGCTCTTTTGAAGTAGGGACTAATAATAATAATAATAATAATAATAATAATAATAATAATAATAATAATAATAATAATAATGTTAAAATACCATTTCTCTTTGATGCCTTGAGCTGGTGCTTGCAGTTCAGTGTTATAAAACTGTACATGTGTATTCATGCCTTGCCAGTATCCCGAACTTTTCCTTCTCACAGAAGGAATGTGCATTTCCTTCTTTGCTGTACAGTGTATTTTCCTGCACTTCACCTCTGTTATAGGAATTATTAGCTGCAAGCAGCTGCACCTTCCTGCAAACAGGCCAAAGTTCCTGATTTCCTGAAACTCTTTGGGGAGCACACTCATAAATTCCATTCACAGGAATATTTCAGTACTGTCTAAGCTCAATCAGATCCCTGTTTATCAGCAATTAAGTCTACCAAGAAATTAGCACAGCAGCCTCCTCTTTTGTCCAAAAAAATCAGTTTTTCTGCTTGCAGCACGCAATGGTGCCAAAACTCCTCATATTTCAAAACCGGCCATAAAAGCCAAACAAAGGAAAAAAACTTGGATTTAAAACCACATAATTTCATCCATAATGATCAGTACAGTCTAGAGAAGATATCCAGAATTTAATTTCTTATTCGCTGACATGTCAGAGCTGCAGCAGTGCGCTTGGCATGTCCATGCTGGACTGGGACATGGCACATCCCACCTGAATATGAGGAGAAGCTTCCCGACCTGTGAGGGTGGGCAGAGAACTGGGGCAATCTGCCCAGAGAGGGATGAGAACCAAGCAGCTCTCAGAGGTCTGAGCACCCATTCCCAGGTTTTTCCATGGGTTTGCAGAGCTCTTCGGCTCCACACACTGCACTGGTGCACAGCTGAGGGTGGATGCTGGAGGACTGGATGCTTACTCTGCATCTGCAGCTCATTTACACATGCTCATAATGCAGAGCCCCAAGTGGGTGCTCAACTCAGTAACTACATTTTAACACTCTCAAGTATTTTGAAGGGAGATAACTAAGTTCCCTCATTAAACGCATGCAAGAAAAACAGTGTACTTCACAGGAGAAAAGTTTAAAAAGAGCGTGTATTGACTCCTTCTGTTAGCCATATATTCTTAATGCAAGCCAACATCAATCAATCAATCAATCAATCAATCAATCAATCAATCTCTTCACTCTAAGTGCAATTCTCACCTCCCCATGTGGAACACGTTAATGAGTTTCCACTTTAAAAAAAAAAAAATCTCTATTTACCAGGTACACAGAAACAACAGGCTTCATTCTTGCTTTCTCTGTGTTAAAGAAAAGCTAAGAGTTCTTCTCTTACCATAGGATAACAGACACAAAACACAAGCTCACAAAGCCAGCGTGGGCGTTCTGTTTTGGTGTATTATTAATTTTTTTTTAAAATCCTCTCTGTGTTTCTGCCAGCACTGAATTTAGTGTTGATTGAAAAGTGCTGGCTCAGCCCTGCAGCAGCAGCGACAGGAGATGTGATCTCCAGCAAAGGGTGAGATCTGCAGCTCTGGAGGCCATTGCAGAACCCAGAAATAAATCATGTCCCTCCTGCAACTCAATAAAAGTTCTACAGTGGCTAAGGAAGCTCTGCTCCTCCAAGAGAAGCTGCCTGCCCTAAAGTGAAGTGGTGTAATGAAGATTATATTAGTGGGTGAATAAACTTCTGGGAACGAGGAATGCTTTTCCCTGGAGCTGCACACACAACCCAGCACAAACACAGTCCTCACCACAAAAGTCTTGGTGAGGAGCAAACTGGGAGAAGGCAGCCAAGAGAAGTTACCCCTGGATAAGATCAACATATTTCAGGCCATGAATCAGCTGGCTCCCATATCCAGTGTGTCATTTACAGAGAATATTACAGAGTGAAGATTTCACTTAAAATTATGAGAACAATTATTGCAATCAGGAAACAACCATTTGTTGGGCTGAAATGTTGCCTTAAATGCAGTTTGCTAAACAGCTTCAGGAGATACATTTTGCTCATCTCTACTTGTAAATGAATACAAAAAAATGATGCATGCATACTGGGGGGGAAACAAACAAACAAACAAAAAAGCAGTGTAGTCTCCTTTTGCTGATTTGAATAAAACACTTCCTCTTCAGCTCATCCTCTGAAGAAAAACTCTATAACAAAAAAAATTTAAAGAACTGGTGGTGAGGTCAAAGGGTCAGGATTAAAAACCAAGCAGCAACCAGCACACTATGAGTTCTACAAAGCTCACTGCAAGCCAGCTCCTAATTTCAGCCTGCATCTGAACAACTCTGTGCAGAAGTGCTGCTTGTAACCACTTTGCTCTCATCTCAGCAGGCCAAATCACAGCTCTGCAGATGAGGCCACAGGGCTATCCCAGAGCCCATCCAAGCACTCTTCATTTAGGTTTGCCCTTTTCTTTTTGGCAAGCAGCACCCAGATCCTGCTCTGGTGCAATCAGGTCTCCTGACAATGTGAAACTCACACTTTAAAGAGCCCACTGACAGATGGATTCAATTTGATGTATGAGTATGAACAGCTGCTCCTGATCACCAGCTTGTACAGCACGCCCATTCATCACAAAATATTTCAAAAGGCTGAGCTGAAATGGAACAAATGAATTTGAAGGAGTATGGGAGGTACTGTGCTAGCCTTGGAGAATGTGTCAGATGTAAAAATCACAGCTATGGGGCTGCCATTAATTCATTCCTGTGAATGCTGGCTCCACTCTGTTAGCAGCATTCTCCAGATTCCCCAAAATCCAGGAGGGCAGCCTGAATAAGGTATTAGAAGATGGAATTAAATACTCCTTACTGAAAGTGATTTTAACTAAGCAAGTCACTAAAAGGAGCTGACAGCTTCAAGAGGACAAGCCTCAAATCACTGCTGAGAGGAGAGGAGGTTATTTCCCAAATGTTCTGTCTCAGAAAGAAGATCCATCAGTGGTGCAATGCAGGGACATGGACCTGCCTTTGCCACCTTCATCTTAAACATTGTGAGAGGCCTCACTGCTTTTAAAAAGTTTTCATCTTCCTCTTTGGTCCTTCAGTGCCAAGAACAAGGTCTGTGAGGAGATGGAGAGCTGACACAGAGCTGAATAACTCACTTTTTCTGGTTTTTTTTTTTTTTTTTGTAATTTCAGGAATTATGCAGCAAAAAATAGACATTTTAAACATCACAGTGTTTGTAATGGCCAGTGGATCATCTCTGAGTGACCCAGTTTTTCACAGAGCACTTCCTATGAGTTGTGCACAGGGCAGCTTCACAGATGTTGGGTACCAGGGTGATATACAGGGAGGAAAATTCTCCATGAGTTGCCTCAAGTGGCAATTCATTCTTGCCAATTCCTGCTGGGGTTTTCTAGGAGGGGGAAAAACAAGTTTTCAAGACCTTTTTGAAGGTAATTCTTATCTAGAAGTGATACTTGCAGCATCTTCAGTCACCTGTATCATCGAAATGTACTTGTACTTGTGTGAATTCATGAGGAAAGCATGTTATGCTTATGGAGAATTCCAAATTTCACACACTTTTGTATCACTCTGCAGTTTTAGGTCAGATTTTTGTGTCTTAGTATGAAAACCACACTTATATTTTGAGCTGCAGAGAATTTCACAATAATTTGCTGTAACACTGATAAATGGGGAGTAAAATGAAGCAAAAGTTTCCTCAGTATAGCAAAGGTAATATTTGCAATGGTAGGGAAAAAAAAATTTAAAAAGAGAGGACTTTTGGATAATAATATTTCCCTCTTTCCTTCTACAGAGCACCTTTGCCAGTCTCTTGCTCTACCTGCTCTCCTTCCTCAAGGGCAGGTAAGGAGACAAAGCTCAGGTGTCACAAGCTTGCACAAAGAAAGGCACCAAAGAAAGGCACCAAAACAAGGCACCAAAACAAGGCACCAAAACAAGGCACCAAAACAAGGCACCAAAACAAGGCACCAAAACAAGGCACATCAGCTCCCCCATCACACAAGGGAACAAAGGCACTGCCTGCCATCACCCAGGCTCCTGCTGCCTGCTGGGAAAGCAACCAGGGAAGTGGTGAGTAGGTCTCTGCCATGTCAATAACCAGCTCTGAGTCAGGTTTAACTTATTTTGGGAGCCCAGTCCACCACCAGGGTACACGCTCAGACGTGGGGGTGAGAAACCCTGGGTTTATTTGATCTGCCAGAGCCACACAGGCTCACACACCCTCTGCAAAGGTTATCCATCACCACAGCAACCTCCAAACAAAGGTGGGAGCCAAGTCAGGCTGGCTGGGTTCGCCCAGCCCCGTCCCTCTGATGGCAGAGGGCAAAGGTGCTCTCCACCTGCACCCTACAGGGGACTTTATTGCTTGGGTTTTATGTCACTGGATCTCACAATTCCACCTTGAGCACCCCAGCCTGCATGCCCACAGCAGAGAACGGCCACACTGATGCATTAAGCAATAAAATTCTTCTATAACCCCAGATAAAGGAGAGAGAAGATCCCAATTCCCTCTTGTCCTGTGGTGAGGCAGTGCCATGTTCCATGACACACCAATGTCACCCCACCCTCTCCCCCAGGGACCAGGAATAGCTGCTGTAAAATAAACACCCCACACCCCAAACATCCCCTAAGGCCAAGAAAGCCCCAGTGTGTTTAGCCACCATCCTGTCCTTCCTTCTCCACTCCTTTTCTTCACATCCTCTCTCACTCCACGGGAGATTAATGATTTTGGATATGCTACGAAAATCCAACCGAGACAATAAAACAACTGCAAACTGTGAAAAACACCAATCACCTGTTTTTAAAATTTTAAAAGTTTACTAGTAATAAAATGGTTATAAAAATAGTAATACAATTAGAGTAATAACAATTTGGACAAATTTAATTAAGACAATAAAAACAAAGAGTTACGGACGTCTGGGTACCTTTTCTGGGCATCATGAGCCCAAAAAAGGACCCACGTTAACAGAGGATTAACCCTTAAAAACAACAGCCTGTTGCATATTCATACACTTCATACATGATGCATAAATTCCATTCAAACACAGGATTCTGTCTGGTCATTGCCAACTTCTTCCTTCTAATCCTTATAGCGCCTTCGAGGCGGGAAGAAGTTTGTTTCTTCTGATAAGAAGGCAATAAATTCCCTTTCTCTGAAAGATCTAGGTGTCCTGTGGGTGCTATCTCACTGCAAGCCTTTTCTTTTAAACAAAGCATCTTACATAGCATAGTTTCTATTTTAACAATTTTTATAACCTAAAACTATATTTAACACAGTACTTAAGAGAATTAATACAGCATTGCTTTCTAACACAACACATATAATATTCATTTTAATATTTGCGAAAAGCCAGTCATAAACTACATGCATTTTTCACACAAACTCAGCACAAATGAAAAGCAGAGTGGGGCTTTTCCCCCCCCTAAATCTGTAAAGAACAAACCCTGATACTTCCCCAGTCGCTGGAGGAAAGAGATTATGATCATTCCCGAACCTTTCCAACCACCAGGCAGGAGGGAAAAGCACAGAGTGCAATGACAAGCTGTCAACACTCGGCGAGCAGCGTGGCTCTGCTTTGTGACACTGAGATTTCCCCTGCAGAGCCAGGCTCGTGGGCACCAGCAGCCCTCACCACATGCAACGGCAGCCCTGAAAATGCCCAGATGTCTCTACCTGTCCTAAAGCACAGCCCCCACCCGAGCAGCCAGGATTTAAAAGATAAGGGAACCATTTGTTTTGAATTATGGGATTTAAAAAAACAAAAATCCCAATGGTTCTGAGGAATTTTGGTTTTTAAATCAAAGCCACAGGTGATTGGAGCAGATAATAAAATCTCATTATCTCTCATTTACTCCTGTCAAGAAGTAGAAGTTAATTTTTGCTGTAGTAAAATCATCAGGAATATCCATCCAGCTTCAGTGGTTTTGGATCTAAGCAAAATTTATGTTAACAAAAGGGTGGCTTGATTTATACCAATGGCTTAAGCTATCATTCTTCTTGAGTTTCAAAGCAGTCATTGGTAGCTAACCATTAATCTTTTGCAGGCTTATGATGGTTTACAATTGCTGTCAGTGAGGTTCATTTACCTGATTCTGCAATATTTCTAATAGCCCATCACTTCAGTGATTTCTATTTCAAGGGAGCCTACAGGAAAGATGAGGACAGGCTTTTATCTGGGCCCACTGCAATAGGACAAGAAGAGATAATGGCTTTAAAGTAAAAGAAGGCTGAATAAGAATGGATATAAGGATGATTTTACAATGAAGGTGGTAAAAGAGGTTACCCAGAGGGGTGGTGGATGTCCCATCCCTGGAAATATTCATGGGGCTCTGAAGAACCTGGGCTACTTGAATATGTCCCTTCCCATTGCAGGGGGGCTGTACTAGATGGTCTTAAAAGATCCCCCCAATGTAAATATTTTATGATTCTATGATAAAATAATTCTGACACTATAATTAAGAAGAACTAGAAATTAATAAAAAAAAATTTAAATAGAAAAAAAATGTAAGAAAATTCAGCTTCCAGATGAAAGTTCAAAGTGTAGTTTGCTAAGTGCAGCGCAGACTTTTGAAACAGCAATGGAGCAGAATTGCAAGCAAAGTGCAAAACACCACTCAACCCTAGGGCAGGACACTCCCCAGACACCCTGCACTTGAAGTTCTGTACTCTATAGTGCTCTCAGAAATAGGAAAAAAACAAAAAAAACAACTGAAACAACAAACTAAAAACCTGCACTGGAGTTCACACGCATTTCCAAAGTGCAGCCATGGAACTGGCTGTGCTCAGGGCACTGTGATTGATGGCACAGCACAATCACCCCCTGGCCTGATAAGCAGGCACTGGCTTGACTCACTCTTTATTTGTGAATACAGTGAATTTTCCAAGCACTTTCCTGGTGATGTGCAGTTCCAAAAGGAACCTCTGCACACGGAGATGGTTTTCCACCCCTGTCACAAGGGAGCAAAGGTTTTTGCCTTCTCCTCCACATAGGCACTCCATCCTGTGAGTCAGGCTGACACCTCAGACACAGCACACAGACATTTGTCCCAAACTGGTATCCCCCTGACCAAGACACAGATGTGCTTCTGCTAGAATTATCTGGCTCCTAGAAAAATCTATGATCTCTAAATTTTAATAACTGAAAATATTGACAAGCAAAAATAAAGCGCACCTACCCAAGTGACAATGATTTTACATAAAAACAACACTGCTTCAATAACTACCTTGCTTTCTCTATTTCTACACACCCTGAAAATCAACTGCAACAATTTGAAAACCTCTCTCCTCCAAAGCTGCTGCTGTTAGCACTAAAGTTGCTGTATTATTTAAGTGCTGGGGTTCAGAGTTCTCCAGCAGCAGAAAGGAACTGCATCTACCTTCAGTGGTTCCCAAGACAGAAGCTGCTATGCTTGAACTGGAGCAGGAAGAGCAGCAGCAATAAAAAGGAAAGGAATTTAAGGACAGGTATGTTCCAACTTGTTATGCGACAATAGCACCAAATATGTTTTCCTAAACTTTCCACTAATTAAAGCCTACTTATTTTAGTCTGGCTTAAGAGGCTACTGGACCTTGAAATAATGTGCCTGAATTCCTTGCTCTGCCTTTGCCCCCTCCAGCAGAAAGCAGAATTACCCTCATCATTTTTCAGGCCAGGGTGATTTTCCAACTTTGTTATAATCAAGGTAGCATGTACAGCTCAGGACAGCACTGACCTTCAGGTCTTTGTCCAAATATCCCAACCAGCCTTTTTAACAACATGGCAAGAACCTGAAAGAGGCAGAGACAAGTGCCCTGGATGAATTCCACCCTTCCTGCACCCATCCTTGCAGGGGGCTCCTCCTGCTGCTCCAGAAGAGACCTTCAAGTAGTTCTGATATTCAATTCAGCACCTGATGCTGAGCTGTGTCATGCTGATGCTTTAATGGGATTCTTTCCATGTCTAGAGGAGCTATCTCCCCCAAATTCCACAGGGATTTTTAATTTATTAGCTACAGCTAAGGGCACATGTGTTGTTTTTAATAGCAAACGTGTGTTTTGCAGACCAGGCTGCATCTCATCAATGATTCCTTGGTGCCACACTCCCAGGAAAACAGCAGTCAGCCCAGCATGGCAGTCTTAAATAAAGCAGGGGGTTGCAAGGTGTAAGGCAGCTCTGCACACATTTGCTGTCAAAGAATCACAGCATCTCAGCTGCTGCAAGAAGCAGATTGCCATTGTTTTATCAGGGAAAATCACAGATTGGAAAAATTGACTAGAAACCACCTTCCCCTAAAAAAAAATTAATGGTTAGCTATTGCTTTTTGTAGAGGTTATGTCTGGTATTGAGCTGGAAAGAGGATCACTCCTCAGAGGTCAGAACAAGCTCACTCTTTCTTTACACAGCATCTTCAGAAGGAAGCTGGGGATGAAGTTTGTCTGCACACAGTCACACAGAGATTTAAACAGGAAAAAAAAAAAAACAAATCCATGCACTTACATAAAGGGCTTTGGGCAGTTTCATTTTCTATTCAGCTGGAAAGGGAGTGAAGCAGCATGCACACACACATTTTTAATCACCCTCGTGCTGACAGCAGCCAGTCCCTACTTCTGTTATCAGAACCCCACAGCTTGGATTTCCAGGCTATGAAGCACTAAGGAAGAGGGTATAAAATCTCCTCTGGTTAAAAAAAGCGCAGTGATATCATCTAGTATAACACACAAATGCTATAGAATTGAAGTTTGGCCTCACCAGGACATTACTCATTCAGTGGAGGGAGAGGGGAAAATAAAAATCCAAACAAGTAGTAAGGATTTCCTAAGATTAGCTGGTAACCTGGACCACTGTCATATTCTCTGTGAAAAATGTGTATTATATGATTGGCTTTTCACAAATATTAAAATGAATATTATATGTGTTATGTTAGAAAGTTATGCTGTATTAATTTTCCTAAGTGGTGTGTTAAACATAGTTTTAGGTTATAACATAATGTTAAAATAGAAACTATGCACGTGAGATTTTATTTTTTAAGAAGGAATGAGGTACTCACACATCATACATGATGCACAAATAGCAGCCACAGGACACCCAAATTTTCAGAGAAAGAGAATTCATTGCTCCATTATCAGGAGAAACTAACTTCTTCCCGCCTTGCTCAGATATGAAGCCTCTTAGATTAAGAGGAAGAAGTTGACACGGACCAGACAGAATCCTGTGTTTGAATGGAATTTATGCATGATGTATGAGGTGTATGAATATGCAACAGGCTGTTGTTTTTAAGGGTTAATCCTCTGTTAACATGGGTCCTTTTTTGAGCTTATTTTGCCCAGAAGGATGTACCTGGACTGTCCATAAGTCTCTGTTTTTTATTGTCTCATATTGTCCTAAACCCTAACTGTCCAAATTTTTATTACTCTAATTATATTGCTATTTTTATAACCATTTTATTACTGTTAAACTTTTAACATTTCAAAAACAAGTGATTGGCATCTTTCACGTTCTCTAAGCCCACCAGTCACACTCTGGGGCAAACAAGCAAGGCGGGCCAGTCTGTGCATCCAGAACTCAGAGTTTGCAACAGATGCCAGGGGTTGAAGAGACAGAGAGGAGGGAGAGAAGCTCTGCTCGTGTACAACTCACCAGTGATCACTTGTGCAAATGCCACGAGCCTGGGCTTAGAACTTCAGCCTGGGGAGATGCTGTCCCTGCTGCTGCTTAATTCAGCGGGCTGGCATCTCTCCAAAGGCACTCAGAAGGCAGCTGCCCAACGGGACAAATCACTGAAAAGCAGAGAAGGAACAGGTTCAGCTTTGCAATTCCGCTGCACATTACACAATGGGTTCAGCTTGCTAATCCCTGACTTCTTAAAATGTGATTTCCCTCAGTGCATGGCAGGGAGAAATGCAGTTCTGGTTAGAGTTCATCCACTACTGTCAGTGTGAGTTTCCTAAATACCAGAAATGCCAGAAAGAACTGCTCTGTACAGCTAACAGGAACCTCATGGTCAGGAGAAAGGAACAGCCTCCACCAATAACCCTTCAAATTTTGTTATATCTCAGTTTGGAACTGACATTCAAGACATTCATCCTTTTTTATTTCATGTCTTTATTCATATCCAACACTTCACTCTAACTTAGCTGTAACAGGAGTCACTTCCAGCCTCACAACTGCACTATTCCAGGCACTGACCAGATCTTCAATTTTCAGCAAATCTGACCAATTTACAGCAGAATTTTCTTATTAATTACTCTCTTTAGGCCTTCATTTTGGCATTATCCCAAACCCGTGCCTTCCATTTCCTCTCCCTTACAAGGCCATTTACAATAAATCCAATTAAAATTAATTAAAACGCACAATTTTTGCGCGTTGCTAGATCAATTTGATATAGCAACAGAACTGGGAAGAAGCAGTACCAAGTCAACTCATTGATAGGACAAGTGACAATAAATAGGTAAATGCAGTCAATCTGAATTGATCCAGTGGTTGCACATTAGTGTAAAAATGTAGTATATTGTATTAGTTTTCATACTAAACCTTTTCAATCTGCTTACTAATATGACCAGATTCTACTGGTGGTTTATCTGTTAATCACCTATTTCTGCTGAAAATGTCACATTTTCATATTTGAAGGGGAGATAAACAATTAATTGGGTTTTTTTTTCTGGCCAGGAAAGCCTCACAGAGGAAAGGACAACACATGGGCACATCTTAAGGCTTTTCATTCATGAGCCTCAGCTTTTCCTAGCCCAGGGACCTCAGGAAAGACACTCCAGCCTTTCATGCCCATTTTATTTCCTTCAAAACATGGAAAAAGTCAAGAAGGGAAAAGAAGAAGGGAAAAGAAGAAGGGAAAAGAAGAAGGGAAAAGAAGAAGGGAAAAGAAGAAGGGAAAAGAAGAAGGGAAAAGAAGAAGGGAAAAGAAGAAGGGAAAAGAAGAAGGGAAAAGAAGAAGGGAAAAGAAGAAGGGAAAAGAAGAAGGGAAAAGAAGAAGGGAAAAGAAGAAGGGAAAAGAAGAAGGGAAAAGAAGAGAAGCTACTGGAACAGCAGAGGGTCATAATGATGCTGAGGGATCTGGAGTGTCTCTCTCAAAAGGAGACTGTGGGAGCTGGGCTTGGTTAGTCCAGGCAAGAGAAAACTGAGAAGGGATCTCATCAATACATATAAACCTCTCAAAGGGGTGCCAAGAGGAATATAAACATCTCAAAGGGGTGCCAAGAAGGTGGTGCCAGGCTCCTTTTTGTGGTGCCCAGTGACAGGACAAGGGGCAGTGGCCATAAACTGAAACACAGCAAGTTCCACCTTAACATAAGGAAGAACTTCACCATAAGGAAGAGCTTCACACTGGAGCAGCTGCCCAGGGAGGCTGTGGGATCTCCCTTCCCTGGAGATTCACAACCCACCTGTTCTTGTGTAACCTGCTCAAGGTAACCCTGCCTTGGCAAGGGGGTTGGAGGAGATGATCTCCAGAGGTCCCCTCCAAATCCAACTAATGACTGCGTGTGATTCTGTAAGATTTTATTTAAAAATAGGGCAGACTACACCTCTTTCCTTTCCAATAGTGACTTCTAATCTCAGTAGCTTCTTACATAGAAATGAATTCTTTTAAGTAGAACGGAAGACTAAAGAATTCTGCTAAGAAAAGGAAGCAGCAAACAGTAGCACACTCATTGTTTCCAGGCTCCTTATCTCTGAAATTTGTTACAGGTTTTGGGATTCTCATCTGAAAGCCAATGTAACACAGAAAAGGAAAAAAAAAAAACAGATTTCAGTGGTGAGTTTCTGAGCTCCTCCTTGCTGATGTGATTCCTCTGTTTGCTGCCCTGGACATGAGCAGAGTTAATGAATAATGACTGTGCAAACAAAATATCAGACAATGATGGGAGGGGGAGGGAAGGGTGAAATGATTGTGGGGAGGCTCAGATTGGATTTGGCAACAATTAAAAAAATTGATGCCCTTTTAATTATATGAAAAGGCTTTGCTAGAAAGATAAGGCAGACATGACATTCAAAATACTTCAGTCTTTGGATTTAAATGTATGGAAATAGAAAGTTCAAAAGGTTGGGGTTCTTCATTGTGTTTTGCTTTGATGTTAAAAAACATTGTACCCTAAACTTACATCCAGATGTGTGTGTAAACCCTCAGCTCAATTCCAAGCTGTCACAGGACAGATTTGATTTGATTTTATCACTCTCTAGGAAGATTATTTACTACATGTAGGACAAGGTACAGGATATCTTTGTTTTCCCTTCCAGTAAGAGCCCAAGCCAGTAAAAGTTACAGACACTTGAAGAATCAGTCCAATAATTTATTAACATCATTTGAGATCCTCCCCTAACTGGTTCCACCAAATATATTATCAAAAGAGGGCACCAGAGATTGCTCCCTGTTTGACTGAGGTTGCACAGTGCACATTTCCTTCTCTGCTGCTATTCCAAATTCTGGCAGCTCCTGCCAGGTTCTCATTTGTGAGAAATGCCTGCTACAAGCACATGAAATGCATTATACCAGTACTCCTTTAGTAGTAATAATATAACAATTATGATATAATGATAAAATGATATAATGATCAAAAAAACCTTATATCCTTTGAAAAATTAAAAGGGAAAAGGACATTTCTCCACAAAACTCACACACAATTCCTCAATTACAAAATAAAAACTCTTGTAGTTTTACTCTGTGCCTCTTCAGCTCTTTTTCCTTAATAGCATATTTACATGATCATTCCTACAATGAGATATAACCACTTCTAAATAAGAGCTATTATATAAACCACATTTACTGTCCTAAAATTTATAATCACCATTTCATTATTCAGTATCTTTCATCAGCAGATCTCAAATAGCATTTAGAAGATTTAATTGTGTTAAACTACCAACTACCACTGCAGGTGTGGCTTCTAAAGTGAAAGCACAATTACACAAGGCAGTATTTATCCAGGAAATATGGACTGTGATACTTAATCTTGCAAAATAACAGAGAGATAATTTAAAGCAAGGTATCTACAAAGAATAGTGTGTGTGCCAAAAGACTGTTTGTATTGGTTTTACAAAGAGTGGACAGAATGTTCTTTTCCAAAGAACCACGAAACAAACTTCCTGAACCAATGTGAGCTTTCTTTTTGCTTGTATTTAATCCAACTAAATGTGGCTCAGCCAAACTTATTTAATAAGAAGGGGAAAGAAAAGAATCAATTAGTTTGGCATAACCTTGTCTTGAAAAAGTAAAATCACATGCTTCAAAGGGAGGGGAAGTGGCCACCTGAACAGACATAGAACCACTGCTTCTCTGGGAAATTAGGAATAACAGTAGCAAAGGGCTTTTTTGACTATTTTTTAAAACATTTCTTCCACAGCATTATAAGCAGCTGTAATTAACTCTCTTCAATTTTTGTTTTTTTTTCTGTTTTTAATGTGAGCCTCTTGATGCACACCAGCAGGGTTTGAGGATGTGGAGAAGAGAGGGGCAGTGTGTGGAGATGGCAATGATGCACACAGGAAAAAGAAATCATCACCCACGCCAGCTTATTTAACATCATATTCTGTTCCTAAATCAGCCATTTATGTAATCTAGGGAAAAGAAATAAAGAAATCCAAAACCAACAAAAAACTTTCTTCAAGTTCAGCTTTTACCTCTTTTGGCCTTTCAGGAGCTGATGGGTAAGTGCACAGGGAAAAGTCCCTTTGCAAGGCAAAGATAAAAAGCATTACTGTAAGGTCAAAGGAGACAAGACATCCTTTAGTGTGATGCGTTTGTAATCCCTGTTTTAGAAGTACTAATGAATTTAAAATTAAAATATATACACACCGTCTACCTACAGGGAGATACTGAGACCCCCAAAAAACATCTCAATGCCTAACCCTGCAGCAGATCTGCTTACATGTACATTTCTGAAAGTTTCTTGGCTAACAAAAATGCTCATTTCACCCGATACACAATGCAACGTCCAGCATCCCTAGAAGTGCAGTTTTTCCCAATGTACCACAGACAGATTGGTCACATTTGCCACGCAAGTGCCCATCCCTTCGCTCTGATGGGCAAGGTGCTGCATCATTCTGTCAGAATGCCAAAAGAAAAGGAAGGCTCCACACCACTCACGTACAAGTCAGACACTTGAAAGATTATATTCAAGAGTATAATTTCAAAATGCTGCACTATAATTCCACTATAGAATAGTTATCCTAAAGAGATGGATAAAATAACACTCAACAGTGGGATGGATACAAAGAGAGACAGAAAATTGAGGGGAAGATAACAGAACTGCAAAATGTATTTCATGTTGCTTATACTGATGTAAAGCTTTGTAAATCCAGTCCGATGTCTAAAAGTTGTCCACCTTCATTGCCATAGGAGCTCAAAATTACTACAAATATTATTATTATTGCCACCTTTTGAGTGTTTATACTTTCCTAGGTCCCCTACATCAATGCCAGACGTGGCTTATTCACAGCCAGATATTAGATTTCACTGGCTATTGTCACAAGCTGTTTCCTTGTTTACTTCTGCAATTTTTTAGCTTCAGCTCCTTACAGGGTAGACAATGAAACCTGGTTTTACTTTTAGATTCCTCTTGCTACAGTGTTTGGTTTTCAAACTCTGCAGGGATCAGGTTTAATAAATTGAAAATCAATCAGCACTATTTTTATTTTGAAAGTGGAGACAAATTATATTAGTCTCAGGTATTATTAAAATTCTTTTCATATATTCAGCTTGGATCCACTTCAGAACCTCAGTGCATTAAAGTTACACTGTCAAATATATTCATATGCAAACCCTTATTCTACCTGCTAGAGGCATATCTTAGTAGAAACCCTACAATTATTATTTTTTCAATTGAACCAAGGAGAGATTATTAATTAAAAAAAAAAAATCTGCGGAGGCTAAGTTTCTGCTTTATGGAAGTTGGTTTTACATCTCAACAGACCTGGGGTTTCTTGCTAGCACTACAAAAGACAAATCTGTCTCTTTGGATACTCGCATGGGGTAAACAAAACTGAGAAAAGGATATTATATAGGATTAGATTATTGTCTTCAAATACCACTGCAGACTGAAAGGATGAGCAGTGAGAGCACAGCAGTGGGAAACAGACCCAGGGTGTTACTGTGATTAAATTCACCACTCACACCCACAAAGGGACATCATAAGATTGGGAATTCTCTCAAAACCTTCATCAGCTCCCATACCTTTGACAAGGGCTGGTGTAGCTTAAGAAATGTGTGGGAAGCATCACATGTGGTTTCAGAAAAAGCAGTAAGAAAAACAATTTGGGTTTTGGAAAGGAGCAGGAGAGTGCCAGAAGGGGTTGGTTTCTCACTGGCCACTCTGAAATGTGAGCAGAAATGCTCAGCCCTTGATTCTCAGGCTTTGCACATTTGGTGGGACCTGAGAAATGTTCTAAATATCAATTTCTACTGCAAAACCACCCATCATAGGCCTGTTCACCCTTTGCACTCCCTTTGCTCCACCCTGCATTTATTTCAGGTGTTTTTTCGCCACAGGTGCTCAGAGCAGTAGAAACCAGCCTGTGAAAACTAACTGTGCTTCTGCTGACCTTTTTTGTTCAATTTTCCTCTTCAGCAAAGGAGAAATTAGAAAAAAAAAATCAAAAACCACATGACATTGCACAGAAACAGCAAAACAGAGAGCATGGACAGACGAGAATAAAACAACATCCATCCATCCTTGGCATGTCTCAGCACTAGAGATTACCAAAATGTCCACTGTGCTCAGTAGCAAAGTAATGAATTTCCCAGCTGCCCAATATCAAGTCCTTCCTTTGCTGGCCCTCCTGTAAAATGAGAGCTGAAATAATCCAGGCCATTGTCCTGCTGTAGCCTGAAAAGTCAAGCACTCTTACTTTTTCAGAAGGGCAAAGCGCACCATAAGAAACACCCAGTATTCATGTGAAAAATTAACAAATCAAGAAGCTTGTTTAAAAAATATGCTAAGCTTGCCTTGTGTAAATTTATTGTAGCTCATTTGCTGTGTGAAACTTCTCAAGATGTGGAAGAAGGAAGGCAGAAAACAGGAATCCCTTTAAAAGAAGGGTGGGGAAGCAGCACGAAGGAGCAGTGAGTAACTCCAGAGTTAAGAAACTCAGGGCCAAAAGGTGAATGACAGAACATTTGGTCCAGACTGGTATAAATTTAACACTGTGAACAGATTAGGAACCTGGCCCTTCCTAGCACTGGAGGGCTGTATCATCAGGAAGATCTTGAATCTTTTCTGTTTATTAAGGAAAGCAAAAATTCAGGCAGCTCTTTGAAATCCCTTCCTCAAAGGAAAGCAGAAGGGCTTGCACATCAATACACCTACAGACACCCACCACATTACAGCCACTGTGGCCATAAAAGTTATTTTAAGCATGGTCTGTAGTAATAAATTACTTTTAGTGCCAATAATTTTCTCTTTGTGGCTGAGGAGGAGGAGTTTCCCCATCATGATGTAATCAGGAATTACTTTGAAGCTGTATCAAAATTTGGATTCATTAAATTTTTATCCCAAGAAAAGACAGAGCACAGAACACGGACTCTGAAACACCTAAAAACTTCTACCAACCTCTTAACTTTTTTTCCTTCAAATCAATTTGATTTTTTGTAGATAATTGTAAAACCAGACAGTCTTCAGCAGTTCATGCTATCCTTTACCTGGGAATCACAGTATTGAGACATCTGGGTGCCAGAATTTTCAGTCCATCTCTCCGTTTCCTCAAATGTCATTTCCTCCCTTTGCCTTTGCACTTATCCCCAGTTAGAATCACTGACCAGCCCTGGGATCAAAGCTCTGCACTCTTGGAGATGTTTTCCAGTCTCTTCTGATATTGCCCATCAAAATCAGAAACCTTCTGCTCTGACTCAAAGCAACCTGTGACAAAATTCAGCAACTGTGACCTTTTTTCTTCTGCTCCATCATTGCTACTGACCCACAGCCCCTGAACCCCTCATTACTGACCTCTACTTAACAAATTAAAATGCAATGAGGCACATTAAATCACATGTCAGGTTAAATCTACCTTTAAAAAAATCAATGCAACTGTGAAAAGCAAGGTTTTTAATAGCCTTTTTTAGTCTAGTATGCATGTGGGGGGGAAAGGAGGAAAGAAAAAGAGAACAAGCCTGTTTTCAAGCCAACTATAAGGTCTAACAAAAAAAGTGATTTGTTATTTTGAAGAATCAAGAATTTAATAGTCTACAACAAGGACAAGGTGGCATTTTTCTTAGAGTGCTCTGTTCCTTCTAAAGAATCTGCAGTGTTCCCAATACAGCATAACTTCTAATTCCTACTGAAATGGGAATAAGTCACCTATAAAGTGGTAGTGATAAGAACTGTAAAAATGTGGTTTATTGTTTAAATGTGTGATTTTGGGGAGAAGGGCTGGGGGTTTTTTTGGTTGGGTTTTTTTTTTTTTTTTTTTTTTTTTTTTTTTCATTTTGTTGGTTGGGTTTTAAAAAATGGGCAATCCGTTCTGGAGCAGGACTCTGGCTAGGACAGAGCTCAGGACAGTCTGAAAGGCAAGGATTTCTGGAGACCTTGGCCTGGATATTCTCCTCAGATCTACAAGAGGAAAACAAAGGTGACAGCCCCTGTGCTGTAGGACAAAACTCCTCCCTCAGTTTCCTGTAGGTGATGAAAGAAACCAGCAATGGCCAAATACTCATCAGGAGCCCTGCAAAGGTCAACTGCAAAATAGTATTCCTTTAATCAAGTCTGAGCTAGGAGCCAGCTTTCTAAAAGGTTCCACTTTGTAAAGAAAAAACCCAGAAGAATGACAAAAACCACCCCTTACCTCTGTAAAGGTTTTCTTGCCAATGTTTCTTTTATTGAGGTCTATTAAAAAGTAATGCTTTCAATAATGTCTCGCAGTAATGCCCCCTCTAAAAGTTTGCTTGAATACCTTCCAACTTTTCTAATTATCTCTCTTCCTCTGTTTTATAAGTTTGGAACAAGGGTGTTTGCCCTTGATGTGATCCCAGATTCTCTTTGGCGTCCTCGTATCATCTCATTTCTGCTTTTATTGCCTCACTAATAAGGAGCTGGTTCTGCAACAGGGCAGGTACAAGTACAGAAGTTAATTAATATTCATTGTAGGCCAAGAACAGGATTTACACCACAAACAAAAGAGCCTAATCCTGAGCTAACAGAATGTACAGAAAAACAAACACAAAAATGCTCGACTGGAAAAACCCCAAAAAAACCCCACCATGGTTACAGGGCTCCTTTTTCTCTGCTCTGTATTGACCATTCTGCACATCTCTCACATTTCCACACTATTTTTGCCTGGCAATTATAATCAAACAGTAACTTTAAATCAACATTGCTAGACAACAAAGTGAGGACATTAAAAAATCTTCATGACCAAAATGGATGTTTGTGCATCCCATCCAGAAGGAAAAAAAAAAAAAAGTAGAAGTCTTTAACTTACCCAAAAATGCCTACAATTTTTTTCTTGCTACTATCAACGAAGTATTTCAATTGTGTTTGGTTTTGTTCACTGCACAGAGTCATTACCAATGCTGAACACACTCAAACATAAAATCCCTCTGAACAAACAATTCCTAATCCAATGTTTCATCATTTTAATCACACCACCAGAATTTTTCTGGGGAAAATAAATAAAATCAGAAATCTGCTCTTGTTTAAAACAACATTCATTACATTGTTATTTTATGTATTCAAAGCTACTTTCAGTCTTGCAATACTGGCCATAAAAAAATCAATTCATGGTGATGAATGAAAAGAAAAACTTCAAATTTTTTTGTTAAATAAATTCAAGAAAAAAGTGAATAAAACACAGTTCCTTGCAGGCTGAAAGGGGCTATTCCACATCTTTGCATGGAGGAATAAACCTGGGGCCAAATCACAAAACTTAAGAGGTTATAATGGAAAAGCAAAATACATCTTACACATGTGTATTATGAAACTTAGAAAAAAGAGGAGAAAAATTGAAAATAGGGACAATATTTTTAAGTCTAATGAAGAAAGCAACAGTTCCCAGCCTGACTGGAATTGAACCTTTTCCAACAGTTTGCAGGAGATGGGATGAGGTGAGAAACTCTAGAAGTGCCTCCAGTCTGTCAGGTAACCCATGCATAATTTACATTGCCCAAGCAGGGTCATCTGTCTTGCACTTCAAAACAATTTGTGCACCCTTATTAGAGTTTAATAATAAATCCACAGTTTCCCCTCTGTTTGCAGGGGTGAAATAAAGAATTTTTTAATTAAATTATTAAATTATTTATTAAAGATATTATTTATTTAAAATTATTTATTATATTATTAATTTTTTTCTAGAATAAAGGAAGTATGTATATGACAGACATATAGGAAACGAAGACAGAGAAAACTGTCATACTCCAAGGGAAATATTTTCACTTCCCAGGGAATTCAAAACACTGCTGTCAGTGTATTGCCACGCCAAAAAAACTCCCAAACATAAACCAGATGCTTCATGTTGCCCACCTAGGGCATAAATGCATAAAATATATCAATTATGCCAGTGGATTATACCAAGAACATCCTGTGCTAAACTTCCTGCAAGATTCTAGGAATTGTTTTAAAACAAGGTGGATGAAGAAACAGCCCAAAGGAAGCAGTAAATGACAGCTCTTAACAAGAATGTTTCTAGAAGACCCAAGCCAATGCTGTCTTTCAGAGCCCTGAACCACTGAAAATTAATATAGTGGGGGAAAAAGTTAATATAATAGGCAAAAAAAAAATTCTGGTGATGCCTATGTGTACACAAATTTTGTTATGAGACCAGAGATAAAAAAGAGCACTAAATACGCTCCACGGAATAAGAAATGGAGAGATGTTTTGTCGCTTTACAAGAGGGTGATATTAGCCAGATAAAGAGAAATATTCCCAAAAAAAAACCCTTTCTGTTGGATTTAAATCAAAAGAAAAAATTTCCTCAGAAACAAGAAATAGACCTCAAGATGCAAAACTGACATCTGTTTTATTAAAATGCAGACATCCTCAGGAGATTAAGTAATTCTGCATGGTCTCACACATCCAAGGATTGCTAGAGCAGGATTTGAATGGAAGATTTAACTCAACTTGAGCACACAGATATGAGTGGCTTCCATCTTTATCACTTTCAGCTTTTTCTCTTTTGAGTATATGGAAATATCCAGCACAAAAAATTTTGTTTCTGGTATTAAAATTATTATTAGAGTTGCAAATTTCATCAAAATAATTTACAGGTGTAGCATGACAAGCCAGGTTTTATCAAACCTATTGGTCTGAAAAACAATCTTCCCATGAAGACAAAAGCACAGCAGTCATCATATTACTGAAGGTTTAACTCCAGTTTAAAAATGAGTAAGCTAAAATGTATTTACTGAATGTATTTACATTTTAATCAGAAAAAGTAACAGTCTGCTTGCCTAGTGACTCTTTCAAGCTTTAAACTGTATAATATCTTTTTTCCCCCTCCTATCACAGCCTGAAATTTAATTAAGATTAATTTGATCTACTGGTCCTCTAGGAATTGGACAAACATAATTAATACATTAGGCTGAAAATTCAAACTTTTATTAATGGGCTCAGGCAACTCCACAGGGACCCTCAAGTCTTTTAAAAAGTTAATCCTCATGTAAGTGTTGTGTCTTCAAACACTGGGCTTTTCAGTGAGAACGAGCAAAACTCTTTCCCTGCCCAAAGGAAAACAAAGATGTGCTAATTCCCCACAAAGAGCCAACAGAATAATAGCTGGACATATAGTGAAAAGGTTCTTTGTCCTGAAAGGCATAAATGCATCTCCCTGCATAAGGGATGACTGTGCTAACTGGAGCACTGCTTATTCTGTTACACTAAATATTGCCTCAGGACCTCAATGACCATGACATGGCAAGGCTCCGTGCCCATTTATCAAGTTCCTTCACAAGAATGACACCCAGGCCAGGATTTCCAGGTTCTAAATCTCTCCTTGGAGGAAATTAATGTGGATGATGCAGGATGGCTTTGAGTACAGCTCAAGAATTCAGTGTGAGCCCGTCACCTTCTGCTGGAGACTGAGGGAGCCCTTCCCTGAGAGAGGAAAAATCCATTTACAATGCCAAAACTCGTCTGTAGTGGCTCAAAGTTTTGTCATCTATAGCATCCATCAATTAACTCAGTAAATATTTGCTTAGTAATGATGCTGGGCAGGTGACTCCCCAAGATCCCCCCGCTAGACCCCGGTGAAAGCAGGGAGATGAACACACCCCCAGCCTGCAGAACAAACAACACTGGAGTAAATTCCCTGTGGAAAATCAGGCAGGAAGGTGGGGTATTTATAGAAAGGGGAGTTAAAGGCACTTGGTGCTCTTCTTTTTCAGCCACTCATTATTTACACTGATCCTGGCAATCATGGGATGGCTGCAGAAGGGACCAGGAAAGAAAGTTCTCAGCACAGTGCTGTCAACATGAAACTGGATTTAAACATCTCCTCCTGCAGTGAGTTCCAATACCATGGCAAAGCTTTGTGCCCAGAATGCTACAGATTTTCATGGAAATGCCAGCAATGAAGGTTGCATGCAGTGCAGTGGGCAAAAACAAACACAGTGGGCACAGACAGACTAGAAAAAGAAATATCTATTACCAAACTGCAAAAATGATGCAGTAACAGGAAAATGAGAATATTTTGTTTAATGTTCGTGAGAGAAGTAAAAAATGTTTTGCATACAAGGCTTACTCAGAGACATAACAATTCACAGAATTAAAAACATGACATATTTTTCAGCCCAATTCTTATCTAAGTATTGAAGTGCGGTTTTTTTCGGTCTGCAACCACTCAATGCTGATACAACAAAGAGCCTGTCAGTCCTGTAAATCATATCTTTAAGTGCCAGTGAGACATGATTATGTGTTATTCAGGTTACATGTGCATTCCTCTTGACAGCATAAAAGCTGGTAGTCCTCTAGCCAGGCAAGAAAATAATTATTTCCCCATATAACAATGCTTAGACTGTTCCTAAAACCCCAACTTTCAGCTTGGCATATTGTTTTTGGTTTGGTTTTTTTTTCAGAAATCTGCAAATCCTTTCAATTTGACAGCTTCCAGTATTATTTTCACAGTGAACTTCCTAGCAAAAGCAGTGCTGAAAATTATATTCCTCTGCCACAAACTAAAGGAAAACTTTTTGCCCCAGCAAAAAGGGCAAGAACTGGGACACAGCAGCAGATGCAGGAGCTCTCTGGTTAGCTCGTACTCATCAAGAAAGAAAATATTGATATTACAGTGTTTTTAGTTATTTTTCCACACATTTCACTGCATTATGTTCCAGCTTAAGAAAAACAACAGGACGAGGGAGGAGTTTGGGCAATTTTTTCCCACTGAATTTACAGGAGGGAAGGCAAATATCTGTGGCCTTGCACAGTTATCCTCAGCCACTGTCCTGGGGGCATAAACTGTACCAGGGCTACCAAACTGGGTGGTTATTTGCATTCCAGACAGGACTGAGATGCAAAGCATCAACAACAGATTTCTAATTATAATTATGCAAAATATCACCCTGCTCCCAGGTATCAAACATCAGGAAAGAGAAGAAAAATTAAAAAAAAAAAAAAGAACTGTGGTAATGCATAATAGCTCTGTCCTCCACCTCCAGAAAGGCAGAAAATTGACTACAAGCTCTTTTTTAAAAATATTTTACACTTGCGTCCTCTTCAGGGAGATTTACAGAGGAAACAAATTACCTAGGGCTTGCAAGCTGCTCTGCAAAAACGTTTTAGCATAAAGGTTCAGGTCACCACTCTACATTTCTTTGTATCTCTAGCCTTAGGCAAGTTCAACTTGTTTACCAAAACTGGCTCAGAAAAACCCCACCAAACCCACAACAAAACAAACCAAAAATAACCCACAAAGTCTATAGAGGAATATTTTCCAAGGGCAAAGAAGAATTTGCAGGATTAGTTGAGGGCTAAGATTCTCTCTTGTGCTTCCTGGGGAGGGAGGAACAATCCCCACCTCACAATACCCTGAAAACACGGAGTTTTCTACCTCCTGAACCAGGAAAATGGACTTCTGCTTATCAAGGAAACATCAGCACAAGCAGGGCCCAAAGAAAGAGAAATTTTTCTTTATTTTTTACCCCAAAGGCACCAGAGCCACCACTCAGCGGCATCACTCAACGATGAGATGCAGGCAACAGGAAGTCAACAGCTGGAACTGAATAAGCAGCCAAAAAAAGGTACCAAAAATACCAAAAACCTACAAAAGTCAACTGTAGCAAGCTAGCAGGATTTACCACGGTGAGAAAGACCCTTTGAAGATTTTTTTGGCAGTCAGTCAAGGCAGATCTCAACCACACATGCACACAAAGTACACCAAAACCAGGGGTTTCCACCCCTCCCAGCCCCTCTTCTCTCCTACCCAAATGCACTCCAGAACATGAGACCTGCTGCTGTCTGCAAACAGCTCCCAGATGGTGCTAAACCTTCAGATTGAACAGAAACCCAAATATAATTCAATCCAGCTGCAAACTCAGCCTGTGCTCTGCTCCACTGAGTGCGTGGGGGCACCAACAGGGTTGGCTCAGTGTCCTACACCACAGAATGAGTGTAAAACAGCACCCAAAATAAGAGAGAACATCTTACACAGGAGGAGAAAGAGAGGAGCCAGCACGTTCTTGGGTGTAGGAGATGCTGGCTTCCCTTTGGATCCCTTTGGATTAGAGTTTGGCCCAAAAAATGGCATAAAAATCAAAGAGGAGGGTATAATTCTCACTATAGAATGTAAAAAAGTATTTACACAATGGTTCCTTATATTTTATCCCTATGAAGATTCCCTTCTTTAAGGGAATCTTACGGGAATCTATGCAGCTCCTGTTATATTTTTAGGAAGGGGATGGTGAATAGAGATGTTTGAACTGTCCTGGGCAAGGTCCAGCCCCCAGAGCAAGGTCAGCTTTTACCTGTGTGGCGCTTCAAAGGAAACAATGCCCAGGCAGGGCACAGGATGCCAGCTGCTTTTGGCTAAGAAAGTGACTTCCAGGAGCCCAAACCCGGCGTGCAGAGAGCAGCAGCCCCTGCAGTGACCCAGCTGGTGCCTGTGGGAACCCAGGACATTCCTCTGGCTGCCCTGGAGGACTCCAGACCCTGCCAAGGGGGCTCAGAGACCTTGGCACGGAGTCACAAACACCTGTGCCTTTGATTTTAACCCATGGAAACAATTCCCAACTTTGTGTGAAGATTTACAAGCCACAAGGGTAGAATGATAGTTAATTTGTTACAGGGTGAAAAAGTAGAATTTTGGGGATTTAGAATGGGGGTTCAAGAGGCAAGATGGAGGAATCTGAAAGTGTTCTGTCCTTTTCCTCCTTCTTCTTCTTGTCCTCCATCTTCTGCTGTGATGGAGGCAATTTTGGATTGGTTTAGAGCAGAGACAGACTGTCTAACATAGGTGATAGGTATTGGAAAATTATTGTAAATAAAGTACACATGGTTCTTAGTATAAAAAGATAACACCATCCCAACATGGTCAATGTGCCTCAACCCAGCCTGCTGGACAGATCTCAGCAGGTCAAGAGAAAGAATGTAATGGATAAGAGAAAATAAACAACCTTGAAAAGCAGAATCGACGAATCTCATCTTCTTTGGTTGTGGGGCTGGAAAAAAGAGACTGATACCTCAGGGTCATCTCAACCACAGAAACCCAAGAGGTGCCCACGTGCCATGCTCAGCTCCTCAAGTGTCCCTTGCCCACAGCCAGGGCACTGATGGGGACCGACAGCTTGGAGCAGACCCTCCCTGAATGGCCATCAGGGAGCTCCAGGTGAGCACCTGCAGCTCCTCACTCAGCACAGAGAGAGGAGGGGGAGTCACAGACTGCAGCACAGGGAGGCAGGGACAGCAGCAGGGATTCCTCTTCCGTAGCACACCAGAGGTGATGTCTTAATGGAGTTCCCAGACCTAACACACGTGCATAGGAATGCTGGAAACTTAAATGAGGTGTGCACACCTGACTCAGGTTCCCCAGTGGGATGTACAGTTGCCATAGCAACTTTCAAGGTCCGGGACAAACCAAATTTCTGATGCTCCACACTACTGCAGCTGTGGGAACAACATGGACAACAACCACTATTGATACATCGCTATTTTAAATACCAAAAAAAAAAAACCCCAAAAAAAAGTAAGTAAAAATATTCCACTTAGGATCATAAACTCAATATTTTTCTCTAGGAGGTCAAGAGAAGACCTTGTGCGCAACAGACATTCAGAAGCACAATGAGATGTGAGGGGAAAAAGTCATCAAGGAGAACAAGTCCCCATGAGATTAAAATCAGACATCCAGCACCCTCGTTGTGTGAGAGCACATCCTTCAGAAATGTTATTGAGCATTAGAGTTGTAAAGCTGTAATGCCCAGTGCAACACCTCAAAGGTTGATCAGGTAAGAACCTTCTTTAAGACTGGGTCATTAGTGCATACAGGAAAAGTGATTTTACTTGGAAAAGACCTTTCATTCACTAATTAGCATTAGTACCTCAGTAAGAGAACATTTCAGTTTCAGACTGAGCCAGTCTCACCACTGTGCTATAGAAATCAGTTTTGTTAATTGAAGCAGCATTCTCTTGCACAAACACTAAGCTGCAGACTAATTGTTGCAATGGGAATTGCTTTCCTTTATAAGCATTTCTGCAAATGTTCAGCTTCATTATTTTATCCATGTCTTTTAGAAACTTCTCATCCTTTTATTCAACTGATCCTTCATTTCCTTTTATTCAATGTTCAAACCTGATGTGGAGAGTTTCTGTCATTAATTCAGAAGCATCCTGGTTTTGCTGATGGATGAAATTGGGCACTATTCCTTTAAATATGATTGCAATACTGAAGTGTAACACCAGCAAAAAAGCTAGCAAAATGTGCCTTCCTTTGGGATAAATGGAGAAAAATTATATCTTGTTACCATCTCAGAAAACTGATGTTCCTGTAAATGATGACTCACTGAATATTTTGTTGTGTTATTTAATTTTTTTTTCCAAGGAATCTTAGCAGTACTTTTTTCTTCAGGAAGCGTAAGGGTTGCAAAACTTCCTTTTCCTCACAATATTATTATCTGTCAAGGGAAAGCCTCCAAGCTGTTGCATGGGAGGGTGAGAGAACTGTGAGATTGCTTTAAAAATGCTGGTCTTTAGGCAAAGAGCAACAACTCAGTTTGTTTCAGAGAAATAAATGGGTTATTCAGGGGCACTACGGAAGTCACAAATCCATTAGTAAAATCTCTCTGCCCTAACCATTCCCACCACCTTGAAGGTCACCTTTGTACTCTGTCAGCTTCAGGCTGCTGAATTTCTGCTGCAAACTGAACTCTATTAAAGAAAAAAAAGTTGAATCGAGATTAATTTATGACTATGCTGTTTCAATTCTGTTTATGAATTTCAGAATGTACCAATTTCAGCGTTCTGTAGTTCTCTACAGGCTGCAGTGACACAACAACGTGACAGATCAGAATCAAGGCACATCTACCACTTGCTGAGAGAAGGGGAGGGTAAAAAAATAAAAGAAAATTTAAAAAAATATAAAATCACACTTTGTCAGGTCAGTTTTACAGTTTCTGAAATGCCAGTTGTACATTTTAGCACACCACCAGCCTCAAATGGTGAAGGCACTGTCAATCAAAGAATCCTGTCTCAAGCAAGCTCTGGGCTTGTGCTGAGGCATGGGAGGGAGAGAATTAGATATAATGAAGTGAAAAAACAATGAAGAAATTACAATATACAGGAGCTCCCAGTGCAGCCTTGTAAAACAAGGATCAGTGATGTGGTGAGGGCCAGGTACAGCTGGGGTCACCCAGAGACTCTTTTCGTCTTTCTGCTCTTTTGGCTCACAGCCCTTCCAGGTGAGAAAGGTGACAATAAGGATGGATGGGGGCTCATGGCCTCCACTGCCCATTTTTAAGAATCATTTTGCATACCTTGGGTGAACGTGTGGACTCCCAGGAGCCATCACAGAAGCTTGGCTTTGAGTCAAACTTTGCACCTGCCCTCTTTACAGTCTAATTCCTCAAGTGCTCATTCCCCCTCCCCAAAAGCAGGATTCCCAACTTTGGTTCCTCTTAAAGAAAAATTTAGTGTCTTCTGCAGTATAATCTGCAGCTAAAGCATTGTAACCTCCCATTAAACTTTGATTTTAAAGCACAGGATTTTCTTGAATCATGAAAAAAATGCCACAACCTGCTTTCAGCAACCTGTAGGCAAAGCTCCCAAAGCCTCTTTGAGCTGCAAGGCAGCTCTCACCCCTCACTCTCCAAGCTCTCCTCCTCTCCCCATGGGAACAACATTTTTAATTCGAATGCTGGTGCCTCAGGTTTTATCCCCAGCAGATGAAGCAGCATATCCATTTCCAGCACTAATAAGTTTCAATGAGTAGTGACAGCTTCCAGCCATGCAGAAACATAGGCAGACTCAGATGTCATTCTCAAAATGGTAACTGATTTGAGAGGGAGTATCACAGTCAAATGGCCAAAACAGAACTCTGCTTTTAAATGACTCATTAAAATCCAGGGCAAATCAAAGGTCCTGATAGCACAAGGATTATTAGGGAAAAAAAAAAAAAAAAACCACACAAAAAAAAAACCAACACCCATATTTAATGCGTTAGCTAACATGGTAGAATCCTCAAGAAGAACTTGCTATTAATTCAAGATAAAAATCACAGTACTGGAGGTGAGCCAGTTTACTGTTTTCACAAGACTTTGCAGACTGAACCAAGATAAAAGAAGAATCTCAGGGCTTTGCAAAAGGGGGATGTGGCAACACTGATATTCCCCACTCCAGACTCTGTTCTGTACCACTGCCATAGGCTCACGAGGTATCATCACTGGAGATTTGAATTATCAGGAGTTTTTGGGGCAGTAGTTTTGGCCTTTTTGTCTAGTGCATGCGATAAGGTATATGGAAATATATGGAAACAAGCCCTCCATCCACACAGTGGATGCTACAAAAACCACAGGGGTCACAAGGAAGAAATTAGAGATGCTGATTTCATTTCCCATGAAATGAAATTGAAAACAAAGCAAAGAGCCTCCTGGCCAGGAACCCTGGAAGCTCTCCTAGCTCCCAACAGTCAGATCCTGAAGATTTTATTGGAGATGCAGTGAGCCCCCCACAACACCATCCTGCTCGTTTCCCAGTCCACAGCCCCCACTTTTACATCTCCATCTAACTTGGCACTGCTGCTACACCCACCTCCACAATTCCAGTACTCACTTGTGTGACAGCCCCTTCCACAGCCCTGCAAGTGACAGGAAATTGTGACAGATTTCACTAGAAAGGAGCTGGGGAAAGTTTACAGAAAGCTTGCTCAGCTTTGTCTGAGGAAACACCAAGTAGTACAACTGAGCATGAGCTGTCAAATGTAATTAATTAGAAATCCCAAATAGCCAACCCTGCACACAAGAGATCTCAGCTGTGTGTAAAATTAACAGCCCCAAAAGATGTAAACCCTCAGGTTTACCTCACTGAGGTGCAGGGAGCATCCAAAAGATGTTATCCATCATTAAACACTCACATCAATTGAGAATTCAGAGTAAAATCAGAATCAGCCTAGATCAAAGAGTGCAATGCAGCACTTTCTGCCTCTCCTCACTGTACACTCCTAAGACAGTAGCATTTTGAGATTTCTTTGTAGTACTACCCCAGTGACATACCAATGAGATAATGTAATTCCTGAGGACTGCAGAAGAACATTAAGGAACATAAAGAGAGACAAAAGAGAACACGAAGTTGGTTTAGATCCCTTCTCTCTCCATTTCTTAAAAAAGTCCTCTCATCTCAGATAAACAGAGGATTTTCTTAGTTTATTTGCTTTTATGTCTGGATTTAGACATTGCCCAGCCGAGTTTTCATGAAAACATAATGCCTGTTTAAAATAGCACACACTTCAAATAAAAGATGTGTCTCACAATAAGATGAGGACAGCAAAAAAATAACAAGAATGGTGACAAATTCTTTTAAATTGTTTCCAAATGATCTAAGTTTCCTTTAACAAAACAAGCACACAAATTATCTTGGGGTTTGCTTTGTTTTTTAGTTGTGGGTTGTTGTTTTTTTGAGATTTTTGAGCCTCAACCTCAAAATCATTAAACAGGCAGACAATTTGTTCTATTAATATCAGTGGAACAAACAAGCACTTAGAGATCAAGGTTCTGATGCTGCAGAAACCCTCTCCCACACAGCTGAACAACTCATGAACATCAGTACTAATCTTTAGCCCAGGGCTGAAAAACACCTTCAAACTCATAAAGGTAAATTTTAGGCAATTTTGGGGCTTTTTTCCTGCTTTTTTTTCTTTCTGTCAGAGCAACAACTGAGTGTATGTCTAGGGGGATTGTGTGTCCAGAATGGAGAGTGCACACTTGGATCAAGAATACTAATCATATATGGTTTCTAATCAGTGAGTGCAGTATCACCATCCCAATGCCTATTAAAACAAAAAAAAAAATCTGTAGGACAGAAATGACCCCAAGCTCCAGATATGCATCATTTCTAAGGTCAGCTCGTCCCTGCAGGCATGTGTCTATTACAGGGCAAGAACAGGGGAATAACTGGAAGGCTCTGTAGTTTTATGTCACCGTGGCAAGAACACTGCCTCAGAACATTTCCTCATTACTGGAAGCAAGAGTCCCACGCAGGGAGAGCATAAAGAGCAAGGTCATCTGTAAAATTGCCACATTTTTTCTTTACATCCTAAAGAAGTCACTGCACTAAAGCTCTACAAGGAAGGTTTTAAAACCAAGGAGGACTCACATTGCTTGTGACATATTCCCACAGAAACCCAATTTTTGGACTCCATTTAGTAAATTGCCTGTAGTGACATCTGTAAATCTTGTTTGATAGAAGCCATGAGGAAGACGTGACAATATTGAAAAAATGTTGCTGCTGGTGATGCCTTGAGAAGGCTGAGCTAGAACAGAGGCTGGATGGAGTTAAAGAACAAAGCAGGGATTTATCCAAAGGATCTCCTCCATGGATGCACCTTGGGCAGCACCAGAGCCCAGCCAGGGCTGCACCCAAGATGAACCAAAATGGCCCCAAAATGCACGGCCGGGCACGGGCTCTGTCCCTGGGATCAGCTCTGCTCCATTTGCACCTTGCAGTTCATTGTCCCATTCCAGCTTCAGCCCTGCAGTCCCACCCTGCTTGTTTTTCTCTCTCCAGCCCACGGGGTTTGTGCTCCTGGGCTGAGATTTGGGTCATTTGTCCTTGGTGCCCAGCTGGAGCAGGAATTGTTTTGTGTCCCTGCTCTGTGCACAGAGCTCGCCATGCCCTGATATGAAGCTCAGACCCACACACTAAAGCAGCACAGAATCTGAAAAATAGAAAAGCTAAACCTGAGGCATGACTGGCATTACTGTAAATACTAGCAGAGCACACATCTGGGCATCCCAGAGTCTGTACAACACAGTTCCATGCTCTAGGAGGCAGGAAGGCCACAAATCTCTCAAAAATCAAAGTGAACCTATACAAGAACATCCCCAGCACTCCCCACACAGGCTAACATGGCCTTAAACTCCTAAAAACTGTTGTGCAAACAAGTACCTCAGTCTGCCATGTGAGCAAAAAGTGATTACACAGACAAGCACACAGTGGCTCAGAAAGTGATGTGAGTTTACACAATTTATCCAGTGAAGCATGAACGATAGAGGTAGAGACTCCAGCATCACCTGCTTTTAGCCTGTGAAGCTTTTGGGGAAAATGTGTGTGTATCTAGAGGAAGAAACCTGGATTGCATCTGCAACTTGCCAAAGTAGATATATATATATATATAGATATATCTAGCTATATATAGATACAAAGTGTGTGTGTATATATATACATATATATATATACAAAAAACTATACATATATATATATACACATGCACAAAGTATATATACATATACACAAAGTATATATATAAAAATTTATATATATATATATATATATAAATATAAACAACAGCATCCAGAGGGTTGCATCACGTTCTGGCATTCACATGATTACATTATTCACACCCAAAGAACCACTAAAAATTCACCAATGTAATTAGTGAAAAATGCCACTGTTTGCCAGGGGCAGGTAGTTTAAATTACTGTGTCTATTTTCCTCCAAGAGGAAAGCCAAGGAAACTTGATTAATATTTTTCTAGCAGAAATAGAAGGGCAGAAGCCCTCCTCCTTCGTGCACTCTAGAGGTCAAACTAGATGATGTAATGATCTCTTGTGGTTTTCAACAGGTTTTATAGATTATCTGACTTAAAAATAGACACAATGTTTAAATAATAACATTCTCCTGAAACTGAGTGCATGGTAGAACAAGCCTCCAGTCATTGGCTAACGTCTGGAGGAACTAAAACTGTACAAGGATTTGTAATAAACCAAAAGGGAAAATCCTAGGCAGATACTCCAAAATTGAATACTGCTGACTCTCTCCACCTGAAAAGCAGGTGATATATGCTACCTTCTGCACTGCCTGCTTTAGCTAGGTGCAGATTTCCATAAAATAATGCAAATGCAGGATGTGTCTGTAGTGCAGAACCTTACTCAGGTTTGGGCAACACCACAGCAGCAAGGACATCCATCCTCAGCCAGGAGACACAAAAACCACCGTGTCCCATGTAACTGGAGAGACTGTTTCTGGCTCAGTGGAATTGTTCCTTGTCACCTACAACCCAGCTCAGCAAACCTCTCACCGACCTGCACGTGAAGTGCCTGGAAGTCCACTGGGTATCACTTAATCCCACGAGCCACTGGGTACAGCAACAATGGGAATCAGATTACTTTGCTCACAAGTTTTGACAACAGCGATTTCATTCTATTTATTATGATAATTCATAAAGCACCACCAAATGCAGTGCAGGATCTCTTATGAAAATAATTACAGGCCAGTAATGCAGGATCTTGTGGAAGCACACCATTAATTCCTTGACAGTTAGGGAACAAGCCAAAGACTTTGTGCAAATGAAGGATTAGCAAGGTCTCAACACACACATTTCCTTGCACTTAAAATGTGCAGGGAGCAGACCTTATTAAATCAGCATTTCATATGATGCTTTAAAATTATAGCCCCCAAGGCAGATTTTTTTGTACTTCAAAAGACAGTTATCATACTCTGTGTTACAGTCTGGGGTAACAGAAAAACAAATTCCTATCTAATTGTTCTACCTCTGTATACAGGGAGCATAAAATAGTTGCTCTTTCCCACAGCTGTCAAAAATCCCCAGACTTTCACACACAATGAGGTGTCACCAGTCTCTCACAAAGAAAGAACAGTTCTAATACAATGCTATGAATTGTCTTCCACTTGGCTACTGAAAATATTTTGAGCAGTAACCTTTCCTGAACCTAGCATTCAGCATTTTGGTTGTCTCCATATGTGCCTCAGGGCTATATTGTCTGCCTCTGTGTGTTTAACGTGCTTCTATTTCTGTGCAGAACAGCTTTGTGGTTGTACATTTTTATGGTAGTTTTTAAAGTAAGATTTGCCTAAAACTGGAGAAAAAAAAAAAAGTAGGGCTTGGGACTTTTCTTCTCAGTGCTTAATAATGTTCAAAGTTGTCTGAAAATTTGCTTACCTATAATAATAAAGGACTGAGTAAGGTCCCTGCTTTGCATCCTCTCTGTTTTCAAAGTCCTTGCAGGACAGCCACTATGAAATCATGACACCCATGATCCACATTTGTGTGATCCCTCTAACACATTAAATAACTCAGGTCTTCATAGGTAGAACTGATCCAGAAGCTGCTAGGGAACATCCCTTACAAGTAAAACCAGCATTTTACTAAATATTAAAATATTATTAGAGACAGATTACTTGCTATTGGTAGTTTGACAGCCCAACTTAACAAATTAGAACCCCCTAAGCCCCACCAGAAATACCTGCCAGTGTTCAAACCAAGACCTCATAACAAACAATTAAGAATGCAGAGAGAACTTGCAAAAGATGTTGCATTCTTCCAAACTTTTCCATCTTATCTCAAATGTTTACAGAATAAAGAACAGACACTTTCTTCAAGCCACAGTTTTTATCAATCCTCTCCAATATTCAGGCAGCACAATATTCTTCTTTTAATGCAACCAAGTAACCCCCTCTGAACCTCAGGAGATGTTTGCAAAATAATTGTTCCCCCTCACTGCTCCTTTGTTATTACTTTATTTTTTCCACACTCTTGTTACTTCAGGCAGAAATAACTTAGAGATATTATCATCAATTTACCAAAACAGAATTCCCCTGAATTAATTTTCTCTTAAGTTAGACTTTTACAATTAAATTGTACATTGGAGCTAAATCTAATGATTTCCAACCTGGCTGAAACTGATTGGCTCACTAAGTCTACAGTTTAATTCTTCCCCCTCTCTCATTTTGCTAACTAGAAGAGAAATGAATCTACCTTCAAGCCTGTTGGAATCAATCTTCCTTTCTCTTTCTCACAATTTATAAGCCAGAGGCTTAAAAAGCGTTCATATCCGCTTTTAACAAGCTGGTTATGTGAGATAAGCACAAGAACATTAATAAAAATAACTCAGCTTTAAGTCATGGATGTTTTACAAAAGTAGACCTCAAAAAATAATAAATTGCAAAGACTAATTGTGATTTATACCATGTTACTTTTCCTATACTACCCATTATCAATCATCTCTAAAAGATCCCTTCTTTTATATGCCAGAGTCATAAATGCAAATGCTGCCAGCTCATTGCTAACCAGGGACACACTGCACAGCACAGACACCCCCCAGTTAGTCCTGGGACCTCTAAACATACTGCAGAATAGGGTTTATTTTTTCCAGTTATGGACTTTTACTTCTTTATTAAAATTATTTAATTTAAGCCCTCCAAAGGTTTCAGAGCTGTCCCACACACTGTATTTCAGTATGGTGCACACCATCACCTTCTCCCCATCCTCAGTGTCTCCTGAGTTCACAAAAACTCTATTTAGGCAACAGCAACACAACCACTGGCACTGAAACTTTTATTACTTCAATTACAACAAAGCAGCTGGTGGTAGTAATAACACTACTTAGCATTTATATGCTGCTTTATATCTTCAAAAGCCTGTATAAATATTTGTTAATTAAGCCTCACAAAACTCCTGAGAGTCAGATATGTCCTTTGTTTATAAATAGGAAAACTGAGACAGAGACAAAACAGCTGTTCCAAAATTGAGATTTTTAGATTATTTTAAAAAAAGGGAATGGAGATGTCTGGACAATAACTTTCAGAGTTATAAAAGGACGGCTTAAAATACTCAAAGAACCCACTGGGACATAAACTCTCATGCTCTAAGCATCCACCTCCTCCAAAAAAAAATAATCAGTGCTGTCCCTGGGAAGACACAGCTCCCTGCTGCCAGCTGTCCTAAGCCACTTGCATGCCAACATTCATATAAAAAGTGAAAAAAACTGTAAAATTTGAAGTAGAACTCGTTCCACCACACATCCGAGGCACTTCTGAGAACGTCTTAATGTCATATTCAGTAAGACTCTTTACTGAAGAGACTTTCTGGATGTGTATTAGACACCTCACTCACACAGGGAAAACAAATGCCTACACACACTCCAACGCCTCCCTGCAAGGTCTGGAGTTGTAGAACTGCGTGATGAGAGCTTAAAATTACTGCCTTGACAAAGCACACACATTGTAGGGAAGGCATGACTTAAGCCACAAAGACTTGACTATCCCTACAATTTCACACACCACATTTCCCACCGAGAACATGGATCTGAAAATGCTTTAGAGAAGACTTTGGAATAAAGGACACAAAAGGAGAGAAAGCGTTGGGGTTTGAGTATGAAAAAGCTTTACTGCAGGAAGTGTCATGAAGCTGAACACGTGCAATTAAAGAGTGATGTAAAACAAAAAGGGAAAATAGGGGGTTAAATAAAGAAATAGAAGAGGAAAAAAAATAAAGAACAGGAGAGTTAAAGTTATATCAAGACCCAACAGTAGGATATGGAAGATGGTGGAGAAACGTGGCTGAGGCAAGCAGAGAGGGAAGGAAAACCTCAGAGGAAGGGACACTGTGACTGCAATGGAGAAGCTGTGCCTGTTTCTTGGCAGGGCCAGGACATTTGTCACCCTGGGGTGACTTACCTAAGAGACACCAAGGTACAAAGTCCAGATTCCCCACAATGTCCTGCCCTCTCTGTGTGAGATAGCACAGAGAGGCTAATTACCAGTTAGCCCGGATTTATGGGCCTTAACGAAGTTTGCTGCTAAAACAGAAACAGATCCCATCCTCCAGCTCCCAGCCCTCTGCCCTGGACAAGGCTTTATCCCTGAGCACAGGAAGAGAAGGAAACAGAAAGTTGAAACATTACACTGAGGGCTGCAAGAGCACAGGAAGAATTGCAAAGCAATAAATAATGCTGGAAGTGGAGCAGAGAATAAATAATTCCACTTTGGGAAAAGCGAGTCTGAGATGAGATTGAAGGGGAAGAAGAAAACACATGTATTTCATATGCAGCCTGTTCTGAATGTGAAACACAGATGTATATTTTTATCTCCAGCTGAAGGCAGTACAATGCGCTCATTGCCTTCTCAAGACATGTTGTGCAAAGCTGAAAATTACTTTAGAGGCACAAGAATAAATAGTTGACTTTTCCACGCCATTTTTTAAATGGCACAGGAGATCATCAAGCTAAATTTTATTGCCACATGATAACACAAACTCCTCCCGATGTAACTCAATTTCCTTGCATTATCCTTGCCAGATCATTGAGTTCTCCATGTATCTGAGTGCGTAAGACAATGTACAAGACGAATGTCTCACTCCTTCTACAAAGGTCTCACATTCACAGGCTCTGAGTAATAGAACAGCTCATTCAGAAATATTTTTATGAGGTACACTGGGATTCTCATAGGCATTGAATGCTTAAGAGAATCCCTGCATTAACCAGATACCTAGCACCCAGAAACACCATGTGTCCTCCTAATCTCTTATGGAGTAGGGAACAAAAAGCTTTCTTCCGGCTAATTACTTCAAATTATATTTTGCACTGGAAACAAAGAGATCTTTGTCTCAGGAAATAGAGAAGACTACACCTCAGACACACTGTGGAAACAAATAAAAAGATGAGCGGCCTCGGAAGAAGGAAGAGTACATTAGAAGGAAGAGCAAAGTCCTCAGTTTTCATGAAAGGAGCATTCAGAGGGATGAATTGAGCACTCTCAACCACCCCAGACTGAAAGAACGTGCTCATTAACCAAAGTTCACATTTCAGGTGAAAGACAATTCACTAGGACCCTTAACGGAACAAAACAGAGCAAGATCAAAGTCTACCTAAAGGCAAAACATTGACAAAATTGGGATAATCTTGTATCTCACCAGGTATCTGCAAGTATTGAGGAGCAGACGAACTTCTGTGAGCTCAGGTATTTCTCATGTGTTTTAGAACAAGTTTGATGCAGCTGTTTTGGGGAGGGGGTGTTAAAAATCATTCGCTAATGGGTGTGGGTTTATCTAATGGATAGCAAGCAGGTGCTGCTAACACCTCACTTCCAGCTCCTCTTTGCAATTGAGACAATTTCTGGAGGGCGAGGAGAAGGGAGAGCTGATGGAGAAGCAGCAATCCTAGTGCCTGATTTTCTACTTGGTCAAATCTTTAAAAAAGCTTTTACCTGCAGAAGCAGAAATCAAAGCAATAAATACAAATCCGCCAGGAGTCACTTCTTTATTTTCCAGTCATAAACATTGCTGAGCTAGAGATAATAAGAGAAACACCTGTAGTGCATTTAGTCTGAGGCAGCTACAGCAAACTCCAGCCCCAAGAACCAGCTCTGGCAGTTTCACCATCAACCCAGCTGAACGCAGCTCCCCTGCACTCATGGAAAGCTGGAAAGGAATCAGGCGTTCCCCATCTCCAGGGGTAATCTATAAAATCCAGAAAATCCATGGACTGTGAGATTATGGATTATTAAAAGACAAATCCTCTCTTTCGTGTAAACCCAACGCATTCTTGAAAAGAAAACAAACAAAAAAACCCAAAACAAAATCAATAATGAAACAAAACAACAAAAAGACCAAAAAACCCCAAACAACCACGTTATCTGTATGAAAACTTTTTTTAAGTTACTGGATATCCATAACACCTATCTTTATTCAACAGATACCATTCTTAAAATCATTAATTTCTATTAATTATTCTGTTGAAACACTCTAAGTTTTCACAGTATTCCAGGAGAATGGTTTAATAATTTTGTGTTTATACTGGTGCTTTTGGTATTCTTTTTTCCTCTGTAGCTTTACAGAGAAGCTAACAATTTCCATGGTTGGTCCAAGTGACAACAGGAGTGAGAACAAAGGCAAGTAGAATCCCCTGTCACACCACCACAGTAATGAAGACGCCTGTCATGCATCAGAAATCCACACAACAGAAAAATCCCACAGAAATGGACAACTTCATGGAAAAAAAACCGCTAACTCTGCACCTTTGAGGCCAGAGACATCTGCTAACTTGGTTTGTTCAAGGTTGCTGGAGTCTATTCATCAAGAGACAAAGGTAATAAATGCAAAGAAAGTAATTTGTAATTTGCTATTTCCATGTCAGATCTTAACCCTGTGGAGATTCACAGCATGCCTAACTTTAATTACCGAGACAGTGGAAGGGAAGAAAGGACTGGAAGCGTTCAACTAGTAGCAATTCAAGGCCCTGGTTTGGCTAACATTTTAAAATGTTACTAAAAGTGACGTTACAATCAAAGCCATGTGTTAAGTGATTGCAGGCTCACGGCCACAGCTCAAAATGAAACAGATCTTAAAAAGCTAATGCTAACAACATTTCCATTTGTGATTCATTTCTCATCCCCCAGTGTCAATGACACAAAATTAGGAGGGGAATAAAAAAAAAAAAAGAAAGAAGAAAAGAGTCCTTCCTCACAAAACAGATGTGGAGTTGTTTCTTCCCACGCCATCATGGTCCTTTCCAAGCAGGCTGTGACTCTCCCAGAGTCAGTAGCTGTAAAAGACACCTTGTCTTAACAATCCCCTTCAGAGCACTGTTTTATAAACAGCTTTGCAAATGTTTTCTACACACACCCAAACCAGCGTGACTGATCTAGGTGAAACTTCCAATGACTTTATGCCTAAATTTCTCTACGGGCACAGCAGGGAGAAATGGTCATTCAGGACTGCACTAGCAGCTGAAGTTCATGGCAAAACAAAAGTTCATCATCTAACTTGGAATTCGGGGCAGAAAAATGAAAATCCTAGGTTAAATCAGAAAATAAAGCTGTACAAGACAGAATGTCATTGTTTTGGATGAATAAACTGGCAGATGAATCAGAGTCCAGCTCTAGAGTTAAAATAAAATGGCACCAGTTACACCCCCTCCCCAAAACCAGGAATTCTAGTTTCTTCTGGTCTGTAGCATTTAGTAATGGAAAAACTGGAGAACTAGCACTGAATACAAGAAATGAGCCTCTTATATACTGAATTTTCGCATTAAAAAATATACTTGAAATGGAGATACAAGGATCAGACTGCACTGTAAGCAACAACTCCAAGGTGTTAAATGTCTTTTCTTTCTTGCCACCAGCCCCAGAGCAGAGAGGGGAGTCTGGAGGAGTCACAAAGGGCTTTCTTTTTCTGCCTGGCAGTCAAAATCTGTCTTTGAAAAAATATTTTGCATTGAGCAGTCATTCACTGTATGAGAAAAGATGCAGGAGCTGTAACCAGGAATGTAAGAGCAACAAGTGGTAGACACTGAAACCAAAGTTAGCAAGTGCTTTATGTGTGCAATCTTTGTCATGGGGACTTCAAGTCTTCTCTCATCTCCCCACAGTAACTGAAGAGTTCTTATATATCTGATCTGTTTTGACCCTTGGGGGTTCAATTATTTGACTTCAGATGTTAGATTTTAATAAGCTGTCACCCACAGGGGAAAAAATGCAGTAGTTAATGTGACTGATTCACCATCTACAGCTGGACTATGGACAGAAAAAAATCAACTCTATTTCAAGAATGTAGTTGTCACCAAGTGGAAACTTCAGTACTTTTTCCATCTGTGCATTTCACAGCAGAAGTAACTCCAGATTAATCCTGCCCTCTCCACTACTGCTGTATATAACTAGCACCTAATCATTGCTGGGTGTTGCTGCTCCTGGGGTGTTAGCTCCCTCCAAATAAATCTAATGGGACGCTTTTGTCTGCTTTCAAAATCACAGAATCACTCAGAAAGCAGCACTCAGAGCTGGGAGAAGGCATAACTCAACACCACAGCCTCCATGAGTGCGTGACAGCACAAGCCAGCTGGGCAACTCAAATCCAAAAACCAAAACTCAAATCCAAACCCATTTCCATTTCCTTTGGCTCTCCAGAAAAAGCAGGGACAGCCACAGCGTGCTCGTGTGGAGCCTTGAGCACAGTATCTCCTTACCTGAGAGCTAACAATGCCTCACTCCCTGTGAACTGTGAATCAGGAGCAGAGATGGGGCGTCTCCCTTACACCTTGGAAACACTGCTGGCTCTTTGCAACCTCCACCGCCCTCTTCCTTATCAGAACCCAGGAAACTCCTCAGAGACCTTAGCACAGAGCCCAAGACCCCTGTGCCTTTGATTCAGCCCTTGGGAAAAACAATTACCAACCCTGTATGAAGAATTACGAGCCACGAAAGTTTAAGTAGAATGATAGTGGATTTATCACAAAGTGAAAAATAATTTTTTTAGAGTTTTTAGTATGGGGGTTCAAGAGGCAAGATAGAGAAAGAAGAACCTAAGTGTGTCCAGCCTTTCTTCTTCTTGGCCTCCATCTTCAGCTGTGATGCTGGCACTTTTAGATTACAGTAGAAGCTCACTGTCTAACATAGGTGATAAGTATTAGAAAGTAATTGTAAATATTGTACACAGTTTTTGGTATAAAAAGATAACACTGCCCTGGGGGCAGGGAGAATGCCTCTGTCTTGCTGAGCAGACCTCAGCAAGACAGGAGAAAGAATTTTATAGATAAGAAGCAATAAACAACCTTGAGACCGAGAAATGAAGAGTTCTGACTCCTTCTTCGACCATCAAGCTGAGAAAAGACTTTCTAACTTATCTCAGTCACTCTGAGCAGCTAGAGACCCCAAAACTCCCTGAGAGGGAATCACCAAGTCACTGCAAGCCTGGCCCTGGAGAGGTTTCTCCTCCTCACAGGGCAGGGGCTGCAGCGTTTCCATGGGTATTCCAGGGAAAGGAAACCGGCCACACAGTGCTGATTAAGTATTTCCAGTTGCTAACAACAAAAAATGGTCATTTTGATGTTCTCCCATGCAAGCAACTTTTGTAGCTGACATACAGACATTGCACAATCACAAACGAGAAGGAAGGCAGTCAGTCGGAAGGGAGGAGGACTTATTTTTGATGATGAAGGAGAGGAGTAATTAAAATATGATCTATGCTGGGAAGGCATGCGAGATCCATCACTTGGTTAATATTTCAGCAGACACAATGCAGAGGAGCAATACTTTTACCTTCAGCACTTCACCTCAAGTAAACAAAGCAGACTCCACCAAAGGTCACACCACTCTGGAGGGTACAAGATTCACCAGCCAAGGCAAAGCACAATTTCTGAGTGGGAGGATTGCTTCTCAAACAACATCCTTAAGAAAAACCTGTTCCACCCTTTCTTCTACTGCCTGCTGCTAGCAAGCTTGAAATTATGCTTTAGGGGAAGCTGCAACAACATCTCGCTCTTCGTGGATACAATGCAGCCCTACTGAGATCACGGTGGGGGTCAGGAGCACCTTAAATTATTCCTCAAAATGCCCCTACCCTGTTTCCAAGGTGTGCCCAGGTCACTGGCACGCTGGCAATGAGTGCGTGTCACGGCCATGAGAGGGGCAGAAGGAGCAACGACAACAGGGAAAGTTACGGGAGAGAACGAAAGGGCTGAACAGCGGGGAGGACACGAGGGACAGCAGGGGAGAGCACCGAACGAACGAGGGCATTCAACAGGATTATCCCACCCAAAGCTGCTCCGCGCCCGCTACCGAGACGGAAAAACCAGCTGAACCACCGCGGGGAAAAATACCCATGTAAGGACTGAAAGGGGGAAAATACCCCAGTAAGGACTGAGAGGGGGAAAATACCCCAGTAAGGAGGACTGAGAGGGGGGAAATACCCCAGTAAGGACTGAGAGTGGGGGGCGGGAATACCCCAGTAAGGACTGAGAGGAAGGAAGAATACCCCAGTGAGGACTGAGACCCGAGTCACCTGGGAGAAGGTGAGGCAGGAGGAAGAGGAGGAGGGCACGGCTGGTGCCCCCGGCGGGGATGCCCAGCCCGGTGCGGGCAGGTGTGGCGGCACCGCAGCGGCAGCAGGAGAGAACACACACACCTACACACATATACACACACACACACACCGAGGGCTTCGCGGGTGCACAGCCAGGCTGGGAAAAGCTGCGGCACCGACCACCACCCCCGGGGGGGGACTCTCAGCGCCCTGTCCGAGCGCAGGGCAGCGGGGACAGGCCGGGGCAGCGCCCCGCAATCCGCCCTGCTCCCGCTGCCCCGCCGGCTTCTTTGGGGTCGCGGAACAACCCAAAGGGGGCTCGACACCAGGGGGAAACCCCAGCCCTCCCCGCCAGCCCCTTCCTTACCGTGCCCCGAGTGCTCCTGCCGGGCCGGGGGCGGCGGCGGCCGCGGGGCTGCGGGCGGGAGCGGGAGCTCCGCGCTGCCAACAAAGTGCGGGAGCGGGGCGGGCAGCGGAGCCGAGCTCCCTCTGCCGGGCACCCGCCCCGCCCCGGCCCCGGCTCCAACCCCAGCCCCAGCTCCGAGGCCGGGGCGGGCCCGCGGAGCGCAGCGCGGAGCTCCCGCAGCGGCGGAGCGGCCGCACGGAGCCGCCTCCTCCTCCTCCCGCTCCCTGCGCGCCTCACGCCATGCAAAGGTGCTCAGAGCAGCGCCCCGTGCGAGTTTAAAGTCATCGTAAAAAATTTTTTAAAAAAATTAAATACAAGGCTACACACAAAACGTACCACAGCTCCAATGCAACATCCCTTCCCCGAAAGAGTAGGTGTAGCCAAAGCACCTTTGGAACGAGCGGGCTACGAGAACAAAAGTCTCCCCCCTCCCCCGTCTTCGCTCGAAACGCCGGATGAAATCTCCCAGCTGTTTATGTTGTTATCATCTGGCACGGCGTTCCGCCCCGCTCTGACAATTTACACGTGGCTCTGGCTCCCAGAGCAGGGGAATGGTCCCTATCGGATCGCCCGCAGGTAGCCAAAGTCCTCTCGGCTACACTGTTAGCACAGCCGGGATTGCTCTAATGAGCCACTTCCCCTCCTCAAACCCGGCTGTTCCGCGAGAATCTGTTTTCTCTGATTTCTCTTTCAAATAAATTTTTGCCTTATGTGACTCCAGAGAAAAGCTACAAAGCATAAAAATCTTTTGACAGCATCAGACATATGAAAAAGAACCTCTGTGTAGTGTATAGGAGAGCTAATCTGAGTTTTGGGGTTCTGTTCCTGATATTTGAGGTTCTGTTCCTGATTTATGATAGGATTCAATCGCCAATACAGAAAGAATTACACACCTGCTTAATTGCGTTCCCGAGGCTCCTTCCAGGCTTCACCAAGATCCCGTAGGAAGATTAAAATCATATCTGGACCAAACAGCTAATTCCACCGAGCCGCGGTTATCAAAATGGAGCAACAGGTCCTTTCTGCTACAAAGTTTCTGTGATTCCAGGCCCTCTCCAAGAAATCTGCAGGGGGAAAGTATAAACTAAGGAAAGAGCAGCTGCTTGCTGAAGTTTCCACTCAGTTCCAAGAAATGAGACTTGGCAGGTCCTCGCTTTTTATAACGCTCCGTGACTCATTTGCAGAAGCAGGTGAAGTCAGAGCCATCACTGCCAGAGTCCTGCCCCTGACGGCTCCTCCAGGGAACACACGGATTTTCCCGATTTTGAAAAAAATTATGAAATGGGGAGGGCGATATTGCTCAGCTACTGCTCGCAGCAGGTCTGGTTGCTGAATCTCTTCTCGAGTGGTGCTACTCCATCCTTGACCTGGTGCTTGCCGGCAAATCTTCCTGAATTAAGGTTTGAATTCTACAGAGGGAGTTATTTTGGCAGGTTCGGGCTGAAGGCAGGAGCAGCAGCAGGCGAGAAGCTCTCTGTGGGCTCCTGAGAACCAGGCAGGAGAGAGTAACCCGAGCCTGCAGATCAGGCTGGGAGAGGTGGGGCCTCTCTCCACAATTGCTTAGGAGTTCACCTTAACCCCGCTTAAAAGGAAAAAAAAAAAAAAAAAAAAAAAAAGAGAGAGAGAGAGAATGAGAAAGAAAGAAAAGCAGTTCAGCCAACTTCCCCCTCCTGGCTCAGAGTCCCTTGTCCCTTGTCGTGCTGCATCTTCTACCAGCTCTGCCTTTGCTGTTTTTCTGGTCCAGAAAGTCCTCCACAAAAAGAGGAAAGTACAAAAAAAAAAAAAAAAAAAAGTGAAATAAATCCACTTCTGAATACCCAAACGAGCACTGAAATGTGCAGATACCATATGGTTCCCTAGCTGGTTCCCAACAAACCTTCAAATCTTAAAGAATCTGATTATGGAGAGGCTACCTAGGCAATTCCTGTGAATGAAACTTACAGGAACGGTGACATTTCCAAACTGTGCCAGATGCCATACACACACTCCCTAGGTAAATAATAACAGTAATTGATTCTTAAAAGCTCTTACCCCATGAGAGGTAGAAAGAAATTCGAGAGATTCTCTTAAATAAAAGGTTGGGGACGGCTTCAGTCCTTGGCAGCCATACACAGTGCCTCTCTTCCCCCTTTATCCTGGATAGAAGCCCAAGCCCACCCCCTGCTCCAATTCCCCTTAACAAAGGACAGAACACAAATGCAGAAGACCATTGTGGGCTGATAATTTTGTTTGGTTTCACTTGGAAAGAAAACATTTTAAAGGAACAGAGAACATAAAGAGGAAAGGAAGTGGGATGCGAGAATGAGGGAAGGGAAACCAGAAGGATAAATGGGAGAAGAAAAAATTCTATGACTATTCTTTGAGATGTGTACAGTAGGTATGGGCATTTATAGAATTATTTCACATGAGTATGAAATTAATATTGCTGCAGAGAGGAAGCCAGAACATCGTAACACAGGGGACAAAGAAGGCATTTCACCAACGTTTGTCTGCTTGGGGAAAAGACAAAACACACCAAAGAATTTCCTCCTGATTTTCTGGGCTGGGAACCTGCAGGACGCTGGAGGTTCCACTCTCATTGGAAACAGACACCGCTGTATCCATAAGGTTTTCAGAAGAAAAAAATATACAAAGCAAGCCTGAGTCTTCTATTGATTTTAAGGCACATGCAGCTCAGTGAGAAACGGCAGAATTGTTCCTGATTTAGGTCATAAAAATGCAAGATAAACCCAGAAGAATCCACAGCAAACTAGAGAAACAAGAGACTGGCTTTTCGTCCATGTTACTCCATTCTTTATGCTATAAAAAAAAAATTACAAGTACAGAAAATATCTATTTTCTGCTTTAAAAAAAATTATTTATTTGCTGCTTAAAAATTACATTATATATTTTGCATCATGGCTAAACATGTTACTATCTATAAAACTATGCAGGTAAGACGATTTGAAGAGCAGCCATAGAGGTTCTTCTAGTCCCAAAGTAATTTGCAGTTTGGTTGGGAGTTTCTTTTGGGTAGGTCTGGTTTTAAAGTATTCTGCTTAAATATGTCATTCTTTGTGCCATAAATATATGTGTACATTTATATACATGTACACATATCTTTATGTGTACATGTATATATGTGTGTACACATATATATGTGTACACACATAAATACATGTGTACGTGTATTTAGATCATTTATGGAAGACACTAAGGGAATGTGATTAATTGTTCTAAATTCAGATCTACTATTTATCTATGAATAACATAATGACCTCAAAATTTGTAAGGTCTAAACATGTTTAGGACATTCTACACACTTCTACATTAACTAAGAAGCTGGGGTCTGCTACTCAAAAAATTACCTTTGGATAAATTTTCTAATGTGTTTGGGTTCATCCCCCTGCCCAGAAGAAGGGGGAAAAAAAAGGAATATAAAAGGATTATTTAAAGACCTCTTCTCTCCTCATTAGTTGATTCCTTTATTGAAAAGTTTGTGATTAGTTGATTAATATGACATTACAGACCCTACTTGCAGTTTCTTGCAGAATCTACTTTCTAAGGAAGGTTGATTCAGGCAAACAAAGCAGACCAGAGAGCTACCCACAATCCAAACGTGAAAAAGAAGGAGGAACTCAGTGTGTCTGAAATCCTCACAGAAACTGAACTTCAGACTCAGTTCTGAACCAGAGGGAAAATGTCTCGCTCCTGGCTGACTCATACACTCTATCCCAGCTACAGAGCCAAAGAATTCCCAGAAGTCTCATTTCCATGTAAGAAATTACTCTTGAGAAGAGCTCAGGGATATGGCAGGGAATGGATCAGGTGAGAGTGAGGTGTCTGTCATGGCATGGAACTCCATGGAGGCTCCCAGTGACTGTGACAGATAAAACTGCCTCCAAGAGCTGTCATGAGTCACTTTGCCCAAGTTATGATGAGAGACCACTCTGTAGAGCAGAAAAGTTTGGTGTTGTTACAGAAAGAAAACACTCAGCTCTTTGTTCATGATCCTTACGGTGCCTGCATTCCCAAGTCAGGGAACATGGAGTTACATCTCCTGGGTGTTCTGCTCTCTGTTTAATGTTATTTGGAGTTTGCATCAGTAAATGCACACCTTCCATATTTGTCCCTTTGTCTAGCTGCTAGGGCTTTACAGATTTTTATTCCTTGTTCCTAATTATTGTTACAGCCATGAGGGAGATTATTTGACTGAGCTGACTGAGATAAATGAACCAACTCTTCATCCTGAGCACAAAACTCTCCAGCCTGAAGCTGCCTCCTCTGATGAGTTAAAAACTTCCCATCCAGCTGTTCCCACTACTAATGCATCAATTACAAACCATGTAATTTATGACTAGGGCTGAGGCTGAATGTGTGATGATAAAGAGCCTTGCAGTAAGACAAGGGCTCCGTGATGTTATGAATTCTCTGGCAGTTCTCTCTGCACCATCCTGGGAGGATTGCAATCAGCCAGTGAAGTAAAGCAGAGGACCTTTCTCCCTCTGGAGCCATGGGGAGTGCTGCCATTTATTTCAGAAGTATTAGAATCAGCCCCAAACCCTTAATCTGTGCATTACTTAATCTCTGCACTGAGAGCTGGTTGGCTGACACTTGGATTGAAAGTCAAAGACTGCTTAAAGAAACTGGAGGTGCAAGAAACCTTTGCAATAATTTGGGCAAAGCTCAGCACGTTTGTGATTGCCAGAGTTTGATCTGTCACCTCTCAAGAGCTTCACCGTGTTTGATGAATGAGACTCTAATTGAATTCATGCAAATAAATTGCAGGTTACAAAGCAAACTAAAATGTTCTTACACATTTTGATGCTTCCATGTTCCTATCTTACAGAGACAGAAAAGAAACAAGACATAGACAATCAGTCATTTTATCTCCAAGCTCTGCTTTGTACAGGGAAGCATGACAGGTGTGTTTTATTGCAATTGGATGTTTATTGACAGAGAGCTAGAGTATTAAACCTTAGATATTTCTTTTTCCTTGTATTTCATATTCATAAGAAAAGAAAGAGGGCAGGCACAAAATATATATATATATATATATATATATATATATATAACTACTAGAAACAAAATAATTTCTTTTGCCAGAATTTATAGAAGTTTCTAGTTTTTAGTTTCTCTTCTAGGGTTTTGAACTCTGCTTCTGTGTTGGAGGGAGAACAGTCTTAACCATGTGGCTCATCCCAAAGCCTTCAGAGTTCTTGAGTCAAGCATTTAATATCAATACATTTCTTTACTAATCATGAAGTGTTGATGAAAAATACACTGACGTTTTTATTTGGATTTGGGGTTCACAGATTTCATGTTTCCTAGCAGAAATGTCAGAGGGTCTTTCTTCTTGTAACAAATGACAAGGATTTGAGGCATTCACAAGACAAAGTTAATCTTCTGAGAAACATCAAATATTATAATAAAATTGTTAGATTGAATAGAATTACTTTGTAAACTTTTTTTTTTTAATTGTTCATTGTGCTGAACTTTTATTTTGCAAATAGTCATCCTGGTTCCTGTTTTTAAAGACAAAAGAGACTTGTTCAACTGTCCAAACTGATTAGAAAATATGCTGGTCACCTGAAATCCTGCATTTGCATACACTTGCTTAATTCTGATTGAATAATTATTTCATTAGCTGAAGGTGCTAATTTATAATGCTGATATCGATTTTTTGGTTGCATAGTTCTTGCCGCAGACCTCAGAATATCAATTTTTTTGTTACATAGTTCTTGCTACAGACCTCACAAACTCCATCACACTCAACCAGCTTTTTCTTTCTTACAGAAGGCACCCATGAGATAGATTAATTTCCATCCAGTTTTCAGATAAAAATCTGTAATGCCCAAGTTCCTAATTGTTTCAGCCTGTGACAGATGTGGCAGGTCTACACCTGCATGACTTCATTTTGCCTTAAGGCACCCCAATCCCTGTGGTAATATCAGCATTTGAAACACACATGCTACCAAATCAAAAGGGCCTTCCCCGAGCTTGTTACAAGCTAACAATAATTAAAAGGGAGATTAAACTCTATGGTTGTTGTGATCATTAGTCAGCCAGGGATGGGTTTCATACTGAGGTGGTCACAACTATTTGTTCAACTCAGAGATTTTGAGGCAAGAAGTTGCCTAGCACAGCGCACCTTCTGCTTTTTTGAACAGAAATGGAAAAGTACTTGGGAAAACTCCTGTCTGGAGGTCACTGCCTTTTAGCAGAGTTGGATGATTGAGAGGTCTTTGAGAGCACTGTGCTTTAAGGGCTATCCCACCATCAGCCCGTTTAGCTGAACTTAATTTTCCCTTAATTCTAGAGCTGAGCAAAATCACATGGCAGAATCATATGTTACAGCCATATGGCATAGTGATTTTTACACGGATAGCAGCAACAGGCTGAGACTCTGTGTATTCTGACATATTTATAGCCCTGCTGTAATGATGCAGGAGGACAGCAGTGGCCTCCAGAGCAGTCCAGTGAAGTACAGGCACAGAGTGGTTCTAAAGATTTCAGGGTGATAAACCATTCACCCAGTGAACGAGCCAGGCAGAGCTTATTTTATATTAATTAGTTAATTTGGAGTGTGAATATTTGTGTATTGTCACTGTACTACAACTAATTAACTGCGTGTTGTGTATTAGTTAACATGTTAAGATTTTAATTAGATAAAAAAAATTTCTTGGCTTGTATGTTCCTCCTTCTCCAACAACAAGATTTTGCACATAAATCTCTCTCCATCAGTCCTTCATGTTCTTCCTTTCCTTTAGAGTGTGATGCCCCAAAACCTTCTCTACTCCTTTGTAAGCGCACTCACTGACACAGTGATGGGCCCAAATAATTTTTGTCCTGTCTAGGGGCAGCAAGAGGCCATTTGACCCACAAAGATCAAGTGTGATCAAGATCAAGACCCCCACAAGATCAAAGATCTTGTGTTCTTCAAGACAGCCCCTGCCCTCGCTGTGCCCATCACTGGCACACTGTGCACATGAGAGCTCAGCTCCCCTCCATTCCCCTGTGAATCCAGGGAGCACCAGCCCTTCTCCTTCCCTCCATGACCCTACACACAACAGGGTGATGAGGGGAAGGGCCACCAGGTGGGGAAAAGCCCCCATGTCACATTGCAGGTGACAGGCACATCAGCAGAATGGGTCCCATGGAGCATCTCCTGTGTCCTGCTCCATCAGTGCCTCTGCTCCCAACCATGGAAAACTGGAGAAACCTGAGCTGCCCTCCCCTCCTGACCCCTGCCAGGGGTGCTTTTCAATGAGCTGAAGGAAGAAATTGAGCTTACACACAATAATAGTCACCCTGTTTGCTTACAGAAACATTTTCCCACACCTTCTGTGGATTCAGTTTTAATAAGGGGGAGTTTCTCAAGGCTGGGACTTGTCCTCAGGCATATATAGGTGTCCAGTGCCTAGCACAGCCAGGGCTCTGTGCTGAGAAAAGCCTCTCTATCCTACCAAACCAGGCAAAACTGTGACAAAAATAATGTTAGTCCTTCCTCTTTACATAAGCACGTGTAGCCATATTTCTCTTCACAGAGAAATGCAAGGCACATCTTCCCAAGAATATTTCTCCGTTTCACATTCTCTGAACCTCAGAGAAAGGAAAAACAATTCTTAGCTCATTTGCTGTGCTTGTGTTTGTGCCAAAGCAGAATGCAATATGGAGATTGTTTACCCAGAGTGATGGGGTTTTGTTTCCTTGGCCTGTCAGGGCCAGGTGTGTGCGTGTGTGTTAGAACTGTCAGGGGACAGTCACGAGATTCAGGCAGTTGAGTGCTTGGCAGATTCAGTTTAGATGTAATGTAATAGAATGTAGAATAATATAGCATAATAAAGTAATTAATTAGGCTTCTGATAAGATGGAGTCGGATGCATCGTTCTCTCCCCTCGTCAGGGCTGCCTGTAAATACTATAAGCAAGTGCTTGGCCAGGAGAAGAATTTCTTCTTCCTTTGGAGTGGTGTCAGCCAGCAGAATTCACCCCTCCAAAGAGCACCCGGACTGCTGTTGAATTTCAAAGAGGGGGCTTGAATGGTCTCGATCAGGCGGTGCTTGTGGCTGGTGCAGCTGTATGGAGACAAAAGGAAAAACTGAGAAGGACTGAAACTCCTGTAGAATTTCACCGATGATTGAACCCCCAGAATGAACAAACTGAGCACTGGGAAGCCACTCATGATGCAGATATTTCTGGACTGTAAGAAAAGCAGGAAGAGAAGGAATCGCCAAGTAAAATAAACAAACAAACAGTTACTGGAAATAACAGAATAGATAATCTGGAAAATTCCCTGGGAGGACTGAAGGGCTTTCAGATTCCAACTGCAAGACAGGGATACATGCCAGGAATGTACACAGCAGGCATTGATAGCCTACCTGATCTATCAGGAGTGTGTTTCAAAGATTTGTAAACCCACAGGAATTGCAGACTTCTGGGATCTGAAGGAAATGTTGCAGGTTTGTGACTGATTTTTCCTTGCACTTAAAGCTTGGGGGTGTATTACTATTGTTTTGATGGAGGTGAGAAAAGTGAACTTCAGATGTCTGAAACATCCCTCCTCCTCCTCCTCCTCAGTCTGAGAGCAAAAGCAAAGCAAAACCAAATGAGATTTAGCACATACACCCACCAGAGAGGACTACAGCCAGCTTTTCATTCCTCTGATTGTCTGCCTCCAAATTCTACCCTCCTTCTGGAGAAGTGAATTGTTACTTACATGAGAGTGAGACACGGTGAAGATTTATTTAGGTATAATTACAAAACACTCTGAGATCCCGAGATAACAAGTGTGCTAAAACTGAATCCAAAGTCCTTTGAAGTTCAGAAGGATATCTCTAATTTATGGGACAATGGAGCAAGCCCATATATACTGCAAAATTACTACTGAACTTTACAGAGTAAATGGCTGTGGCAAAGGATAACTCAGGGTGTGCACAGCACTGTGAAACAAGAATTAATTATCCTTTCATGTGCCTTTGCATTGTATTATTTCAAAGATATATCCCTGTTATCCCTGTCTAAGTTATAGGCTGTTAAATTATCAGCACAGAGACTGCAACAACTGCAAACAAACCAGGAACAATGGTTTGAGCTTCCCTGTCTGTGAGAGCAGGGCAAATGGCACAGGCTGTTTTTCAGTGCTGAGTTGAACATAACACATATAACATGTGACAGCAGCCCCAATCAAATCACTATAGCACAGAGACAATGCTCCCCCAGTGTCAGGCTCTGCGTGCTGAGAGCGACTTTCCATTAATTTCCCTCATTCATGAGGGAGATGCTAGAGCAGTTGTGGAGGTGTCCAAAAGCTTTGTGGTAAATGAAAAATTCTCTGGTGTGCTTCATTTAACGTGCTCCTCCCAGGAAGCACAAACAGAGAGAGTTTGAGAGCTTATTTCTTTAAAGGACAGACAGACAGACACGTTCTGTTCCTCAGTGTTGTCAGCACTCTCCATTTACTCACAAATGAACACACACAATAGATCGGGTTGTCCTAACAGGGACACGGGTTGTCCTAACAGAGAATTTTTATTTCAGGAATTTTGATTTCAAGGATTTTCATTTCAAGGATTTTCATTTCAACTCAACCATGTGCAGCTCCCCTGAGGAGGTACTGACCAAAAAAGTGGGAAGTTTTAAAGAAAATATTGTTATGAGTGAATTTTCTATTTAACAGGGTTAACTCCCATTAGCTGTTGCCATGCCAGGCACTGGGCATGAGTGGAGGGAGCTTTCCTGTTTCAGGCAGCCCTGAACCTCTGCAGCTCAGGCTGTGGGCTCCTTCCTCCAGACACAGCTTGCCCTGGGCAGTAACTCCACTCATGGCCAAAGCTGAGATTGGATGGACCTGATTCTTGTTTACTCTGCTACAGAAAACAGTGTACTTTCATCTTTGCATTTACTTATATATAATACAGTGATTATTGATTATGCAGTGTATTATCATTATTATTCTAGCACCTATAATACAGTAGTTCAATTTTATAAAACATATAATCCTAAAAAAGAGCCCAGCAGTGTAAGAAATCCGATCACAGAAATCTGGGGGAAATGAAAGGATTCATATCAATGTAAACTCTTCTGCACTTGGGTTTCACTGATTATTGCATCCATTCCAGCTTTTCTATCTATGGGAGCGCCACTGCCTTCTTAGGGAATATAAAGGATTAATTGCATAGTATAGAATGATTCTCTGGGTATGAATAAAATTATTTTGTTGCCCAACACAGAAATATTGTTCAAAGTGTGTTTGTTCTAGTGAAAAAAACCCCATATTTCTGAATAACAGCTATAACAGAATGATAGTCTCTTTTAATAGGAGACCTGTTCTTCAACAGGAAGGCTTTCCTCTTATCAACATCTTTTCATAAAGTTTTATTTTCATATTAGAAAGATGTCATTGCCGCTATTAAACAAGGTTTATGGGCTAAGGGTTGGAGTAAAGTAAGACAGAACTTGATTAACTGATGGCAAAATTGAAGTTCTTGATGTAGATTTCGCAATACATTGGAAATAAAAAGCTCACAGTCCCCTATCATCATTTGTCAGCAAGTGATTTCTTATATTTTTCATCCTTATTGATGTATTTCATTGAGTTTACAATGTTATATTGACCTTATCCTGGTTCTAGTCATCAATTTCTATCTTTAGGATATTTAAGGATAGTAAATCTTTAAAGTTATTGCAGTAGACCTTTCTCTTCAGAGGATTTATTATTTTCTCCTAGAGGAATGAGATTTTTAATGACCCACATTTTAAATTATTTCTCACTTATAGGCAGTTTTGACCATATAGGAATAAAAATGAAGTACAGGTCTCCTCCTAGATCCCATGAGGAGAGCAATAATACCTGACTATTTATGGCATTACTGCTTGCATTAACTTAAAGTGTGAGAATATGCCAAAGAAATTGCATTTGATTTCTCATTAAGTTCCATAAATTTTAGTATGTTTTATTTCACCTTGTTGGGACTCATTCTCAGATTTAGTTTTGGTTTGTTTTATTTGCAGCTCTGTATTGATATTTGGGAATAGGAAAAGTTGGCTGTCAGGTATGTTTTTATGGGTCATAACAGGCGGTAAATTAGAATTATCTTTTTTACCAATGAGATAACTTTTGGGCTCATATGAAAAGCTGCAGATACTTTCAATTTTTACCAGCAGCCAACACTTCATTAGCTCAGCTCTTGCATTCTGTGGGTTCTTGGGCTGTGTTGTCCCAGCTGCAAAAGGAAGTTTGTCATTGAATTAGAGATATAAAGCAGAAAAGGATTCATTTACCTTACAGAGTTACAAAGCCAGAAAGTATCAGGCTTCCAAACTGAAATATTATCTGTACTTTTAGGGCACTGTAAGCACAAAGCAGTGAAGTTGAGGAATTCGGACACTGAACAGTCCAGAGGATGCTCTCACAGGAGCTCAGCTGGTTTGTATTTTTCAAACCTACCCTCTTCACTTGCAATACTATATAGATAATATATAGCTGCTTTTATGGCTGCTATAGTGAGGCTTCTGAGGCTCCTGTCATATCCATCTACATCAGCATTAGAGCTCCTGGACTGGGCATTTCTTTTCCAGCCTCTTTAAGTGCTTTTTGGACATCTTGCAAAAGGGAGTTTAGAAGGAGAGCACCACCTCTGCAGCTGAGTCCTGTCAGTGTCAAAATGTTTTCCTGACTGCTCACAGACTTCCCTGTGCAGCAGGCAATCCTGAAGATATGATACAGAAGCACAGGCACTTATAAGTCAAGGTTTAGTTTTTCCTTTTACTCAGAATGCTTTTTTCAGTTGGTTCTTTAATGGAATTTTATAAGCATAAGAGGATCATGTGTATTGGTTATCAGTGGGTGTAAGTGTACAGATACTGCTCACTAGATCAGTCTCTCAAGGCTGTGAACACTTAAACCCAAGCTCACTCAAGACCAAAACCCAAACTTTAACTCCCACAGCACTCAGAGTGCAATAGCCAGAACATGAAAGCTTAACTAGTGAGTTCAGAACGTCTGTGTTTGCAATTGAATGGTGCAATGCCATTTCCAGGTAATTCTGAACACCCATCAGTACATACTCAACATTTGGATCCTACACCTGAGACGGGTAAAAAACAAACTACTGTAGCAACAAAAGGATGCTCTAAGACAAGCCACTCTAAGTCCTACCACTCTCCTACAACTGTTACCACCATCTTCTAAGCAATTCTGGAACCCCAGCTGTTCAGAGAAACAAATCCTTATGCACCCCTGACCTTACTCATGGCCACTTTGGGATCTGTAAAGAGTTCCTCTGTGGGAAATGGAAAGACAGAAACTTCCACAGACACAGGAAGGTTTGATTTGCAGCCATAAAGGAAGCTTGGATTGATTGAAAAATAAAGTACACAGACATTAAGCAGAAAAACTATGAACTTATGTTTCTATGGTTATCAGTAAGAATACACCTCAAATAAGGGAGAAACTGTATTGATAAGATGGTGAAGGGTTTATAATGTAGGTGTGTGGTTGTATAGAGCAAGCTAAGAGTTTAGAAGTTATAACAGAAGCCATCTGTGTGTATGTGTGATAGCAGCCCATTGGATAAAAGTATGCACATTGCAGCACAAGTAAGTAAAGGTGATAGGTTAGAAAAGCAAAATAAACTTTGTGGCAATTGTCCATTGGATTAGAAAGTTCTATATTGTCTTGTAACCAAGAACTTTTGACCATTCTGAGTTATGGCCGACTGCTCGCTCTCTTAAATCTCACAGCCTGACTGATGTTTATCTGAGCAATAAATCGTTTTTAGCCTGACTGTGGTCCCATCCTTCCTTTAAAAGCAGTGATAATAATATTCCTGCTTACCAACTTCCTAGCCCAGTGTGTCCCAGGCAGAGCTTCAGCTCCTGCTGAGGCAGCAGAGGTGGAGAAGGGGCAGCTGAGGATGGCCTGGGGTAAGAGGGTGAGGGCCCCTTCATAGGGCTTCAACACATGTGAGGGTTAAAAAGGAGACAGAGAAACAAACCAAAGACACAAACATTTGACGTTGGACAAGAGCCTATTTTAAATTAATTAGAAATTGCTTTTAACACCCCAGAGAAATAGCTGAGGCATGAACAGCCACGTGTCAAATATGAAGTTTGCTTGCAGAGCTGACCTTGGCAGCAAAGCAGCAGAGGCCTGAGAGACGATACCAGTTCTGCATCCAATTGCTGAGAGACTGAAAACAAAAGCAAAGCAATGTTACAAGAAAGCTGTCCTCTTCCTCCTCATTTGCAAGGATTTGAAACAGCCCTCCTCTGAAACCAATCTGCAAACATATATTCTTACCCCCATTAGAAACATGGCACATTTTTGCAACAGGATTTATCATCTTGGACCGTGCTGAGTGTGAACCAGAACAGTCTCCAAAATAAAATTACTAATTCCATCTATAGATGCTTTAAACCATACTATTTAAATCGTTCAGTCTAAAAATTTCCTGGATCTCACAAAGAATATTAAACTTCATTTGGCCACATATTGAAACAGTAAAAAATGTTTTGAAATAACCAAAATAGTGTAGATAGGTAAGGTATGGTTCTGTTCTTTTGTCTAGACAAAAATCAAATGTATTTGCAACAAATGTAGATTTAAAAAAATAAAACAAATCTATGTCCTCATACAATATACCTTGCAGTGTCTTACAAATATCATTTAATTATATTCAAACCTATAGTCATTGTAGAAAATAGAGAAACAGATAACACACTTTCCTGAGATACTTATTCCTGCTATAAAAAGAAATGAAAATACCATATGCAAAATTCCTGGCTGGTGTGGTGTCTGTATTTCAAGTACTTGCTATGACAGATTTTGGGGTTAAATTACCCTATTAATTTTATAACCTCCTTTGCCAAAATACAGCATGAATATCAATATATACTGCCACATTTTCCTCATTAATCTTTCAGCACAAGCAAGCCATTGATGAGGCACAGTGAGAACTTAACCTAGCACAAGCTGGTGGCTCCCAAGCACAAGATGTGACCTAGCTGGAACAGGCAGGGCCATTTGATATCAAATTCCAGGGAGATAACACTGACCCAGAAGCCTGCACACAAGAATGGTATTTTTAGTTGCAGACCAAGAAGCTTGAGGCTCAGAGTGACCTTGCAGCTCTCTCTGATGCCGTGGCACAGGCAGCAGCTTCACCAGAACATCTTCTCCCAGCAGCTGGACCAAGCAGGCTGAGCCAAGGGGGGAGAAAATACAGGAGGATGGAAAATTGCCCAGTGTTCAGGCACGTTGGTACTGCCTTTGCTGTTCTTTTGAAATGTTGTTTATTTTCCTGTATCAGTTTAGTATGAAACGTTCTAGGAAAATGATGTCCTTAATTTAAGCACAAAACAGAAAGAAACTGAACACAGAGTTTGCCTGAAGTGAGGGAAATGTGTTGGAGGGATAGAGATTTTTCTTTCTACATGCACTGAGTAGTTGAGAAATCACCAGCTAGATGTGATAACTCAATCTGCAGTATCAAGAAGTCTCCTCATCATTTAAAAGTTCTATCACTTTATTAATAACTTTATTCATTATATGCAGATACATGAATACATTTACAGGCTTCAAAATCAGGCTCCCCTTGTGATAAACACTCAATATTCATTCTCACTCCTAATATTTTCCTTTGTCAAGTGCTGTGCTACAAGGGCAGAGATGACACAAACTGCAACAACCTGTTTATAGTCAAATAGAAGGAAATGTAAGGGATCCCATTTTACAGATACTATCTGAAGCAGAGAGTGTGTAATTTGACAAATTACACAGAAAGCACAAGGAAAAGGTGTAAATAAATGGCAGGTCTGCTGAATTCTGGTTGAGTCTATGCAGCCTTCCCCAGCTGATAACAGCTGGGTTTGTACTGGCAGCTGGAAGAAAAACCTCTTGCCCACTAAGAAATTATCAGGAGTCATGAGCTGATTTCTTATCAGAAATTCAATATGGATAAACCATTTGTTATTGCTAATGTTATTTGTGTCATCATGGCTCCCAGAGAACAAAAATCCCATGACACTGAGATCATGGGAAAGATTGAAAATAACTCCCTTCATCAGTGAATCACAAAACTGGAATCTACAAAGTGTCTTTGAGGGGAACCCATTTCATATTTAAGTTGTAAGAAAGTTCTCTCAGAAAAAAAATTGATATCTAAAACAGAATCTTTGGCAAAATTGTTATATATATATATATATATATATATATATATATAATTAATAACTAAGTATATAATTAATGATTATATATAATATATAATTACCATATTGTGTAAATATCACAATTATGTAATATAGCTAGAAAATAATAAATTACAACATTTTTAGTTTTGTTGTAACTGAGCCCTTAAGGTGTACTTAGATTAATCTTTTATTTTTTTTCTCAGTGAGACCTAATGACTTTACAAAAGTGAAGACTGAGATTCTTCAGGGCCTGAAGTATCAAATAAAACCATTAAATGCTGAAAGTTTGAAAATGAAGCTGCAGCAATTAGTGGTGCTGATTTCATTATTTCAATGTTTCTGGCCAAATAGAAGAGTAGCTATGAAGGCAAGCACCACTGGGACAAAGACAGTCTCTGCTTTTTCTTCTAAAAATCATAGAAATATCAACAGGCAAAGTTCTCCTGTTGGCCTACTCCAAGGCAGAAAAATAACTGCAAAAGAAATGCAGCAATAATTGTGGGGTCAGTTTTTGCTTGTTTTTGCTTAACATTTCCCCTTTATTTCTTCCTCCTCATAAAAAAAAATGGAGAACGGAGCAAACTGGAGGCTACTGTATGGATCAGATGATTTTCATGCTGGTACCTGACTCCCAGCATTGCCTCACCACTTGGAACACTGCTGATTGCTTATAAAAGAAAAATAAATCTATTTTTCTGCAAGAGTCCCTTCACACAATGTAGGCACTCTACTGCAAATGTAAATCTTGCATCAAACACTTGCTTGAGCAATCTCAGCATGAATCACCAGCTGCAGGGGATTATCTCCATCAGAATATGTGCAAAGGAAGAAGAGGCCATTTCTTAAGGGAGCTGAATATGTAACATAAATCTTTGTCTGTAATGAAAAATTTACTTTATAATTCAAATCAACTCAGTTCTATTGGAAAAGAAGCTTTTCACGAGAAAGGTCTGCAGGTGTATCAAAAATCACTTAAATCTGGGAACTAACTGCATTTATTTCCATCATGTCAGTTAAAGGTATCTCAAAATAAGCAAGATCATTTATTTTTTAATTATTGTGCAAGTACTTTTCAATGACAGCAGGTTTGCTCATTCTAGATCGTAAATAAATCTGAGTAAACTCACAGTTCCAAGCTTCTGATATTGAAAAAAAAAAAAAAAAATCGAAGCAGAAAGATGAGTGGAACATTCCACATGGAAAACAGGTAAGGAGACAAGGTTTTATGGCTCAGGACTGCTGAGTGTGTGACCTCCCTGAGGAGATTACCCAGCAGTGAAGCCCCTCTGCCAAAACCATCTGTCCTCAGCCTCAGTGTACTTTGTCCTGGACACTCTGAGCTGCTTTCCTGAGAGGATGCAGCTCTTTAGCCATAGTGCAGATAGTGATGCTCTGCCAATATTAAAGAGATTAAAACTTGCTGATGGCTTTGAAGATTAAGATCTGACCCTCAAATTGGCAGACACAGTAGACCTGAAGCTAAAAAGATCAGACACAAAATAACTGCAGCTCTTAATCCCCCTGGAAATAAGACATTGCATTCTTCAGCAGCAAACCCTGGTATTGTCTTCACCTTTGGACATCCACAGTAACTGATGGGCTGCTGCAGTCAGGATCTCTTCTGGCAGGATACCAGGAAATGGGATAGAGATTAAAGATGAGCTTTGGCCATGCTGCTTCTGAACTTAATAAATTGGCTGATATTTCTGAGCACATCAACATCTGGATGGAAGGAAGAAAATATATTCTAACTGCACAGATAGCTCTGGGAGGCAGCTACTGTTATTTTGGCACAGCACACCATTAATCTGAATAACTGGTTCTTCATTCAAGCATTAAATACCGTGGAATTTTTGATGCTGAATCCTTCTGTGGAAAATTACATATCCAAACAATTATACTTGATGTATAGTTGGTATCACTCCATTTTCCCCAAGTGGTATCATGTAACTACTGAAGCAGGATTTGTGTCCAGGGCAACTTGGCAGGAAAGGAATTCTTGCTCCTTACTGATCTCACAATGCTTTAGATAGGGCCTGCTGGTTTTGGCTGGGGTAGAGTTAATTTTCTTCCCAGTGGCTGGTGTGGGGCTGTGTTTTGGATTTGTGCTGGAAACTGTTGATAACAGAGACATGTTTTTGTTATTGCTGAGCAGGGCTAGCACAGAGCCAAGGCTGTGAGGTGCTTGGTGCCTGCCTGGGTTTAAACCATGACAGAGGAAGCGCCTGACTCCCATGTAGCACTGAGTGGCCAAATTGTTCATGAGCCTGTTACACTTTGTGCTGTAAATGGCTTTTCTGCCTCAATGGTTAGAAATTCCATCAAAAGTTTGAGTATTTACATACAGTTTCTATCCTGTGCCACAGGAAAGTATTGCCCTTTCTTTGCATCGTTGCTCTCTGTGTCTTAATAATATCCAGTTAATCCAGCCGCAGAAATATTTGCAAGCCTTACTATTTCCTTAGAATGATTTTTGTCTAAAAACAGGAGGATGAAATAGTGTGATAAATGGGGAGGCTTCCAGTACACACTGTCATCTTTAGGCTCCTATTGCTTCCATGAAATTCATGGTGGACTCACTCCTCTGAAGGAAACTTGTGATTTGCATTAATAAATATATGTTTCTTTGGCAGTCAGAAGCCACTCTAGCTGATTGCAGATTGTCATGTTCTGGAGCCCAAATGTGACAGGCTTGTTGTATGTGTAAAAGTAATTCAGAGAGGTGGGAATCCCCTGTCCCTGGGAGTGGCAACATTGTCTGTCAACCCATATATGGCTGCTGGGGTTGGATTGCAGCAGGTTTGGTTTCTGCTTTTATTGCACCATCTTTTCTTCAGTTAACTGTCTTTTATGGGAGTAAATCTATGTGATTTATGTGTATGAGGAAATAATTTATGCTTTTATGGGTAAATTTATGTGAATAAATCTGAGTGTTTGAATCTAGCTAATAAAGATTGTGGAAATAGAAGTGGGTGCCCAATCTACCTTCTCTAAGATATGACTTAACAAATGCTCAGTGGATTAACTGGAAACAAGTGGTAATTTCAGCTGCCACTAGAAATAGACTTGATTTTCTTAGTCACTGCTCAATAACAATATCCAAGACTCATATTTCTTTTATAAGTTGTTTAAAAATATGGAATACCATACATTTTCCAAATTATTAGGAATTATTTTAATTAATTCAATTCTAATTTTAATTAGAAATCATTTAACTGCCAGGAGCAGTTACATGTCAATTAGAAGCACCTAATGCACGTGGAATTTCTGTGGAAGGGATAATAGCATAGAAATTTCCTTCAGTACTGGGTGGAGTATAATGCAATAAAATCTTTTGGTAGAGTAATGCATTTGTGATGAAATTACAAACATTACTGTCAAATCTCCACTCAGAGGAGGTATCAGAGCAGCAAGAGCAGCACTGCAAGACCCCACATTTCCCCGCAGTGCCCCAGGAATTACTTTAGTCTGTTTCTTTGCCTTTCTGTCTTAACTCTCAGCTGAGATCGGCCACCAAACACCCAGATAAAATGAGGGAGGTGAACAGAAAAAGGCTCGCTGACTCACTGAACAAATGCCACTCAATCAGAGAGGTCAGGTTGTGCAATCGCTGCTAATGGCCCGTTCTTCTCAGCCTATATTTTTCCTCCTCGGAGCTGATGGAAGAAGCTGCTGGCAGGTTGTTGGGAGGCTGCTTCAGAACCCTGAGCTTACAGCTGCCTTTGGTCATTCCCAACCGGCACCTGTGAAATGCAAAACCAACAAGAAGAGAAGAGAAAAAAGGACCTGAGGGAAGACAAAAGTTGCATCCTGATGTTTCCTGTCTCTACTCTCGGGAGTGCGTCTGAGTTCGTGGTTCAGGAAAAGCTGTTTAATGAGTAAAAAGGGTAAGCAGGTCACAAACACAGCGCTGGGAAAGCCACTGAATGACTAGACTGAATTTTTTTGGTATGATAATGCAGAAAGGATGGAGAAAAGCAGGCAAAAGACATTTGAGATGACCCTCTATGTGAAAATATCAAAGGAACATCAGAAACGCCCATGAAGACACGCCATTATATTGAATCATTTGTGCCACAGAAACTGACCTCATCTTTTAAAGAAAGTGACTTTTGTTGCCTCCTTCTACTGAGTGTACTAACACTTGGATACCTGGCGGCGATACAAACCAGTCCAAATCTGAGCTAGGTCAGAGGGTATGGCAAAACCCAGGAAAAAATAGGATTCATATCTCGTCCTCACTCCAGAGTTGTTCTTCTTGCAGAGTACTAAAAAAGGGATCCACAAACTTTTCTTCATCAGTCGTAACAGTGGCTGCCAATGGCAGATCTCATTTGATTTTGCATTTCTGTGCCACAGATGTATGTCCTACACTTCAGGAACTCTCACACTACACATGCAAAACATGGGCTGAAAAATCACTTTCCCCATCCTTCCCCATAATAGTGAGAAAAATCTGCTGTTTAACCAGAGAAAAATTTCCACTGCTGATTGATTCCTAGGTCTGCTTAGCTGATTATAATTCCCCAACCTACCCTTATGTGATTCACACCCATACATCTGCTCTAGCTTCAGCATATAATTGTTATTCCATACAGACAGCCCAGTATTTATTCAAACAAGGGTGCTCTTGTGCATTTCTCCTTTTTCAGCTTCTCTAAAGGGAGTAAATCGGTCACGATACATTACATTGTGTGTGTGTGTGTTTGTGTGTGGGAATAAAAAGTAATTTTATCGTCCTCTCAAAGGCAGCAGTTGATTACCAAGAGAGAATAAATAAAAGAAGTATGTTAAATGGAGTACTGTACATTTACATAAGAGACAGGGCATTGCAGCTTTCTCTAAAATACTGTGGATCATGGTTTCTGTTATTTTCCTTTCTATATTATAAAACAAGTATCTGCTCTCTTGCAGATCTGTTGCTACAGCACAAAAAATCTAGGCCATGACTCTGTGACACTGCAAATCTTTGACTCCAATGTTATCATTTTGTTCTGGGAGAAGCAAAGAAGATGCTGGTGGAAAAAGCAACTTGGTACTGCTTGGATTATCTTCATAAAAGAAGCTGAAATGAGTTTAAAAACATTTGTGCTCTGCCAGAGTCAGCTGATTTGGCTCTCAGGAGTCTGTATGAACTGTTGGTTCATGGGTTTTTTGGCTCGTGCCTGTGTTAGGACTTGGGAGAGTTCAATGAACCCAGATCTCAAAGCAAAAATATTTAACCTTCATTTTCTAGTGGAAATGGGGTTTAAAAGCTAACTTTAGTTTTCTGGAAAATATTTTAGAAGTAATTTTAGACTAGTTTAACTTGTTTTGTGAAAACAATCCAAATATAGACTTGAAGAATTGGAAGTTTGGCTTTTAGCTTAATGCATTATAAAAGTAGGGATCAACTTGTAAAACATTTTGCAACTACAAGCTTAATGCCAATCATGTGGCATCTGGATGTGGAATCTGAGCTACTTTCAGTGACATCTATTAAGATAAAAGCACAGCACTGGGGATTTTTTTGTAGAAGTATGAAGATTCTCAGCAAAGGAATTAATAGAGGTTTCATCTTGAAACCTTTGAGCTTCCTATCACTGATTTCCACGGTACTTGCAGTAAGATCAAGAGCCTATGAAAGCATTATGTTTGTTTTTATCTACTCAATCTCATTATAGCTCTGAACAAACATCCAGTAACTGCCTTTCGCTTCAGTTTCACCTCCCTTTGAGTACTCGGCGTTTCGCAAATGGAATCAAACCAGCAGCTGCCACTCCTGAGACTCGGTGAATTGAAAGCTTGCACAGAAAGCCAAAACCCAGCTTTCATCTGACTCTTCTCTATTATCATCAACTTCTGCGGGAGAAAAGGGCCGAAGGGAACACATGAATTTAGTTCGCAAAGCATTTGCAAAGCAATAAGGATAACGTCCAGCAAACCGGCTGTGGCTCTCACGGAAGGGCTGATAAGAGGCAGAAAAGACAGAAAGACAGAAAGACAGAAAGACAGAAAGAACAGAAAAAGCCACGGGAGGTATCAAAGCCTGGTTAGGAGCCCCGGGGTAAAATCCTGAAGTCCTTCTGTAAGGCAGGGTTACTGCAGGTCCCACAGTGACCAAAATATTTCACTTCCAGCCATCCACTCAGCTGCAGTCAGCAGTGCTGCAAGTGCTGGGGATGTGACTGATAAGATGTTGATCTGACAGCTGTTTATTGGAACGTGTAGAATAAATCTATTTTTTTTATCAGTAGATCTAATACATAACTTCAAAACGTTCTGTCCAAGTATGTTAACTCTCACAAGAAGAAGGAAGGTTGTGCAGAGGATGAGATTCAATTGTGTTTGGCCTCTCCTGTGATGCTGTCATAGGAGGGCTTTGGCAAAATAACTGATAGCAGGTTTTGGTCTTTCAAGTTGGCACATATTTGTCTAATGATCTACAGATGGAAATCTCTGTAGCTCTTGCCAGCTGTAGTAATAGCCCATTTCCAGGTGTTGGGTAGATTTTTAATGGATATTTTCTTTTTCTTTTTTTTTTTTTTTTTACTGTTACACTAGAATGTAACATGCAGTTAAATTGCTCATATCATTTTGGTAGGTTACCAGCCATTACTTTCCAAACTCTGTTCCCATTTCCCACTTCACACATGATTGCTTGTTCAGTGCCTCGAATAAGTGAGATACAAGACTAGAAGCATATTTTTGATTCTAATGTTATATTCACATTAATTATTTTTAGGCATATTATTTATATAAAAATATAAAGCTGAAAATAGATATGCTACTGTGAGATAGAGTTTTGCCTGCAACCTGTTTGCAGCTGTCAACTCTTAAGTGGTCACAATGCTCAAGGGATTTGCAGGAGCTGTAGAGTGATACTGGCTCTGCAAAATGACTTTTTTTCTTTGCCAGAAAAATTCCTTCCCAAAAGCCTGCGCTTGATAAAACTCCCACACAGGTCCTCTTTACTTTAGAAAATCAAGAGTGCCCCAGCTATCTCAGGGAAGGTCTCTGAGACGCCGGAATACACTGCTTCCTTTGGATTTACTGTCCTCTCAAAGATGTAAATCACGAGGACAAAAACTGAGGTAAAGACTAGCAATAAAACCGGGGTGGAGAGACAGATGATAAGATGGCAAGCAAAACTAGAGAATGTTATCCCGGCTGAACCAGAACTGGATATCTGTGCTCCAGTACTCTCAGAATGAATTCCTAGGATATGCTCCGGTGTTCAGAGCCAAGTACTCAGTTTCCATAGAAATGAGCACTTTGAGATAAGGCCTAAGATTAACTGCTTAATGACTTTTCCTTACGCGGTCCGGTACTTATGCCCTTAGAGTCAGGCTTTGTTGTTAAACTTCAAATGCTCCTGATGGGTCTGAAGCTGCCTTGGGAACTTGTTGATTTCTCCCCGCTTCACGCTCAGCCAGCTGATGAACCGCTAAGTATAAGCAAAGAAGGTATTTTCACCCGGAATCAAGCAGTAGGGGTGTCCACAGGTTATTTCTTTTTCTAGTTTTACCAGGTCTGAGAGCCAGCCACTTCTAGCCCAAACCTAAACTGCTCTGTCATATGAAGTTATTTATATACCTATATTAAATGTTGCATAAAACCTGAGTCACAGCGACATTCACCTGCAAATAAGGTTCTTGTTTATAGCATCTGAAATGGCAGGTGACCCATTACTATTATAGACTGGACTGGACAAGGCTGTGAGATGCACTAAAGCCTCCTTCCACCTTGCCAAGCTGTTCCTATGTCATCATCAAGAAAACAAAGAAACATTAAATACACTTTTGGGAATCCTAGTCTGTATATTACATATCACAGAGACATGGATGTGCAGCACCAAATGGGAAAGCGACGCAAAAACCCAACTGGCAAATAATGTTATTGCACTAATGCATTTCCCAAATATTTGTATAAGCATCGTGAGTAAAGTTCTATTCAAGACTAATGAGGGTACCTCCTATCTTTTTGATTCACTCCACCATTAAATATTTTCAGTTCCTTGCAGGTATATAATTGTTATGCATCTTGGTAAAATAATCTTTGTTTCCCAAAATCTCAGTAATAATAAAAAAACCCTTTGCAAATCTTTGTCTTCTGTCTCCTATGTGTAAAAGCATGGCCACCATCTTCTACCATCAGTGCTATTAATTTCTTTCAAAGTTTGATCAGGGCAAAAGACCAAAAGCCCACAACTGTAGTTACTCCAAGCATAATACCACGAGCCAAATTAATCCATGATCTAATAGTGATGACATTGGTGGATTCAGTCCAGAGACAAATGTAGCTTAAAGTTGTTTTGAAACGGAACATATTTTCAAATCTCAGAAGAGCAACAATATTTCTTTAAAAGTTGAGATTTTTATGGCCAGAGGATGAAGAGAATAATATGAATTGCTGTTTAGGCAAAGAAATTTTATAGAATCTAGTATTTTTTCCAAATAACACAAATACATGTCACATATGAGTAGTCTTTCTTACCTTTTCTTGATATCCTCTATTTTCAAGCTCACCTATTTTTCTGGTGTGCCCAAAAAGGGACACACAGTCTAGTACATAGTAATTTCCATTGTGAAAAAAAAAATATTTTTTCAAAATTGAATTATTGTGCAAGTAGTAGCAGAAAAACATTATTGTGCTCCTGGTCTCTGCGGTGCCAGACTTGCTCTCATAAACCAGCAAATATCACATTGCCTGGTGAAGAGAGGCTCACAGTTACAAACTAAGTGTTATTTATTAGAAATTAGAGTATTTTACACCACTAATATTATTGGTGCAAAAACTGCACTTGCAAGTGACTGCTAAAAAACAGAATCTGAAGAAAATCTGCAGGATTGTTCAAAAACTGATTTGAAAAGGTTTATCAACAAGCCTGACTGATGTTACATGGATTAGCTTCTGTCTTTTCAGCAAAGCTTTTACCTCTGAAAAGAAGGAAAAAATCCCAATGTCCTTTCTATGTCAGATCAATTCAAGTGTTCCTGGGATAGCAGGAAAGTCTGCTATGGCTGATTTTCAGAGCCTCATGTTTGAATTAGTGTTTTAGAACAGCAAGCATAAACATCTTGCACTGTGAAAAAAAATCTTCCAAATGAAAACATCAAAGCAGCCTACAATTATGAACCAGCTCAGCTAAAGCTTGTTCCTGTAAATTTGTCTTGCTGTTTCTTAAAGTACAGTAAGCTCACAGAGAGGTATTACAGTTGTGATGATCCTTAGAGAATAAGAATTTTGCTAAGCTGTTTCCTGGAAAGCAAGTAAACTGACAGGCAATTTTAATTCTCCTTGAGCAGAGCTTTACAATTGGATTTGGTTTTATTATGAACTGAAATTCTTTTTGCAGAGGTAAATGTTTATTTAGCTAGCTGGAGATATCAAGTGGGTCCAATACGAGGCTGGAAAAGAAGCAGCAAAATAATATTATGTATTTTTTTACTTCACATTCCTTTATTTCCACTAGCAACACTATGTTCTGAAGACATTTGGATAGAAACTGAGGAATCATTTCCTTTTCAGATCTCCTCTCTATTGGCCAAGACAACCAACTGTTATCTCTCAAAAGACAGAAAGGGACCTGAAGGCTGAGGAACAGAGAAGTCATTATGGCAGAGATAAAACAATTTAAAATATCCCTTATTGGTTTTATCATTCTAAGGCTGGTGCATGCTCTGAATGTGCTGGATCCCTGCCCTCCAGACAGATGGAAAGGCTCCTGACAATGTTAGGAACAACGTTCTCCTTGTAAGAGCAAATTGTTTTGAGATCCTGGCACTAACATAGTGGTTAAAGAAGCGATCTTATATGTGACCTCACCAGAAGAGACAGGAAAAAAGGTACAAATGCAACTGTGAGGTCCACAATTGACAAATCTCCCATTTCCCCTCCTGTCCAGCTTCCATTTCTCCTCCTAAACCACTTCTCCTCCTTGCTGCTGCCTCAAACTCCTCTTCACACTCTTCCCTATTCCTCTACATCCCATTTCCCTGACTAATCCCCTTGGCCTCTATCTCACAGATAAACTGTACTATCAAACTTGCACTAGCCCAGAAAAGGAAACGGATCCCCAGTTTCTACCCAAATGTTCTCAGGATACACTGCAGTAGACTGTCCTACCACAGACACCCACCAGAAGAGTGAGTATCTGTGGTCCAGCACTCACATTCCCTAGATGAATGTTAAAAAGAAGCTGCAGGAAATTAGAAAAAATACATTCACTTGCTGTGAAAAGCTGATGTAGAAAGGACTCTGACTAGAGGCACACTGATGTATTATTTGTGAAATATGATTACATCTGCCTTTTATCTTTCATCTTGTTACTCAGTGATAATTGACTGCTCAAGGCTGGCACTCATTTTTAATTATCCCCTCCGTGGAAACCCAGCAACACGCTCTGCAATTGCTCTCACATATCTGCACGCAGCATCTGTAACACATCATCCTTCAGCTAACAACAAGCCCTCTTCTTTTTCTTTACTTCCCTTTTTCACCCTCTAAATTAGCTGTACAGATTAGTGCAGGGCATTTCTCAAAAAAAAGGAAAAAAATGAGAAAATCAGTGAATCAGTGAACACAGACTACACTGAATGTTTCACCATTCATTAAAATAACTCATATTTGAGGTCTGCCCTGCTGCTGTGTCTTGGAGATTTCCATCTACCTATATAGCTAATTAATTTTATAGTATTAAGCATTTAGTAACTTCTTGAGTGCTGTGTCCACACAGCTGCCAGGCACAAGCTGAAATAACCATCCCTAGGTCACCTCACAGCAGGAATTCTGTCAGAGCTTCACTGTACCAATAAATATGTAAGGAGCTCCACTCAGTGGCGAGACAATGTATTTCCAACTCTGACATATGCAAGAGGAGAAAGGAGTCTTTGGAAATGTAAATATGTATAATTAACACATCTTGACTCTCTGCATTATTCATTGTAATCATAGCACTAGAATCAAAATATTTTACTAAGACAGCTTTATTGTCAGCAACATTTCTGACAGAATTCAATCACTGGAACATGATACACAGTTGCCCTTTTAAAAACAATAAAACTCAGTAACATCTCATATTTATTTTTTTATTTTAAGCTTGATAAACTTCCATATGTAGGTAATAACTTTTTTTCATCTTCCCTTCTTTTTCTTGTACCATGTCTAGACTTTCTTGAAAAACTGAAGCCTAAAAAATGTTCCTAAAAAAATGGAAGCCTATTTCACGGTTCCTCCTCTATTAATAAAGTAGCTACAGAAGGTTGTGCCCTCTGAGAGCACGGAATTAGTTTTATTTTTTAAGAATTTTATTTTTAAGCAAACATATTCAGACTGTGGGGAATAATTTATTTAAGTGGAGGTGCTACCAGGTAGAAAGTCCTGGTAGAAGCAGTCTGATTGAATGCTGAGTTAGGCTTAGCACCAGCTTTGGAGACTTTAAGAAAAAATGTAGACAGGTTTATTTTCAGAATTAATTCCACATGTTCTTAGTCATATTTTCCAATACTCTGTAGTTCTGCTCAGCCTAGTGGGATGTCTATATTTTATAGGGTTCCCACATCCATCATTTTTCTCCTTTTCTGATTTTCAGCTACTTACTGGCAAATTTGATGTACTTTTGCTTTTCTCTGCCTGTTATGGATTTTGTGCTGTCCTAAGTGGATGTCATAAGCTTTGTGCAGGTGGAAAATCATGCTCCATTTAAGAGAAGACAAAATCAATCAAAGCTATGAACTCTTTAGAAGTAAACTTCCCCAGACACAATCTCCCCATTATTTTTGTTTCTCAACCTTGAATTCTAAGCAGGTAATTTAAACTTAATACAAAGTTTTTCTTTATAGTGTCCCTTAGGATCTTTTTTTTTTCCCCCACTGAAAAAGTTGACAACATCAGTTAGCAGGAGAATTTTAAAAAATGTAAACCTAAACAGCATTTCTAGCAAGGAGGCTAGGCTTAGGCAAGATTTTGTAAAATGTAAATGTAGAAGCAATAAAATTTTGTTTGGAAAAAATCCAGAAAATCTTAAAGACACTGGAAAGGTCCACATGCCAACCTGTGTCTCTGTATGGAAAAACTGTTGATCTACGATACAGTGTCAGTATGCCTGAAAATGAATCATGAAGTTACAAAACCTTTAGGAGTTACTTCTGAGAACCCTGGGGTGAGAAATAAAATACCAGAAGAACGTGAAATACAATGCCTATCTTTTAAATAAAAAAGCTGTGGAAGTCTGCAACTTCAATTTTCGGTTAATGCTTTAAATACTTTTCCAAGTTGTAAGTATTAAGAGAAAATGGAGATGATTTAACTGCCCATCATTCTGATTCCAGGTTAAGAGAAACACCACTCCCCTCATTTCTGAGTAAGGGCAGTGACACAATACCAGTGCCATCCTTAGACGCTTCTGAGGGCAAGTCCACACAGCACCATCAGCTTGTCTTTGGCATAAAACTGCCCAAACAGGCGGGTGCTGCTATCCCTGAAATTCCTACATCCTTCAGGGCTTTCCCATCGCCTTCCTGGCTGGAAAGGCTGATCAGTGAGCCAGGAGGGGAGCTGGCCCTGCAGAAAGGGCTGGGCTTCTTTTTGGCTGGAGTCACTTGCTGCTGGTTTAGGAGAGGGCAGGGCACTGAGGGACCTTGGTCACAGCCCTGGAGCCACCTGTGGATGGATGGAATGATGAGTTCTGTTCAATATTTGTTCAATGGCCAGTTCTGTTCAATATATTTATTGATGACATGGATGAGGGGATTGAGTCTTTCATCAGTAAATTTGTAGATGACACTAAGCTGGGATCGTGTGTCCATCTGTTGAAAGGTAGGAGGGCTCTGCAGAGAGAACAGTTCTCTCTGGATGGGCAGAGTCTAAAGTTTAATGAATGAAGTTTAATAAATCCAAGTGCCCAGTCCGGCATTTTGGCCACAACAACCCCCTGCAATACTCTGGGCTGAGGACAGTGTGGCTGGACAGTGCCCAGGCAGAAAGGGACCTGGGGGTGCTGGTGGACAGCAGGCTGGACATGAGCCAGCAGAGTGCCCAGGTGGCCAAGAAGCGGGATGGCGGACGGGGATGTGGTCACTATTCCCTGAAGGAGCGGGATGAGGGGACTAACGGGACAGCGAAGAGCTCGCTAATTCCCTCGTGGAGCGGGATGAGGGATGAACGGGACGGGGAAGAGCTCGCCGTTCCTTCACGGAGCGTGATGAGGGATGAACGCCATGGCGCGCAGCCCACTGAGCCCTTATGGAGCGCGACGACGACTGAACAGTTCTCTCACGGATCACACGTAAGGGGCAGCTCGGGCCCGTCCCCCTACCGGGGCGGCGCCGCAGCGGCCGCGCCCCCGCCCGTGACGCGCGTCCGCCGGGAAGCGCTTCCTGCCCGTCACTTCCCCCGCTGCCGCCGCTGCCGCTCCCGCCGGGCCGCCGGACTCGTGCCCCTGCCCAGGCCCCTGCTACCGCCGCCGCCATGGCCATGAGGCAGACCCCGCTCACCTGCTCCGGCCACACGCGGCCCGTGGTGGACCTGGCCTTCAGCGGCGTCACCCCCTACGGATATTTCCTCATCAGCGCCTGCAAGGGTGAGCGGGACGGGCCGCTTTGTTCGGGATCCCCCGCCCCGGGGGTGGGCGCGGGGCAGCCCCGGCGCTCGTAGGCCGCGCATCGCCGAGCCGGGGGGTGGCGGTGGGGCGGGAGGGGGCTCGGGGGCTGTCCTGGCCACACTCGGGGTGGTGACACCGCCTCGGTATGCTCTGGAATGGCGAAGGGAGCCCACAGCCGGCTCTCTCCGGGTGCTTCATTGCCGGGTTAGCCCGGGGGTGTCCGAGCCCGCATGCGCCCGGTCGGGATCCCGGCTGCTGAGGGGGTGGGAGCTCTCCAGAATGGCTTGTTTATAAAAGTTCCTGTTTCCATCGCCACTGGATTTAAAGCGAGCTCTGGTTTGGCCAGGGCAGCTGCCTTGCCCTGCTGGACACGGCGTGGTGAGAACTCTGTGCTCACTGTGGGAATAGCGTTTTATCTTCGTGCATGTGTATTTTAATCTTTTGCATGCATAAGTTTTAAATCCTTTTCTGCCTTGAAGGGCTTCCACAGCTCTACATCTTGCGTGAACAACTCTTTGATAGCCTTCCAGAAAAAACTGATTATAGGAAAGGCTTTCTATTACTACTTCATTGTTGTATCGCTCTGTGTTTTAATCATATCTCTGTGCAACCATGAGATGTGTTTCTACATATTGATGACTTCGTAGTATTGTTCCAAAGTTAAAAAAAAGAACAAGCCGAATTTGTCTTGGCTGAAAAGAACTTTAGTAAAAATAAAACCTAAATGAAATGTTCCTTTCCACCTTCCTTCTATCTTAAGACAAAGTTACAGACTATTACCAGGAAACTTCTGTCTCATTTGCAGCAGCGTTTGAGTGTCGGTACAGTTTAGATGCATGCAGCAAGTACAGCTGCACATGTGAACTCATTTAAACGGCTGAACCCCTCTGCAAAGAGTGGCTTTGTAAAGTATGGGGTATTTCCATGCACTGGTACAACGGAATATTTTTTCTTCTAAAAAGCTGCTTCCTTCTTTTACCGTGTTACTTGACTGCTGGTTTTGTTTCTGTGAAGATGGCAAGCCCATGCTGCGCCAGGGGGACACAGGAGACTGGATTGGCACATTTCTGGGTCACAAAGGGGCTGTTTGGGGTGCCACCCTGAACACGGATGCCAGTAAAGCAGCTACAGCAGCAGCAGATTTCACAGCGTAAGTGTACACTGTTTTCTTGGTCTCTGTTTTGATTTTAATCTGTAGCTCTTTGGTGGCAACAATCTGTACTAAATTACTGGTTCATTTGTTTCTCTTTAGTAACTGTTAGCTTATTTTGGACTAGCCAAATTAAAACCTAGATTTTTGCCTTCTTGAATGTAGCTGCAGTTAATTGTGTCATGCTGAACAACTATGATTGCTTCTTGATGTGCTAATTATACTGGTTTCCTTAACTTTTCTGTGCAGCTCTAATTTCTAGCACTGCAGTTATAGCAGAGTTGAGAGGGGGATTTTTATTTTTCATCTAGCAGTTAGCCTCGTTTTATGACATGAAACTTCTAGTGAATTAGTTCTTCCATGTTTTACGTTGTTTGTGCTGTTTGCAGTATTAATGAATATTTTGCAAGTTGAATCTTGTTAGTAGAGGGCAAATTTTATTAATGAAGTTGCAGAGAGGGGCCACCTTTGTCTTCAAACTAAAATGTTAATTGGTTTGCATGGTCCTGAATAAGAGCATGAAGGAAAAGTGGTGGGATAGTCCAAAAAAGCTCTAGTAAAAACATATAAAATATTCTTATTGACTAACTAGGTTATAACTTATAAGAACGTAGCACTTAGGATAAAATGATGTATCAGGAAAGATTGCTTACAAATTCATCAGACTGTCCAGGTTGATTTGTGCTGATGCTTCTAAAATATGAATATTTCTTTTTGCTGTTTAGCAAAGTGTGGGATGCTGTGTCAGGCGATGAACTAATCACACTGGCTCACAAACACATTGTCAAAAGTGTGGATTTTACACAGGTATGAGAAACTTTTATACCTTATTCACCAGGGAAATAAGCTCTTGAGTATGTTTTGCTATTAGCTACTTTTTTGATTTTTTTGTTGTAAATCTTAACAGGTAAATAATACTGCTGCTCGTTTTTAGGATTGTAGGGTCAGTGTAACAAGTGTGTTAGAGGCTGTCTGAGAGAAAAAGCTGTGATTTTAACTCACAGACAAAGGCTGTGTTTTGGTTCAAAGTAGAGTTGACTCTCTATAACTTCTGTTTCAGGATAGCAATTATCTGTTAACAGGTGGACAAGATAAGCTCTTGCGTATCTACGACTTGAGCAAGCCAGAAGCAGGTGAGTCTGCTCTTAAAACTGACTCTTGGGGGGCTTTTTTGAGTTCAATAAAACTGCTGAAATTAAGGGACTGCTTTCTGTTATGAATCACTAAGAACAATGTTGAGGGTTGTTTTACAAATGTAATGTCTATGACCTTTTGGTGTATAAGGGTCCCAGAATTGCTTGGGGTTGGACATCACCTGGTTCCAAACCCTCTTCTGTGGACTGATTAAAGCCCCATCCAACCTGGTCTTGCTCACTTCCAGGAATGAGACATCAAGCAGAGCATGTTTCAGTTCACTGCAGACACACTAGAAATTGGACTAATAAATTAAAATTTAGTCATCTGAGTGAAAGACCAACTCCCACGTATTTAAGAGTGTTTAAATTCATGTTGATACTGACCTGTTGATAGGAAGCCAGAGAACATCGATGTTCACCTAGTGAAATTTTTGAAAGGCAGTCAGATACCCAGTTTGCATTTATCCTGTTCCCAGAAGAAGATCTACAAATAAAGTCCTAAGTGCTTGAAGTAATTCTACAGTCTCTAGTAGAGGGAAATCTGTGCAGCTTAAGGAAGCCCCCAAACTGCTGCATGATGTTATTTTATTTTATTACATGTATTAAAATATTTGGCTTTCTTTTAAGAACCTGATGTTGTCAGTGGACATACTTCTGGCATTAAAAAGGCCTTGTGGAGCAGTGATGACAAACAGATTCTTTCAGCTGATGATAAAACTGTCCGGTAAGAAAAGTAACTTTGGGTTTTCTGTATTGTCATGCTCTGTGTGAGGATGAAGTTATCTTATTCTGGAAAAAGATACGAGTAAGACAGGTTACCTGATCCTAGATTAGTGTAGCTGCATGCCTGATACAGCTCTGTTCTGCTATCAGAGATCATTTTGATAATAGTTCCAATTTCCCCATAAATGTGTGCTGTTCACAGATGTGCTCTCCTTGATAAGAAGAGGTGAGAACTGCATATAATCAATTTATGCCCTTTGTATTCCTGAAGAAGGTGAATTTATAGATGAGGTCTCTTGCATACACGCTGTCCTGAGCTACTGCTGCTTTGTCTTCTTCACTTTCCTAGTGTTAAAGATAGGCAAGAGCCTAGTCCTGTTTGTTTTCTTCCAAATTGTAGAAATGCAGCAGTCAGCTAATGAATAAAGATTTTTATTTGTAACAGCAGCACCATTTAATTTCTACTTAGATACTTCTATACTGCTAGATATAAAACTTTATAATCCTCAATGAACCTCTGTAAATTGGGATTAGTACCTCTTTGTCTTTTGAAATAAAAAGACAGAATAGAATCTTCAAGCCTTGCTTCAAGGTCTGTTGCTTAGAAGACTTAAATCAAGATTTTTAATCTCCAGGAGAATCACTGAGTAGTTATAGTGTATATACCATTTAATGTTGTGGCATTAAGCTGCAAAGGTAAAAGTATTTTAAAGAAGGGAATATGTGTTAAGCCTGGCCTAGGTGAAATAAATGCAGATAAAGCCATGGAAGATCTGAAATACCTGTGGAATAAAACCACATTCCTTGATGGGTGCCTGTTTTGATGCAGGTCTTGCCATGGATGTGAGGTGGAAATTCACAGAGAATCTTTTTTTCCCTTTTTGTTTCCTTTTAAGCCTCTGGGACCGGAGTACCATGACTGAGGTGAAGTCACTAAATGTGGCAATGTCAGTGAGCAGCATGGAGTATGTTCCAGAAGGACAGATACTGGTGATAACCTATGGGAAGACTATTGCTTTTCATAGTGCTGAAACGTGAGTCCACAACTCCCAATTTTCACAGGTGGAGTCATGGGTGTCTTGTGGGTAAAAACTGGCTGTGCAAGGCCAGAGTCACCAAGCTGTCAGAACTGGCATCTCTATGATGTTTCAAGAAAGGAAGTTACATGCTTAAACATATTCCAGAAAGTAGTTATGTATGTGTGAGCTTTTGTTTTGCTTAATCTAAACTCATTTCTAACTTGACAAGCATGATTTGCAAGTATCAAAACTTGTTTCAAAACTCTGTGGGGTTGTATTTTATTTCTGGGAAAAGCAGTTGAGATTAGTAGAGTCCAATTCCTTTGCTCTCAAGATTTTTTTTTTTAATATGAACTTTGTTAACAAACTTTTCTCCCTCAGTCTAGAGCAGATTAAATCATTTGAAGCACCTGCTACAATCAATTCTGCATCTCTTCACCCCGCAAAAGAATGTTTGGTTGCAGGTGGTGAAGATTTTAAACTCTATAAATATGACTATAATACAGGAGAAGAATTAGGTATGTTTGTCTCCTATAATCATAAAGACTTCTGAAATAGGTATTAGTAAAATAATGACCAGTAATTTACTGTTGTACTCAAATGAGGTCTTAGCACAGCATGCTGTGCAGGAGGATGATGAAAAGGTATATAATCAGTTAAACATTTTTTGCTATCTCACTATACCTAATATTCTAGAGCTAATTAAAACTTCTATTCAACAATTCTGCACCTATTTGAAAACATTTCTCAATCTGTATTGCTATCATAGCTGTATGCTAAATTGTCATACTGTTCATTAGATATGTTAGTTACAAGATTTTATGAAATATATGACATGTTGGCCAAATTTGTTTCAAAAAAAAGCACATTTTCTTACTGATTCAGTCCTCATTTAAAATTGTTTGTGGAAGGAGTGATTGAATGAACAGATTATGTGTACCCCGTGCTGCTGGCTTGCTTTGCAGTTTTGTCTAGAATAACTAAGCATCTTTTTCCTTGCAGTTAATGAAACATTAATATCTTAATTAATTATTAAATGCCTAAAGTAGCCATTGCTGACACACCCATTCATTCATGGAAACTGTTTTGTATCAGAAACTGATCGGTTTGTACTTAAATTTCAGTTGTTGGCTGAAATTTGAAATTGACAGTGTTGACGTGTTCCCTTCAGAATCTTACAAAGGGCACTTTGGTCCCATTCACTGCGTGAGATTTAGCCCCGATGGAGAGTTATATGCCAGTGGCTCTGAGGATGGAACACTAAGGCTGTGGCAGACAACAGTAGGGAAAACCTATGGCCTTTGGAAGTGTGTAGTTCCTGGTAAGTGTGGGCTGGCTCCTGGGGAAACTTGGCAACTCCTTGTGCACCTTTGAAGTCTATCATCAGTGATAAACACTGAGTTTCATACAGTAACTCCTCTGTTCTAAAGGGTTTCTGATCATATCTGTTAGGTTGAAGGATGTACTTCTGCAGCTGTTGTGTAAGCAGTTAACATCACACCCATTAAGCTTTTTGAATATAGACACTTTGTGGGTATTTAAGCCAAGAGCCTGATGTATTTTGTGTTAAGGAGTAGAAATATGTGATACCACTTCTATAATTCTGAAAGAGAGACTCTCTAGAAAGAAGTGTGGTAGTTTTAATTTATATTGTACTCTGGTTCTTTCAGCTTGGGGAGAGGGAGGCAACAACAACACGTGGATATTCATTAATAGAATTACTTGCTCAAGTGTTTTTCCTCAACACTGAATTACATGGAAATTAGCTTTTTCTTTTTTTTTTTTAATTAAGGTGGGTGGGTGGAACTGAAGGTATTGACTGTTTTTCTGCTCTTTCTCTACAGAAGAGGAGAATGCAGAAGCAGCAAAAGCAAGGACTACCCTTCCAGGAACTGCAGAGGAGGAAATAGGTAATGAACTGAACTGTCAGCTTCAACAGCCTCAGTGTTAAAAGATAGTCAAGATAATAGCATTTCTTAGTATGAAAGAAGTACTTTCCCTCAAGTGCTTTCTGGTATTTTTCAAAAGATCTTTGAATGCATTTGCCTGACGTTGATTATGTGGTAAGTGTCAGACTGGAGCTGTGCAGGCAGAACAGATGGGGTAGAACAGCTGGGTCAGGTTGAATGGGAAAACAAACTGAACTGGGCTCCTTAAGCAATCCCTGCAACATTTCTTTGGTTTCTATATCTAAAGTGAAATTAAATAACACCTTTTTTATCTAGTTGCAGAAGAGATTGCCTCTGAAAACTCAGATACAGTGTACAGCTCAACTCCTGAAGTGAAAGCCTGATTACTGCAGCTGTTATGTGACACGTGGACATGCGAGACTAAATCAAGTGAGCAGTGACAGACAGCAGCCTTCCAGAGTGCGCTCCCTCCCTGGGGCAAAGATGGGCAGTAATTGATGAGAATGCAGTGGAACTGGCTAGGTGTTGTCTGTAAGAGAACTCAGCATCCAAATAAAAACCCAAAAGACAAGTAGTAGAGTTCTGCTGGCTTTTTGGCATAACTGCCTACTGTCTTTTCAAAGAAGTGTGCAAGCCAAGATCCAGTCTCTCCAATCTCAATTAGACTCATTGTAGTGTGTTTTCATTATTACAAAGAAGAGATACAATGGCTTTTACCTTTTTTTTTTTTTCCCTTGGAAGTTGGAAGAATTGGCTCTAGTTGAAAAGAAGGGATTATGTACTTAAAAGTATTTGGTTCGGGTTTCGTTTCATTATATGCTGCTTCTGAATGTTTAACTGTTTTCAGTTGTCTAAATAAAAAGCCTCTCCAAACTCGTACGTTACTTTTGAGCGTTGGGTTCATGAAATGGAAAAGCAACTGCATTAATCACGTAATCCTTGGCATCTTGGGTTTGTACTATACAGAGAGAAAGCAAAAGAATGTTTTAGTGTTGGTACAGAGGGTGGCAAGTTCTTTGATCTGTAAGCTTTGTATATTTTTTATTCTTTCAAGTTTGAATGTAAACATGAGTCTCTAAAAAGAAAAACAGTGAAAATTCCTAAATTAAACGCGCTGCCTAAAGTATTTGGTTGTACATGAAAATATCAGAGGCTGGCTGCAAATCTGTGTAAAGCTTGGGTTTAGTCCTCCAGACTGGATAAAAAAGTTACTCTTTCAAGGTTACAAATCATATTTTCTTCATTAAAGAAAATAATTGCCATTCTTCCACTTGTCATTTCCTTTAATGTTATGCTGAAAGATTTACATAATGCATTCTGTGAGGTGTATTTATTCACACACCTTTTTTTTTTTTTTTTCATATTCATACCTGTCCTTACTGTCCTGTTTTTGCAGACTATACCTATTTGCAATTACCTATTTGAATTTCATTCTAAAAACAAGCAACTCTGATTTACAGCTAAATGGTTCAGTCTTGCTAATTCCACTAAGGCTTTTGAGGACTCCATCTCTAGTACTTGAGCATAAAAATTTTAATTTAGAAATTGGATGTGTTTAAAATGAGAAATTTTGAACACCTTGCTCCATGGCGAAACTTCTTGCATGCTGTGGGTTTTATTCCATATTTGCAGTAGGTTCTATAGCATTTCATAGATCTGGAATAGAATCTTGGAAAGGAAGAAAACCTTTAACCTTGAGTTCAGCTGTTAACCTAGTTGTTCCCAAGTTCACCAGAAAACCATGACCCTTATTCTACATTTATGGCTTGCTCTGGGATGCATAGAAATTAAACAGATAATAGTCATAAAAACTTAATACTTAGTAATGGCTACTAAAATACTGGAAGAAATGAAAAAATCCCAAGAAAACTAAAGGACTGTTATGAACAGGTCTTTAAAAAGTCACCAGTAAGGGTACCAGCAAAACCCAGATTTAATATTAACTGACGGGACAACAAAGTTCACTCTACTACTTACAGGACAGTTAAGGCACGCCAAGGAAAAACAAGCAACAACAAAACCAAACAAAATCCAGGCAATCAAAACAAATTAACCAAGTACTGTTTAGAGAGGTGTGTGTGTGTTCAAGTGGCAAAAGGATAGTGAGAATAAAAAGAAATAAGCTTTTAGGCTTTACCAGCACTCAACAGTAATGTTAACTTGTACCTTAAACCTAACAATTTAACAGGAACAGTGCTTAACTTAAACCTAACTTAAAAATTTACTATAACAGTTTAACAGAGGAATAATACCTAACAGCATTTAACCTAATTTAGGACTTAACCTTACTTACAAGCCTAATTTACTTAGATATCTAAGGTAACCCTGTTTCATCCCAGACACAGTTAGAAAGTGTGGGAACAGGGATGTGCTGTTTGGGCAAGAAAAATAATTTCCAAGGCTGTTCCTAAAGAAAACAAGAGCTCCCTAGACAGCAGCAGTTCCTGGAAGCAGACAGTGTTTCTGATGAGCTCAAGAGGAGCTGAGCTCAGTGCTGTTTGTCAAGGCCAAGGCAGCACAAGTATTTCTTAGATGACTGTGGCCTGGAAAAGGAGGAGGAGGATGCACCGCCACAAGTACTTGAAAGCTTGTAATTTTTGGACTGCTAAAGTACACAGTGCAAATGGTATCTATACTTCTAGAGTGACTGCTGTCTTTAAAACCATTTCGTCTCAAAGCACACATGCAGTTTTGGTATGGGAAAAGCAAAAAGTAAAAGTATCCTCATGTTTCAGAGCTATGGCCCTTCCCTGCTTTACCCGATGCCGTTGTGAGTTTGAGGTTTCTTAAAGTTGGAAACTGTTTCATGTAAACGTCAGTATTTACAATGTACATCATATTTTTCAGGAGAATTTGTGGGCTTTTTTTTCCAGTCCTGGAAAAAATGTAAAGGCCATGACGTTTTCAGTGGCTTTGTCACCAGAATTTCATTCTAAGGGTACCACTAGAAGTTTTACAGGTTGGCAGGTTTGTAAACCCCGTGTGTACGTGTGGCACCAGCTCCTCCTTGAATGGACAGTGCTTTGACTCATCCCCAAGAGCAGGTTCAGCCTTTCCAAAGGAGTGGAACGTCCCTGAGGAAAGGAACATGCCCGCAGCAGCAGGGCCGAGGCGCGGCCCAGCCGGCCCGGCGCGGTCCCCACGTGGCGGCGGCGGAGCTCTGCGCCCGGCCCGGCCCCGCCGCTTCCTGCCCGAGCGGGGCGGGCCCGCAGCCTGCCCGGAGCTCCGGGGGCGGAGAGCGGGGCCATGGCCGGCCGGAACCCGGGCACCGAGCTGGGTAAGGGGGCGGCGGGGCCGCGGATCCCCGGTGGGCGCTGCGGAGGCCCGGGCGGAGCGGGGCTGTGCCGGGTCCGGCTCCCCACGGCCGGCCGAGCCTCCCCCGGGCGGCTGCGGGACCGCGTTCCTCTGAGAAGCCGAAATAGGAACAGCCCTGGGGTTCTGTGCGTGTTCTGACACATCCCGTGACGGGGAACAGGGAGCAGGCTTTGGGACTGCGGGTTAAACGCGAGTTTCCGTGTCACACATGGCTTTGGCTTCAGGGTTCCGAGCAGGATCAGAGATTGTAGGACAGCTCTGAGCCCTGGTCCTGTCCCTGCAGGGTCAGAGGTTGGACAGCTCTGCAGCCTTGGTCCTGTCACAAATCTGGACCTGCAGGGTCGGAGGTTGCAGGACAGCCCCACAGCCCTGGTCCTGTCACAAAGCCGGACCTGGTTCTCTCCTGCACGCCGTTCTGGTTCTCACAGGATTCTTCCTCCCCTCTTTCCCACCAAGAGATTAAAACCACTGAATTTGGGCTCTGATTTGCAAACTCGAGACTCCACCTCCTCTGATAGTTCTTGTTGCTCACTCTCTGGGGAGTGGTAAGGATTTTCCAGGTGTTTGCAGCTGGTGTCTGGGTCTGAAAGGTGGCTGTGCCTGAGATAAGGCAGGGAAAGACTTTCTCTGCCTTTTCCTGGCTGGAGCTGCCTTTCTCCTTATTGCTGGGGAAGGGCAAAGTGCTACAGCTTCCTCAGCAGAACCCAGCTGCAGCAGTGGGATGGATTGAGGCGGTGAGACTTCCTCCAAGATGTGATAATTTGGTCATTATGAGTAGGTGGACAATGAAGTGGAGGAGACACAGGGGTGGCCTCATGGAAGAGGGGGAGCAAAGGCCAGCTGGTGTGGAACAGTCAGGTCTCACAGCTGGCACGAGCAGAGTTCAGGAGATTGTGCCATCACGTGCCTGTCATGACAACAAGCACAGGCACTTTTAAATTATTAGCCTGCGGATGGACAAGTGAGAGCTGTGTTTCCATTCACTGAAATTGTGGAAATGCTGCAGCTTTCAAAAGCGAGATGTGTAATTGCTCTCTGATGTCCTCATTCGTGGGCTGCTTGTAGGGACAGGTGAGTTTCAAGTGCAGTCATCCGAAGAGCTGAAACAAACATTAATAATGTAGATGACAAAACATCGCTGTTAGGAAAAACAGCTAACACAAAACTCTGCAAATACACTCCAGTTACTTTAAACTAGGGGTGTGTCATGCCTTTTCTTAGTAAATTGAAGCTTAAAATTAATTGATGTGTGGGGCATCCAGAAACTTGAAGTCAGCTCAGTTCTGATACTTGTTGACATGCCTTCCCAGGGATCTTTGTTTAAAGCAGTTGTGGTCAAAATGAACTGTGTTAGATATTCAGGGCAGGTGTGGGAAAGGTAATGGTGTGGCTGTCACCATGTTTAAGTGGCAGCTTCTAGCATCTGCCTTATGCTGGCTGCTTTAAAGAGAGAACTGCACCTTTCTGCCATTTGCTCTCCCACTAAATACATATCTGAAATACAGCAGCATACTAAATGCAGCACTTAACATATCTTAGTGCTGTATCTCAGCTGGTAGCAGTACTCAGAAAGAACAGACTAAACCCTTACCTTTATCTTTCGTGGTTGCTAGCAACACTCACTGCTTCTGTCACTTAGGCACTTGAGCTTTTGAAGGTTTTACAAGCCTGTGCCAGCAGCTTTAACACTAATTCAGGTGATTTGCCCTGTTTCCCACACAGCTTTGTGCAAAATTAGAGTTTTCTAACAGGGACATCTAGTGGTAAAATGTATTTTACTTAAAAATATATATTATTTGTGTCCTTTTCTGTTTCTGTGCTTGCTACATAATGTCAGTATCAAAGCAGGGGGTCTCTGATGTTGCCATTAGAGAGGGTCTATTTGTTTACTATTGACAAGCCAAACTCTTCACCAATCATAGCATGTAGTGCTTTCCTGTGTGATTTTTTAAAAAATAAATACATTTTTGTAAAATTCCTTGATTCTTCCCTCCTCATCTCCTTCCCTCATACCCATCACTGTGCCTTAGCAGAAGAAGGTTTTTCCTTGGAATAAAGAACAGGTGCATGTTCCACAGATGAAAAGACCCTGATGTGCACAGTCAGAGGCTCACCAGCCTCATGCACTGATACATTTGCCATCCAAGAGTGGTGCAAAGAAGCTGGACAAAGAGTTTTACAAGTTTTCCATTCCACAAGGACTGTTTGCACAGCTTGTGTGCTGGGGTTCACCAGGATGCCTGCAGGGATTGAATGAATCTGCCTCTCCTGCTCTGCTCTGCAGGGGCCTGGGTTAGAACAGCCCAGATGTTTAATGTTTTGTCATGCTTCAGAAGAGTATCAGATGTAATTTTTAACATCACCTCACAATGAAATATTAGAACATATCAGTGAGTATCTGTTTTGGAAGTGCCAGCTGCTTTGGTTTAACTGTGGGGTGCAGACACCTGGGGACACAGGGACCATCCCCTCTGCCCAGCTCTTGGAATGTACATGGAATATTGGGTCCAGTTTTTCTTTCCTGTGGCATTCACATTCTCTGAAAAAATCCCTTCACCCAGGATTTTTCTCCTAAGCAGCTGAGAAGCCTCAGAGAAAAAGGAAAACAAATTCTTATCTCATTTGTTTCTCCTGTGTTTTGCTCATGTGGAATGTGTTTGGAGACTGTTTACCCACAGGTGATTGTTGCATTGGGTTCTGCTGTGAGTTGTTTTGTCTCTTTGGCCAGTTACAGCCAAGCTGTGTCAGGACTCTGGAAACCAGAGTCAGGAGTTTTCATTATTATCTTTTTAGCCTTCTGTAAGTATGCTTTCTGTATTCTTTAGTATAGTTTAGTATTCTTTAATATAGTATTACAAAATAAAAAATTAGCCTTCTGAGAACATGGAGTCAGATTCATTATTCCTGCCTTTGTTGGGGCGTTCCCAGCAAATATATTTTTTTTCCAATAGGAAAGAGAGATTGATAAGAGAGAAAATCTGGGGCAGAACAGTCAGGTGCTGGGACAGGTTGGGCTCAGAGAGGCTTTTCAATCTCCATCCTTGGGGACTCTCAAAACACACCTGAATAAAGCTCTCAGCAGCCTCAGAGCTGAGATGCTGCATTGCCCAGGACAAATGGTCTTCAAAGATCTTCCAACTTATTCTACAATTATAAGTTTTATTACCTCCGTGTGTCTATGTATGTCTGAATATATATCTATACACACAGACATATATGTATGCATTCTGAGCAATGAGTAATTAGTTGCACTTGTTTTGCAATGTACTTGGAATCTTAAAAAACCCAATTATCTATCTGTGTTGCTTAGACCCTGTAGCTGAAGGGACAAAAATACATTCATTATATTTCAATTTATATATTTTTAATTATAGTTGGTATTTCTGAGCCATCTACATGTGAGAGCTAGCCTGTTGGTAAGTGGCATTTAAATAATGAAGTGTTACATCCCTTTTCAAAACAGCATAATTCTGTTCTAATATATTAATAGCTGCTTTTAGCCTGTACTGTGGCTCTGGTTCTTCACTGTTCTAGCACCTTTTGAATCTGGTGGGTAATTTTAATCAAATTTGAAGGACAAGTAGATTGTCTTGGAAATAAGTTAGGCGTTGCGTGCAGTGACCAAATCAGCTCTTTTGTTGAGGGAAAGGCAGGTACAGATCAGAAATTACATGGATTTTCATTGCAAGTGTTTTATTTTGGCCTTTATGCCAGTAAAGGAGTTCTGTTTTACTCAAGGTTGTAAGGACCACAGCTGGGTTTTTGGGGTGAGGAGATGTCTCGAGTCAGGGAAGAAGCGAGGGAACAACAGGGGACTTGGGCCTGCAGGAAGCCAGGTCCTGATGTTCTGCCTCTCCCTTCCTAAGGAAAGGCTTGTTGGTGGCTCCCAAAGTGCTTTGGAGGAGGACAGCATGATCCATTTTGTGTGATCCATGGACAGCACTGTGTGATTTTACTGATGGCACAAGACAGCAGACCTGATTTCCAGCTCAGGGCTCATGCTTGTATCCTGGTGTGTCTGGATGCTGATAACTTGGAGACTGAACTTCTGTCATACAAAGGAAGACCCACATGAAATTGAGGATCTCTTGTCCATATCAAGTGTCTCTATGGGAAAATAACACTGACTTTTGTCTTGACAGAGCTGAATAACCCCCAAATCTCTAAAAATCTTACATGGTAAGACATCCGTAACAAGACCAGATCCCAAAGCCTTTTCTGTCCTTTCAGTGGCTTTGCTGAGCTCTGTGTGGCCAGCTGGGGTCAGCCTGTGTCCAGCTGAACTCCTCCTTTCTCCAGGGAAGGCTCAGGACCCAGTTTGAGTCTGTCCTCCCGAAATAACAGCTTTCATCACTTCCCTTCCCCGATTGATGGTGTGCTCATGGTAAGAGCAGGAGCACACATGCTGTCTCTGGCACACAAAATGAAATAACCACTTGAGGGGGGCAGCTCCTTTTGGGCGCAGTGCTGCCTAAAAATGCTTGTGAAACTATTGCCTCAGGCGTTCCTGAGCTTTCTGTTTCACCATCTGAAGGGATGCCATCAACACGTTTTTTTTAAAGCTTCTCTAAAGCTTAGTCTGTTTCATGAGGAATGTGTGAGGAAGCTTAGATATTTATGTAATTATCCTAATGAAGTGGTTTTATTTATTGTTTTCTGAGGAAATGCTTGGTATTTTTGGATTCGTGTTCTTCAAAGAGAGGAGATGATTTTCCTGTTAAGGAATTGAATATGATTTTTTCAGATGCCTTCTGAGAAAAAAAGTAAACTAGAAGAGTGATTACAGAATATTGGCTAATTAGCTGTAGTGTAACTGCTTTAATTACTTTTATCCCTGAAGCCACATGACTGTGCAGATGACTAGCAGATGACTTATTTAAAAAAAAAAAAAAGACATGTTCACACTGCAAGGTTAATGAGCCTAATTAAATATAGTTTTCCTTAGCCAGATACTAAATCATAAAGCTTGGGGGAGAGAGGGAGGGGGAGAATCCAAAGGCAGTCAGTTCTATTTCAAAAAAATGGGTTTATTCTGATATTTAATGAAAAAAAGAGAAAAGCTGGAATTGTGAGGGATTTTTCTGAATAAAGGCACTTAGATCTAAAGATTTGATGAGACCTCACCTGGCAAACTTTGAAAGTCTATTTAGAGACAATTATGCTGAGACATATTTGTTTTCACTTACCCATTGCTTTAATTAATGTAGGAATGAGCTTGAATAAAAGGTCTGTGTTAAATGGAAGTCTCCATCTGCTGCTGCACATTACCAGAACCTTTGTCCTTCCTTGCCGTGCCATTTTCATTGCACCCTTTTATTTCCTGTAGTAAAAGCTGCATGATGTCTCACATTAAGTTGTACAGAAAGGATGGAGTTCTGATTTTTTGTAAAATTATTCCTTTTTTTTTTTTTTAAATAAATTTTCTGCCTGTGCTGTGCACTGTGATTTGAGTTCCCACGCTCAAAAAAAATACTTGGAGATCCACATTCTGTCATCTTGCAGGGACTCTTGCATCCCATGCACAAAAATTAGATATTAGACATTAGTGAGTTGCCATGTGTCAGCTACCTTTGTGACTAGCCTTGAGTCACTGAGAACAGAGGAGGAAATGTGTCAGACAGTGAAAGGGGCTCAAACCAATGGATTTTGTCCTGTTTGCAAAACACATGCAGTCAGCTATTGCTGATCAGCTGATATTTGGTGACTTTCACAGGTGACTTTGGGCAAAGCAAAGGTAGTAGCTCATTTCCACTTCCATTCTCCTTCCACACCTTTTCTCCCGTTATGAATTCTTTTTTTTTTTGCCTTTCTCCAAATGCATTTATAGTTGATTATTTCCTTTAAGCTGATCTAGTGTGCAGGGCTCTAACATCTTAAAAAGATTGCTTAGATCTGAGTCAGGATGCTCAAGAGTCAGGTTGGGTAGATACAATAGCTTTATCAGACTGAATCCTCTACAAACAGTTGCTAATTAAGAATTAACCTACTCATGGGTGAAATTTGTGTCTTTTCATTTAAATTTTCTTCTCAAATTTGAATTTTCCCTAACAGACTGGACACTTTCTTCACTGTCTTTACTTCTTCACTGTCTTCTTCTCCCAAAGAATTGTTTTTATAAATAATTTACTGGTTGGTTTTCTTGGTTGTTTCAAAAGTGTAGAAAGAATAGGTTAGAGCAGACCAGCTGAAAGGATCCCTATTAGAGAGGGAAAAGCTGAGTTCCTCATCTAAACTGCTTCCTTTGGTTTTGTCACATTTTCCAAAGGGGCTGAAAGGTCACTGTGCCCCCAGGAGGGTTCAAAAGTTATTACAATAAATGGGATTATGATTAAATTATGCTACCTCAGCGCTTGGCACAGGTAGCAGAAGAATCCTAACACAGAGTTTGTGTGTCCCTCCTTCATATATTGATTTATGTGTGTTTTCCTCCCCCATGGACTTTGTCAAATATATCCTGATAGGCAAAAAAGGAGGAAAGTTGTAGCCATGGTTTTTGTAGCAATTTTTTCCCACCTGCTTTCTACGAGTCAGCTGAGCTGAGCTCCTTTCTTTGGGGACAGAATGGATAAACCTGTGGCTTTGAAATTGGGAAGAATAACACGGGTTTGTCTTTGACTTGCTTGCAGCTTTCTAAGCTCCCCATTTTCCTTGGTGCCATGCAGTGAGTCTGATGCTAAACTCTTAAAAAAATCCATAAAATCCTTAGGATCCCTTTGAAATTCCTTCACTGATTTATTGGTTCTGTTTTTAGCTAAGAATTTGTGGGTACCACTCACTAATAGTTTGTATGTGGTAATAGGACAGTGGTAGCTTACTTATGCTCAAAACAAGATTTTCTTCGGCTGTTTCGTGTTGTCCTCCATTTCCTCTGAGTCATCGTTACCCTAAATTGGTTTTTGTAAGTCTAGGAAAACAAGCTTTTATTTACACATACTTTGGCTAGTATATTAGTTTTCTACATTTTTTTGGCTATCAAAGCTATTCAGTAGGAAGAAAAAAAAAAGTATAAGATTTCAGTACAAAATTAGTGATTTTGTCTACCAGCTTATTTTTTTTTTTTAAGTTTTAAACATTTTTTTAATCAATATGCTCAAGGGAAATGCAATTTACCACTGTAGTAAAGAAGATTCATAGAGTGACATCTTCTTAATAAATTCAATCACCCAGAATTATTATCTCCTAGTACCTGTCTATGCCCATGTCCATATTCTGACCTTAACTGGGGGTGATATTTGATGATTGATGGTGGTGATTTGCTGATGATTGGTGGTTAATGATTGTTGATGTTATTTTCATGGAATGCTGGTACATCGGTATTTAGAGGAATTATTTACATTTTGGGATGTGAGAGATTTTAAAGATGCTCCAGTTTCTTTTTCCTGTGTACTCTGAGCAGCCTGTATTTGTTAATATTAAAAATTACACTCTGGATTTACCATACTAAGCAGAAATTTAAAGATTTCAAGAGCCTTAACCCTCAGTTCTCCTTTTTCAGTCAGTCACCCTTTGTTAAGCAGTGGCCAATATTTGGTTCTTCTGACTCTAGACAGTTTCATTATTTTAGTACATGCTGTGCATCTGCTGCTCTTTGGAAATTCTGAAGTAAGCCATCAAGCAGTGGCAGAAGGCTGTTTTTAGGGGTTTTTTTGTTTTTTTTTTTTTTCCCCATGCTACATGTATAATACACCTATATTTAAGTTCACAAGGCAGTGTCTCTGTCTCATCAGCACTCAGTTAATTCACTTGCAATGGCACACAGAATATGCTGTGTGAAATATCCAGTTCACAAATCATCCCCTGACAGAAGTTGAGGTTATTTTGGTCTGGTGATAAGAACACAAGCCATTAGAAGGACATGAAAGCCCAACACTTTCTTCAGAGGCTCCAAACTTTCTACAGCTTTCTTCTGAAGTACCACACCATATATTAAAAGAACACAGAAATAGGTGAGCCTTTTTTTTTTGTTTTGCTCCCCAGAACTTGGCAGGATCTCAAAAGTGTATGTGAATCGACCTGCAGTAGTGAGGCATGCAGAACAAATTAAAAAATGGAAAACTCTGAAAGGTAATTGGCAAGTAAGTGCTCTTTTTATGCATTCTGTTCCTGTATTTTTAAAGCAGTCACTCTCCCTCTCCAGGCTGTAATATTGAATTTTTTTCAAGATACATGTAAACTTAAAAGATGTGCTTGTCCATGTCTTATTTTAGTAATTTGTATTTGATGATGATGGGATGGAATAAGGTGATGCATTTATCCAAACAAGTTAAAAACCATATAACTCATGACTGGCAAAACTGCAAATGTATTTAAGTCATCTTTATTCATGAGTGGATTAAATTGTGTATTACTATCCCTCCACATTTATTCTGTTTTCCAGACAGACTTCTCTGCATGCTGCCTTCTTATTTTTTAATTTTAAAGCTGTAAGATATGATCATCGTCCCTGTCAAATTTGACCTACCTGGATGATTTTTCTTTGCTTAAACATTCTCAACGTGTGTGATTTCATTGCTTAACGAGTTTTTTTAGCTAAAACTCAAAAATCCTGACTGGCTGTGGCATTTGGTGGGGGGAAGGAGCCCACTAATGTTAGGAAAGCTGCTGAAATAAGGTAAGTGGTTGGTTATTGTCCATCTTAGTATAAAAAGACAAACTTTTTCTCCATTCACCAAGCAGCTGTTCTGCAAACAATGCCTGGGACGCCTCCTCTCTGCCCTCTGAACAACTTGTTTATGTGCAACAGTAGCTGAAAACCTGAAAGCAGGAGGAAGGAAATGATGAAGGATCAATCTTAAGAGTGGAATGTAACAGAACAAAGCAAGAATCATTTAATTATAAGAAATTCTTTAAAAAGTTGTTCAAAATAGTTGAAGGGTGTCAGAAGCATCTCTCCTCTGTTTGAACATTGTCACAGCAGGGCAGTCATGTGCTGTTTTCTTAACAGAGGTGATTTTGAACCTGTACATGTTTGAATGTGAGCAGCATCCCAGATTCAAATCCTGTAGCCTGTTTCCCAAAATACCCAATTGGAAAACCCTTTAAAAAACCCTCAAGTTTATACCAGTTCTTGAAGCCCCCTGTCTGCATCTGTCTTGGTGACTGGCATTCATGTCGTAGGAGAGGAGATAAAAATTCTCAAAAATTCCCTCAAACAGAGGATAAAAAAAAATCCAAGTAAAAGAAACATAAAACTATTTCTAGTTTCAAACAATTATAGGATGAAAGGAGGAAGCAGAAACAATCAGTCAGGCTTAGACTAACAGAGGCCAGTGATGGTTCATTACCCCATTGCCATTGCAAACTCTCTCCCTGTACAAGTGTCCTGTAAGAGAAGTCAGCTTTGAGGGAAGTCATCACTGTAAATGAGCATTTTCTGGAAGACCTTCAACAGATAATTCAAAATAATGTCTTAAGCTCAATTTTTGTTCAGAAAAAAAAAGCTCATAAAATTTTTAGCTATGCTTCTGTTCCATTCTTGGATTAATGAGTCTTTTAAAATTCTGAAGCATTTCCATCTAAAGAGTGCTTTAACCTTGTCATTTACCTCTTGCTTTTGGAGTTTTTTTGCACCAAAATTACAGGTGTTTGTTATTTTTCATTCACACAAAAAGAAGTGGATCCTTTTGAGGAAGTATCCTCTGTATCATTAAATACTGAAGACATGAACAAATATCTGCCAGCCTGTCTATCCTAAGCCATTATTTGCTTATATGTTACATCCTGTACATTTCCCCACTGTCAGAGTGAGAGCCAGGCTTCTGATTCCTGCACTTCTAAGGCAGATTGGCCTTGGAATTGCAAACAGAAATGCTCCATTCCTTGCTTTGTTCCCTTTGCAGGCAGCCTGGCTGCTGAAAGCTGTCACCTGCATAGACCTCACCACTCTCTCAGGTGATGATACTCCTTCAAACGTTCAGAGGCTGTGTTTTAAAGCAAAGCACCCCATCAGAGAGGATCTGCTCAAAGCCTTGGACATGCATGATAAAGGTATGGTGGCTTTTTGGGGTGTGTATTTTCTAGAGGAAATGTCTGTGTTTCCTCATTATTGTCTCACTTTTTGGAAAAGACCTTGGTCCACTGCTTGAAGTAGTGTAGGCCAAAGGGGGATGGAAGCCTTACACATAAAAAATCAAAGATTAGTCTTTTTTTAAAAACTTGGATTTATGGACTCTTCAGACAGCTGAAGTATGAAATATGAGGTCAATTATCTGAGAGTTGGAGAGAAGAGCACTTTAGCTGGAGATACAGGAGGGCTGCATTAACATAAAGACTGCTCAGTTGCTGCTGGGCTCAGTCTGGCTCCACAAGTAAGAGCAGAGCTTGGCAGTGCAGTTTCTCTTGCAGCAATTTGCTGATCAAGCATAACTGTGATCAAGTCTTAACTGTGTTGGCATTAAACTGTGAGTCTGTCAATAAAAACTTTGGAGTTTTAACTCCTGCTAATGCAGACTTACTCCCAGGGCCAGGTGAATGGACAGGTAGGAAACAGCACAAGAATGACCTGGACCATTTCAGCAGCATAACAGACATCCCTGGTGTGCTGCTTAAATCCTTGTGAGAACACAGGAGTGGGAGGTGAGGACAATGCAGTGTTCATGGAGAAGGTGGAATTCTCTGTATGAAAAAGGGAACTGTGGCTTTGCTTTTGCAGGTATCACTGCTGCAGCAGTTTGTGTGTATCCTGCAAGAGTCTCTGATGCTGTGGACACCCTCAAAGCTGCTGGTTGTAACATACCAGTGGCTTCAGGTAAGATTTATTCAAAAATATCCCATTAAATAATCTGATGCTATAAAATACATAGAGAAATACAGAAATTTGGACTTGCTTTTGTGTCAGGGAGTAAGGTGTAAAGGTAAGAGGTCGAAGGAAGGAAGGACAAATTTCTTCTGGTATAATCTTTTGTTGTCTTCCAACTTGAAGCTTATCACAATGCCAAGTCTTTTTGCTGGAAGCTCTTCAAAGAAGCCTTTAAAATATATCAGTGTTTTTCTCACCTGGACGGAAGAAATTGAGATAGAGTGCTGGACAAGTGTCAGTATACACAAAGTAGATGATGATGTGAGTTCTAATAAAGGTTTATTTTCCCTATCATGTTTGGCTTTTAAGTGTAATCCTGTGTCAAGTGCCACACACTCACTCATGCAGACACTTCCAGGATGGAGGGGAAAAGAGAATTGGAAGAGTAAAAGAGAGAAAATTTGTGGTTTCAGATAAGAGCTGCCTTTTTGTGCACTCCAGCCCACTCACCAAGAGAAGCCTCATAAATAAGCTTTGATTCTGTGCTGGCACTGCTCTGCACTTACCAAACCATCCCTGGGGAGCCAAGGCTGTTTCCTGCGCAAATCCAAACCAGCCCAGCTACAGTGAGGATAACTATCCCAGCCAAAAGCAGCACATCCTGCAGGCTGACTCCAAGGAAGCTGTGAGCAGAGACAGGGGTTTTTCCCTCCTGAGCAGCCACAGGTTCAGGACTTTCACACCCAAAATCTAACAGGGTCAGCTCTTCTCCAGTCATCACACATGAGACAAAAGTCCTGAATGTGCAGGAAACAAGAAGTACAATTCAGGTTATACGGCAGCCCTGGATATGATCTGGTCCAACCCCCTGCTCAAAGGAGGGGCTGACTTTGAAGTTAGATCAGGTGTTAAATGCTAAGAAACATGTGAGTTTTTTGTTCTTGTTTCATTGTTGTATAGCGGAAAATTACATACTAAATGCATTTATATGTCAGAGAGAAAGACAATCTCTGACAAAGCCATTATTTCTTCTGTTTCCAAAGTTACCTTTGAGTTTTGTACTTAACCATCATAAACATCATCTTAAATAGAACTCATTGAAAGCAATTTTTGCTATATTGTGATTTAACCATTAAACAACATTATTATGATTTAAGATACTACTTAAAAGAATTGGAGAAAATTAAAAATGTATATATTGCTTCATATCTGATCTCCTTGTTTGCTCAATCTGCTGGAAGCAATAGGTATTGTGCTTTTATCTAGGTTGTTCTGGGAAACATCAAGGCATGTGAAAGATCTTTTCACAAGATGCACTTACCTTGCTGGCCATTGGTTTTTGAGGGTGGAGCCAATATTTCTTATTGGTGAAGAGAGAGTAGGATGAAGTGCCTGTAGATTTTTAAAATCATGGCAAGCATTGAAAAAAAAGAATAATGTTCAAACCTTTTGGTGTATTACTGGTATTTTCAATTTTATTGTTGATTTCTAAAACTTTAACACCTTCATTAAACATTTCTTCCTTCTACCTGCACCCTTTTCATGCTAGTGGCTGCTGGGTTTCCAGCTGGACAAACTCCTCTGGAGACCAAACTGGCTGAAATAAGGCTGGCAGTGGAATATGGGGCCCGAGAGATTGACATTGTCATTAGCAGGAGTCTGGTGCTGACTGGCCAGTGGGAAGGTAAGTAAAAAAATAGTTTTAAAAACCCTAAACCTTTCTGTATGCACATACAGGGTCTGTCTTTGTCTCTTCCCCAAATCTCTCCATCAATCCTTGAAGAATTTGGTCTTTTCCCCTCAGAGTAATCTGGGGCTCTGAGCTAAATAAAAACTATACAATGAAATGATGAGAAAGGGTTGTAGCGAGCTGGGCAGGCAGAATGACTTTTTGGTTTGAAAATTCAGATCGATTCCCTCCATGCCTTTAGAGGATTTTGTGTACAGCATTAAAAAAATAGCAAGTAAAACCCTAATTATTTGAAGAGTTTTGTTAGAAAGCCCAACGGGCTGCGAATGTAGATGATACCTTTTAAAATATACATGTTTCATTTTTTCACGAAAACACGTATTCTAGTTGTTTTCTTTTTGCTGAAAGTTGAGGGAACAAATTGACTGTTCATATTATTATTGATGTTCTGACATGTGTAAACTACTACTAATTAGTAGGAACAATAATGCTGAAGATGGTTTTTGCTCTAATTGCATCCTTAATGTACTGTGAATGGCTTGCCTTAAGTGCTGACAGTGCTCCTATAACTAATCTCCATGTGAAGGTAGACACATCATTGTCTTGGAATGAATTTTCCATTTAGCTGTAAAATGCAGTGCCAGAATATCCTATTTGCTTGGCAGACTTTATAATGAAGCCCTGGTACCTGACTTTATTTAAGGAAATAACAGAAATAATGGTAATAGATCATGTTTTCTGGTCTTCTTGCAATTTACAGAATTGAAGCAAACACCCCACATGTTTCTGCATCTGTGTCTTCAGGACTGGTTTCCTTGATGTAATATCTTGGCCTCTTTTGTAATATTTGAAATCTTCATACTTTTGGTCTTAGTTATTTAAGGATTAATTTTTTTTAATTTTATTTTTTTAACATGAAGGAGAACTGAGAGGAGAAATATAGGGCTTGGATTCAGAGAGAGAGTTTGGATCATGACTGAAATGAATGGGATATTAATTTGGTATGCATATTCTTTTATCCAGAACTGAAATCTTGACAAGGTTGAAAGCCATCCTTATTTTACATATATATATATTTTAAAAAGTATATTTTAATAAATATTTATTTATGCACATATAAATATATATTAAATATACATGATTGTATATATTATATATAATATAAAACAAATATCTATATTCTTTATATATAATATATTATATAATATATTAATATATTTATATACTATATAAATATATTGTTTATATTATATAAATATAAAAATAAAATACAAGATATAAATATATGGTTGTTTTCACCAATGGCAGAATTCAAATTATTTCCAAATTATTTCCTAAGTTTGTTCATGAATCTGAATCTGTTTGTGACACAAGTTTATGTGATCTTGAAAAAAAGCTACTTCAGGAACAGAATTTACTTGCCACAGAGATGCCACAAGGTGAAAAATTACAATATTTAATTTTCCTATATAAAAATAAAGGTATTAAATTAGGTGATCTGGATATTTTGGTGAAAATCTAGTGTTCTGTCTTCCTGTTTAGCTTTCAATAGATATGTTTCCTGTGTGATTAGGAATAATTTAGAATAATCTATAAAATACTTATAAGGATTCTAGAAGAAAAGACAAAAAAGGATTTTTTTAGGTTAAATCCCCATATTATATAAAATTAAGCAGTGCAGTACCTGTCCGTGCGTTTGAGGTGCTTCATCAACTAAATCTGCCTTGCAATTATATTATAACTTATGCTAATAGTAGTATTCATTATAATAATAATAAAAATAACAATAATATGCTTCAATGGGTATTTTCTTATGCTGACATCTTCATAGCCTCAGAAGTTATTGAAAAAAAATCTATGTTGTGGAGTGCTTTTTAGTTCATTTCCAGCTTTTCTTCTAGCCTGTGCAATAATTGGGGTCACCACAATAGAATAGTGTTGCTTTGTGATTTGCTTCAAAGGCTTGTTTGGTTATTAAATATTTTAGTGTATGTCCAATTATATCAAGTTATTTTAAAGAAGTTCTTGAATATTGCTGGAGCTCTTTATGACACTCGGAATACATTTTCCAGATCTTTGTGAAGTAATTGTTAAGATCTTTTAAATAATGCTGAGTATGAAAGCAGCTTTATTGGACAGCTAAATTACATCAGAAAATAACATGAAATGAAATATAAGTTTATGAATTTACATACCTTTTATAAGCTTTTAGCTTTTAAAGCAATACTACTTTAAAGTAGTTTACTCAGCTTTTGTCTTGTATTACTTGTCAAAGTATGGATTAAACATTAATTATCAGTTTGGATACTTCCTTTAGACACAGAATGTGGAGCCTTTATGTAAGGAGCGATCAAGTTGACCAACAAATTGTTGAAATAAACTGGATCTATTTGTTATTCGTTTTTCCCCCTCTCATCAGCATTTGCTGTATTCGTGAAGTTGTGTGGGGTGCAGTAATGTCAGTGTTAATTCCTAATTCCACAGCTGCTAGCAAACAAACACCTGGACATGCTACATTGTCAGTGGCTGTAGGAGCACTGTTCACCCATCATTTGCTCTGTGGCAGTTGAATTTTCCTAAAAAAAGGGAAAAAAATTCCAGTTATACTCTGAGACTTTGATCATGGCTGCATCCATGGTATAACCCCATTATGAAAAGTGCTTTTCACTGCTGCTGATTTTTTATGTGTGGGTTTAGAGGCTTTGATCAGGGATTGGGACCTTACTTTGTGCTACATACTTCATAAACAGCACAGGCAGAGCACATTCCCTGCTCCAGAGCCTTGGAGAAGCCTCCCCACGTTGTTCAGGAGGGTTGTAGCTGGATTTACCATTTCTGGATGTGCAGACTGCCCTGCTGCACTGTGGTATTTGCTGGGTTCCCAGGATGGAGGAGGAATTGAGAATCTGACTCCATGTTCTTAGAAGGCTATTCTATTCTATTCTATTCTATTCTATTCTATTCTATTCTATTCTATTCTATTCTATTCTATTCTATTCTATTCTATTCTATTCTATTCTATTCTATTCTATTCTATTCTATTCTATCCTATTCTATTCTATACCATACTATTCTATACCATACTATATGATATATGATATATTATGTTATACAAAACTATACTATAGAATAGAGAAAGGATACTTACAAAAGGTTTAACAAGATAGTAATCAAAAACTTGTGACCCTCTCCTGAGTCCAACACAGCCTGACCGTGGTTGGTCATTAAGTTAAAACAATTCACCTGTTGGACAAACAATGGCCAACCACATTCCAAAGCAGCAAAACACAGGAGAAGCAAATCAGATAATTATTGTTTTCATTTTTCTCTGAGGCTTCCCAGGAGAAGGAATCCTGGTGAAGGGATTTTTCAGAAAATATGACAGTGACACTGCACAGTTTCTGGCTGGTGCTGGCAGCAGCAGCAGCTCGGGCTCCTGAAGCCCAGCTCTGTCTCCAGAATGTGAATCCCTGGAGTTGCACATATGTGAGGGGGTTGTGTTGTGCTGATAGCCTCGTGCTTGTCATTTTGTTAACAAACCTGCCATCAACATGCCAGACACAAGGGGCTCCAGCTCATTTTCCAGTTTCCAGCCCATCACAATCACCTTGATCTTTTGGGCCAACAAAAATCAAAACATCTTCTCATCTCAGTTTCTATTCGTTGTCGCTGACTAGATAAAAACACCACAAAAATTGAATTTTTTTTAAAGAAAAATTTTCTTATTACCACATTTTTGTAGAAGAGCTATTCTATAAAAAATAAGCAGTGTGGGTTTTTTTCTTTGTTGGATATCTGGATTATCCCCCTTATTTTGTGATTTTTAGGACTAATGTATTACACCAAAGTAACAGACCATCTAGACAACCTAGTGCAGATTACAGCTAGCAGAAATTATCAGGGATATTTGCTTGGGAAATGTACATGGAAGGAACATGTTCTCTGCTGTATTTAATAGCTGCTAAAATTCAATATAGTGTACTAAATATTCACAGTGTTTGGAAAATGACAAGGACACTTACAACTCTTGTGTTTTGTAACAGTGGAATTTAAGCCACAGCTGCAAAAGCATTTTTTTTCCCTACAAAATCTGAATTTTTCTGACTTCTATGAATGCAGCTAGTAAAGGCAGATCAAAAGTTCATGAAAACTGTCAGGTATCTCAAGTGGTGCAAAGTAGAAGAGTTCTTATTCACATCCATTTTAACAGCTGGGTCAGTAGAGCTCCTGCACACTGTATTTGTGAGCAGCTGCCTCCAGGTATATTCTATACAGGCTGGCTTGCTTTGGGGTTTTTTTGTGGGTTTATTGGTTTGGGGTTTAGTGGATCTTTTGCTTTTTTATTTTTTTTTTTTTTTTTCCTGGCTTAAGATTTAGTCAGCTTTTAGAATGGATAATATTGGTTGGAGAGTACTGGCCATTCTCTTTGAGAGCTTTTTCTTTTTCCTTGTTTTTAGGAGTCAAAAATAAATTCTCTTGCAGCTTCTCCATGGGGTTCTTAGCTCATTAGTTGAAAATATGCCTGCAGGGTTTCCTGTGACAGAGTTTTTTTGACCAAAATCTTTGTGCCACTGCTGCTAACAGAGATGCTGTATATGCTGGTGTTCTGCACAGCTCACAGATATTCCTGCATTTGTAGCACCCAGCTTTGATCCTGCTGCTGTTCAGCCTGGTGAAACTGAGTCCTTAAGTGCTGGCAGCACAGACTGTCCCACTGGAAGCCCAGCAGTCCTTGAAACACTGAGTACATTTTGAAGTGGGACTGACTAGGCATTTAGACATTTGCCCAAAATTTGCAGGATCATCCCATTATTTGTGCCTTGTTTTATATCTGACTGAGTAGTGAAACTTCTCCTTTTATTTTTGAAAGGAGCAGGAGTTTTTACATTTGCTCTGCATCAAAGCAGTTCCATCTTGCACTGGGACTGGGGTGCTGTGCCCCGAATGTAGTTGCATTTCTCTCTGTACTTTTATTGAAAATGCCCCGTGAGCGTCAGCTGCTGTCTGCAATTATTGCTCTCTGAATAAAGAACAGCATTTCTTACCCACACACCTGCCCCACTGAGGTGTGCCCGCTTCTCCTGCACCCCAGCTAAGCTGCCAGACACGGGTGATTGAGGATCCTGAGCGTTCCTGGCCGTGGGATGATGAGTGCTGGCAGGCAGCGAGGCTGCTCCTAACGCTAATTGCATGTAAAAGCACCTTCCAACTGCAAGGGGGGCTGCTGGAGCTGTGCTGCCAGGGAGCAACAGCTGTGGGGATGGAATTTCTTTTCATGGAATACAACCTAAATGTACGTTTTGTTGATTTTGTTTTGACGTTTCTGGTGGCGTATCTCGAAGGTAGGGAAAACTTTTTCCTCTTGTTACCGAAGCTAGAAGAAGAAGAAAGCTGCTTTCTCTGGGTTTTCAAAAGCTTCAGGAAAGAGTTGCTCCACAAAAAGAGATTTCATTTGGATCTAACATGAGTAGGGTTATTAAATGCACCAAAAAAAAAAATATAGCACAGGTCCTTTGTGTTTACTTTTTGAGCCTTGATTTGATGTAGGTTTCTGGAGCATCACCAATTGATCAATAAAACATGTTAGACTGCATGCTAGTTCTGATTAATTCACACCTTTGGTACACAGTGAGAAACAAGGTGAAGCCTGGTGTCTATAAAGGGACTTGCTAAGTGCATCAGCCAGTTGTCTGCTAATGTGTGCAGCGTGTCTCAGAAGGCCAGCCCAGCAATTCCAGCCCTGGACACCCTGGTGTGCCCATGGCAGCAGTGGGATGAGGGCCCTGCCACTGCTGCCAAGCCCTGCCCCACGCTTCCAGGTCTCACTTAAGGGCTGAGGGGAAAAGAAGTCTGATATTGCTGAAAAAAACAAAAGTCTTTCTAGCCTGGACTGTTTTAGCAAGACCTATTTAAAGGTGTATTTTAGCCTTCTGTCAAAGAACTTTTTGATTATGTAATTGAAGATTGAGTACAGTTTGTCAAAAGGACCCTCTTGCAAAGCATCCTGTTTGTTTATTTTGCATCTTAGGGTTTTTTTTAATTCGAAATCCAGAAGCAGTGACTGTGCACTGTAAGAGCTGCTTTTCTCCCGACACTGGAGCAATCTTAAACATTCCCAAGCAGCCAGGTTCTGACAGCAATTCTTCATTATTTTTTGGCTCTTTTATTCTCCCTCTGTGTAAACTTCTGTGGGAGCACTGCTGAATTTTACCAGGAAGGATAAAAGGGAGGGTTTCACTGGCCAGGTGCAGAGGAAAACACAGCTATCTGAGTACTGATTCAATGTACTACCGTATTTATTGCTGGAAAAGCTGGTTTAAGATCAATCTTTACTATCACAGCATTTTTTACTGCTGATGTATTCATGGGTATTTAGCACATTTGTATTTTGAGAGAACAGACATTAATAGCTATTAAGTAAAGTCTGAAACTGCACAGCGTTGTTAGTTACCTCCAGTCATGTAATTTATTGAACTTACAAAACTTAAGTTCCTGAGTGCTACGGCTAATTATAAGATTGGAAATTAATCCAGAAGTGGAAATTACAGCCATACTTGAAAACATCTCTCAGGCAACTTTGATCATTCCCACGTGCTTTCATCCCCAGGTCTGTACGAGGAGATCCGCCTGTGCCGTGCAGCCTGTGGAGAAGCTCACATGAAAACAATCTTGGCCACAGGTGAACTGGGCTCCTTTGCCAATGTCTACAAAGCCAGTATGATAGCTATGATGGCAGGTAAATACCTGGTTCTCCTTTTAAGCTAAGAATGTCTTTGCTATATTATTTATGAGGCTTAAAAAGTTCCGGTCTTGGAAGTTTGGTTTTTGTCGATGGCGGAAAAAATTTGTGTGGCAATTACTGCAGCTGCAGGTGGAGTAATGGAGTGTCACTTGTTTTGTGTCACCTACCAAAAACTGCATGAAATGTTAAGTAAGGAGCTGCTGAATAGCAAGGGTTGTAGGAACAAGTAAAATTCAAGTAAAAGTCAAACATCTGATCAGAATATTTAATAAAGGCATGTGGGGCAGACACACTTGTGGAGGCAGCTGTGGTCACCTACAGATAGGATGTGGGTAGGTGGCTCACAAGCTTGTTTTAAAGGTAAGGGGAACTTCCCAGTGCAGATTCATGCCAAAAGCTCTCAGTTTTGGTTTGTGATCATCTCTAACCACCTCTGAGAGGGCAGCTCAGGAAACCAACCCTGCAGAACAGGACGGAGCTCCCAGGGGCTGTGCATACTTTATTACATTTTTGCTTAGCTTAGCACCCATTTGATCCCAGATTTTCAGCACTACATTCTCTCTCTGCAGCTTTGGTACAACTTTTCCTAGCTGAACCAGGATTATAGTTCTGTGTTTTTATGTTGGAGATGCAAAATTGGGAATTAGCTCCCAGGCACTGCTTTTCCCACTGTGCTTGAAAGTGGGCTCCTAAGTTTATTTCTAGAAGTGTAAAGATATACTGAGAACCACTTGGGTTCTTAGCATATCTCAGTCTGTCTTCTAAACTTCCCCTAATTTTTTATGTTAATATTTTTCCTCCTTTTTTTTCTTCAGGCTTGAAATTCTTACACCAAAGCAAGAAAAACATAATCAAGTGTCTTGTCGGTATTTAATCAAATATTTGGCTTGCTGCTGACCTCACTGTTACCATACACAATTCTGCGCTTCTCTGATTCCAGTGGAATGGAGAGCATTTCAGGCTTCTAACAAGCCCAGCTACAATGCCAATTAGCATCATTAGACACAGAGGATCAGTATTATGCTGCTAAATATTGCTTTTAATTAGAAGAGGTGTAAGAAATACACATTACCTCTTATTTAAACTGATGCACTAATCATTGTGATCACTTTTTGTAACACTAAGTAGTGAGAAATTCAGCTTGTAAAGCGTTTTACCATTTTCAGAATTTTTCTGGTGTAGTTTTTTTGAAATACAGCAGATGGCTCTATTGTTAATGATTTTCCTTGCCTAGTTATTCATTTTACAAGATACTTATCCATCTGAATATATCCAGTAATTTCCTTATTTCAGTCTTTTGCTTCTTCTTTGTGGGTAGGCATAAAAATAAGAATTTATTTGCACTCTACATACATGCATTGAGGGTCAGGCTTTCAGACTGCAACCTGTCAGAACTGCTGAGAGCCTCAAATTCCAGTTGAATTTTGTTTTATTTGTATCTTTGTATCCTTTTGGGGAGAAAGTGAGTCCGCAGTATGGTGGATTCAACTGAAAAAGTGGCTTTAGGAGTTGTTGCTGCCTCTGTCCAGTTCCTCCTGTCCTTTACAACAAAATAAAGTTCCTTCAGCTGTGCTGTTACAAGTGCTTCTCACGTGTCATTGTGAGCTGAGTTTTCAAAGAATTCCAGTTGAAAATTATTCCAGAAAAGGGTTAACTAGTCAGCTGTGGGAGTTTTTGATTGGCTGGCAATGCTTTAAGGTTTTTTTTAAATGGTCACAACCTCAGTAATCTGGTCCACAGCCTTGCTTTGGCTGGGGATGTGCAATCCTCAAACTGTTCTTGCTTCACTGTCCATGATGCCAGCCTGGCATGTGGGGAGCACCAAATCCTGGGGTTACAGAGGTTTACAGTGCCTTGCTGAGCATGCACACATTCACCAGGGTCCTGAAGCACAAAGCCACCAGGGGTATAATATATAAAATATATAAAATCTAATATTATTTACATGATAAAATATAAATAATATACAATACATAATACCTATAGTAATATTATTGTTCATTATATATTATATAGTAAACATATTAAATATAATAAAATATATTATATATACTATATGTAATTATGATATTATATATGATATATAATATAATATAATATAATATAATATAATATAATATAATATAATATAATATAATATAATATAATGTAATATAATGTAATATAATATAATATAAAATAAATTATATTATATTATATTATATTATATTATATTATATTATATTAAATATATTATATAATACAATATAAATATTATATAAAATATAATTTAACTATATAGTATAAATATTATTAATATATTATAATTAAAGTTATATACAAATATAGAAATAGAAAATAAATAAGAAAATAAATACATAGAAATATAAAAACATATAATTTTATATAATATAAACTAGTATATTATATATCATTTTCCTCTATATAATCTGGTGGCTCCTGACTCCTGTTTTCTCTGAAATAATTCTCCATGGCTACTTTTTGTTCTCTAGTAAAGTCCACAAGGGGAAAGACATCAGAATGGGAGGAGGCCCACAGGTATCCTAAATTCTTTTAACCATGCCTTTACCAACTTGACTGACACGCCATAAATTCTTGTGGAATATTTAAGCAGCTATTCTGAGTGAAGGAGGCTGACATGCCTGTAAGGCCGGTGACTCACCTGGCAAGAATAACCTGAGCAGTGCTGAGGAGGGCAGGGTGGCAGCGAGCTCTGCACAGCAGTGCCTCTGTCCCACTGCCAAGGGAGCACCTCGATTTTGGAAAGAGACAAACTCCTAGCACTGCATCAGGAAATTTTGGGTTTATGGCCTCCACTGCCATCTCTTGTGCTTCCTCAAGTCCTGGTGGTGATTTGAGTGCATGAGCTTCTCAAGAAAACTGACTGCCTTTTTGACTCTGCTCTGGGGACAGAGAGTAAAGTAATTTAAAAAAAAAGTGAAATACGAGACAAAGATAATAACAGACAAAGCAAAAGTCAAACTGAGATCAGTTGTGAGTTTCTGCCTTTAAGTCTCATGCTCAGTACAAAAACCAAGGGTCCCCCCTCAGTAGCATGTGAGTTGTATTATGTGCAGGTTTAATTATGTGTCTACTTCAGCTGTAATTTGATACTAAGTCAGTTTTTAGAGCTCAGAGCATTTGCAAATGAAAGGCAAAGCAAGGGAGGAGGCTTGGTAACACATAAACAACATTTCACTTTGTGTCTTGTTTTACTTGTCTGAAATACAACCGTGCTGGGTTTATGGTGTGTCTGTAAAGGGCACACTCTACCTGTAAAACATCCATCAGAAATCAGAAATAGCTCCTTTCTATGGCTGTGATCTGTCTCTGATTGCTCTCCAGGGTGGCAGATGATGTTCAGCTCTGGGCTGGGGGCAGGTCAGTGAGTCTTTACTCTCAGGAGTGTGTGGGAAGTATATTTGGTGCTGACTGGTGACTAAGGATTTCTTGGCTACTGTCTGAGTGTAGAGGTGGTTGCAGTTGGCTGCTTAAAGGGGGTTATCAGGGCAGTGATTATTGCTTATAGTTAATGAATTATTAATTATACTGGAATTATACTGGGAGTTGATCACTTCCCTGTCTGCTGCAGCATTCTGCATAGTCTGTGGCTGTTCTGCATCTTCAACATCACAACAGCATTGTTGTGCTCTAGTTAACATCACTGGAAGTTTAGTGCAAAGAACAAGCTCAAAACACACTGCGGAAAACCAAGATGCAGCATGGCAGTCTGTCTCAAAGTTTTGAATGATATCATGGGCTAACAAAGTTTTTGAATTAAGTGTAAGATCAAAGATGAAGTATCTTTAAATACAATCAGCCTCAAAGAGGTTGGAGCAGAAACAAGTGACTTCATTTGTTCTGGTACAGAATGGGAAGAAATAAAAAAAAGCCAGCAGTATGAAAATGCTGATAACAGCATGTTCAGTGAGGCACTACAAGGATGCTGCCTTAAATGAGGTAATTGCCTACAAGCTTAACAGTGATACTGCAGCTAATCACTAGAAATAATGTAGGCGTGATAGATAAGCTTGGAGTTGAAAAGTTCCAACAATGCAATCACAATATCCTCAGGTTTGAATTGCTGATGAGAGGCCATACAAAGACTAGTAGCTAAAAAGAAAAAAAAAATAGTGGGGCTTGAGTAAAGCAGACCTTGAAGGAATGTGAAATGAGACTTAAAAATCTGTCTGGAACTGAGGAATATGTGTGCAGGGAATCAGAAGTGAAGGAATGATGGAAAGTGGTTGAGACAGGCTAGGGCAGGCTCTCATGAAAAGTCTTTCCAGTTAAGTCAACAGAACCCTGCATGGGTAAGTAGAGGACAGAAGTAAAACTTGAGAGAAACAAAGATGTTGGGGGAAAAATAAAGATGCAAAGAGTCTGTGAAGTGAGAACAGAGTTAGAGTGCATACAGTGAAGCCTCATTTGTTTGCAGTTTGTTAAAAACCCAGACGTGCATGCAATGGCACATTTTGTTATGCATTTATTTATGTGCTTACTGAGCTGTGTGCCTGCCTACACAGCCATATCTGAGGGGAGATCTTTATTTGGGGCCATTCATATTTGTCAGAGCAGGATGCCTGGCAACTCTGCTAATTTTGCGCAAGGTCTGTTCTATTAATGTTCCTGCAATCAGAAAATACGAATATATACCCTCCAATGAAGTCCAAGAAGAAATACCAGTGTAAAACTTGTCAGCTCTGTACCTGTTTGTTTGATTTTGTGTCACCCACACCACCACCTGAGTTTCTCCCTCCACCATCTCCCCTTACAAATAGAAACAATGCTATTTCCAAGCACTTCTCACCAGAACACCAACTCAGGAAGCCAGAAGATGGGTTTGAGGTTGCAGAATGACTTGTTCTGTTTCTCCTCAGAAACCCCAGGCTTGTCCTTCTCAGGACAAGGGTTTGAACTCTGATTTTTCCTTCCTGACCTTTAGGAAAGGGGCTGTTCTTTATTCTCCACTCCTTGGTTGTGAAATAGCAGCTACTGACAGAATAACACACTGTTGAGAGGGGTCAACTTTCTATTAGCAAATTATCCTCAGTGCCTGCATAGCACTTTACCTTTGCTGATATTCAAGATCTTTCCAAAACATGTTAATTAAGGAATATCTAAATGGTATACTTTCAATTTATAACAACTGATGCAGAGAGGTGAGAAAGCACCCCTTTTGGGTTAATTTTCCCCATGAATGAAACCTTGTTTCTATGTTAAATAACTTGTTAGGATTCGAGCTAAAACTTGTGAAGCTTCATATCACCTCAGACTCAGAAATTGTTGCACAGTGAATAGCTCCAGTCAAACATGCCAGCAAAATAACAGGGCTTCCTGGCAAAAAACTTTGCATCTGTGAAGCTCCACTATTGAAGGTAATGGTTTGAGAGAATGCAATTTTAAAACATGGAAATATTATGTAAAATCAATAGATGTACTGGGTACTATTTATTTCTTTGATATTTCATGTTAGGTTTTTTCATTCTGTTGGTAGCAGGTGTTAAATTCTACTAAACCAGTGAAAAACAGAAATAAATATTTAATTTACTGTACCTATCAATTATATAAAATTGGCTTATGAAATATTAAAAGAGATTGCATGTAGAAACACTAGTTAGAAAATCCAGTTCCTTAAAGAAACCTAATATAGATGTGGAAATACACAAAGCATGATTTTAGGGTTGTAGGTTCTGGATTTTTTGTTGTTGTTTTTTAAGGTATCAAGGTCTAGTGGTTGTTGCTGTCTAATTTGAAGACATATGGTCATGGCAGCAGCAGTGTGGATTTAGACTTGTGAAGAGAAATGTGTTGAGTGGAAAAATACATCAGGAATATGTGCTCTTGAACATCATTAGGTTATTTTAAAAAACTATGGATACTCACTTGAATATACCATTTAATCATAAGGACACAGGGAAAACCAAAGAGGCATAACAAGAGAAGAGCAGAAACAGGAGTGAAAAACTACTTGAGCCGTTAAAGTGGCACAAAACCAAGAAGTTTCCCATAAGGAGGGCATGGATTGTTTCCTTACCTGAATGTTAAAGCTGCACATTAAAACACAGTGATATCAATATAAAGACATCCATGAGCCTTTAACAAATCATGTCCTAATGTCCTCTGGTTACAGCTCAGATTCTGAAAAATGGAAAAAAATGGAATATATTCTATTTTTTGACACTATACTTGGGAATTTCATCCCCTGGAAAATGTTCCTGATTTGGTTTTGTTTTTTTTTTCTTTTTTCCAATTCCTTTTCAGAAATTGTAGTTTTAAAATTCAGCATCTCTCAGATAAGACAATTTAAGATTTCTGCCTGTACTTTATAGTTACTAAAGACAATAGCTTTCCCAGAGGTGTCTGTAGCAGTCCTTCTGAGAGAATTTTTCAAAGACTGAATTGACAGCAAAGGCCATAGTCTTCATGGCAAGTCAACAGGGATCTGACATCTGATTGTCTTTTGTACCTTTGATGTTTCTTTCCTGCTAGCTATTTGGGCTATAAAGTGATTTCTCTGCAGTGTACAACTGCAGCTGATTCCTAAAGTTGAGTTCTAAATCTAAGATGTAGAAAAGATTTCTCCTTGGTGATACCAGGAAAACTTCTTGAGTATCACATCTTCTTTCCATCACCTTTGCAGTCGTGCTGCTAGTCCAATGTCCAATTTACCAGCCTATCCCAAACATCTCAGGAGTGAAATCTTGTATTTGGTCACTTTTGATTCATTTGTGATGGACCAAAAAGGAAACAAGGCGTGATGCTCCATATTCCATGCATCACACTGAACTTCAATTATGGAATACAAAATTGTGAGTCATATATATTCAAAAGCCTCTTTCCCACTAGTCCTGGAAAGTGAATTTGTGGGGAATTCACAAAGCACAAAGCCTTCCTCATAAATGGAGCTTTGGAACAGAGCTGACCCCAGGCTGTGGAAGCAGCTCATTGGGGTATGATGGAGAGGAATGCTGTGTTTCTTGGGAATCCCAGTCCCCAGCAAGAGGTTCTCAGCTGGTTCTCTCCTGCCCTGACACCATGAACATGCTATTGGTAGCTAAACTAATTAGGTTTATGTTGTAATCATGCACTGTGTTTGCAGCTGCTCTGGATGTCAGCACACCCAGCTTCTCAGCAGCTCTCCAGTTGCAGCTTCAAGGCAGAATCCTCCAGGAGCTTCAGCTGGGTGGACCCTGTGCTATTGTAATGATGCCATTTCCGGTGCCTGGGTTAGAATTACAGCTCAGCTTTAAACTCAGTGTCTCCAGAAAGCAGTGCAGAAATGTTTTTTTCCTAGAAGTAAAACAAAAAGATCCTAGTAAAATAAGCAGAGCTTCTCCATACCCTTCAACAACATCTTGGTAAGTTCATTTGCAGGCACCTGCTCCTATTATGAAGTAAGAACTGAAACTGGGAGAGAAGCTTAAGAAGAAAGTAATAACTTTTTCTTCTAAAATGTTGAAGAGATTGACTAAAAGGAGAGTTAGTGAGAGGTAAAGAGAAGCTTTTAGGTTTAGAGTGTTCCTGTGCCTTTTTTTTAAGTGTCTTAAGAACTCAGTTTTGGAGTGAAACATGGGAACATGCAGAGCACTTTGTCATCAAAGTATAAAAGTGCTGTAGATAAGAACAAATAAGTATTAATCAGTAACACCACTGTATTTTGTTGTTGCTTCCTGTTTAATGAATGCCTTGTTCATGAAAGAAGCAGGAGAGATCTGAGATTATTTGAGGGGAATTTTTGTTCAGTGGAAGGCAAAGGAAAGATAAGAACAGAATCAGTTAAAGTCAGAGGGAGGGGCAACTAATATGGCTTTTGAGGTATCAGTGATGCATTTTGTATTATTCATGGCAGTGACTCCTGTATGGCTTGTAAGTTTTCTACGTTTTCATTTGCTAAATTAGGTGGGACACCACATAAAGAGTAAAGTAGTCAGTGAAATGTAGAAAGATTGAGATCATCACGATCAGGCAAAGCTTGTAGATGCCTTTCCACAAAATGTGGTTAGCTACAGCACTGATTTTTATGTTAATTTACTAGTGAATAATTTAAAAAGACCTGTTTACTTTTTAATAAAAAGGAAAGATATAAATTGGCTGAGTGTTCCTAATGTTACTTACAGCTGCCATTGAGCAGATGTTAGGGATTCTTAGTGGTAGGCTAGACTAAAATAAGTTTTATGAATAAACAAACAATTTCCTTTTACTACCAACTCTTTCAGGCTGATTCTCTCCCAAATTCACTGTGAATGGCTTTTTGAAGTCTCCTCATAAATAATTACCTTTCTTGTGGCACTTTTTTTCTAGGCACTTGGATTTTAATTACAGTGATGAACTGTTTTAATAAGTTGTTAAATAATTTTATCTTTTTAGGAGTGAATCCATTTTCTATTTCTCTTTGACTTCATCGGTTCCTGGGACTTTAATCCTTTTAATTCTTGCTAATTCACTTTATAAATTCATGCTGGAGAAGTAAACAGCAAGCAGCAGCATCATTTTCTTTTGAACTCTGTGCACGTACACCCACCTCAGCTTGCTGGTTATCAATGGTCTCCTGTTACTAGCAACCATTTTGTTTAACTCAGTCATTTGGATCACAGTAAGTATGAAAAGATAGGTAATTAAATGGAGACAATGTGGTTTTGCTTTGGGCTAATGTCTGGGGGCCTTAAAGCCCTTGTGGCAGTGAATACAGTGCTTAGTTCATAGATAAGGGATATGTAACACTGCTGTACTTCACCTCAGAACAGCATCTTCCAATGTAAATACTTATCAGACACCTTTGTGCGTGATTTGATGTTGGGAAATGCTGAACACAGAATTCCTCCTGGCTTTTTTTGCTGTTTATGCCAGAAGGAAAGGTGCAGATGGGGTGGTTGTGATGCTGACACCGTTCCTGCCTCTGCAGTTTGGCACGTGACAACTCAGCACAGCACAGGGGATGTTCTGCTTGACCACCTCTGTTTCTGAACACCTGAGTGAAGAAGTCATTGTTTCTTGGTTTGAAAAGACAGGTGTTTGTTAAGGAAGGCAGGAACCTCCCCTGAAATGGAAAATAAGAATTCTCCTCCCTCTGAATTATTATAATTTTGAAATTAAAAGGTTCTCAGGCAAAGATAGGGGAGTAGGAATAGCAGTTCTTTAACAGGAAAATGAAAATGCAATAGTACAAGCAAGGGAAAACCACTGACAGACTAGGAGCTGCCCCTGTGTGCCAGGGGGTGTCCCAGCCCCATGCCAGGGGGGCTCAGCCCTCCTGCAGTGCCAGCTGTGGCTCTGCTGCAGCAGGGATCCTGCACAAGGGGGGAGTTTTCCTCTGCAGCTCCAGGGCTGCTGCAGATGGGCCTGGGCTCCCTCTGGCCATGCAGGGCAGCAGAAAGCTGCTCCTCTGGCAGTGCAGGGGGCAAAGGCTGCTGGGGTGTCCCAAACCTCAGATTGTATCCAGGTAGGAATGCTTGGCTCCTCCCCTGGGCGGAGCATCTCCCCATGGGATGCTGGGATTGGATCAGCCCTGCAGGGACACTCACTGGTCATGGACAGGAGATAATTAATAATTAATGGCCCATTAACAGAAGAGATCTCCTGGAGGGAGAATTGATTGTGGAAAAGAAAAAGAAAACTGCCCCATGAACAGAAGAGAACTGCCCCACCTCTGACAGATGGCAAATAGAATACACATAGGTCTTATAATCCAGGACACATTGATACCAGAGTGAGGCTCTGAAATATTGCTGCAAATTTTACATAGATGGGTTTGCTTTATAATTTCTTTTTCCCTCTAAGAAAGATATAAAATGTGCTATCTCAATGAATAGTGACACTTAATAACTTGCCACTAAATACCTATGAGGATATATATACATCTAACACAAAGAGAGTTTGATATTCAATTTCTTTGATTCACAGTATTTCAGTAAAAATGCCAAAGTTCAAAATGATCATATATATTTAGTGTAAGTTTTTAAAAATGTAAAACTTATATATAAAATATAGACTAGAGGACGGGAATATCATCTTTGTTTTGCCAGTGGACAGGTGAAATCAGCATTTCTCTATTGGTTTCAATATTTTTTTTTTTAAATAACCAACACCCATGCAGTTGTTTAATCAGGTTGTTGATGCTTTTGGTTTGAGATGCTCGCCATAATTGCAGTCTGTGGTAAGATCAGCACACAGGCTGTGGACAAAGGGAGGTGAAAAAACCATCCCTGGCATATTAAATACCTTTTTATGAGTTGCTCCCTTTTTGTGATGGTACTTACTGGTCTTTTTTATTTCCTTCATTCAAATAGTGCTCAGTATGAGCTTATGCCAGAAAAGTCTGACTGAATTTATCAGCAACACACCTTCATAAGGCATCCCTTTGAAATAAAATTGTTAGTTTTGCCATGTAAGCATTGTTAATAATGCAATGAGAGGAAAAAAGGATTTCTTAAAAAACCAGAAGTGTCTTTCTCTGACCGCCAGCAGAGAGGTGCCTCCTGCTTGGAGTGTGGCTGCACAGTCAGGGGCTTTGGTTGTTTTTTTCATTGAAGGGAGCTGGCAGGTTTTTTGGTATTCAGGCAGCCTGAAGAGTTGGAAGCATTGCAGAACAACCCTACTGACAGTAGTGAACACATCTGGAAGTTCTCATGTGCACTGCAGCCTGCACATGTGGGCTTTTGCAGTTTTGCTGCGTGCCAAATTATCAAGGTGGAGAATGGAAAAGGAAACACTCTGAGGGGCAAAATTTCTTGGAAAGTGGCAACTTTAAATAAGATTGAAACCCTTTAAAAACAAGCATTGTGATGTTTTACATGTATAGGTAAGGCCATCCAGGGTGTTTTAAGGCCCTTGGATATTTGTTGCACCAGGAGAATCCAGGAAGTCCATGATAAAATCTATGTGTTTGCAACTTGTTGGTGTTGAAGGTGTTCAAGTGTCATAAAAAATAAGCTAAAAATGCCTCACATTTTCCTGGTAATTATGTGGTCACCAAAGTGGAATATTCATTCCTCAGGAAACCCTCGAGAAATCTGTTCTGCCTGATTTGTAAAAGCCAGGTGGGAACAAATAGGTCACACATGAGTCTGGTGAGATCTGGCTCCTTATATTTTTTTAGTTTTCAGGCAACGCCAGAAGCCAAAACATTGACCCTTCCAATTGCTCAAGGAAAAGACCTTTGATCCTGGAAATTCCCCTGGTAGTGGAGCCTTCAGCTGTTGTGGGGGACATGGGGAAGAGGGGCTGGTGCTGCTGTTTGCCCTCTGCATGACAAAGGAGCTGCATGCTGGATGGATTCTGACTGCAGCATTAAGACATGGACTTTTAAATCTCAAAAATCAATCCTGCCTTTCTCTGGGTTAGCGTAGGAACAGAATCTTAAACTGCTTTTAACATCAAGTGTTGAAAAACACTCAAAATGACATTGAAGTGTCATGATTTTGGCTGCATTATGGATGGTGGATTTTTTTAAATCTTTAACATTCATAGCACCTTCTTGATAAAGTAGACTGATTTTCCACTTGCTTTATTCAGTGTGGAGTATTTCCAAATTGATTTTAAACAGCTATTTCTTCAATTTGAGTAATTTTGTTACAAGCTAATAGACAATACGTAAATGTACCTGAGCTTTAATGTTAACATGTTTGTTTCAAAGTTGTTATCAACGTTAAAAAGCACAAAGCTAAATGTGGTTGCTAAAACATGGAATGCAATATGCCACGTAGTGCTGTGATTCTAAGCCATCATGCATATTTATTATTTTCTTCCAAATTGCACTGCTATTACTGGTAGATATATCAGGGGTTTAGCCTCAGTCTGTAATACGTCATGTGCAGGACAACATTTTGAGAGGCTGAGATGTATTGATCCAAAACCAAGAATGCCAAGAGGGAAAAAGGCTGACCTGGACCAGTGCTGTTTTAATTATATCACAGTTTCAGCTAGTTTATCATTGTTTAGGTTAATTTAAGTGTGAACAAGGAAATGATGCAATGAATTCCAGTGCTGGTAAAGGAAGCTTAAAGGGGGAGATATTTAAATAAGTTCCTCCCACAGCATTTTGGTTTTTCACCCATCCTATCCATAGCATGTGGCTCAGTGCTGTGAGTGCTTGCATTCAGTCTGAAAGGAGAGGCCAAGCTTTATGTTTCTTCTTCAGTAACTGCTGGAGGAGTGGATGGATTTGGGAATTTGGGGCCAGAGCTGTGCCACCAGCATTGCCTCCTGCCCTGGGTGCACCATGCTAGAGAGGGAGGTTTCTACTGATGTCTCTCGTATTTTGAGTCTTGCTCAAAATCAGGAGTGTGGCAAAAATACCCCACAGAATGGCTTGTGGGGGAAATCAGCACTGCAAGTGGGTAAGCTGGTTTTTCCCAGTGATAGTAAGGTTAGGATCAGTTGTTGGGATTCCTTGATTTATCTCTTCTTTCTGCCTTTGGTTTGTCATGTGTCATTAGGCAAACTGCTTCAGCAGCTCCAGTAGTGCCATCTGTAAAAAGAAATAAGGCTAATGTAGGTCATATACTGAGTGCAGTATGTGGCAAACCCTTTTAAAGAAGAAAAAAATGGGATCCTGGTAAATAAACATGAGATTTAATAATACAGGAATTCCTTAAACTTCCTTGTTGTCCCATAACAAGTCACTCCTGCTGCTTCCTCTTTGGAGAGGAAGAGGAATGGCTGTTCCAGCAGCACAGAATTCCTGAACTCCTGCCCCCTGGCATCTCCCAACCCTGACAGGGATTCCATCTGTCCTCTGTACCTGTAGCATGTGTCAGTTATTTATCTCCTCTTCCTCCATGCCACACAGGGATTGGATTGGAAGGAATGCTCTAAAAATAGCTAGTGCCTATGCTGTTCAGCTGGGCAACAGAAGGTGGCATGGCTCTTCCTGCTGAACCTTCTAAAGAAACATTTTAAATGAGCACACAAGAAACTAATACTAATTAATAATGGTATTCTGTGGAGACCTGTGGTGGAGGCTGCAACAGTGCATTAGCAAGCCATGCATAATTCAGCAAGGCTGAATTCTTTCAGACATCATCTGCAGGGAATTTTGCACAAGTATGGACTTGATAATTTGTCCCTTTGTGTGCATGTGTAAGTGTTCCTGAGGGCATCGTTTGGCCTGCAGAGCCCCTGTTACTGGAGGTGCTGTTCAGGAAAGGGAGCATCCATTCTGAGTCTTAGAAACCAAGCTGGGATGATAGGATGGGTTTTCAGAAGGTTGTCCTCCTTGTAAACAGATACTAAACATGGACCCCTGTAATGAGATTTTTACTTTTTTCTCCTCTGTGCAGGCACTTTTTGAAAAAGAGTTGCAAAAAACGGGCAGTTCTCAACAGACCAAGTTATAAACCAGCATTTTTCAATGGCAGCTGAGGCACAGGCATGTGAAAAGATGCATTGGCACCTAACCAAGTGGTGTCTGGCAGTGTAGACTCATGTCATGGAGCTAAATCTACCTGCTGAGCTGCTGCTAGAGTGAGTTGTCAGAGCTTTGTGTTCTCTTCTCCTGCATGGCAAAGTTAAGATAAGGGGGAATATATTTTATCTTTTTGCTGGAGCAGGATAAAGACGTGTAATTCTGACAAGAATTAGCTGCTACATTAGCCTTTTATATCTTGCCCTGCCTCTTATTTTCAGAGGGTTGTTAACCTGGTCACCCCTAGTAAGGCTAATTTGTGTGTGAATCTGGAGACCCTTAGTTTGGGTGCTCATAAAATAGAAAGATGACTTGCTAATGGGACTTCCTGCACATTTGATAGGATACTATTTTGTCATTGCTGCCTTGTCAGCAGAAACAGCAGGTGGGTTTGCAGAATGCCACTTTTTGCCACCAGTCCTGGAAGTCCTGGAAGGATTTGTGTTCTCCCTGTGCCACTGCATATTGTTATGACTCAGTTGCAGCAATGAAGATGTATTTGTGCTCATTGCAAATACTTACAGAGTAGCAGGGCATAATTGTCCCTCTGCAAGCATCTCTCTCTAAACTATTGTTTCAAACTGCCAGCCACATCTTTGTTCTTTATTAAGACTAAGGCAGCAACACAGAGTCTGTAGGTATCAGGAGATAATCATTCCCCAAGGGCATTCAAAACACTTCACAACCAAAAGGTTGTGATTACTCCACAATTGCTATACTGCTTATTATTCCTTATTGCTTAATTATGGAATCAGAGTGTATTGCCTGGATGCTGTCATCTGAATAAGATTCTCCACTTCTCATGCTCTGCTTCAGTGGGCTGGAAATCTCTGTAGATGCACAGGATAGCCATAGGGCAAGCCAGTTCTGAAAGCTCTGCTGACCTTTTGGGAGACCATAGACAGGGCTGTGTATCTAGAATAGAAGAAATATAATGGATTTTCCCTGAAGTGAATGGCCTGTTTGTGTGGAACCCACAACCTTGGTGTTCCTGCACCATGTTCTACCCAGCTGAGCTCATCCCATCTCCCTGGTTCAGTGAGTCTCACATGACTTGCTGCCTTTAAAGGAAATGTACTCTTGTGGCTTCACACTGGAAGATAAAAGTAGAAAGTGTGGTCTTTTCCAGGCCTAGAAATCCACCCTGAATAACTGATTTTGTGAAATCTTGGATTTAATGCTTCACTGAATCACGAAATCTACTCTAAGGAAGGGGAAAGCCATTCAGTGTGTATTTTAGCCTTAGCCTTGATTTTTTTGAGTGCATCAATTCACAGGAAGATGAGAAGATGGGTGATAAAACTCAGGTTTCTAAATCATCACCTAAATTTCCTGGTGAAACTCCTTCTGAACTTAATTCCTTAAACTTGTTTAAATTCCTTAAACTATTTCTTATTCAAGTTTTTGGAAACTTGAATAAGAAATAGACTGGATGAAACTACCTTATTACCACAAGGTTGGCATAAAGTTTGCTTAATGAGATGCCTTTTATGTCAGCACTTGATTTTTTAAATGCCCCTTTTCATTGCTGAAATCCAAACATTAACAGCACCTTCCATTGTGGCTCTCTGTGCTAGTGTGGGTCCTCTGTCTAGTGCAAGAGGCTGCCTGCAGTCCTGCTGGCAAGCTCTTGTGCCATAAAAAGAATTTGTTCAGCAAATAAAAATGTATTGTTTTCATTGTTAGAGGATGCTACTTAATTGGCTGTATGTTTGTCTAATAATCACATCTAAAGCTGATTATTCTCATAATAGCCTTAAGATATTATTTAAAAATAAATATATAAATGCACAACTTTTGTACTAATACTAGTTTTTAATCTCTTCTTGTTTCTATGAAGTCTGAATGAGATTTTCAAAATTGAATAATAATTTGATCCGTTAATCTTTTGAAGCTAGTAATTTTATTTTCCCCTCTTTGCAGTCTCTGAGGCTCGCAAATGAATAGAGCTTCATTACTGGAGTCTGCATTTAATAACCATTATCCATTATCTTGTAATTAAGACTCCCTGTAACGAATCATGAGGACAATGCAAAAATACATAGTACATTTCTTTAATGAACTGGAAAATGTTCATCTTGTTCTATTTAGTAATGAGTTGCTGAATAGTCGTTAAATCCACTGGAGAATAGAACTAGATGGATTTTGAAGACTATCTTGAGTTTGTGGTTAATCTATTAGAATTAAAATTTCATCTTCTATTTTTATCAACAGCTGATTAGAAGTCATTCTGTTTGACCAAATTGATTAGAGGACCATATACAAGGGCAGCTGTTGTTTAATGAAAGTTTTTAATGAAACTGTACCATAGAGACTTGTAATTATAAGACTTATAAAAGCTTTGACTTACCTTATAGCAGAAAAAAATGAGAAGTATTGCACTGAAGGACTTTAAGTGCTACATTTCGAAAGGGAAATTAAAAATATAATTTGGTGATGTTGAAGTTACACTTGCACTGCGCCTTGTTTTAATGCGATTATCAGATGTCCGTGGTGTCTCTCTGGAAGGGAGCAGCTCTGAAATGTGCAAGTCAATTGTCTCTCCTGTGTGCTCCATTCTCTGCAAAGCCCTATCAACTATTAATTGCCTCTTTTGCACGTTGCACTTTCTGTGGAGTTGGGACCTTTCCTGAAAATTGCTGTTTCTCTCCAGAATGGGAGCTGTCACAGGAGGGTGCAATTGAACCACCATGGGGTGACATGGTGCCTGGTCAGGAAGCTACAGAGAAAACTGTGTGTTCTCAGAAACCCCAGAGTTGGTGGTGCCATTTGGTTGTGTGTTCTCAGAAACCCCAAAGCTGGTGGTGCCATTTATTTGTGTGTTCTCAGAAACCCCAGAGTTGGTGGTGCCATTTGGTTGTGTGTTCTCATAAACCCCAGAGTTGGTGGTGCCATTTGGTTGTGTGTTCTCATAAACCCCAGAGTTGGTGGTGCCATTTGGTTGTGTGTTCTCATAAACCCCAGAGTTGGTGGTGCTATTTGGTTGTGTGTTCTCATAAACCCCAGAGTTGGTGGTGCCATTTGGTTGTGTGTTCTCAGAAACCCCAGAGTTGGTGGTGCCATTTGGTTGTGTGTTCTCAGAAACCCCAAAGCTGGTGGTGCCATTTGTGTGTTCTCATAAACCCCAGAGTTGGTGGTGCCATTTGGTTGTGTGTTCTCATAAACCCCAGAGTTGGTGGTGCTATTTGGTTGTGTGTTCTCATAAACCCCAGAGTTGGTGGTGCCATTTGGTTGTGTGTTCTCAAAACCCCAGAGTTGGTGGTGCCATTTGGTTGTGTGTTCTCAGAAACCCCAAAGCTGGTGGTGCCATTTGGTTGTGTGGCCTCAGAAACCCCAGAGTTGGTGGTGCCATTTGGTTGTGTGTTCTCAGAAACCCCAGAGTTGGTGGTGCCTTTTGGTTGTGTGTTCTCAAAACCCCAAAGCTGGTGGTGCCATTTGGTTGTGTGGCCTCAGAAACCCCAGAGTTGGTGGTGCCATTTGGTTGTGTGTTCTCAAAACCCCAAAGCTGGTGGTGCCATTTGGTTGTGTTAAAGCCAGAGGAGCACGCCTGGCTTTGTGCTGCCTTGCCCCCAGCTGTGTGCCCATCAGCTGTGCCATCAGGGGGGCTCTCCCTGCACTGTGCTGCAGCTCACACCACGTAGTCAAGGCAACTCCTTGCTTGGAGCCAGTGCTGAAACTTCCCTTCCCTCCTCCAGGGGATGTTGTAGAGGCATCATCGTTCACATAAGAGGCAAAACGGACCCCAAGCCAAATTTGAAGTGGAAGCAGATGCAGTTCCAATTGACTTAAGTGGATGATGCGCTACTACATGATGTTTGAATTATCCCTCTTCTTCTCCCAATTACTTTTGATAATTAATGATCCCACAGTACACCTTTTCTAAGAAGTAGGTTCCTAGGGGTGAAGTGCGTCCTAATGAAATTAAAGAAGTTTTGTCATTGTGTTCTGTCAATGCTGGATCATGCCTTGCAAGGCACATTATATTTTTTGTTAGTTTCTTAGCTTTTTGTTACATTGTGCTTCAGGATTTCTTTCAAGCCAAGGCAGAACAGCAAGAATACACAAGAATGTTACACAACTTTTAAGGTAGGCAGTGGAGAATATTACTCACCAGTGAAAAAACAGGAAAAAATAAGCCAAGGCTAACTCTTGTTCTTTAAAGAACACAGATGTTTTGACCTTGTTGCTGCATTAAATCAGACCGTGGATTTAAGTACAGTAACTTGCAATGTTACAATTGCTAAATGCATAAAACAGGAGTTTTCCCTTGGTTTACAGTGCTGCACTGCTGGTTTAGTAAACACATATGAGATATCTTTCCCTTCTCTTAAAAACAGCTGCAGGAGATACAATAGCAGACTGTCAGACGTGAGACCGAGTAGAAGCGAAGTTAAATGAAAAAAACCTGATGCAAATAATTTCTATTCTCAAAGATCCTTGTGGAAATACTAAAATGTTGATTTATGTACACCACAGGGACATATGTGTAAAGGAATGCTTCAGAATTGCTGTGAAGCAGGAGGGCATCTTTGAGGCTGTGAACCTGTATGTGCAGAGGGACCCTTGTTCTAAAACGGTTACAAAACATTTTATTTCCTTTCAGGTTCTGATTTTATAAAGACATCTACAGGAAAGGAGGTGGAAAACGCAACCTTTCCCGTTGGCATAGTCATGATGAGAGCCATTAAGGAGTACTACTGGCAAACTGGCTACAAGGTAGGTCTCATTTCCTCTGTAAAAATTAACCAAAGAAATAAGAATGTAATAGGATTGATTTGCTAATATTAGTATTTTTTTTTTTACTTTTGTGTTTCCTGCCTTGAAGAACTGTAGAACTGTGATTTCATTCCATAAAATCTCATGCAATCAAAGCCGTCCCTGCTGCATCTGAATTTGAATTTTTTCATCATTTAGGTGGTCATGTCCATTAATAACAGGGCTGATAGTGGCTGACATGCTCCCAAAAACATCAGCAGAGCTATACAAATGTAGAGCCATCGAGTCTGTCCAATGTACACATTGTGGGTTTATCCTTTGCTCTAAGCCATAAAAACCCCTTCTAACTAACACACCCTTTGCCTCCTTGCTTAGCCAGTAAGACTGGCTCAGCAATTCTTTTCTTCTATATCAAAACTTGCTTCCATCTCTATTCCTTCATCAGGCTCTTCATTCAGAAATCTTACTGCCAAGCACACACATCTGTGAGACTTTTTTGTCAAACTTTCATCCTTCCCAACAGTTCCCACTCCTTTCCCCTCCTGCCTCTTTCTGTGCCACACAATAATTGGAGCGGCTCCAATGGTCTTGTTTTTGTGGGAGCACCATCCAGTGATGTCCCTGGGACCAGCAACTCCCCTGGGCACCAGTGCTGGGTGCCACAAGCTGCATTAGCCCAGCTTTGTCCCCATAATTGGATATAAATGTTGAATTCACCTTTTGCTTTCAAAGGAGGCATTCACGGTATGAAATGTGTTATTAAGAGTAAGTGCTTGTGTCCCTGTGCATGTGTGTGCCAGTGAATTAGATGTAAACTGACTTCATGCACTTTTATTAACTGAAGACAATATTATCAGTGGCAAGAAATTTCTAAATGGTTTCTTTAACAAACTAATTTTGCTGCTGTAGGGATGCTTTCTAGCAAGGCGTTGCCTGGGAAAAGCAGGTTAATGCAGAAATTAAACTTCTTCAAGGAAAGGAACAAGTTGCAGAGTAACATTTATTGACTGATAAGCTGTGGTGGTGATATGAAAAGTGTGCAATATAATGGGAAATAATCTTTTCCTGTCATTATTGAAGGACATACATAAATTGGTTTTTCTGTTGGGAAAACCCCCAATCCAGAAAAACTTATTACTTTTAATAATGTAAGGTGAAGAGAAAATTCTTGAGGAGATGAACTTATTAAGCAAAATAATGGAATACTGTGAAACAGCAGGAAAGTGGTAGCTGGACTTTGTACTGCTCTTGAATTAAATTCCAACCCCCCTCCCTTTTTACGTTTTTATGGCAGCCAGATGTGCTGTTTGGAAAGCTGGTAAATGGAGGAGAGGACAGGCTTGTCTTTGTCAGCTTTTTTGCAAAGAAAAGAGCTTTCAGAATCTGCTGAAAGGGGAAGGAGTTCTGAATGATGGTTTTAATTCTCTTATTAACTCTGTTTCACTTGTTTTTGCCACAGATTATCTCAAAGAAATGTCGTATTTCTAGGAAGAAATCTAAATTCAAATTTCATTAGAATTTCTCTTCCTGGGGGAAAGCACATTCCAACTGTTTTTGTTTATTATCTAAAAGATGCTTTTCCAGTTGCTGGGCTTTAAATTCTTTTTGGAAGTCTAACATTAACAGATGTATGCATACACTCACACATCTATTTGTCCATCCACAAAACCACCATTTTCGTGGCTTGGATTTATCAAGCTTTTCCTGCTTTTGTTCCTTTTAATCTTATTGGAAATATGCCATTATCACAATGCTCCAGCACGAGAGAAGGATTTACTCTGTGTTTGTGGGTCCTGAAATCACTGTATAAAAAAGATTACCAAACACATTTAAAAAAAGATACTTTCTGATTCCATTATTATGTCCATAAGGCACAAAGAAATCCTCAGTGCAGTGAGGTTTTGGGAGCTTGAATACAAAAACAAAATGATAATTCTTCCAGAATGTAAAGGCAGAAGGAAACATAGGAAGAATCAATGTGTGGTTCAGATTTACCTCTTTTTTATACAGGAATAATTTTTTCCTGAATCCCCTTGCTTTTCAAGAGTTTAGTTACCTGCTACAGGCCAACATTTTTGCATTTTTGATGAGGGGTTTGATAGCCGAGTGTGACAAGCTCTGTCTTGTGTTTAAACGGCACATAACCAAAGGACTGGCATCAGGGATGCATGCCAAGTGCACAGCAGGTCCATCATGGGATTCCAGACATGCTTTACCTCAAAAATAAGTTTTACTTGGGGTTTTGTGCCTTTGCAGATGTGGCAGTTCACCTTCAGATATGACCCACATCCAACACAGAGGGACTGAAAGCACACCCAGCCTGTGGTGGGGGACAGACCTTTCAATTTTTGATAAAGACAGACATAATTTAACTCCCATTTGGAAAATTTTAGTGAAAATCAAACCTCTGGTAGGTTTGAATGCACAGCCAAATCATGTGTAACTGTGCTGCACAGACTTTTCATAAAACACAGCCAGTTCTCACTGCTGCCCATGAGCCAGCCACCTCACATGCAGCATCTTTAGAGTTGTGCTATTGTTGTATATTTATTGTTCTGTGTTTGGAGTTGTGATATAGAAGAATAATATATGTGTAAATTAACAATTGCTGAGCCGGTCTTGCTGGGCAACTAAGGAAACAAATGTTAAGTCCAGTTGGAAAGAGGTTTGATGACTTAGAGCGAAGGATAAGCTCACCACAAACAAAAAGATGTCTTTACCAAGCAGAAAGATACCACAGGCAAACAAGACATACCAATATGGCAGGTAGAAAAAGGTGTAAGAATTTTCAACTGCAAGAAAACTGAAAAACAACTTCAAGCTTAAACTGTAACATACTAACTCATGTGATTGGATAGTATTAGCCATAATATGGTAATGATAGTAGTTATGATAGGCTATAGGTAAAAGTAAAGGTATAAATTAGTTCTTGATGCTCAGCAAAGAAAAGTATATAATGCAATGTAACCAGAATTAAGAGGGTCTTCAGGCTTGGCTGCAGCTGGAGATGACTGCTGTAGGCACAGGCTCTCACCCACGACCCTGGACTGCTGTAACCTCTTGGATCCAATAAATTGCATTTTGAAGAGCCACCTGAGGTCCTGCATCTCTCTCCAGGCTCTTACTCGGGTCCTTCCTAGGCAGAGCTGTTACATCACAGGCACTTTGAGACTGCAGCTCTACAAACATTGACTGCTCTTCTAGGGTTGCTGATGGATGAAAATGTGTATTCAACTTTTTTTTTTTTTTTTCCTCTCTCTCTAAAGGTTGGATTTAAACCTGCAGGAGGCATTAGGACAGCCAAGGAAGCAATTACCTGGCTCATGCTGGTGAAGGAGGAGCTGGGAGTGGAGTGGCTGACCCCAGAGCTCTTCCGCCTGGGTGCCAGTAGTTTGCTGGGAGACATTGAGCAGCAGGTTGGTTGTTGGCGGCTCCACAACTCATGAAGAACAAAAGCAATCATTCTAAAAGTGCTGGCTTACTGCTTCTGCAGAAATGGAACATCCCTCTAATTCATTATTAGTGACAGGTTCACTTCCAGCTCAGTGTTTATTCAAGTTTGAGCTGTCCTTACAGACAGCTGGGGCTCTGATGTTGGGGCAGCTGATCATGGTCTAGGCCATGTTTGAAGTGTAAAATTTTACAAAATTTGGGCCAAAAGGGCTCAGTTTGTGCATGTACAGAGTCTTTTCAAATGCATGGCTATTGATGCTGGGAGCCCCTGAGGCCAGGAATAATGTGCTCTGAGTCCATGATTCGGAACAATTGCTTTATTAAAACTATACTATATTACGCTAATACTATATTAAATTACATACTAAAGAATACTATTCTAAAGAAAGACCTGTGACTGTCTGAGACAGTCAGGACACAGCTTTGAGTGATTGGCTACTCACTCAAAACAACTTTCACCTGTGTCCAATTAACCAAATCACTTTGGGTAAACGCTCTCCATAACACATTCCACTTGTGCAAAACAACAGGAGCACTGAATAGAGATCAGAATTGTTTTCTCTTCTTCTGTCTGTGCTTCTAACTGCCTTCCCCAGGAAAAGTCCTGGGAGAGAGAGAATTATGTCTCTCTCAGTTCAGAGAATGTGAATGCCACACCTGGCAGTGTTCTGCTCTTCACTCCCAGCTGTGGCTGAGCCTCACAGACCCCTGTGTCACTGTGCCACAACTCTTCACAGTCTGTTTCCATCCTGTGGAGAAAGTCACATCTCATCCTACGTATGGGTGCTGCTGACAGAGAATTTTTACATGTTGAAGAAATTCCCAGTGGGAAGAAAGATTCTGACCTGTCTATCCATGATCTACATCAGTGGCACAGGGTATCAGCCCCAAAGGATGCAGTGTAATTGGGAGCAGTGTAGTGTCATTGGAACTTCCAAAATATGAAGGCTTTTGGTCCTGACTTCCATGTTCATTAAGCCCAGGAGAGGAAGTGATATTACCTTTAACCAAGAAAAATATCTGAAAGTCATTATCCTGTTGCTGCTGCTGAGAAAACATGAGGTATAGGGGCTTTGGGGGAGGACAAAACCACTTGCCTTTTCCCTTTCCTCACATTTCCTAGCAATTGAAATACTGACATGTTTTAAGAAATGTTCTAAGAACAGCTTAGAGATGTCAGGTTAATATTCATGACTGCTGAAAACCCCTGGCTCACTCCTGCAATGAGAATAATATTGTCTTGCTCCCTCTGCTTCACTCTTGACCTAAAATTATGTCCCTGGTTATGAGAGAGCAGCATGAGCTTTCTCTTTGCCACTGCCATCACTGCTGGGTGTTAGAACACAGCCACTGATTGTGTTGCACCATTTGTTCTGATTCCTTAAGGGCTTTATCTTTTATCTGCCAGGAATTGCACAAATGCCCCAGCCAGGACCAAAGCTCTTGCTGTTCTGTGCTGTCTAAAAACATGGAAGATAAAATGTCCCAGTCATTATATTCAATAAAACAATCATACTGGAAGAGTCAGAACCAGATGCCCGAGGAAAGCATTGGTTTCTACTCTTTTTGAAATCTTAGCTAAGAGCAGCAAGAGTCTTTGCTTTTTGCTTTTTCCTTCCAAACATAGCAACAAAAACCCTTAGTTCATATTCTACAAACAAAAATATATTAAGGGGTATTACATCATATTTTATGCACACACACAAATATCTATCATCCTCATCTAGCATGCCTTTAATTTGTTACTTCTTTGACACTTGCAGCTTTATAGTCATATATAATTCCATCATAAATTTTCTTTTTTTCTTGCAGATTTTCTATCATGTGACTGGCTCTTATCCACTTCAGCATGAACTGGCAATGGCTTAGACACAAAACCAACTCAGGATTACTTTTACAAAAGAGGACTTTAAGCAAACAGCATTCAGAAGTCTTCTGACAACCAAGTGCATATGATAGAATTAAAGGCCTAATTCTGCCTTTTTCATAGTTCATGGTATTTAAAAATATGCTCAAATCTGCTGGTTGTACTTGATCCAAAAGCAGGAAAAAAGTGGCATTTCTGAAATAGTTAAATAGTTAATACATACAGATTTGCAAAGTTAATCTTGCAAAGTTCCTCAGACCAGCCTGAAAAGCTTATTAATGGCAACAGTGAAATACTATGAAAAAGATTTAAGTGGCCTGGTAACACTTTGCATTCTCAGAATATGAAATATGTATGGAACGTTTCAGATTGCTAATTAAGAGCTACTGATCTTGGAATGGATTTCCATTCACCTCAGACAAAATCATCTGGCACAGATGTGTTGCACTATTAATTCTTCTGTTGATTCAGTCTCAGGCATTGTAAGGGGAAAGAAGAATGAAACTTGGCTATTATTTCTCTTTTATCAAATCTCTTCTGTAGCAAAAAAAAAAAAAAAAAAAAGAAAAAGGCAACCAGAGCTCTTTTTTATTTTTTCTATTTTCCCCCCCAAACTTGGGCACAGACATCCATATTTAGGCCCTTGAATAAAAGTGGCTTGATTTCTAGAACAGCTGAGTATCCACAGTTGCTCCTGAAGTTAATGGGAGCTCTGGGTGATCAGAACAACTGAAAATCAAGCAGTCTCTATATAGGTGCCTAACTATGCATTCAGGGGCCTATTTTTAGGCATTTCACTCTTAAAAATTTTAGTCTAACTTGCTTAGAAGCTCCAATTCCTGTCTCCTGTCATTTTAAAACACATTCATGCAAATCTTTCCATTTTAATGTAGGGGGGTTGGCTGTCAGTTTGCAGGTGTCACTGCTAGGCTGGCTGAACTTCAACTTTGCCATTCCAAAAGAAATACATGAATTTAAAAGATGATCTGAATTGTGTCCTATGCAGGGTTCAATGCTTTAATGCAAAAAAAGGTGCTTTTTTTCAGAGCACATTAAGAACAATACCCAAATCACCAACACCTTCTGAATATCAGACTGGAGCTGGTAGATTCCTTTTATCAGAACTGCATTCTGCTCACTAACCAGAGTTGTACTAAAAACTTAATTATCTTATCATCATGACTAGTCTCACTGACTTAAGTAGGTCTCATCATGGAAGTGAGAGGAGGAGGAGGATTTTGCTGTAAATCAAGCTACAAGGTGCATTTATTACAAAGAGATTTATTATAAAGATAATAACTCTGTTATTTATCTGGCTGTACCACCTGAATCACTAGAGTGCTACAAAAAACCTTGGACAGATAGGAAAGCTGATTAGGGGGAAAAAAAATCAAGAAAAACAACATATACAGAAAGCAAAATCCTGTATGAAGTGCTCAGGATTAAAAATGGGCCTTAATTTCTTAGGAAATAGTTCATCCAAGGCTTTCAGTCTTTTTCTGCTTCAGGTCTCAACACAGAAGGTGAGGCTGAGCTGTGACTCTGTTTTCACGTTTGTTTTCCTCTAAATAGCCCATTTTTACCATGAGTTTTTCTTCTGATTTCATTGCCAATTTCATCAAGGAAAAATCCAAGTGCCTGCCTGCACATGGAGGGGAAAATTCTGCTGTGAGCTTTCAGAAATACAGAGCTTGTTATGAGAAGTCAGCTCTCCCCAGGTTTGTGCCAGTCTGACCCTCCTCTGCTGTGCCCTCCCAGCCACCACACACTGGATTTTGCTGCTGTTTAGCTCAATAAATGTTATTAAGTGTTATAAATCTCCATACTTTCATAGTGGGAAGTAATGCCACTTGCAAACCACACTTTTTATGTTGTCACTTGTCTTTAGGACAATCAGGGTGACGATAAAAACGATTTTTTTTTTTGAGATGCTTTAGTTTGCGGGTGGAGGACTCTGTGTAGTACCTTAAAATTAATGAAGGTCCAACTTTGCCACCTCACTGTGTAAGGTGAGTCTCAGAACAGCCTCACTGTCTCCATGGGAGATGTGTTGATGGAAGAAGTTGCCAGGAGAAATTCTGTCAGCAGTTTTGGTGTGCACGTGGGCTGCTGGTGGTGACTCCAGGGGTGACAGCTCTGTTTGCAGGGGGAGAGGATCCTGAAGAGTTGGGGAAAGCCACTTCCCTTCTCCATGAATGTTAAAACACTGTGAAATACTGTGCAACTCCAAACTTTCTGTTTTCACAGAAGCTGGACTGGAATGTAGTTTGTACATGTTTTTCTGTTGAAACCTTTTGTCAAAAAAGATAAAAAGCAACAGGGTTTGTAAACACATTCAAATAAAGATGATTCTGGTTTGGAGGTTGTTCTTTTTCGGGGAGTGAGCAGAAGGCTCAGTGTTTCAGAGCAATTGGTTGTCTTTGTTTAACTCCACGGTGATTGAAGTTATATTCACAATATCTGTGGGCCACCAACACCACCCAGAGCCTTGTGTCTCACCCCTCCTGCAGAAGCTGCTGCTACCAGCCAGCAATTTCCCTGCTGGCAGCCCTGGGGGTGTCAGGGGTTGAACATGAGCCAGGGATGCCACCAGGATCAGCAAGGGACCAGGTTTATCCAAGGGGCCACTGATCCTAGGCTTGCTGCCCTTTACCCCAACCCTTCCCTGCCCTTTCTTCCATCTCTCCCATCTTTTTCCTGCTGCTCTTCAGCTGAAGTTTGTGGAGGCTGCAACTCCTGGGAAGTGTGGAGGGTGCGGTGCTCCATCGCTGCACAGACTCTGGGAAAAGTTCACATTCAGTTCTGCGCTTCAGGCCATTAGAAAAGGAACAGGCAATTATGCACTCGTGTCTAAATATATTTCAGAGTGTAACATATGTTTTGTGCAAGTCAGTCTTGTATACTAATTTATTATTTTTATAACACTTATTCATTTAGGATTTTAAATAGCTTCATTTTGTAGACCACGTTACTTCGCGAAGAAGAGAATAAATTCAAGAAGAAAGTAAAGTAGAAGCTGCAAATCTAGAATATTCTGCATCAGCTTATTTACTAGAAGAGGGAATTGTGTGAGAAGGTAAGCTTTTTTCCTGGTTTGTAGGAAACACAGACATTAAATAGTAATTATATGTGAAGTGCACATATCAGCTGGGGCAAGCAATACTTTGATATCTTTATTTCATCAGTCATATAGTTCATTCTTTCATTTCCTTTGTGAAGCAGGGAACATACATTATATACCATAGCACATGCCACTGAGACAGAAAAATCTGATCTACTTTTAATTTTATTTTGCTCACTCGGAACTTTGGCTCCTTGCCTCTCTTGGGGAGAAGAAACCTCACGAACAACGACAGCAAGTTTTATTCAAATCTTGGTGAGCTTTTGCTGAAATCACAGCTGGATGATATGTATTGTGTGGGGTAGGAGTAAAAGGAACTGCTTTTATTCAGATGCAACCTGTCCAGAAGAGAAAGAAAATTGTCCTTCTGGTCAGTCCTTATGTAACAGGGAGAAGAGTGTTCTTATTATGTAAAGACACCATTGGTAAAATTACTGATTGCCTATTGCTATTTAAGTCACAGAAAGTCAGAACCACCCTAAATTAGGAGGTGAAAAGGCTTAGAAAGAAGCACCAAGAACGTTTGCAGCCCTTGCACTCCCTAAAAGCAGGAGTAAGTGGGTGATGGGTGCAGAAAAATACAGCAAAGCATTCCTGAGGCATAAAAGTTTCAGATCTCTGAGATCACAGGGAGCATTTGAAAACACCGAATTGAGGAAGCATAAATTTAAAATTGCTTCTTTAGCTGAGATGAAAACAAAGGGCCTCCCAAACAATGTTAACAAACTGAGGAAGCCATGCTGGAAATTACTACACTTGTTTTTTCAAGCCCTGCTTTCTGTGTGGAAGGAGAAGAGGAATCTCAGACATCACAGGATGGGTTGGGTGGGAAGGGAGCTCAGCTGGGCCCAGCTCCCATCTCCAGCAGGGCCATCCCAGAGCACACAGCGCAGGATTGTGTCTGGAATATACCCAGTGAGGGAGACTCCACATGTTCTCCAGGCCATCTGGTCCATGCTTGGTCACTGCACAGGAAAGTTCTTCCTTGTGTCCATGCAGAACTTTCAGAGCATCAGTTTCTGCCTGTTGCCTCTTGTCCTCTTGCTGGGCACACCTGGTCCATCCTCTGACACTCTCCCCTCAGATATTAAAGACATTGGAGAGGTTTTCTCTCAGTCAGCTCTTCCTCAGGCTGAACAGGCCCTTTGCAGGCTCAGCTGGTGCAGTACACCACAGTAACCACACCCTAAGATAAATAATGATCTGCCCAGAAAGATGAGGAAAAGCTTCATAACCTGTTTTTCTGATTTCAGTAATAGCATAGGCTCTGCTTTTATTCAAAGTCTTAGAGGAGTTCTTGTTGCAGACATCTTTTATGAAAAATCCTTTCCTTAGGATCTTTCCTCATGAGAAGCTGAGAGGCCTCAAGAACAAAATGTAAACATTGATTATCTGCTGCTGTGGAATGCAACAGGTGCATCTGGGATTGGCCCATGTTGGATGTTTCTAATTAATGGCCAATCACAGTCAGCTGTCTTGGACAGAGAGCCGAGACACAAACCTTTGTTATTCATTTTTTCCTATTCTATTCTTAGCCAGCCTTCTGATGAAATCTTTTCTTCTATTCTTTTAGTATAGTTTTAATGTAATATATATCATAAAATAATAAATCAGCCTTCTGAAACATGGAGTCAGATCCTCATCTCTTCCCTCATCCAAGAGCCCCTGTGAACACGGTCACAAGTTCTCACCTCTTTACTAGTTAACAAGACAAGCAAACGAGCAAAGCAACCAACCAGCTCCCTCCCTATGCCTGGGCCAAGGTTGTTTTGGTAATCCCATGGGTTAGGGGTCCCTGCCACTGTCCCAAATTGGGGAGCTGGTGGAGGAGCTGGATGGGTGAGCTGCGCTCTGAGCCTGCCAGCCCCTGCTCTCCCTGCCTGACAGGCTGCCCTGGGGCTGCAAAGTGCTGAAACTCTCTGTGGATTACTGATCCACTGAGAACTCTTCTTTTTTCCACCCTAAAGCTCAGACCTGAGCAAGCAGCTCCTTAGGAGGGGGTGAGGAAGGCGTGTGCCCCGCGATTTAATTTAATTACACGTAAGATGATTAAGGATGTTATCTCCATTTCCAGGGGAAATGAAACATTCAGCCAGCATCATGTCAGAAGGCTGGCATGTCTTAGTGCTGGCTGCCTTCTGCAGAGTCTGGGGCTTTCTTCAAAGCACAGGCTGACCCAGAGAGTGATTTCTTGGTGGAACTTCTTTAAAGGCACGAATTGAAACAGAGCTAAGAACGACTATCAGGGCTCTGAACAAGAAGGGCTGTCACAGACGTGTTTTCTGAAAAATCCTTTCATTAAGATCTTTTCTCCTGACAAGCTGGGAAGCTTCAGCTTCTCCATGTTTTGCTGCTTTGGAATGTGATTTGGAGAATTGTTTACCCAGCATGTGAAATTGTTTTTGCTTGATGACCAATGACAGCCACCTGTGTCAAAGCTGTGAGCAGCCACAAGATTTTCTTATTAATTCCATTCCTTTCTATTCCTTTCAAACCTTCTGATGAAATCCTTTCTTTAGTATATTTTTAATATATCATTTTCTTTTAATATAATATATATCACAAAATAATAATTCAACCTTCTGAAACATGGAGTCAAGATTCTCATATCTTCCCTCATCCTAAGACCCCTATGAGCACCACCACAAAGGGCTTTGTGTTCTGCCCAGCACATGTCTGTCCAATTCCAAAAAAACCCCATGGATGCCTCCACCCCGTGTGAGAGCAGCTGTAATGAGGCCTCTGGGATGGCAGGGATGGGAAGATGCAGATAAAGGAAGAACAGAGGGGCATAAAGAAAAGTTGTGAGAAGTGAGGGAGGTCATTGCCACTGCTGTTACTGCTTCTCTGAAGTGTAATCTTTTGTGATCTCTTTGGAACGGGAGGTAAATAATAAAACACAAGGGAGGGAAAAAAAATAAAATAAATGCAGCCTGTGAGTGCATGTTAAAACAGATGTCAGATTAAAAATAACTGAAAAAGAAATTCTACTGTAGGGGAAAAGCTGCTTTTTCCTTCAACATTTTATATTCCACCTTCATTAGGCGGAAAGTGAAAGAGCTGTAAAGGAAAAGGGGAACTTTTGTTGTTTCCCTCTGAATGTTAAGAAAAGCCTAATGCAGGCACAGAGGGGAGGCTCTGTGCTTCGTGGTGCTGGAGCAATTCTCAGGCTGAAGCCCAGAAGCTGCAGGGATGTTAAATAGATGCTGTGTGTGCCGAGCCCTGGGACCTGGAGCTTTAAACCTGCAGTGCTGCACATCCAGGTGGTTTCATCCTCTCCATCCTCCCTCCCTCAGTCCCTTCAGGGCTGACAAGTCCTCTAATGCTGCAAAGAAATAAACCCTGCAATCTGGTAGGATCACATCACCCAGTAATGTCCCTCTAACTATAGATCCAGGCACCAGGGACTGACTTCTAATTTCTGCAGCACTTTAAAATGGGTTATTTCTCCCCACATGGCAGCCCAGACCTCACCCATTCTTGGAGATAGGAAATACTCACAAAATGCCTGTGCCAGTCTGTAAATCAGTGTCACCTCAGCTAAATGTGCTTCAGAATGGCCCCCAAAAATTCCTGATCTGAAAAGCTGCTCTGCATCTGTTTAAAGCTCAAGGAGCTTTAAATAAATAGCTGAAGAAATGCTGAGGGTGGACAGGAAGCCACTACATTTCTTGGAGAGCTGGCAAGGCTTGCTTGGCTTGTTCAGGTCAGCCAGTGAAATGGGAACAATCTTTACATGGTTTCCTCCTTTATTTCTGAGTGTGGAATGCAGGTTTAAGTGCAAAAGGCACAGCCCTGTGACTAATGCCTCAGCTTCCAGGAAGAGTCAGAAATGACAGATATCTCTGGCTGCTCTTGCAGGGTGGATGTCCAACATACTCAAACATACTTGGTGGCATCCAGGACGAGTATATCCCTACAATGATTGAGAAAAATATCTTTGCTTGTCTCTACCATTACCCTGAGCAAATTCCCACAACTCCCATTAGTTTGAGACACTTTAAGATGAGGAGGTGAGGAGGAGGCAGCTGAGGCAGGAGGAAAAGGTTTTCCCAGCGGAATGAAGGCAAAGCTCTCTCGTAATTTCTGAAACATTTCTTAAGCTTGCGCTGACAATGCCAGGTAAGATCCCAGTGCACAATCCCTCAGAAGTGCTGCTGATGAGCAGCAGGATCTTGGCATTGTGCTGGTTTGGATTTGCCAGGGAGGAAGGAGCAGATGTGGCCCCAAGCAACTCCACGCTGCCAGTCAGGGTGAACGGGGGGTGTTAGCAGCACAGAGCTGCTTCAGAGTGTGTTGGACTGCAGGAAAATCACAAATCAGAGAGGGTGGACAGGTATTCATGGCCACTCACTGGATCCCCTCTGCCCACAGGCTGACCTTGGAGACACAGCAGGTTTGTCCCCAGTAGCAATGATCTCCCCATCAAAGCTGTGCAGGCAGAGGCGGTCTCACCTGTACTCCTCTCTCTGATCTAATTGCATTCACTTCCCATCCCTCCTTCTTTAAAAATAATCCTCTTGACCTCCTGCTCTGAATAAACAAATAAATGCATAAATAAAAGTTACTTTGCCTGCAGAGAATAATCTATCCACTCCTCATTGAGCATGTGTTCCCCGAGCTGCCTCCTCCAGTGGAAATTTCTTTGTTTAGTGTTAATTCCATTTCATTTTGCTGATGGTGGCTGCCATTGTCTCCATTAGAGGGCCTCAGAGCAGTGTGTTACAGTGTTTTAGGATGGGATTTAAACCTCTATATGTACTTTGGGCCTAATTTCCTGCTGTATAGCTCTCCTGAACTCAATGGGGTGTAAAACTGGTGCAACACACGGAGAGAGCAGGAAAAAAAAATGTGCTGTGCCTAAGAATACATCAGTGCTTTGGGTTTTGCTGACGAGATTAAGAAATGCTGAGGTGCTAAGAGAGAATTTTAAATACACGTGTGACAGGTGAGGCAGATGAGTAAGTTAATTGCTGCTTGTGTGTTTGAACACAGAGTAATTGGTCAATAGGGTATGTTTCCAGAGAACAGGAGTGCAGTGCATGAGCAAAGCACAAATAGAGCTTTAAATCCTTCTTCAGAAATTGCACTTATTCCAAGTAGAAGTTGGAGCCTCAACCACTTACAGGAGTCATAAACGTTTTATTCTCCATTATGCTCCAATTGTGGCACTGGTGAGCTAATTGCTTGGACTGAAATTTTCTAGGTAGGTGTCTTCCTCGGCTGAACTTTCTCACAAAAAGGATGTCAGAAGGTAAAGCTGAATAAAAATAAGGGGTGGGCTGGGAGTTTTCAGCCCACACTTAGAAACCGGAGCAGTTGAGATCTATGAAATTCCAGTTTTGGAGCATGAACCTGTGGCAGGGGGGAGAATGATCTTGCTTGTGGTGTCAGTGTGGCACATGGAGCCAGCCAGAGTGCAATTCCATCAGCAGGCAAGAGCCAGGCTGGAGGGGAGAAAGGCACAGGTTAGAGGGGTGAAGGAAACAGGGAATGCAAGAGGGAACAGGTGAAGTGGAAGGAAAGGAATAGAGGGGGGGAACTGCAGAGCAGGAGTGAGGTGATCCAAGAAGAGTGGAAGTGAACCTGCCAGAAACACATGAAATATTCCTCATGTGGAGAGGAGGAATATCAGGACCAAAAGGAAAAAGACCACAATCAATCTCCCACCTATTTAGTTTTGGGAGACAGACAGGTGGACCAGGAAACAACATTGCCACTGAAACTGGCGTTTACAAAGGTGGAGAGATGATGGCACTGGCAGTTCAGTCTTTTATAACTTTGAAATTCTTTGCCCTCCAGACCTCAGTGTTCATTCCTTACTTCCTGTCACGTATTATAAATTTAATTCATCTGAGCAATTAACTCATAACTCATTGAAGCAGGGTCCTGTTTGGTCCTGTTTTCACACAGCCCTTGCTGGGATATGTTGTGGTTCTTGGCTGGTGCCTTTGCACATCACAGAGGCAAAAGTGTTGATGGAGGCAAAGGTGAATTCCAGCAATGGAGGATAATGGTTTGATACAAGGTGCTGGGTTTATATCAGGGCCACAAGGCAAAAATAAAAAAAGGGGGAGTTTAGGATGAGTGCCAACAAGTCTAAGATGGTTTGGCAGCCCACTGGGGAGGCAGCAGGAGCCCCTCAGCTAGGACCCAACCCAATATAAGGGGCTTCAGAAAGCACAAGCCTGCACAGGGAGGCAGATGGGTCTTGTGGGTCCACTCTGCCTTTAGCTTCTCAGATCTCGTACAGCTTTCCCCAAAAGCCAGCACAAAGGAGTGTCAAAAGACAGAATACATATTCATGGCCATTTCTGGAGCTGCAAACTATGAAAGGAAATCAAGCCGTTCTCATTCGTGGACTGAAATTGAGAGTACACTCTAATCCAAAAGGATCCCAGCTCACAGAGTGGTGTATGAAAATCTTATAAAGCACTGCAACACTCCATAAATAATTTTCAAACAAGAAGCTTTTTGTTTCAGTGATGGCAATACTAAAAAGGGAGAATGGCAAATAGAGGCTGTCAAGAAGAGGCTGAAACACTGAAGCACTCTGTGCTGATGTTAACTTTAATCACTGCAAGAGTTACACCCAGAGTTATCAGTCATTCATTAGAAGCTGCAGATGATCATTGCAGAGGTTTAGATTAACATGGACTGGAGCCTGGTGCTGTGCCAGTGGGGCGCCACGTGACGGGCAGCCCATGGAATAAACATTCTGGCACATCAGAGCGCTATAAATCCTCCAAATGAAAGAAATTAAAAAGCCAGCAGCAATTTTGAAAATGATTTATGATTGGAGGTGCACTTAGGAATGCTTTTATTGTCACGGGAACATCTCCTTTCACATCCTTAAGGTGACAGAGCCACTCTGCTCCTGCATTTCCTGGGCTGCCCTGTGGATGTGAGCACCACAGAAGTGTGCTGGGGGCTTTAGCAGCATCCTCTGAGTTGGGAGGGCTGGATTTGCACAGCCCCACGGTGGGAGAGCTGCAAATCCATTCTGACATTTTAAGTATGAGAAAAGACACCAGTTGTGGGGTGGTTTTTTTTTTTTTTCTTTTACATCTATACCATAACCACGTTCCTAAGTGCACGTATAAACATTTTATAACATGGATTTGGAATAACACTTGAAAAATAAACTTAAGAATAGTTCCTAAGCAGAAGGTATTCTTATCAAAATAGCAGTCTGTTGCAAGTCAGCCCTTTGCTCCATACGTGAAAGATGCAGCACTATCTGTTAGTGCTCTGCTGGTGTAAATATTGCTGAATGTTTCTCTAAAATACAATTCTCCTGCTGATACAGATATGTTTTCTTAAACAAAAAGTGCTTTCACTACGAAGTGAAAGGCCAAACACTGTGGTTTGCAGGCAGAGTGCTGTCTTGGTTACTCAAGGAAGAGCAGTGGCAGTGGGAGTGAAAGCTGGGATATCTGTAATATCCAAAATTTGGGCATGTTGGGTAATCCTGCCCCAAGCCATGATCCCCTGGGCCATGGACACAAACCTTCCTGCAGCTTTCCTGCATGGCTTCTGCTCTGGACATGGTTTTCCTGCTTGGCCTTGTGCCTCTTGGTCTTCTGCCTCTTGTTCTTCTGGGTGCTGTGCACAGGCACCCAGTGCTGGAATACATTTGGGTTAGCAACCCCACATCCTCATTACTGTCCCCAGATGGGTCAAAACTTAAAAAAAAAGTCAGGGCAATGGTTTCAGGTAAAAGCTGGCACATCTCCCAGTGCTGCCTGCCTTCTTTAGTGATTGTGGATCCCTGTATTGATCCACAAACCTTTCCTCCACACGTTCTCACTGTTGACTCCTTAGAAAGGGTTAATTTTGCATCTATCTCCCGATCTTTTTGATGTTCCCATCCTGGGGCAGTGCAGCAGAACAACTTTTATAACTTGGTTGGAGGTCGGCTCTTCAAAGGCGGGCGGCTCCGGAGCTGCCTTGCGAAACTCTGCGTGTGTTTGCTGAACGTGGCTTTCCCTGTGCTGGGCATTAAACTCCTGCCAGGCTCTCTCACCCTTCTGGGGGCATCCCCAGCCCCAAAAGGCAAGGAGTGCCCCCTCCCTGTGTGTCCACACACACCCTGAGTGCACTGACAGTCCAGGGAACCCAAATTGCATATGCAGCCTTGTGGGGTCCCTCTTCACCCTCATACAGGGTGAATGTGGTGGGAGCCTTTTGGGGATTGCATGTGGAAGGCTCTTTTTGAATTACAAGCATTTATTTACATTTTGAAGGCACCTCTTATTGTGGTTCATCTGTTGTGGTGCTGATGTTGACCCTGGATTTATGGTTTGTTGATTGCCAGTTAATTACATGCTGTTAATAAATCAATAACTTGCTTTGATCATGATTTACTCTAAAACATACAAATTGAGCAGCTTTTCCCTGCAACAACACAAATCTTTCTCTGTTCATTTATGGGAAATAAACTAATGAAGTTGTAAAGCAGTTCCCCTCTGCCATCCACCAAATTCAGGTGTCTCTTTGCACCTACCAGACCTCACCATGGTGAACGAAAGGGGCAGAATGGGAAAAAGAGGAGCTGGACTCTGAGGGAGAAGCTGCCCATGATAATGAAGGGTACAGCTAAATGTTTCCCAGGGCAGCAATAATGCAGAGTGGGGGAAAAGACCAGCAAGTTCTTGGAACACAGAGATTTCTGAGAGTTCTTGTGCTGAGGGAAACCTGAGGGAGTGCAGCTGCTTCAAACCCAGTGAGCACAAAGAGGGCTTTAAACCATCCAGGACTGCTCTGTGCAAAGCCTGAGCTGAGAAACTGCTCACTCACTCCCCTGGCTCTGTGCAGAGCAGGTCTTTGCTCTGTGCATCCAGGCTAGTCTTGATCTCTCTTCCCACTTTACTGACAAGGCTGCTGTGACATTAATAGATCCCTATTTAAGGATAAATAACCTGGGAGAAATTCTCTGCCTGCACAGTAGGTTAAGGTTCCTCCCTTTTTGGTAATTTGGATTTGATTTAGAAATGCTAAGCCATAATTTTAACAAGGCAGATGCTGCCAGAACTGCAAGGTGCAGGGAAAAGTGTTTTAATCCTCGTGTTGCATTTGAAGCACTGATGTGGGTAGATGCAGTGAAGGACAATTCAGCATGGATCAGCTCCACAAGGAGTTGTCCATCCTAAGTGGAATCAACCCTGGCCTGGCAGCCAGAGGAGCTCTGATCTCACCCCACACACCCCAGTTTGTATTTCAGCACTGGGACATGAACTGGGAAATATCTGTTTGCTGGTTTTTGGTTTCCTTTTCCTACCTCTGTCGAGGTCAGGATTGAAGGCACTTGAAATGATAGCTCATGTTCAGACTCAGGTGTTTATTATTTCTGATCAATGTTACACTCTCACAGCCTGAGTTCTGCAGTCTCATTGACAAGGCACAAAATGGCCAACTATCTCTTGTTACAAGGTCTTTTAAGGCTAAAGTGTCCTATTAAGAAATGACACTTTAATTACTTTCACATTTAACCCAATAACTAATCCCTCAAAGTCTGCACTTTGGACTTGTCTGTCCAGTTACAAAATACCACCCAAACCCATGGAGAAGAAGGTGAAGAAAGTGAAGAAGAAGGACCAGTCTCTGCCCTAAAACCTCCATCTTGCTTCATATATATAACTATATTATAAAACCCTAAACTCTTAAGTTTTCCACCCTGTGATATCACACACTTCTAACCAACTCCGCACCCATAATCCCAGTGCTATCAATCAATTTTGGAAGCCTCAAGGGAAATGTAGTGCTCTCCTGGGAGTCAGAATCTGTCAGCACAGAGAGTCTGAAATTCCCATCATCCAGAACTCCAACACTGTGGGTTTTCCAGAGGCTCTGCCTGCCCCCTGCCCCATGAAAGGACAGACAGATCTCCAGCCATGGACAGACCTCTGTAGGGACATGTGCCTTGTCCTGCAGAGCCCTTCCCTCCCTGCCCATCAACACTCCAGCAGGAGCAGGGGATGCCATCAGGCACAGGTGTTAATGCACAATGCAAGTGCCATGTGTGACTGCCTGCGAGCGCTCCAGGGCTTTCTGCAAGGCAGATTTAGAGATTTCATTGTAAAGTCCTTTTAAACTCTGAACTAATGGGTAGTTTGGCAGCAGCTTCTGCGTATGAAATCGTTATTAATTCCTTTAGTACCATAATAACATTGATTTAGGTGAACTCTTATAAGATAGAAATTGTATAGTATTTAGCTGTAATTAACGTCCCCTAATTAGGAAGTGTTGCCAAGTAGTTTTCTCTGCTGGCTCTGTTGTACTTAAGTGCAGCTGGATGAAAATTAACCACAAAGGGAACAGCTTGTGTTTTATGTGAAGTTTGCCTTTGATTGATTAAAAAAACTATTCCTTATTACTTTATTTGATTATCGAAGAGGGTGCACTGGATTATCAGTGTTACAAAGGGCCTAAAAGTCCACATGCCATAAACTCCACACACATTTGGGTGAGCATTTAAGCCCAGTGACTTATCTGCACATTCAGAAAATTCACAAATTTATTTTGTCTCAATACGACAAGTCACCATAACAAAAGAGAATTGATTTTAATGTGTCTGTCATTAATAAAGCCTGCAGAAATTCAAGCAGAATTAGCTCAGTTTAATGTCCACTCAGAGGAAAGAGTCATGCACTGCAAGCTGAGAGGCATTTGTTGATGTGAAAAATGCTGACATTTTTGGAAATTCAAATTTTAAATGAAATACTGCTGTCAGTTTACTATGCAACTTGGTAGCATATGGTGCTTCTGCTGGTGGGTGTTATTTCAAAGTTTGCAAATCACACTATGAGAGTGTCCCTCTGGTGAGCTTTTGCAACGCTTAGCAACTGTGAATCAAAAGTGACAGTACAGAGGAAGAGGGACTAAAAAAACAATTTCTCTCTCTTTAAGTTGGGAGAACAAAGTGCACAATAAGTGCACAACATTATGATTTTACAGGGGGGAAAAAAAAAGAAGGCAAACATGCCAAAGCTAAAGGAGACCAGTGCCTCCATTCCTGCAGAATAATGCACAAAATCTTCTAAATTGTTAAAATAAAAATATGGTTTGTGTCTCCCAGTCTCTCTGACTTTGCTATGACAAGGGAATTAAAGCAACTGGCAGGTACAACATATAATGATTCACTTTCAGAATTAGGAGAGTTGCTGCAAGACATAATGCAATCCCCTCAGTCGGTCCAGATGTTTCTTTTATCCATCTCTGAAGAAAGTTCCTGTGACCACAGAATAACATTTGCCATTTGAAAAGCATTGTCCATCTTAGGCTGGCAACACAGAGGAAAAAAATCAGAAAAAAAATTAGGTTCTGATGCAATCCAGCAGTGTGGATTCCAACTAAGCTGATAATTCATAGGCAACGTAAATTTAAATAACTGACATGTAAAGACATCTTTCATCATGGTTTTCAAGAATCTGCTACCCAGTGACCTCTTTGATGTGTATTTCCACTATCAAGGAGTGAACTTAAAACTTGGATTCACTCTGACCATGGTTGCTGCTTGCTGCTCTGCTCCAGGTGGTGACTTTTGGCACCAAGGTGGAACTGTGGCTGTGAGGTACAGACCTCATCAATTTGCCAATCGAGCTGGCTGAGAATAGAAAGTGATGGGGCTGTCAGTAGCACTTCAAGCATAAGCAATTCTAAACTAAGCAATTTGGAAATTTAAATAGTTATAATGGCCAAGATTCTCTACGTTGGCCCTTAATTACTGCAATGTCAATTCAGCTGAAAATTGCCTTTCCTAGGCAATGATAATTCTTAGAAAAGTCTTTGCTTATACACCCACCCATAGCACTCATTAAGTCAAGCTCCTTCCTTTTGTCTGAAGAGCTGTCAATTCTATGTGACATCACCAATCACCTGCCATCTCAGACATCTGCAGGCTGTCTAGCTGAAGGCAGGTTTGCTCTGTCTCAGCTGCAGGGCTCTGCATGGCAGCCCAGCCTGCTGCTGCCAGCACTGGGGCACCAAAGGCCTCTGATGGGCTGCTCCACCGAGCAATGAGAGACTCAGAATTGCTTGCTGGCGTCCCATGAAACTGCAGGGTGTGTTTTACATGTGAGGGGGGACCCCTCTCTGTTCCACACACCACATTTCTTGTCTTTCTTTTGCAGCAATCTGCTGTTTCCTATTCATCACTACCACGTTACAGCTGTCAGTTCATCTGCACTGGTGGACTGTCGCAGACGTGTTTTCTGAAAAATCCTTTCCTTAAGATTTTTCCTCCTGAGAAGCTGAGAGGCCTCAGGAACAAAATGTAAACATTGATTATCTGCTGCTGTGGAATGCAACAGGTGCATCTGGGATTGGCCCATGTTGGATGTTTCTAATTAATGGCCAATCACAGTCCAGCTGTCTCAGACTCTATCTGAACCACAACCCTTTGTTATCATTCCTTCCTATTCTATTCTTAGCCAGCCTTCTGATGAAACTTTTCTTCTATTCTTTTAGTATAGTTTTAATGTAATATCTATCATAAAATAATAAATCAAGCCTTCTGAAACATGGAGTCAGATCCTCGTCTCTTCCCCCATTCCAAGAACCCTGTGAACACTGTCACAGTGGAACATCACCACAGGTTTTCTTTTAGCAAGGATATACATGAGAAAGGAGCAAAACCATCTCAATCACTTGAATATATTATCAATGGTTCAATGTTGTTGTAACCTGTGTTAGAAATATTTTTTTTTATTATTATTTCCCAGAAAAGGCCAGCAGCACCTTGCAGTTTTAGGTGCAGAGCAGCAATGCTTCCTTTCCCTCTTCCAGCCAACCTGGAGCAGGCTTTGCCTTGTGCCTTCCTATGAGTAATGTGGAATTCCAGGGAAACCAGGAAACAAACACAAGCAGCTCCAGCACACAGAGCAGTTCTTGAGGCGTCTTGTGCAGGGCCAGGAGCTGGACTTGATGATCTGAGGGGTCCCTCTCAACTCAGCACATTCCCTTCTATTCTATTCTATTCTATTCTATTCTATTCTATTCTATTCTATTCTATTCTATTCTATTCTATTCTATTCCCATTCCACATTCCATTCCATTCCATTCCATTCCATTCCATTCCATTCCATTCCATTCTACATTCTATTCTATTCTATTCTATTCTATTCTATTCTATTCTATTCTATTCTATTCTATTCTATTCCATTCCATTCCATTCCATTCCATTCCATATTCTATTCTAAAGAAGAAATGGACTCCATTTTTGAGGGTTCCTTACACTCTGCTTTGTTGACCACTACTCCTCTCACCAGCCCTGCACGCTGAATGTGCCATTCTGCACCTTCTGTAACAGCTGCATGAGGGTTGCAGTCAAATTCTTGCAGTCAGAAGAGTTTCTTACTAGTTTTGATACAACTTGCTCACTTTTTCACCCTGCTCCTGATTCTTGGCTTGCACACAATGAAATAGGAGGGGCCTAAAAAAAAAAAAAAAAAACAAAGAAAATCAGCCCTCAATAAATCCCCTCAAGGGCCCATTTTAATTCTGCTTATGCTCTTGATGTGCAAGTTCTTACCCTGCTATTCCCCTAGAAGCAGTTTATTTCTGTCTGCCAGCACTGCCAAAGTGACAAAATCCCCTTTCCCACCCACCATGTAATTGCTCTGTTGATGCCCTTCCCACACACGCCTGTAGAAAGAAAGCTCTCACTTTATTTGCACTGCTGAAGTGAATAACATCTCTCTCCTCCCTCCATGTGGCTTTCAAGCAGCCCCAGTGCCATTAGTTATTTCTGTTCTGGAGCAGCACCCCATCTGAGAGGGGAGCATGTTCCAAGGGAAGGGAAGGGAAGCCAAGGCCTGATCTGCCAGCTCTCATGTGCCCACAGCTCCTGGAGCTGAGGAATTTGGGGCTTGTCAGAAAGGAAGGAGCAAGCATTACAAATAGGGGACATTCAGAGAAAGGGAGAAAAATATAAAAATCAAAGGCTGTATTTTAATTTTTTTTTTCTTACAGCAAAGGCTGTGGGATGCAGTATCTCCCTCTATTCTGTGTTGCACAGTGCCACAGTGCCAATTTCAGATTAACTATCCATTGGAATTGTGGTTTTTTAACTTTCCCAATGCCTCTCACTCTCACTCTTCTTCATGTAAAATTTTATTGCATGCAGAAAACAAAAGTAGTTCTAGAATCAGTCTAAAGTTATGTTTTTATTTTAATTCCTTTTGGGTTTGTTTATCCATCTACTCTAAAGGTGCACCAGAGATTAATTTCCCCACCTCATTCCAGCTGCCTGGTGTATGATTACAGAAAACCACACCACCACTACTAACTAAATCATCAGAAATCATTTCTTCAGCTTGCCTAAGGAAAGTGACCCCATCTCTTGTTAAAACATCAAAATTTACTGAAGCATGGTCATGTGGATACAAGAAATAGAGTTTCAGAGCCACTCACCTCTAAAGCAAACAATGCTCGATACATTTATTTCTTAATAAAATCTTAAAATATAATAACATGGCCTGAGATAGAACAAATTTTTGCTTTAGACATGCTAAGTTTTTTCACATAGTTTTGCTCCTCTGTGGTTTGGCAATCTAAGATTGATAAATAACCATAGTTATATTGTTAAATAATAGCAGAGCATGGCTGTAACACATCGAGCAGTCAGCGTCCCATTATGTGCAGCTTCACAATTTTGCAATGTGACAACTCTCTTTGCAGGGACTAAGTCCTCCACAATGGTCTAAATCACACATTTGTTCTTCCTCTGAGCCCTGGTGGCTGTCAAAACCTGTTGCACTCTGGCAGGGGACCCTTTTAGGCACATTCCAGGGCTGGCTCCATGCAGACAAAACGCATTAAAGGCCACTCAAGTGCCGCAAGTGAGGAATCACAGAAAGCTGCTCGTGCCCACAGCAGCCGTGGTCAGCTCTCCTCCTCCTCCTCTGCCAGGCTCAGCAAACAGCAGGGCCTGGCTGCAATCAGCTCCTGCTCCTTCCCCAGAATGTGCTCAGGGCATCAGAGAGGCCGTCAGCAAAAATAATGCACATGCCAATGTGTGGCTGTGCGATGCAATATCCTGGTTTTACCAACGTGCTGGGGTTCACAGGGGTTCTTGGATGAGGGAAGACATGAGGATCTGACTCCATGTTTCAGAAGGTTTGATTTATTATTTTATGATATATATTACATTAAAACGATACTAAAAGAATAGAAGAAAGGATTTCATCAGAAGGCCAGCTAAGAATAGAATAGGAAGGAAGGATAACAAAGGCTCTGTCTTGGACTCTTTGTCCGAGCCAGCTGACTGTGATTGGCCATTAATTAAAAACAACCACATGAGACCAATCCCAGATGCACCTGTTGCATTCCACAGCAGCAGATAACCATTGTTTACATTTTGTTCCTTAGGCCTCTCATATTCTCAGGAGGAAAAATCCTAAAGAAAGGATTTTTCATAAAGGATGTCTGCGACATAACAAAGTTAGGGAAAAGTGGGGAGAGTCTCATTTTAGTAAGAGCATATTGAGCTAACCTGTCCCTCTCTGGGTATCCAGGCTTTTCTCTGTGCTGCTTTACCATCTCCCTCTGCTCTAGTTACTTCTTCTTAAAGCAGACTATTTTTATTTGGACTTCTATTTATTTAGAATTAAAGAGTTAATTTTTGAATCAGCCAAAATGTATCTGTGAAGGAGCTGTATTGATTCCCATTGGCTGCCTGGGCTAACTCATGGAAATCTGTTTTGGGGGAGAACCTTATCATGCAACTCATAATGCTCTTCTGATAGTTCTGCCATGCTAGACACTGGCTGTGCCCTTTTAGGTTTGGCCTTAGTCCTTCACGCTTCTTTTTTATCCCAACAGGACCTTCTGTCTCCAGTTCAGGTATTATCATATCTTCTTAGCTGCACCTGATTACAACATTTTATAATCAGCCCTAAATTTTCCCACTCAAACCACAGCAGCACGGATTTGTTAATGGCAGCCTGCAAATATCAGCCTTTGTCATAAAAGCCCTGCATTAAAATTTTATCTTTATGGAAATATTTATATTTGGGTTTGGATAAACAGAAGCCAGTTCTGCTGTGAGTACAAATCAGTGCTCCTGCTGTGCAAATTGAGGGGATGAAAAACATGAGTGAAGATGAGACTCTGCATCATGCTCCCCAATGATCTGCAGAATGCCCCCAAAGCCTCTTATTTATTCCTACACAGTGATTCCAGAGCTGAAATAAAACCATGCTCCTCAGAGTGGGTTTTGGCTGGTTCCAAGGCGATATTCCCATCAGCAGTGATTTATTTTTCTCTGCAGTCCCACTGATCCAGCCCTTCTGAGGAACCCAAGAGAGGAAAATTGGGCTCACCCTCACTTTGCCCATTGGGTTTTGCAGTGTTACCGCACTTAAGGAGACTCAGCATATCCAGACATGTCTTTTTTCACTGTAAGAGGACTCAGACCTGTGTGTCCTTCCCTCAGCACCAAGGCACAGCCCCTACAGGTGTGGGAATGCTCTTCTGTGTGCCATAAGAGCTCTGAGTGGAGGTGGCAGCTCTTCTGAAAAGCCAAGGAGAGAATTGAGCTGGGAGGAGAAAGAGGGTGCACAACAAGAAACACATAATCCATGCAAGAGTATTTGGTATTTGGGAGCGATCTATTTTTTTTACATTGCATGGATTTTACACAGATAGAATACAGAAAGAGCTGGGAGAAGGGCTCACATGAGAAAGGCCTGGTGGAACACACCTGCTTTGCTTTGCTTGGCTGGGCAAGAGCCTGCTCTCATTTAGGAGCCAGGCACAAGGCTTGGGAAGGCACAGGAATGATGCTAACTCTAACTACAGGAGCAAAATGCATTCCCCTCTGCTCCTGCAGAATGGAACCCCTTCCTTTTGCCTTCCACCATTGGCTCCAAACTTGCTCTGTTGTGATTTAAACCCACAGTTCTGTAGGGTAAAATTTGGCTGGTGATGCCCTGCGCTAATTTAGGAGGAAAAGAGGGGCCTCGCTCATGAAATATTTCAGGTACAATCAGGAAATTGTGGTTACAGATGCAATCCAGGAGCGTTTTGGGTTGGTAACCAAGGCAACACTTCTTGCTTCAAGACACACTTTTCTGTTGATAATCTATTGTAATGCCAGTAATTGCAGCTGACAAGGCTCTGTTTGTTGTGAGAGATAATTAGCACTTGAAATAAAGTAACAGATTTAAATAAATTGGGGGGAACTGAGTGGTGTGACCCGACCGCTTTAGAAACAAACAAGAGCTTTGGGGGGCTCCACACTGTGTGATGCTTGTGATGGCCTCCACAGAGACTGAACAATACCAACATTTATTAGCAGTTGTTTAATTGGGAATTACAGTTGCTTTCATGATGAAAACAATTTTTCTCTTTCTCATCCAGGTTGTATTTACATTATAAAACATGTTTGGAAAAAAAATGCACTCAAACACCTCTGCCTACCTTACCAAATGAAACTACTGATGTTCTTCCTGTGCTTGCTGTTTTGCCTAGAATTTGATTTTGTTTTAAAATAAGTGGTTTCTTTGACAGTTTAAAGAGTTCCAAGACCCCATGGTGATTCTGCCAAAGGGTGTGAAGAGAGCATTGTTCATTCAGGGGTGTCCCTAGGGTCAGCTTCAGTTTGCTGCCACTTTGTTCATGGCTTGGATTGTTAACATGGCCCCTGTTATTATTTTGGTGTTGTATCAGAGCTGACCAAGGCTGTTGCCTGGTGTCAGTGGCAGAGGATATGTTAGGTGTGGGTGAAAGCCACGGCAATCCCCTTAGGCTGCACTAGGAAAGCCAGCCTAGATATTGTATTTTCCTTTCTGTAATTGTGAGACACAGCTCCTTGGCTCAGTGGATAGCAAGAAGAGGAATACAGTGCTAATAAACCTTCCTGCCACGGGGAATGGAAGTGTTTTACATAAACCTGTGGCTGCTGGAATGATGATGCCTCTGTGATGCAGTGACACAACGTGTGCCTGCATGCAGCCAAAACTAACCTGGTTATGTGATCCCCTTTTCCACAGTGCCTGAGCATCATTTCCACAGATAAAGGGAAAATGAGATTTCCTAACAATATGAAATCAGTTTGTTTACGGGACAGGAAGGAAGGCTCAGGCTGCGCAGCCTTACCCAGGCTCCCAGGCAGACACAAGGCAGGTTCACTGTCAGGGTGGGGAGGCCCTGGCAAAGGCTGCCCAGAGAATCTGTCGATGGATGCCCCATCCCTGGAAGTGGCCAAGGCCAGCCTGGATGGGGCTTTTGAGCAACCTGATCTATTGAAAGGTGTCCATGCCCATGGCAAGGGGGTTGGAGCTGAATAAACATTAAGGTCCTTCCCAAACCAAACCATTCTGTGATTCTGTGATCAGTGAACTGAGCCATGTCCCACAAGGTCAACGGGAGCAGCTGAACCTGCCACAATTGTCTCCTAAAAGCCAGGCTGGGATGATTCATCTCCTTCACAGGATCTCACCTAAACTGTGAACCCTTCTGGCCAGGACATGATATCATATCTAGTGTCATAACAGAGGCTGTCATACAAATGAATTCATCTCAGGGCTGGCCAGAAGGCAAAATCAGTCCCCTCTTGAGATTTAGTCATGTTAGATATCACATGCCTAACTCTGGCTTGTAATATCATTTCTTTCTCTAATGCTTCATGAGAGAGACAACATCTCTGTTATCCTCAAGACAACAGCTGCATTATTCCTTCAGCAAACATTAATCAAAAATTCACAGCAGAATCACACATCTCTTGTACATTGCTATTCACAGGCCATGGCAGGCAGGATAGTGATATCCTCGGGGGTCCAAAGCTGCATTATTACTTTCTTTCTAATAGTGAGGTCTGTGGTTAAAGACCCCTGAACTGAGTTTCCTGCTGTTTGCTGGCCTCTGCTGAAGTTACAAACACGGCTAGCAGAGGAGACCACACTCAAGCCCAAGGGATTTCATGCTTCCAAAATGGTCAGGTAAAGTGGTCAGGCTCTCCCACAGCAGCTTCCCCACTCCCTGTTTTCCATACAGACTCTCCAGAAGCAATCAGAGAAAGGTGCTGCGGCAAAACTACAAGTTCAGCCCATGGGCTGCAGTCACCTTCTTTCTTTGGTAATCAGGAACTGAGCTCCTCCGGGCAATGATTCTGCTTTCTAAACGCTCTGAAACATGCAAAAACGTTGCACTTATAAGTTATTTAAAAACCCACAAGAAATAATGAACTGCAGGAGTTCCCCAGGAACTCAAAATTGCTTACAATTTGTGGTGTGTGCAGCACCTTAGCACAAATCCCATCCCAGCCCTGGGTCTAAGTAGCTCATAAAAATGGCCTGTTTATTTTCCAAAATGATCTGCATAAAAAAGATTAAGCTTATTTATTGTAAAAATTAACATCTTGCTGAAGCAGTAATGACTATATCATGGAGGAATGCTCAGGATGCCTCCCTAGGCAGTGCTGTGCAAGGAGACCTGCATTTATGGTCTCCTGGAATAAAGTTAATGCTCACAAGGCTCCTCTCTTGTGCACCCACAGCTAAATCCTGGGATCTGGCAGATGGTGTGTGTGTGTTTCCTAATGCAGTACCTTGTGCGTGCAGTTGTCATCATTAAATAATAACTCCCAACATCAGCTCGTGGAAGGGGAGAGCCAGGCCCACATTTCCCCTCAGAGGGAAAACCATCAAACCCAGCCTGTGGGTAGGTGGAGGAGGAAGGAAATAAAGAAATAACACCCACAGCACCCCATCCCCTCTGCTCAGGGAGAAAACAAGTCCTGCTGTATGAGGCCAGCCTGTTTTTAAAGGTAAATAAAAACCTCTCTGCCCCTAAACTGGCAGAAAATAGGGTCCCAACATGTCTGAGGTTAAGTAATTTATCATTTTGGGAGAGGAGTCTGACCTTATATATTTGGGATTTTCCCTGCTTTTCATGGTCATCCTCTTGATGGAGGAACTGGGGACGTCTGCAGGAGAAGCGCCTGTGACATGAGGCAATTTAGAGTTATCATCTTCTTAGGATAAATGCAACAGCTGCTTGTTATATTCCTTTATGGATGGGAGACAGAATGATAGGTCTCTGCAGATATTCATTCTTTCCTGGGCTTAGGGAGAGAATTAAGTTGTTGATTACGCCCAGCAAGAAACATCACTGTTCAAACTGAGGACAAATGTGGCTTATTTTAAGGGTAGGAGTTTAACAATTCCACTATTATCCTTCACTTTGCTGTGAAAAAATCCTTTTGCGAAGGGTGCTATAAATGACTTGAACAGATGAAAGGCATTTAGCCTTTATTTCAGACTAAGAATTAGAATGTGAAATCCAGAAAAGCATCTTTCATATTTGAGTGTGCAAGTTAAACAGGAAGAAGCTGGAGCTATTTGCCTCTTTTGTGTGAAGAAATGCAAGGAGTCTTTGGCTCCTGGTTCCTGTGGGCAGGCAGGGCTCTGTCCCCAGATCTGCCTCCTGCTTCTCCTGGCCATTTCCCAAAAAACAGGATATTTCTTGGGAGTGGAGGGACCGTGGACAACACCTCCCTGCATCTTCCTCTTCTGTAAGATGGGACAGTAATGCCTGGTTTTTCATTCTCTTCTCTTTCAGCTTCAGGGAACTAAGAATTAAAAACAAAGCCTGTTCTAAATTTTGCAAAGGGCCTCCACCTCTTAACAATCAAATCACTCCTCCTCTAGCTTCAGGAGGCTAAAAGACTTTTTTTGGCGTGAGAAATGGAAGACGTAATTTTTCTGGAACACATGGGTGACTAACTCGGTATTTTGCTTTACATGTGTGAGGAAAAAAGAAAAATTCCACCTTTAAATTTCACATCATATCCTCTAATTAAAGGGCAAGGTGAGCTATTGCCACAGGAAACTCATAAAGACAACAAACTCACTTTTAATTTTTTTTTCCCAAAGTTTACATTATCATAAATATTCATGCCATACTCCCTTCACAGTGTAACTGCTAGAGAACACACTGTAATCTGTTTAAAAAGAACATGAATCAGACTGATAAAAATAATTGGTTGGATTCTTCTTTTAATTTTTTTTAATGTTTTAAATAAAGCTGTCAAAGGTTCCTGTGGTAATGAAGAGCTTTGTTGTTATGACAACTGCCTATTCCTTTTCCTTTGAAGAAGTCTGCAATTTGATAGGTAAAAGCATCAGGAATAATTAAAAAAAAAAAAAAAAAAAGTAAGTGATGAAAAACATCTGTTAGGACAAATCCCCACCCAAAATCTTAGCAATCATGTCATTAGTGAAGTGACAAGCTTCAGGTGGAGTGTGCTCACATCAGCAAGCACAGGGGTGCTCAGCAGCTGCTGGGGGCTCAGGTGACCCCTGTCAGAGAGCTCCTCTCTTTGTCACATGCAATTCACGTGACTCTCTTCCTCTCCAAAATCTATTGTTATCAAAAAAAGGGCTCTTTCAGGAGTTAGTTCTGCTTCCTCTAATAATTTGTTCTGTTGATCTGTGTCAAAAGCAGCCCAGGTCTGACACAGGGCCCCCAAGCTTTCGGCAAACCGCAGCCCTGGTGTCTGCTGCAGCACAGCCCCTCTCCTGCAGCTGTGCCATGGAAAGGGACAGCAAGGAAGGAAAGGGGACATTGGGAAGGGCCCTCTGGAGAAGGTGAAGCAGTGCCCAGAGCAGGGGCCATGGTCAGGGTGAGGCCATCACCACAGTGAGGGTGGTGACACACAGGAGTGGTGGTGACGCTCACACAGTGGTGGTGGCAGCCACACAGTGGTGGTGGTGACAATCACACACTGGTGCTGTGGTGGTGACAGTCACACTCACACAGTAGTGGTGGTGACACTCACAAGTGGTAGTGGTGACACACGGCAGTGTTGGTGACACACTGTGGTGGTTATGACAGTCACACACACACACACACACTGTGGCTTGTGGCACACAGTGGTGGTGGTGACACTTACACAGTGGTGGTGACAGCCACACACAGACAGTGGTGGTGGTGAATCACAGTGGTGTTGGGGACACTCACACAGTGATGGTGACACTCACACAGTGGTGGTGGTGACACTCACACACATACACACACACACACACACACACACACACACTCCACAGTCCTTGAGACACATCCATCAACATTGTCTCTGCAGCCTGGGATTTCTGTGAGACACCAGGGGAAAACACACCACCAGAACTGCTGAAAACTTGGGAAAGTTTTCCCCAAAGTGATTTTTTTTCCCTCCCTTCCTCGTTGACATCCCCTGGGCTGTCCTTCCCAGGAGACATGTGACTGTCAGATTTTAGTCATTTCTTATGGATGGTAATTAGTCTGCTCCACTTTGCAAACTGTGAGGCTTAACCCGTGGATGCAAAGTGACAGAAGGGATACAAACACACACTCCTGGCTCTGTAGTGCTAATAAACCAGAGTTTGGCAATAAGTTACAATGATACATGCTGCTTGGAGGCTGGAATGGGGAGTGCCAACATTCCTGCTGTGCTTCTGACTTCATGAGAAATGGGACACTTTGCAGTAATTTCAGCCTCTTTGCATGCCAGCTCGGATTGCCAGGCACACCATGGTCTCGTTTTGCTGTTCTTTGCAGCACACTCTGCTCTCCATTTCTCCATCCTCTTGGAAATAATCCAGGACTCTTAAGCAGCTAAATTTTAACCACTGTCTTGCCTTGCCACTGGCATTGAAGAACCTGCATCTTTCACGTTATCTCTTAATACCTCTGTGCTCCTCACTCATTCAGCCAAGACATCCCTTCTGAAAGTGAAAATTTCAACATTCCTGCCAGGAAAGGTTCTTGATTGCTGCCCTTTTCTATGCAGAGAGATTTCAGACATTTGAGAGAAGACAATCATGGTAAACGATGGCAGGATTTGGAAACAAAAGCATTATTTTGAATGGTACAACTGTAGACTTTTCTGAAGGTGCTGTAGGAACCTATGTTAGCTTAAAAAACACAAGAAAATCCTCCTGAATTTTCTTCTTTAGGCCTGGAATTCCCACGTTCTGAACTGCCAGTTGTTCAGAATTCTCAATCTGAATTGCCAGGCAGGACACTAGGTGGTGCTAGGACAGTGGTTTGTCAGGAAATTAAGCAGGAAAATTCTAGGTGGAAGAGCACAGTAGGTTGTAAATGGTTACTTGCCAATGAAGCATTTGCTCTGGTACAGCTAATCCATTACCGTGTGTCTGTTAGGCTAACCCACCTGACTGGACACCATTAGCTGGCAGCAGGAACACCTAACGCTGCCTTTTGCCAACCCTGCTTCCCGTGCATCTGCAAGCTGTCAGAGGCACAGTGCTCCTCTCACAAATCTGTCATTCCTCCCCTCCTTCTCCCATCTCCTTGTGGGAGGAAAGCGGCCTGGCTGCCTCTGGAATGAAGAGGGAAAGAGGATCAGGAAGTTTCCCTGATGCTCAGCTGGGAGGAGGAAAGTGAGCATGGCTACTATGTGGTCACCTCCTCACCTCCTGGCTCATCCCATGCAGCTGGACGTGTCTGGGAGCTGATTCAGTTTTAAAACAACAATTTCCCAGCAACCCAGAGTTATCTTTTGGGGTTGGGTCCCTCACCCAACCCAGCACAGGGCCAACCCCGCTTACTGCAAGTGGCCAGGAAGGTGCAGCCAAAGCCACCTTGGCCATGTCTCCTGGTAAAGAAGGGCCCAGAAACCACAGAATCACATTCCAAACCAACAGTTTGGCTTGGAAGAGATCCTTAGGCACATCTTCAACCAGACCAGGCTGCTCAAAGCCACATCTGACCTGACCCTGAATGTTCCCTGGTTTGCTGTGGGTGAGCAGAACTCAGCTCTGCTCCCTGCTCTGCTGAGCATCCCCAGTGCAGGACAGCAAGGCTCAGTGCCCCAGAAGCTCCCCACTGCCCTGGGAGCCTGATTCCTTCACAGAGCTGGCACAAACCCTCCTGCACCTGCAGGAGAGGGGTTTGGTGATCCAGACCCTGGCAGGGTGTGAAGGAACCCCACCAAGTCAGACTGAGGTGTGAGTGAATCTGATGACAAGAGGAATAAATAGCACTCAGAAACCAATTAGTGGGAAAGGCTTGCTTCCTCTGATGTGGTTTTGACACCCAGCCAGAGTGTTTCTCCTCACTCACATGGGTGACAGACCCCTCAGCACACCCGTCTGCTCACCCCTCTCCCCCAGCCCCCAGGCAAACTTCACCCTCTTGTTTACAGACAGCAAATTAGATTCATTCCCTGGGGTCAGGCAGGTGCAAACTGGACATAGCTTGGCTGTATAATAAGTCCAGTCAGAGATAAAGAAGAGTTTGAAAGAATGAATCATGTTGTCTTAATGGATTGGGTGAAAAATTCAGGGACTAAATTTTTTTTCATGCTTAAAGTTACTTCCAAAGTACAACAATTGGATTGTCTCTGCTTCAGCCTAAATTCTTTTACCCAAAACATCGTGAAAGTAAATGGGCTCCTGCACTTGGTGCCTTCTATTTTCAGAGAGTCCATTTGGAAAATCAGGACCAGTTTAATGCAAATTTAAAAAAAAAAAACCCAAAACACCATCAAAAAAGTGAAGAAAGCCTTAAATAATAAAATGTGATTTCAGAATAACAAGCAGCACCCAGCAAATAAACACTCTTGTGAGAAGTGCATTAAACCTAGAGCTGATACCTGGCTTAAGGTACCAGTACAGGGCCTATTCCCATTAACCAGAAATGCATTACAAAGAAAGGAGCTGGTTATTTTCTTTCTACTCCTTCTCCTTCTTCTTCTTCTTCTTTCTTCTTCTTCTTCTTTTTTCTTCTTCTTTGGTTTCTTGTTTTTTTTTTTAAATGACAATGCACCACTTCATAGTAAGCAGAAAGATTTGGATAACAATGCTGCCATTTCTGTATTTATCTGGAGTGAAATATCTAGTCTGGAGCAGGCAAGCAAAGCTTTGAAAGCACATTTCTAGGTAAGTGTATGAGGGTTGTAAACATAAGATTGCTCTGGACACACATTGAAGTCCCAGATTTTCCTCAAAACCTTTCCTTTTTCCAACTAGCCTACACGTAGGCTACTCAAAACATTTTCTGAGTAGTCTTGGGGCAGAGTGGAAAGACCTGAAAGCTCAGAATTGCAGCATAACACTGTCAGACAGGAAAGGCAAACAACAAATGTACCATTTTGACATTTTGTGCTTGTGTTATTCACAGCATGACACCCATCCCATCCTCATCCATCAGGTACCTGTGGCAAGGCAAACATCCTGCAGCAGATGGGGCAGGTTCTGGGCTTTGGCCTCAGCCTGGGTCCATCCTGTCCCAGTTAACCAGTAACCGAGTGTGGGTGGGTGCTTGCAATGGCTCTGTGAGCAGCTTTCCATGGATTCCTTGCTTTTCCCCATTCCACTCTTTCTCTGTATTCAGAGACCTTTCAAGACAATAGTTTATACACATTAAAAGTGAATTAAAAAGAAAAAAACCCAACAAAAACCCAACAGTGACTTTGTGGCTATTTTATTATCCAAACGAGCAGTCCCTGATGACCATCTTGTTAATGCACACTTATAAAATATATCACCCCTGCTTGGTGGATGTAAAATTAACCCAGAGATTTGTGGGTTCTGGCAGCTGCTTCTTGCTCAGCAATGCTCATGCATCTTGTCACAAATATAAAATGTAGATTTTTTTCCCTTTTTTTTATAAATATATAAATATATAAATATTTCCAGCTTGGCAAAGTGATTAAAGGCAGAGTATATCCATCTTCAACTATCCAAAGGTATAAAAATGAAAAAGGGAAAATATTAGCAATAATTCACCAGGTCAGAAGAGCCAGATATGATTATAGCTTTTAGCATTTGGGAAAAAAAAGGTATAGCCTGGAAAGTTCTGGTCACCTGTGACTTCAGGAACATGCAGTAAGGACCCTGTCCTCCTGTGGCAGTGAACCAGGGTACTCTAAATGCCCTCATGAGGGGGAAAATGTGGGAAATGAATTTGGAGAGAATTCTCAAAGCCTGACAGAAGATTCACACAGTGTGCATCTGTATGCAAACCTTGAGATGAGAAATGATGACTTAGAGGTGCCATGGAATAGGACAGACATTGCTGAGAGAGAAATGGAGCTAGAAACAAGTTTCAAAGTATGGGTTTGTAAATAAACTGGATACTTTGGAGAAACAGAGCGGTGAAAGATGCATGGTACTAGAGCTCTGTGTTCTCTATTCTAGTTCTGACCCACAAGGGGTAATTTTAGATGATTGGCTTTAAGGCATTTACAGCATGGTGTGGCTTAAGCTGATACACCAAGAAACACTTATAGTGTAATTTCCTAATTACAATACACTTATAGTGTATTGTAATTAGGAAATAGTTGGCTTCTGATTGTGATAGAGTGAATTATAACATCTGTATTGTCTCACCCTTCTCATGAGACTGAAAATAGAATAAAAATTTTTAAAATGCCTCTCATTTGCCCCATCTCTGGGTCAGAAAAGGGCTCAATCCAACAGACAGCACCCATGGGGCAGCTGCCCCTTCCCTGCTGCCCAGCCCTGTCCCTCTGGCTGGGAGGCTCCCAGGGCGCTGAGGCCACTCTTGCTGCACAGGCACAGGTTCCCAAAGTGCTGCAGAAGTCCCAAAGTGCTTCCCAAAGTGCTGCAGAAATTCTGATGGCTTCCTGCTGCTCTCCAGGAAAACCCTGCAGGACCTCCCAAGCTTGATGGAGGAGTACAACACACAGCCAGGAGCAGGCTGCTGCTTCTGTCTGGATGAAAGTGCTGCTGTGAGCACAGAATTGCTGCATAATCCCTCAAATTACTCCAAGAGAGGGAGAGAACAAAGATAATGACACAAAATGTTAATGATATTTGAAGTCCTTTTGGTAATAACCGGTGAAACCAATGCTATCATCAGCTGTGGCTGGTGAGCATCAGCGTGGAGTTGCTGAGCAAAAGTTCAGGGCACAAGGTGTGGGTCCTGAGGCCCCAAAATAGTCACTGAACGTGGACTTAATGCTGATACCCATCCTGCTGAGTGCATTTACTGCAACACACGTGCTGGCAGCAGGTGACTGTGGCCTTGCAGGGAGGGAAAATTGCATCCCTGAACAGCTCCTGGGAGAGCCTCCCTTAAATGCTTGCAATTCCTGCTTGTTCTCTGCCTCCCTCTCAGCGAAACAGCACAACTGTGCTGTCATTCCAGGGGATATTTATCAGACAAGGGACAGCAAATCACTTTCCTTACAGCTACCAAAGGCAGAGCCTGGGATGATGCGAGGATCTTTCAAGTTTGGCGGCAGCACTTGCAGGGGAAGAGAAAGCGAGCGTGAGCTCAGTTTTGTTCTTCTCATCCTGTCATCCCTCAACATCCAAGGGCTTCAAGCTTGCTGCAGTCGGACTCTTGAGGACCCCCACAGATTAACATGAAGCCAGAGATGATCAGACAGCAGCCACAGAAGCAGCTGCTTAAAGGATCTTTTTTCATTTCACCGGGTGACAGACCCGATGTGCTAATTGAAACAATGCCTGCGCCTGCTCCTGCCTTTTCAAACCACCAAAGCTTCATTTCCCACACAGGCACAACAGAAAATAAATACAATAAAACAAAAATAAAGTTCTCTTCAAAAGGGTAGCAGTGACCTCCTTCAGACACACTGGCTTTCATGAAAGGTAAATGTGGCAGGCAAAGTGGTGATGCGAGAGGTTTGTTCCTGGGAACTGGGGAAGGAAAATCATCACAGAGTTTGTCTTTCCACCAGGCTGATTTCCTTTAGCAGCCTGAATAAGCAATTGGCCACTAGCTGGCTGTGGTGAATTTGTCCCATGTTTGCAAGATCAGTCAGTGAGCAAAGCTGTTTTCAGTTAATAAATATTTGATTTACAAGGTACAGTAAGTAATAAAAAGGGAAGGGAGTTTAGCTGCCGGGAGATTTGTTTAGCACTTTAGTGGGGATAACTAACAACCAGCTTTGGTTGTTTTCTCCCCTTCACATGGCCAATAGGCAACCAACTTTATCAATCTTGCTGCATTACAGCTGGTAGTGAGCAGAACTAACACACTGAGCCAAACAAGTGGACTGGGACATACACCGTGCCTTGACAGAAAAACAGCTGAAGGGAACACTCTTAGATTCTCCTTTCTTCTTCTCTGCAAGTAACCTGTGATAAATATTGCATTTCTCAGTATCATTGGGAAAAATCAAAACTGTTTGATCCTTTCCATACGATATAGGTAGCTATATATGTGAGGGAGAAGGGTATAAAGTAGCAGGTACAGAACAGCCAGCAGCATTTTATCAAAGGAGAAAAGACCCCAGAAGACACCAATCAGCCAGCTACACAGTCCTGGGTATTTTGGATAGAGCTGGAAAACAAAGTGGGCACACACACAGAAAACAGGGGGAAAAAACCCAAACAACATACTGTGAAGGGGCTGTGTTTAAAAAAGAACCCCAAACCAGCTATGATAGAAGAAGTAGCATTTATATATTTTATTTTTTCACATTTTAATTTCTTCCTAGAAAGAAAGAAGGAAGGTGGGGATGTGATAATGTGGGCAAGGCAGGGCAGGGAGCACGGGGAGGCCCGAGGGGCAGTGCTGAGAGCAGGTGAGCTCTGCATGCTGGAGGAGCAGAGCTCTGTTCTCAGTGTGCGCAGAGCCCTCCCGAGTGACAGTGGGCACATCACTGAGTCTGTCAGATCTCCAGTTCCCCCAGCTGCACAAACACTGCCTCTCCTGCCCACTGCTCAGGCACATCAGCCTGCTTTGTGCAGGCTCTGAAAGGGAATTTTGCTGCAGCAACTGAAGGAGGGCAGAATGTTGTTGTCAGAGCTGTGGCTGCTCATTGCAGATCAAGGACTCCACCAAGGAGTAACAGGCTCCTTCCAGAGGCTCAGAACAGCAGAGAGGGATCCCCACAGCCTCACCAGAAATACCATAAGCTGCTGATTTCTAGGATGCTGTCAGGAGTTTCTTCCCAGTGTTGTATTTGTGGGGTGCCTTGTGGCAGGAAGGAATGATGAATCTGACTCCATGTTCTCAGAAGGCTAATTTGTTATTTTATGATACTATATTATACTAAAGAATACTATACTACATTAAAGAATGCTATACTAAACTATTCTAAAGAATACAGAAAGGATACTTACAGAAGGCTAAAAAGATAATAATGAAAACTGATGACTCCTTCCAGAGCCTTGACACAGCTTGGCACTGACTGGCCAATAAGTCAAAATAATTCACATGAAATCAATGAAACAATCACCTGTTGGTAAACAATGTACAAACTGGATACTTTGTACATTGCTAAATGTACAGCAAAACACAGGAGAAGCAAATCAGATAATCATTGTTTTCATTTTTATCTGAGGCTTCTCAGCTTCCCAGAAGAGAAATCCTGGGCGAAGGGATTTTTCCAGAAAATACGACTGTGACATTCCCAGTAACTACCAGACAGGACAAAGCCAAATATCTTCTCTGTCAAGCAAAAGAGTTCTAACTTCTCACTCTACCCAACTTCACACTGTTTTGTTCTGCTTTGCATTTGACCCCAGAGACATTCCAGGTGTTGGCCTAGCAAGAACTCAAAGCCGTGCCTGGAGGGGAGGGTCAGACCACAGGTCTTTCAGAGCAGGAAAATCAGCTATTTTACCATTCCCTACCACTCTGAGGGGTCTCAGCACCCGGGGAAGGCAGCAAAAGGCACCCCTGGACACCCCCACAGTGCTGGGGAGGACACTGGAGCTCTGGTAGGGGCTGCAGAGCCCAGCTGAGTGACCCAGGGCTGCAGGAGAGCCCGTGCTCACTTTCCTGCCAGCACAGAAAATCTGCCTTTAAATTCTGTCCCACGCTTCAGGAAAACTTCATGCCAGGAGTTTCATCAAAGCATATGCTTCTGCAAAAGAGCTTTAATGAATCAATGTTTCCTGACAAAAAGCAGCCCTTGCCAGGAATCCCGTCCAGCTCCCCTATTCAGTTATCTATCTCTAAAGACCACAGTCCTCCATCTGCAAAACAAGGATAAGAATTTTACTTTATTTTTATGAAGCACATTAGGATCTAGGGGCGAGCAGCTCACAAAATAAAGAGCTTTTAAAAACTGGTGCTTTCACAAATCTGAGAGCTGCCTCACTCCAGTGTTGGACAATGACATTCAAATGGGCCAGACAAAGCAGCAATTTTGGCATGAACAAACCCACATTACTTTATTTCAAGATATGCAGTCATTCCCCTGCAATTGGAGTCCAAGGGTGATGCTCTGGGGAAAGGAAGGAGCAGGGGGATGCTGCATTTCTTTCACATGTGCTTTACTTTTTAATAGCTGTTGGGATACCTGTTAAACTAAGCTGCAGGAGCTGTTTATTGCAATAACAGCAGCATTATAAGACTGATCAGCTCCATTTTCAGCAACAGGCTGTGCCTCTGTTTGTTTTCCTGTTGAGCAGGGACGTGTCCCAGAGGATCTCCCTTTGGGAACCCCTGTCTCAGCATGAAATGAGTAACAGGATTTATGTAGGCACTGCCAGCTTCTCTCCCTCCTCAGACAGAAAATGGCTTTATCTAGTCAGGTAATGTCACAATAAAGTGGTACAGTAGAAATTTCATCACTGAATGGTCTAAAAGAGACAGATCACCCAATCTATATTTTCACAGGCAAACAACATGCTGCTCTCAACTGGCAGCAAGCAGCAAAGAGAGAGGGGAAAAAACCCCAAACAGCCACGATACCAAACTCCTGATGCTAAAAACCAGATTTTAAGGCAAATATTTTCATGAGGGACCAATTATAGCATTATTAAAGTTGGATAAACGGGAATGAGGACAATGCAATGTGCTGGTCAGATTTAGAGAATCTATTAGACATGCTTTTGGTGAGTTTTTCAAAACAATTCTTGATTTATCATCTGTTAAACCATGCAGGGTTTGAGTTCAGAGAACAGGACTGGCAAGCCTCAGCTAACAGCATTCAGGAGGATGCCAACACCTCTCCATTACACCTGCACCCATCCCACCTTTCCTCTCCAGCTCACACTGGGGCTTGTCCCACTGCATTTGCACATGCTGGGATTATTATAGGGATTATTAATAACTATTTATTTTTTAATAAAAAGGAAAACCTAGCCAAGTGGGTTTTTTTTACTATACTTCTTGCTTTAATCACTTTTTCCTGAGGCATAGCCTGGTGGTGGGTACCAAGCTACCTACCCAGGCAATGTCCAGCAGTGTCATTCATGGTCACCACTTCTATCTAACCTGGAACATCTCTCTCATCTCTGTGTCTAAATAAATTACACTGCCACTTTGATGTCTACTTGGTTTTGAATACCTGAATACAAAACTTAAAAAAAGAAAAACCTACAGCCACGTAAAGTACACAATGCTGTTGCCACATAAGTGTCCTGAAGCCCCACTCATGATTTCAGCTTAACAAGGTTTCTCAGCCTAAGAAAAGCCCCAGTGGATGTGGTTTTAGAGACAAGAGCACCATGTAGGATGCTGTTGGTCTGAGCCACTTCTGGTCTGTCAAGAAAAGACCAATTAGTGTCCCAGAAAATAAGTTCCTTCCAAAAAATCCAGAATTTTCTTGCAGCTCATATCCGTAACCCTGTACCATATCACCAGTGCCAAAGAGGGATGGGACTGCAGGAACTGGTGATGGGATTTAGGAACTGAAGGGAAAGGAGGTGTGCCACCACCTACAGAGATTTTTGCTTGTTCTCTGAGGTCTGAGTGTTTGCAAGCTCCCTGCCCTCAAAGGTAAAAGCAGATATAAAACAAAACTGTGTAACTCACTACTGTCTCAGCTGATTTAGGCAGCTGTTGTTGCTGATGATATTTTTGCATCTCAACATTCATGAATAAATTCCTTCATCTTAAACCTTATAAACATATAAGTTCATGAAAGAAACCCACATGACTCCTTTTATTTTTAGGAGACCAAATTAAATATTTATATCCCTCTGTGTCCCAAATATCAATTACTTCCTTCACCAAAAAAAAAAAAATATACATGCAATGTGATTAAAAATTTACCCTACTACAAAACAATATACAATTAACTCATACATTTCCAGCTTTCCTTGACAGGAAAGCACACATCCATCCTGTTTAATCCACACACACCATCAATTCAGCCTTTCAGATCTGACAGGTGAGTAAAAAATACAGCTATTATCAGACAATGCATCCACATGATCTGCTGACAGCTACAAGCACACACAGCAGCTACCCCTGGAGAAGTCAGCATCCACTAATGTATGTTGGGAACCAGTCTGATTTTCCTAGATTATAAGATTCCTAAAGTACCTTAGTTTCACAATTAATTTTAGAGGAATTTAGACGACCAAAGATTCTGAAATGTCCATCTATATTCTTTCTTGTGAGAGCTTCCCTTTTCCAAAAGAGAATATCCACCAAAACCCCTTAAAACTTTCTCCCAGTAAAGCTTCCAATTTTTTTCTCTTCTTCTGGAGGAAAGAACATGAAATTCAATGGCAACATTTGCTTTCGTCACTGCAGTTTACATGTGAGAGATGAGGAAATTAAAATTTTACTTAGAAATGGTTTTCAAATGCCTCTGTAATAATCTTACAGTAACAGCCATGAAAATCAGTGGTATTAAAAAAAATTGCATAAAAAATACCTAGTTAAAAAACCCAATCTAACAAACAAATCCAACCAGGAAATCAATGCTCACAAAGCAGAAACTGCACTGAAAAGTTGTGGTGTTGATTTTTTTTTTAATCCTACATCATCCTCAAAATGTTTCTTTTTAGAAAGTGTCCTCAATCTCTCTAAAAATTAACTTTAGTGGTATTTTAATATTCAGACCTTAGGGGTCAAGAAAGACAGAAATCAACAATGAAATATGCACAGAAATGCCATTTTAGAAGACCAGATCCTGCAGCAAAATGCAACTAGCCAAAATTTGATTTCCAGCCCAGAAAGCTAAGGGGTTATTTCAATTATTTTTAAAAATTAAATAGCTGTGCTACAATCAGGTGGTCACACTTAAATCAGAAAAAACCAATGTAGATCTTCTAGTGTGGAAAACCTTTTAGAGAAGATTTTTCTTTGTACCAATAGGAAAGGGACCCTACTGCATTCATGTGAAATGTATTGAAAGAGTTACACATTTTTGTCTTCAAAAAGTGCTCCAACTTCCTAACAGTAAAGATTTTGTTGGTTTTGGGTTTTTTTTTTTCAGATATTTAGCGACAGATATTTATTTAGAGCCTCCAGGAAAGCCCCCATGCTGCTTCTGTCACTTCTGCCGCCCCCTAAGATGTAATTTCTGCAGTTAACAAGGGCTCAGACCAGCATTAGAGGAACCACGGGGTTCTCAAGCAGAGGAAAGCAGAAAGAACAAGGGAAAATGGAGAAAAACAGGTTTGAGAAAGGAACTCCCCATGTCTATTTGTTGATCTGCCTCCCTACAGCCACCCCCACCATCGGGGTGCTGTGGATTCAGTTCCTTAGCTGTGGATTGCTGTGGCCGTCGTCCACAAGATGAGAGGAGCTGTCTGACCTGCTGGATGCTCCCCCTGCCATGGAGAAAAGCAGCACTACAAAGCAGATCAAGGCTCACAGCAGAAGGATTCTACAGATAAAACCAAGCTACTGAAGTGAGGAGTAAGTAAAACTTCTCAAGTTCTCATGGGAGGTTGATTGCATTCCTCCCGTATTCCCTTTTGGAAGATGGCAAGGCTGTCTCCACTTCCCTATTTCTGGCTTCCTACAGCCTCTGCTAATATAAAATAGAAGGACTTCCCATCTGGATGGGTCTTCTGACAAGCAATAACAACATATGACTCGATGATTTCCAGCAGGAGCACGGAAGAATGCACAGTGGAGAAATGTATCTTCGAATTCAGCATTTTGGAACTTTTTTCCATTCTCATTCTATGAAAAATTCATTTGTGCTATTAAAAACTGCTATGGCGGGATCCCAAAAACCCAAGCCAATTTCGTAATGGAAGGCAATTAAGTTGATTGCTGAATGATAAACACCACATCTTTCTTCAATGGGATACTGGTTTTGAGTAAGCAAACTGCTTTTCTGTTCATGATTTTAAGAGAATGCATCACAAATCTCTCTCTCAAAAGTTCAATGGGAAGCAAACATTGATTAGAGTGTTCTTTAAAATCTCAGCCAATTAAAGAGCTTCTATACCAGTGCTGGAGGCAGAAAAAAGGCAAAGTTACTCTCATGTAAAAGTATTGGGATTAGAAAAATAAGTACCTCTGAATCCTGACCTGTATTTTTACTTTCCAGGTGTCTATTCATTTTAAAAATGTCTTCCTCTGGAATTTGTAGGTTAAGACTGGAACGAGGGAGTTACTACAAAAGATATAATTATTATATAATTATACTTAAATAACAAAGTTTATTTCTTAAGCAGGAGCACAAATGTGCAAGAGAAGATTATTGATTTATTCTCTTGGTCCAGCCTGTGTGTACTATATATATTAAGATTCTTTATTCTGAAAACCAAACCAACCACCATCAAGAACTGACTCTGCCAGCCTAGGAATTAATACAGAACACAGATAAATTTAGTGCTAGACAAACCTGAAAAGAAGAATACAAGATTAAATCTGCAGTAGAGATCAGTTTTGAAAATAACTTCAGGTGAGAGTTGGGGGCAGTAATTATTATTTGCAGATTCCTAGACTTCAGGGTTTTTTTTTTTCTGTAGTAAAATCATCAATGACAAAATGCCAGACCTTATTTTGGTTTGATCATAAAAATCTAAATTTAGGCCCTACCTTCTGTAAGCTATATACGTGACAGGGAAAATGTAGAAAAAGTAAAAAACCCAAACCCAATAGCAATAATAAACAAAAACTTAAAGCAATTTTAGGATTTTATATGGTTGAAAAATTCAATAGAATTAGACCATCAAGTTCCACCTTCGGGCACACCCTGATGCTCATAAATGACCAAATCAATCCAAGGCAGCAGGATGAAACCAGGTATTAAACCCCAAACAAGGGTCCAGTACAGTCATGATTCTCATGATCTAATCCAGACAACTGAGAGGAAACTCAGATCACATGGAGTGATGTTATCAAATGGCATCAGCTGGAGAAGAGTTTTAATTGGTTGGAATACGTGATATTTCTCTCTTGTCTCTCAGAATTCTGATTTTATTGTTTCAGAGGGCACAGACAAACTCCTGAGGTCAGACACTCTCCATCTGTTCTATTTGAGCAACACACAGAGAAGACAGCCCTGGAATATTTGGACACACTGAAGAAAGCAGCAGTGACACCCAAAAAAGGTGAATATTCTTAGCAAGCTGCTGTTCCCTTCAACTCTCTTATGTACAGGTGAGGTGAAGTGTTGACTAAAAATAATACACTATTAAAACAAAGGAAAAGAATTTTCCAGTTCCATTAGGATAACCCAAGTTTTTTGATGCTTTGAGGTGTCAAGTGACAGGAGAAGTTCATTGAATTTTGTATTTTAAAAGAGACTAAATAAGAAATATTTTGTGAATCCATAAATGTGGCTGGGACGTGGAAAACAGTAAACAGTACAAGCTACAGAAACCAGTCTCAGAAAAGCCACAGTGAAATATCAGATGACTAAACACAGCAGATTGCAAGGAAGGTATTCCAAGTCAGGAGCCCCAAAGCCTGCATGAAGATAGGAACATTTTTAAGGCAATCTGAGAAGGTTTTTGTGGGAAATGCTGGCTTTTTGTGGGCTGACAAACAGGATCTGGGTGTTCAAGGTGATGTTTCACCAGAGCTTGATTTTCATGGCATGCTGGTGACTCTTTTAGATCTCACCTCCCAAAGGGCAGCCCAAAGAGGCATTTTTGGCAGCCCAAAGAGGAATTTTGAGTAGCCCAAAGGGGCATTTTGACTGTAAGGTCCTGTCAGAGACATGGAAGTGATCCTGGACCTTCCCCTCTCATTGAAGCTGTCAACTGGCTGAGGTGAATTCAAGCAAGATCAGTGCCTTCAGCAGCTCAACTCAAGCTTTGAGATCTCTTTTACAAAAGACAAGCTTCAATTGCATTTATTTTAACCAGCTGCAATCCTCTGCAAGCTGCAACTCATTAGGTTTCTATCTGGGCAAAGACTGGGCTTAAGAAATTTGTGAAGCTCCTAAAAGACATACAGTCTGATAATTAAAACAAAAGAAGTGTGGCAGCTTGACATGACTCAGCAGTCAAATATTTTCATTCAGAGCCATTTAGCATTAAAATTCAAACAGACTCAGGTGCCGTTAGTTATTTATGAAGGAAAGAATCTCAATTAAGTATCCTTGATTTGTTCAGAATTCAAGTTACAATGAAGCTTTTATTTCCTTTTAATTGTAAGCAAACAGTGTTATTAGTGCTCAAGGCAGACAAAACAGCAGTATTATCCTTATTCATCCACCATTATTACTAAAAAGTAACAAGAAAAGGCAACAGAAGCCCCCCAACCTCAATCTCTTCCTCCACCCCTCAAGACATCCTTTCTAATCCTATAAAAGTATCTGTCTTTGATTTCAAGTGGAGTACCTGCTGTGCAGGATGCAATGCCAATCCAATTTGCCTGCAACAAAACCAAATGGGTTGAAATGAACTCTGCATTTTGAAGATGTTTTTGTTTAATCATCACCGCCACTCCTCTCTAATGAATACATTAATCAAGCAAAACTTCGAGCGCAAACGGAAAGGCTCATCTCCAGAAATGAAAAAACAAACATTAAAAAAAAAATTAAAAATCCCAATCTCCACAATATCCGCTGCCACTATCAAACCCTGCCTCGCTTCCCTTTGGCAGGGCTGGAAATGCAGATCCCTGAGGGTTGTTGGTCTCGGGTTTTGTGTTGCTGAAATGGCTCCCGAGGTATTAAAGAGTCTTTTTTCCCAGCCCCGTGATCGAGGAAGAAGTTGAAATTCCTCAGCTTTGGTTTTCAAGGTTGGGGTGGTGTTTGCTTTTTATACTAAGAACTACATGTACTTTATTTGCAATAATATTCCAATACCTATCACCTATGTTAGGCAGTCTGTCTCTGCTCTAAACCAATCCAAAAGTGTCACCATCACAGCAGAAGATGGAGGACAAGAAGAAGGAGGACAGGACATGCCCAGATTCCTCCATCTTGCCTCCTGAACCCCCATTCTAAATCCCCAAAATTCTACTTTTTCACCCTGTGACAAATCAACTATCATTCTACTTCTGGCTTGTAAATCTTCGGGCAAAGTTGGCAACTTTTTCCATGGGCTAAGATGAAGGCACAGGTGGTTTTTGACTCCATGCCAAGGTCTCTGAGCCCCCTGCCAGGGTCTGGAGCCCTCCAGGGCAGCCAGAGGAATATCCTGGGTTCTGAAATTTGGGAGACACAGAGCAGAAGGAAGTGGAGGAGGAAGCAGGTGAGCTGCCAGCACTCCACTCCATGGCTGATTAATGGCTTGCTGCTCAGGATGTGCATCCTGAGCTTTCCTGACAACCCCCAGATGTCCAGAATCCCACTTTATTTTAAGGAAATGATAACAGCCCCCACTGCAGCGTCAGCAGCATGGAAAGGCCACGTGCATAATGTTTATTCAGAGCTGTGAAATGCGTTTCTTTCAAAACTCGGAACAATTCGCCTTTTCCACCAGACGGTGAAAGGCACAGGGCTCTGGCCTAAAGACACAGTGGTTTTTAAAAGTTAGACTTTATAAATGCTCATTTCTGACATAAATTCAGTCACACCCTTTATTTAGCTTATGATATTCGTCCATATTTTTGAAGTAGATATTGATGATGAATTTGCATGGGAAAATACCAGCAGGGAAGAGGAGTAAAGGAGAGAACACCACAGCTTTTCCAGTCTGGTATTCCCACCATCTCCACCACCCAGGAAAAATTAGGGATTTGTGGAAATTTAACCATTGTGGTACACTGCAAAAAGCCAGTTATTTCACAAATAAAGTGGAGGTAATTCAATATATTTTGCTTGAATGTCAAATGCATTTTAGGTATCTTTTTTCCCTTTATATGAATTTGCCTTGTTGAAATTGAATTTTACCTCTTCCACAGAGGTAAAATTTAAAATTACTTCTTTCTTGCTTCATCTGTGCATCATTTTTTTTTCCATGTGATTGAAGCATTTTGGCTGGTCACTGCCAAAATGGTACCACATGCAAATCTGGGGAAAATAATTGCTCTGCCAAAGTTGCAGTGCTCCTTCAACAGGCTTTGTTCCAGAGCTTTTCCAGGAGGAATTATCACACTGCACTCCATTAAAGGATCATAAAACTTTTAAAGGCATTTTATGATCAGGCCAGTGACCTTTACTAGAGTTTCTGACCTGCCTTCCACAAATTTTATCTCATCACGGATATATCAATGGTAAACAGCAGAGGAACAATCATATTGTTGAAATTAATTTGTAATTTGACAATAAAATAAAGGCAGTCTTTCTTCTATCAGATGGTCTAAGTGAAATATAGTAATATTACACAAAATTATAATAAATTAATTTTAAAATAAGTTAAGATTTTTATGTGCTCTCTCAATTCCTGGAGGGTTCATACCCTTTTCTAATATTTCTGAAAAAATGAGGGAGCAGATTTGACCCCACTGATGCAGAACAAAAAGATATTTTACTGTTCTGATGCTAAGGTCAATTGTGCCATTTTTGGAGTTACCAAGAGAGGAAAGGACAGTTGGATCTTTTGCATGGCTATACAAAAAATTAAATATATGTATATTCAATTACTTTAAATTGATTCAACTTAATTTAACAAATTAAATATATACATATACATGCACACATATATACACATAGTACAGATTTAGCAGGACAGGATAAGAAGTATCTCCCATCCTCTGATGGAAAGGTCTGGAATTCACAGCTATGCTATATTGTGACAACCACAGAACAGGTCTATTTTTATTTGTATATTTAAAAATTCTATCTTGTTCAGAATCATTCCAGAAAAAAATACTCAGTTGGGAAAATGGGAGGCTCTGCTTCCATGGCAAACAGGGACTGAATCTGATCACTGCCAAGTTCAGAAAGGGAAGGAGACAGCTCCTCTCAGCCTCATTACAGACGCCAGATGAACCAAGGTGCACATGCATTATGCATGAGGTAATTTGAAAAAGTTGTATAAAAAGTTTAAGTTGTGATTATTTGTCATCACTTTAAAAAAAATAAAAATTCCCTGTCACCGCTAGCAATAACATTTATTTACCAGTTATTCCAGTGTTATGCATTCAAAAGAATAGCTCATATTTTCTTTACTCTTTCTTCCAAATCCTCAATTTGAAAAGCAATTAAAAGATATCCCCAGATATTTGTCTGCGAGAGACTCAACTTCCTGATTTCTGCTGCTGATAGATACGAGGCAACATCACGTAAGGGGGAGAAAAAGACGAGAGAAAACAAGTCATCCCAACCTTCTGTCAGACACTTTACAGCATAATGAGCTATGATGAAAAACAAGTCAAACGCCGGGAAAACAAGAAAGCTTGGAAATTTGATCTCCCTGACGGGATCGGGAGTAATTAATTATATAACCCGTGTGACCACTGGATGTCCCCACCGTTCCTGGAATGCAGCAATTCCCTGGCAGCTCCAAAAAAAACCAGAGTGTGCAAGGACACAGGGACGTGATGATGATTCCTACAGATTCCAATTGGATTCCTACAGAAATTCCAATTGGATTCCTACAGAAATTCCAATTCCCAACGCGCTCAGTGGGAGCGGAGCAGGGACCAGGGCACACTCAGAAACACTCTTTGAATTCAGCTTCCTCCAGGTTCACTCGGTGCCTGCTGGATGGTGAATAATGCAGCACTGAGTGGTGCTGGGTGACAGAATTATTTCTGAGGAGATGTGAAGGAAGCCTGGACTAGAGCACGGGGCAGACAAAAAAGGCCCTTGCGCCACTACAGGTGAGAGAAAAGGTGAGCAGGAGCAGGGATGGCAGCGCAGGGCTGCTGAGAGCTGCCTGTCAAAAGCAGCCAAAAGAGCTGGAAAAACAAGGAGAACATCTGTAACACCCCGGGGTGCTCTTCATATCAAAGCTTGGAGGGCATTGGTGGATGAAAGATGGAGAAGGCAAAGGAAAACAAAAACAACCCCCAAAATACACAGGAAGACTCCTTGTACACATCCTTCCTTGGAGGTCAGGCCAGGAAAGGTTTAAGTTCATGCGAAGCTGTAGAAGCCAAGGTGTTAGCATCAACTCATTTTTATTTATTTCCAAATGTGACAAAAAGCTAGACCTAGTTCTTCCATCAGAGAAGACCCAAGTGTCTTGCTTACTGTGATGAAAAGGAAAGATCACGTCCTGTTTTTAAAGGAAGGAACTTCCTACAAATAAATTCTAAAGCTAACTTCAAATCAACCATGGGTCTATTTTGTGGAGTTAGAAAACTCAAGCTCCAGTAGCTTATGACTTATCTCATTGTTGTAATGAGAGGTTACACCACAAAAAGCACCAGATCTCCTACCATTAGCACAGCTCCCTGTGTTAGATATTGAGCTACAAAGCTATGGGAAGGGCAGCTGGGTCTCAGACAAAATAATATTTGAAGAGAGTGCACTCTGTGAAGGTGATGTGCAGGTTTATTCTCCCTCCTCCATCCAAAATCCCCTTCCTACTACTTGCAGAAACCTGATCAGGGAAGTGTCTGGCCCACAGCTGGTTTCACTTGGACTTCAAAAAGCAAGGCATAAAAACCCCATGAGCCAAAGTACTGGCAGAAAGATACTAAAACCAAATGTAAACTGAAAACAAGTACCTGAATTGAACATTAAACTAGATCATGCCAAACTGGTAATCAGGATTTTGTTCAGCTATTTTTTGTATTCCGACTGGTTACAGAAGTTATTGGGAGAGCAGAAACACAGAATAAAGGGATCTCCTTCAGCCTGGGCCCCTCGAAGGTTTTACTCAGATGGCTTTCGTGTTTTGTTCTTTATTTCCCTCCCCCTCAGTAAAAGGATGACTGGTCTGACACACTGTGGATATTCTTTTGTTCAGATTTCAGATGTTCACAAAACAGAGCTGCTCTGAAAAGGCAGGGGTTTTTAGGGGGAGAGCCCAGGGGGAGGAAAGTACATGAATATATTTGAATAATAAACTAATTTGAGGATTTAATGGTTTGCAATTAAATTAATTAGGCACTCAGGCTTACTGGACAGTGTCTTCAAGCTTGTTCCACTTGTTTTGAAGTGATGCACATGTACAAATGTGCCAGAAAACCTCCATAGCTTTTATTCCCTCCCCTTGATTTCATAGATTTCAGACTGATCATAATGCAGACACTTCATATGGAGAAGAAAATGCATAAAGTGATTTGCTGAGATTTCACAATAATAACAGTAAAAAATATTGTTACCTGTTAGGCTGACTTCTGGAAGTCACCACTCTCTTTTGCAGCATGCTGTCTGACAGACAGAATTCATTGTGTACACCTCAGCCTCCCAAAAAGCAGAGTTACTATCGTGGCTCTTCATCCAAAGATCTGAGATTGCTTAAAAATGTCGGGGATGCTTTATGACAGCTGCTCAAATCCAGAGCAGTTTCTTTACAGCTTTTGGCTCTCAGAGAGGATAAAGTAACATATCTAATCCTGAGGCCTGATTGCTTTCCTAGGTGTGAAAGGGAGACAGTGCACTCTCATTTTCAGACTCACCGTTGGAAAGCTGGCGCCTCCTCCACTCTCAAACATCACAGCTCCACTTGACTCCAAGCTGAAGTCAAGTAAGGGGGCCCAGAACTCTTCAGTGCTCAGTTTTTGCATCTTAATCAAGTGCTACAATTGCATAGGCCGTAATTATGGCTAACCTGTAAATTTAGGAGAAAATAGTAGCAAAAGCTTAATTGCGACAAATAGTTAAAATCCCTTGAGCCAAATATTTTGGACACAAAAGTTCAAGATCACATGTGGTCTCTGGGGCCTACAGCCCAGAGAAGGAAGAGTTTAATTACACTCATATAAGCAAAATTATTGAGGCATTGCTGAGGATCCTCTCAGTGACTCCGCAAGAAAGATTTTGTCCATGTATGCCAAAGACAATTGAATGGAAAACTATTAAAAGACGCCCACAAAACAAAAATAAAGACAAGATTTTGGCCAACTTTAGTCATATCCTTATTCTGTGGCATTTTTTCTTCATCAATCATTAATTTAACAGATAAAAATTTGGTCCAGAGTGGCTACATTGATCTCTGATGAATGTTTTAGCTAATCATCTGTGATATATATATATAATTTGTGTCTGAAATGTAGCTCAGCCTCAAACACTCCCACTGCCTTCCTAGAGCCCTGATAAACCAGAACAAGGCTGCACAGTAAATCCTGTCTTGCACTAGGGAGTCTCACAAATTCAGTTTTGATTTTTTGTAAACAGATTGCTCCTTGAGTTGTTATTATTAGTGTGAGCTGGACAGCTTGAATTAGAGAATAATTTATTCCCTGTGCATTTCTAATTACAGCAAAGAGGTTCACTCACTGACACACTTGTCCGTCTTGTTCTTTCCTGTCTTTCAGGCATGGCTGATTGCAGCTAAATAGACAGACCAGCACAAACTGCACGAGAAACACAACTCTGTCAAAAACGGACTGAAGTGTTACCATTAATTATTCTGGACCATGTGCTCATTTGCAACAGATCTAACACGAGAAATATTCTCAGAGGTGTCAAACAGCCTCAGTTTCATAGGTGCATGGGGGTGGCACTGACTAAGTGTTTGACTGACTGGTAGGATGTGACCTGCCAGAGACCCTTGAAGCTTGGGGATTTCATGTGCAATTTGTGTTTCAGCATTCAATAGATAATTTAAATTGGGCCGCTCTCTCTGAGCACTTCTGAAGGATCTACACGCCTGAGCCTGTGTCAGAACTGCACAAATATCTAAAAAAACCCCTGAAAAGCAAACAAACAAGCAAGCCCACCCCAAAACACTCATGAACATCTGTGCAAGTGATTGTTTGGAACTCACTGCATCTTAAAAAGGCTTGAAGAAAGTGAAAATGCATTTACTAAAGAATGTTGAAAGGTAGGTGCAACAATAACTGGGTGCATAGGAAGAGAGCTTGAAAATGCTAAGTGGGGGAACAGAACAAACCCCAAATCACCTTGCTTTTGTTAACCTCTGCTACAACTGGGGCTGTTGTTTTAAATAATGGAACAGAGAATAGCTCATTGCAGCCATTAATCAGATGAACAAACTTTGCAAAGGCAAGAATCAATTGACTGCCAATTCACACTTGAACTGTCAGGAGAAGCAGCACTGGATTTACAAGTTATACCCTTCAGCTACTTAAACCAGAACTACAAAAGAAGCATTTTCTGGTATTTTTTTAATAATAATGATAAACAGATACTTTAGGTGTGCCCTTATTGGCACTGTATTTAGATTTTTAGCACCTGTGCAATTTAACAGACAAGACCTTCCTCCACTCTCACATATTCTCCTAAACATGAATTTCCTATCCCAAGGAGCAGCAATCAAAAGCTTCAAGGAATAAAGTAACACCATTTTCAAATGGCTAATAATCACCTCCTTCCCCTCTTCATACAGTTTGCTGTTCTCTATTCTTGAAACTGTTTGCTTATTTTTGCAAGGCTTGCATAATTTCTGTACTTGCATCTCTGCAATGAAATTTCTTCCCTAAAGTCACAGACATTCTCTGGTTCTTTTTTACAGAATATGTAAGGCTGCGTAATATTTTTGCTGTTAAGGTTTTACACAATATTCTCACCTTTAAAGTTTAGTTTACAAACAGCTTAAGTTTAAAGAGCCTTTCCATTAAATGACAGCTCTTTATAACCAGTGACACAGCTTGTTGAGGGGGTTATCATCTGTCAGAATGATGTTAAAATCTCTCAGGTTTTTCCCCTGAATACTTTAAAAGGGAACAATTTCAAGACAACAGCAAAACTCTGTGTACTAAGGTGAAGAAATTCAGAATTGCATGTAGCGCTGGATTTGCTTTCAAGCAGCATCTTCTCTTGCAACCTTTGGTTTACGATTCAACATTAGTTTTGAATTAACAATTTTGCTTGTTATCAAAGATTGCTCCATCCTGCCAGCTAAACAGGCATCACAGCCATTGACTATGCAGAAAATGCAACTCAGAAAACTCACTGTGCCTTTTTATTAAGTGACTGCTACCCCCAACCTCATGGCAATCTTGCTTCTGAACTTCACACTACATGGCAATAAAAGCATTTGGAATCTGCTTTCAAAAGATGCTTTTTACCAGGCTACAAAGCAGGTAGGACAAACATCCACTGCTTTCAGGTTTGTTTTTCTGTTGATGTCCCCACTGATTCCTCCTGGGTGATTGAGTTTTTTCGGATTGTTTGCTAAGAGTTTCAGCTTTCAAAACATTTCTTCTGATCCCAAAGGAAAAAGAATATATATTTTTAAATAATAAAAGGAGAATACAGAAAATATGCATAATGTGCATTCAGCTCCAACTGGTCAGCACACCCTGCTGGGTATTCAAGATGAAAATTCAGTTTCAAAACCTCTGCTCAAAGCTAAGCTGTGACAGTGCAACCACTTCAACAGGAGTTTCCCACATTAACAGGAAAGAGGCTTAACCCACAAAAATGCAAAGCTAATATCTGCAATATTTCCTTGACTTGGACCTTTCCTCAAAAAGCAAGATAGGAATGAGAACATTTTGGCTCTACATAAAATTGTGGTGATGGTAAGGTCATGGACTACCCCCAAGTCAATTGTAGATGTACAGACTCCTATACTTTCATTTAAGCCATGGAGAACAAACAAACAAAAATTCAGCCTCAAAACAAAATAAACAAAATTGAAGTAGGAAAAGATGTTTGTCGTACAATATTTTAAAATAAAGCTTCTGCCAATTTTATTTTTGAAATAAAAAAAGAAATCTATAGACTGTATTTACAATTTGGTAGTCTTAGGGAGTAATATCCAGTATTCTAGAGATGAAATATCTCCAAAACACTGAAAAATCTCCATCAGAGCAGTTTCTTTTGCTCTTAGTACCACTGAGTATTAGAACTGATTAACTTTAAAGAGCTATCACCAATACTAGTAGATTTCATAAGGTTTGGAGGTCAACCTTCTCTGATTCACAGAAATCTATATTTAAAGTTACAGACAGAGATTGAAACTAGCATAATTTAAAGTACTACATCACCAGAATACAACTTCTGTGGTGACACTTTCTAGAGACCAGATAGATAGAAAGGAAAAGGTAATTTTTATTCTATTCAGAACAGAGAAATCATGAGGAGATTTGTGAATTTCCTTTTCTTTTCCAGATTAAAAAAAAAAAAGCAGATTTTCAGAACATCCTCTGGAAGGCAGCTGAATTTGCCCTTGCCAAGACAAATCTGGTACATGTTATAGCAAACAGACTCCAAGCTCAAGTTAAAAGCTTTGGTTCTGCTCTGCAATTCTGCTCTGTAATGCCACAGGGAAGGGATTCTCCTACCTGACCTTTCCAACTCACAGTTCCCACAGGAACTGAAAAAGGCTGGTTTTCATGTCTGGTGGAGCATGCACCTCTTTCCTCCATCTCTGGCAGAAAACAAGTGATTCAAGAAAATTTACAAGAATTTTCAAGAGGCTTCAAGCATTTTCAAATAGCTTCCACTAAAAGAGGGGAAAAGAAATCCAACATAGAACAAGACATCTCAGTTTAGTGTTGTGAAATTACCTCCAGGGCACTTTGATGAGACATTCTCAGAGTTCTTTAAAAAAAAAATAATTAAAAATTATAAATGTTATTCTTTCTTTTCTACTCCAGAGAAACAGATTGAAACAAATGAAGTAACTTGCACAAGGGTATTCAAAGCCTGTGTAATTGTCTAATCTGGGTTCTACCTTCTGACTACCACTGCTGAGCCTTAACAACTCCCTCTTTCCTCCACAAAGCTGCAGGCTTCAGCAAACAAAACATTCCTTATAGCTAATTGGTATTACACAGAAACTCAACTGCTCTTATTTACAAAACTACAGATTTATGTCAAGCAAAGCCAATTATGCTTAATGTTTAAACTATTGCAGGTGCTCAGTGACATTGTGCTAGGCAGTAGAAGTGAAATTGCTCTTTTAATGCATCTTGTTCCAACTGGGAGCATGTGTTTTATAATCAGTGCAAATTTAACAGATGGAGATCTTAATCCTCCCCATCAAGTTTTCTTCAGCACCCCTACCCCAAAAATAAATAAAAAATAAAAAAGAAAGGAAAAAAAAAAAAGGAGTCCCATGCATTTAGACTTAACTGAGGTGGTCTCTGACAAAACTGAGGTTTTGACTGGGCCAAAACTTGCACAATTTTTTTTTGTGTGTGTCCATGAATACAGTACAAAACACATTTAACCATTAAAAAGACACCCTCAAAACATACCAGCAGAAATCAGGAATCCATCTGGCTATTCAAGGCCAGTAATGACTTCTGATGAGCACTCAGTTAAAACCAGCACAAACTCAGTTAAAACCTGCACAAAAGCAACTTCTTCCCAAGTCAAGTCTGAATCTAGAGTCCTTCATACTAATTACAAGGGAGAACAGTTAGAAAATTAATTACAGTAGAAAATTAAGGAAGTAATCAAATAGGAAACTGAACTGGGATGTTTCTGACCTCTCCTAATCTCATCTAGAAGGCAACATTTTCCACTATACATTTCAAAACTATAAACATGTATGGTGAGGATTAAGACATGAGTATCCTAAATTTACTTTGTGCAAAGCAATCCAGACTGGCAACAGGTGACCTCAAACCCAAGCAGTCAGATCTGAGTGCTTGGTGAAAACTGCCACAGATCAACAAAAGCAGACTCTCCTAACATTTTGTTGCAAAACTTCGTATGCACACACACATCCTTATATTTTCTGTCCTCCAATTTTTTTTTTTTTTAATGTAAAAAGTCACTAAGTTTTTCAGAAGTGGAAAGCAGCTTCCTTCAAAGACCAAACCTTTGGAGTCTTTTATATTGATTTCACTGTGTGCTGGCGCAAGATTTATATAATTTAGGCAGTGCCCTGTATGCACAAAGGATTCCATCAGCTTTGAATGGAGTCCTAGATGCTGCAGCTCAAGAAAAATTCCTGTCTGTTGGTTTGGAGTGCTAAATTGCTCTGTCATAACAGTGAGATTGATTGATGGATTGATAGATTTTTGCATGTAGATTCCTCTGCTCCACCAACTGAACTAAGGCCAAATTCAGCATCCAGTGCCCTGTTTTGTTCTGCCATCCATCTGAAAAGTCAAATTTCTTATTAAGCCTGATAGAAAAAGCATTTCTCCTCTCCATGTGAATATATTCAATATTCAACTCTTCATCCTAGAACCCATTCTAAGGAATTCCTATACAGGGCGTTAACTAATCCTCTTTTTTTGCAGAATTATCTTCATCTGACAATTCAACTCAAATGGCTGCATTCTGTTATCTGCTGCCGTCTATTCTCAGGTTTCAATTTATGAGGAGAGAAAAAAAGAAAGTGTTCTTGGGACGTTTAAGGCCATTCAGCCTGAGAATGCAGCAGACAAAACATTTTACCTTAAAATAGCCCTAAGTTCCTTGTTCTCTTGTTATTGGTGTAAATGGTTCCAAGCCACTGCTACTTTTGCAATTAAAAAAAAAATACATTAGTTAATAAAACATCTACAGTCCAATCATATTAATCTGCCCAAAATTTAAATTTTACCCTTCTACTACAGAGTTCATCTCCTATTGTGCATTACTCTCAAATACATTGAGAACAATCATACCCATCCTGTCAGCAGACTCCAACCAGCATTTTTGTAGCTTTTCTGCAAGGACAAAGGTCAAGTATTCAAGAATTTCTCAGGAAAGAAACGAATGTTTTTCATGACTTAAACCTGGGTCTATTGCAGTACAAACATTATTTAGAAAATAACACATTACAAACTAATAACTGTCAGGTGTCATGGAAAAACTTACCCAAATATGAGGAAATTAGCCTGTCTCACACTTTCCAGTGCCCTCAGAGAAGAGATGCTTCAGCCTTTGGCTGCCTCTCCTCTCACAGCCCCAGCTCATGCAGCCCCTTTTGGAGAAATACTCTGTCCTTTGCTGGGAAGGGATGTATTCACTATATTTTTCTCCCAATGCCCACCCTAAAGTTACAGCATCAAGTGTTGTTAATGGTGCAGAAGAGATTTCAGATTTTTTTATCAACTCTTGCACAATTTAAACTCAGAAGCTGTCACTTCAGTGAATTTCATCCTTTTCATGCAGCTTCTCCTGTGGTAGAGCATTTCTCATACCTAGCAAGCACTTTTACTCCACTGCCCCTTCTTTATGAATATCTTGATATCAAAGTTCTCCTTTAGTTTTTTTGGGTTTGGGATATTTCCTTATCACATAAAAACCCCACTTCTCCCATCAGTATTTTTAGTTCTATGACTTTTAAATAGAAATGTTAAGGGTTAGATTAACTCTCACAATAACAAAACAGCCAATTTTGGGAGTGTTTAACTTTGTAGATCTTCAAACTGGAAAGCATTTTACTAATAATTATTTCTCCACATCTCCAGCTGCATATACTCTTTCCCAATATTCCTTTCCTGATTCCCTTCACCCCACATCAGCTGGGCTGCAATTAGTAATATCGGTGCTAATATATTCCAGTCTCCCATTCTCCTATTAGCTATTTTCTTCATATCATCCTCCAGGAATGACAAATCTCAGTGTTGCTGTCAAGTGAGACTGGATCACTGATGCCCCAGCATCAATGTTTCATGGCACACGTTATGGACTGATGGCTGATATCTGGTTTCCAGTTTTATTTTTGGTAGATTTCAAAGCAATTTGTAAATAATGTTTGTGTCCATGTCACTGACAGGAAAACTAAAGTAGCAAGAGCCGTACACAAAACTCCCATCATTGCAAACATCAACCAGCCACTAGCAGATTTCAAAATTACTTGTAAATTATACTGTCACAAAATAATTTGCTAAACAAACAAATGAGAATGTTTATTAATTTTTAACCATTCCTAAATACAAATAGATGTGGATACCTTTTTCCATATAAAGATTAAAATCCTCTTTCCAACTGTGGCAAGCAGTGAGTTTTCCTTGGCCTCCACGTGAATTATGACAGTGCAGCCTTCTTCAAGGCCAGATCCTATGAATACTGCTATGTTGTTAACTTCTAAATAACAGTATTATTCACCAGATAATTCATAAATACCAGAACATTGTTCCACTTAAGTGCGCTGGGTAATTTATCCTTAGAGAGCTGGTGGATAAAAACCGCCAAATTTTAGGGTTGAAATTTTATCAGGGTGAAATTCTATCAGGTTTTCTCCACAGGAGACAAAATGGGAGAACTTTCCAGGACAGAATTATAGTGCTTGATGGCTTTTGCATGCTTCAAAAGTTTTTCTCCAGGAAAACCTCCTCTGAACCCATTGGTGCAATCCTCATGCAGATTGTTGTATCTGGGGGAAATACAGAAGGAAAATAAAATAATCATCCTTTAAAGTATTAGCTTCACCCATTGTTATGTATAACTTTTCATATAATATATAAATACTTGTATAATACTCTTTAAGTTACAGTGCCTTCCAAGTCCTGGACTTCAAGGCAGTCAAAAAAAATAGGAAAATGCATATTTGCATTTTCCTAGAGCCTTTCAGAACTTCAGGATGAGAAGTATCAAACTAGGTGCAGATGTTAATAATACCTATACTGCATCCTTTAAAAAAAAAATAATTAACTGCTTTGTTCCTACAGAGAAATTTTAGTGTATTTTTTCTTATTCCAAGTTTTAAAGTCTGTTTCCTCCCCACCTAAATCAGTGTTTATCTGAATAGTCTTCATTCTTTTTCCTCCCTGCTCAAAGAATTCTTATTCTTCAAAAAAAGAAACAATTGATTTCAAAAGACATTTTTAGTAATTAAAAACTTGTATTATTGAAAAATTATATGTTCCTATCTGAAGTCCCTGCCAAAAAATTAACACCTTTCCAGAAAGAATATGATGAAAGAATATGATGAAAGTAAGAATACAATGCTCTTCTTTCTTTAGGGCTTTTTGAATTAAGATCCTTTAACTATTTAAGGTTAATTACATCAGTTGGTTTTTTTTTTTTTTTACCTCTCCACATGTGATCTATCACTATCAATTCTTTATTACACACTAGTCCCGCAGATTTTATTAGAATTTTTAAATGCACCTACAAACAAGACACCAAGTTTTCGTTTTCTGACACGTACCTGTGTGCAATGGCCCAGAACCCCAGGGTGTTCACCATCATTAAGGAAGCCAAGAAGAAGAAGAACCTCTCCAATTTACCCTCATGCAGCGAGTGTGGGAACCAGCTGCCTGGTGAAGGAGACATTTGCAGCAGGATTAGTTTGCCTTGCAGCAGGACATGCAAATCAGAGATCATTGGGAGATTTAGATTAAAAGCATAGCCTTGATCTGAGCCACTGCAGCATCAGTGTGTCCAAAGACACCTTTCCCTGCATGAAAGACTGGTATCAAATCCTGCCCATCTCAGGAATGTGGCAATTCACCCCTTGAATGAGCTAATGGGGAAAGAAGGAAAACCAGACTTCTTACCACAGCTATATGGTAAAAGCCTGATGGCCTTAACAGATCCTTTGGCCACGAATGCCACTTTTACACACTGATTGTCATCCTTAGATTGTAAATATTTTTCTAATTAGAGACCAAGAGCAGTTCCACAGCACAGGAGAGACACCAGTCAAAGGATTACACCCTGCCAAACGCACATTGATATATTTACATTTTTCTCTTTCCTTCACATCTTAGAACTATAAACACATTTCTTTTCAGAGCTGTTGCTTTTAGTTCTCCTGGGACTGACAGAGAACAGGTGCCATCAGTTTTCCTAAGCTCCTGCACAGTTCTCTCCATTCCATGTTGCATTTTTGCCCATCACAGAGCAGCACCACCACACCTCTGCCTGCTCCCTTTCTTTCACAGCATTATCTCAGAGCCAGTTTTAAAAACCCATCATCCAACACTGTAAGTGACTGAGCTCCTAGGTGCTGTAACTTCATTTTAGTAGCTTATAAACTTTTACTGCCATCATTCACAATCGGGTAGTTTTTCATTTTGCATCATTTTGCATCCCCCAGGGGCCAGTGGAAGGCAGAGCCAGAGCACGAGGATGTGATGAAAGAGAAATCATGCATGGGGGTGTGCACTGCAGCTTGTCAGAGCAAAACTCACACTCACTGCTGGGTTATTCACCTTGGCTGGGCTAACTGCAGGAGCTTTCTCATGGAATGGCATTTACAGTGAAACCTGAACACAAAATATGTACTTAGAAAGTTAATAAAAACAGTTTTGTATCTTCTGAGTTTCAAAGGTCCATTTGCACCATTCTCTGTGTTATCACTGATAAAGGCATCAGAGAAAAGCACTGAATTCCACTCCCACTTCTCCATGGCCTGGGTCAAAGATCCTTGCTCTGTCTCCTCCCTGATTCTTTTAGGACTTGCCAGTGTTTAAACAGTGAGGCCAGGATAATGACAGAGAGCCTTGGGAAAAACCAAATTATCAACAGCACAGGCAGGGACAAAACCAGGCAGGATATGGTGAGGCTCCAGCTGCCATACAGCACACAATTTCTCCCTAGTTTCCTGCTCTGTCCAAAGCAAGAGCTGGGATCAAGGCTTTCTTTTCCTCTCAGAGAGGGACAACAAGGCTTGTTGTCCCTTCTTCTACAGAGGAACAAGGATGGCAGCAGTTCCAAGGATATCCAGACTATAATCCTTGCAGTAAATATTTTCATCAGTGGATGCAGCAAAAATTAATATAACCTTTTCCTACTTACAGCCAAAAAATAATTACTTCTCACTCCTTTTTCTTCTTTCATTACTTTTAATTTTTTTTCTCCCCACGAAATAGGGGATAAACCTGGACTATATTTTACATCTGCTTATAGTCACCTTGCAGAGAAGCCTCTCCTCTGCTTGCAGGGATCATCAGTGCTAGAACTTCACTCATCCCTTCAGATGCTCTCACCCTGACCCCACTAACACCTCCCACAAGCTGTCTGCAGGCTGACTGCCTTTGGGGTTCAAACTCTCAGGATTTCACCCTCAGCCATGAACATCAGGGCCAGTTTTTGGTTTAGCTGGAATTAGGCACCCTGGGCACTGCTGTGATTGAAGAGTCCAGCACTTCCCCTTCCTTACCTCAGCATGCAACATGCTAAAAATTCACTTTCCCCCAAAAGATACTGCCTGTGGGCTCTGTGCATCTTGTTCTTTTCTGTGGAGATTGCCAACAGAAGCGGCAATTACAAGGTTGGTTTGTCACACAGGTAATTGCTCACTGGGAATTAACTTTCTGCAACAAGCTCCTGATTTCCATTTTCATTCCAACAATAGGAACACCTAGAAGCATGAATCACCACAAAGAAACAGAAGTTTCCTTTAGGTGCACTATTTTAAATAGACTTTTCTCTGCTGGTTAGAGGTGAATTGCTTATGTATTTTATGGCAAATTTAGAACAAGCTGGAAAACGAAGCCTAGGCAGAGTCTGTTCCTCAAGTCTGCTCTGCAATCATGGAAAGAAAGCACCTGGTAAACTTTCACTGACATTTTGGAGTCCTGTCAAATTTCCATCAAAATCACTCAGTCCAAGAAGAAGGAATAATGTACAATACTATAGTTAGTCCAAGAGGAAGGAATAATTTACCAAGAATTTACCAAAGGTACCAATAATACCAAGAGGAAACAACTGATCCTACCAAGGGAGGCAGGGGTGGAGGTGAAGCAGAAATGGACAAAAACTTTCCTGGGCTGTTTCTGGGGGGTGACTGACAGCAAGGAGCTGCTGCCAATTGAACAAAACCTAAAAAGGGCCAGTCTTAGACAAATACTAGTGCACACAACCTTTCTGCTGCTCTGGTGCACCCTCAGAGAGCTCAAGGGAAAGTTGCACAGGGAGGCATCCAGGATTTTTTGCACTATCCTATTTTATTATGAGGAAAACCTTGAAGAAAAAACAAATGTCACAAGTCACTCAATCCTGTACCATTCCTGCATTTTTGCAGCTATCCTGCAACCTATGCTAGGATTATAAAAACAAAATTAATTAATATTTTAACAAGGCTTGTATTGCCTTCCTTCATTTCATCAATTTAGTGGGCATACATTTAGTGTTTGATCATATCCAAATTAAAGTCTCACTCTGCCTCTAATCCCTATTAGCTAAGTAGGCACCAGTGGCCACCACCATCTGGACTGCAAGAAATATCCTTTAGCTTTATCATCTTTGGTATTTTAGAATCACACAAGACTAAAATGATAAAAAGAACCAAAAAACCCAAACTCAAACCACAACTCCCCCCGTGATTCTCTAAATACAAGCAGGAAAACTGTGTCTGGGACAGCTTCCTTCCTCTGACCTTTTTTTATTTTTATTTCTTTCTTACATATTTATATTAATATTTTTAGAGAAATGTATTCTGAAATGATTGGCATAAGAGGACAGGTTTTGTCTTGCATCTTCTTCCGTTAAAATGTTAGGAGAGGTAAGGGATCCAAAAGAAAGCAGTTTCCCAGCTTGTACTGAAAATATCACTGTCACCCATCATCTGTTTGCACTCGTCAGATTTTTTAAAAAAAGTCTTATTTTATCATATTCACACCATCCTCCATAGATGCGTTAAAAATGATTAATGCAGCTTTGACTGTGACTGATATCTGATCAACTCTGCCAATAAAACCCCAAATAAAATTCTAAGCTAGTGGCATAAAATAGGATATAAAAATGTTTAAATTTTGTCAACACCCTCTGTGCTTCAACACTTCAAAATACACAGTGGAGGATCTACTTTCGCTGCAGGAACATGGAAAAACATGGTCTCAGTGCTGGAGATGGGAGAACCAGAAATAGTCTTGGCTCAGGTTTCAGTGAAACAAGAATCATGGGACAAGACAAAAGCATCCATAGCCCAGGAATCACTCACTAAACCTTCTTAAATCTCATAGAACCATTTTATCAACACCATCCTCTCTTGCTGCAAAAGAGAAAGAACTTGCTCTTCCAATATAAAAGAAAATAGTAAATTAGCTGAGCTTTTTTTTAGGAAGAAAAAAAATAGTTTTGGTTGGTTTGCTTGACTCCCAGTTTCATAAATTGTCCACATATTGAATATTTACAAGCTCTTTAAACAGATCTGAAAAAAACCCAGTAAAATTCTTATTTGTGTCATTGGAATTTAATTTTACTTGAGAAGCCACAAATTTGTACCCTACAGCAGTCATCTTTAGTGGGTTCATTAGGCAGCCACTAGGTTTCAATAAATTGAAAACAAAAGATTTTTTTAAAATTTATTAAAACCTAGTGGGTTTGATATGATTGTAATGAGCACCAAAGTCCTCTGTAAGAAGCTGTCCATTATAAAAATTGTACGTATAACATTTCCTACCAAATTAGGGGAAAACCAAAAGGGAGACTAAAATGCATTTTTTGTTTTGCTATACTCTATCCCCACCTCCAAAAGTCTGATCCTAAACCTACTGTGAGACCCAGGAGTCAGCAGGAGAACAGCCTGGGATGAGCAGAGGAGTGTTAGAACAAAAACTGAACTCCCAGGAACATCACCATCACTTGCAAGCTGTGAATTGTGGGGTAATTTGGAATTATTAGTCTTATTCAAGCAAGGAACACTGAGAAAGAGATACCCAGTAAGATCCTAATTATTTTTAAAAATAAAAAGTGAAAGCCCAGTAATATGTTGTTTACATATTAATAGGAAAAGTAAACTCTAACACTGTCCTAACTAGAGCAGCAGAGCAAACACCAAGCATTTTCCACTTGATTTTCCCTAAAGCTTTTCAAGTTTTGCAGAGGACTTTTCCTGCTTAGCAGCAGTCATTCCCATCACAGCATCTTAATCTGAATACTGAGTGTCACTGATTCCCTTGGAAATTCCAGAGTGACTTTTGCTCAGGATAATGGTGCAGTCAATTCCACCCACAGGAACAGCAGGTCTGACAAAGTTACACAAAGGCAGCTTTGGAAAAAGTAAAAAAAAAAAAAAAAAAAAGAAAAGAAAAGCTAAAGTTGAGAAGTTTGCCACCCAGCTTTCTAAGAGTGAGGAATATTTTAGCCAGGAAACTTTTCAGTTTGCTCAAGAATCCTGAACAAAAGGATGTAGCAACTGCAGCCTGTGGAGAATTTAGATCTCAGCCTTCTTGGTTTCGCCATCTCTGTTAAAACAGTATTTCTGGCAAGTAAAAACTTTTTATGAATCAATTAAACGATTTCACAAAAAAGGGATTAATCACCTTGATAGCAAACCAGACAAAAACCAACTGAATTGAAAATCAAATGCAAAAATTGGTTTCCTCTATCGCAGAGTACAGAAATACTCAGTAAAGAAATTAATTACACAATAGTGACACAACACAGGCAAAATATTTTGGTGCTGACATTATGCTTGATTATTTTGCAATTATTTAATTTCCAAAGTCAAATTGCGGTAATATGTCAGTTTTAATAAATATTTCAGTCTCATAAAAATTAATAGTTTCCATATTTGGGGGGGTGGGGGGAGAGAGAGAAAAAAAATCAGCAATATAGTCTGTCTTAAAGTGTTTGTTTAATTTACCCCATATTACCATATTACACTGAACTCACAATAATGAAAAACAAACTTTTCCACCAGGGGATATTCAAGGAGCTCAGTTCTCCACACTGGATTGGGGCTTGGGGCTTATAGTTCTTTGCCTGATTCATTTGTGCAGATATTCCTGTTTTTTACCCATCTCCAGGTGATGTTTTATACCTTGTAATAAAATTTTAATTGAATTTTTAACTTAAAAACAGGACTGCGTGTCAAAGCATCATTTGTTTGTTCAGATCTTGCGAGTCGGAATAAAAATTTCTTGTCACACTTTCAAAACACCCATTTCTGCTCGGTTTTAAGTTACATGATTCTTTGTAGAAGAAAGAGAAGGAAAGGGAAAAAGGAAAGAGGAGAACCTAAAATTTTAACCATAACAGTTACAAAATCCTGCACCAATTGCAGTGGTGTCATGCATTAGGGCCAACAGTTGTGGTCTCTAATAAAAAAATTCTCTGTAAATGTTCCACCAGAGCTTGTCAATGGCATCCTCACAAATATTCCTTCAGCAGTGCGACTATTTCAAATTTGTGAACAAATTTGGGAGGCCTGTCTCTCAGTTCAAGAACTCAAGTGATTTCCTTGTTACATTTCCTTGTGGAACAAGTCTTTTCTATATTGAACAAAGATTCGGCAGCAAAGGAAAAATGACTTTAAGATTAAATTCCTGCCTGATTTTGAAAGTCAGTAACATAGGAACAACAAGTTCTGAGCTTCCACTAAATGCACCTCAACAGGCTGAACCTGCAGTAACTCCTTTTGAAACAGGAAGATTTGTGGGAATTGCAGCAGAACAAGCCCACGGTGAGACAGCATTGCCACAGAACCTGGCTGTTCCCAAAGCTGGGCAAAGGCAGAGGAACCAGTGGCTCCAGGAGAGTGAATTCCCCAGACAGCTTTGAAACCCTCAGCCCTGAAACCTCAATCCTGGAACAGACAGAAAGGAATATTCCCCATTCCTTAAAGCTCAGATCTTGCTCTCAAGGCCAGAGGCCTCCATGTAAGTGTGAACAACATGAATGTACTCCTTCATGAACACAAAAAGGTGCTTCCTAGCCAATTTATTTTCAGTCTTCCAGAGCAGAAGTACAGAGATTGGACAGGAGGACTTCCTGCAAGATGCCATCCTCTAATTACTCTGACTATCAAAACTAAGATGACTCATTAAAATTGGATGAATACAGCTGGAAGGCTATTTCCTATCTTAATTCCATCTTAATTGTGAGAGCAAATCAATACAACTTTGGCATCCCTTTTAATTCTGCTGCCTGATTCTCCAAATCAATAATATTAGAAAACTGCTCAGGAGCACCCACCATGAGCATACTCTTACCTTGAGTGCCTGCGTGGGCTGTCTGAACAATGAGAGCTCCCACAAAGCAGCCAGCTCCATTAAAGAGAGCTAAAAAGTGCATGGAAATCCCTCTCATTCTTTCGGGCACGAGCCAGAATGAAAGTAAGGAACCTTTGGAAGGAAGCAGAAACAGTTAAAAGTTAAAAAAAAAAAAAAAAAAAAAAAAAGAAGGAAAAAATAAGAAAACAAAAGAAAGATGGTAGAACATGGATAATACAAAAATTTCAAAACATCTCTATTAGTGATTTTCTATATTTTATGCAGAGAATTACTTGTGCAGAAGTGCAATCAGATGTACCCTATAACAGGTCAATATGTGCCCTGTAACAAAGCATTATCTGAACTGCTTAAATGAATATCTGTACTAAACTACCCACACACAGCTCTCCGTGTCCCACAAGTGTAGAAACATCTTTTACCCAGACTTTTGCTTGCACCTTTCAAAACCTCAGGCATGAGCAAGAGCAGAGAAACACCACCACAGCCAGTAAAGCATGAAGACAAAGGATGTGATATTTAATTGCAGAACAGCAGGACCTCCTATCTCAGAGCCAGTGCAGCACAGCCACTGATAAATACTCCAAAATCTAGAGCTCTGCCTTAATTTGGACAGTTAGCTTGCTTTGCCTTTAGGGTGGACCATGCTCCTGTTTCCTGGAGTGCAATCCCCAAGCTCACTTGCTCATTTTTAAGACCTCATCCTTCACTTTCTTGCCAGAAGGCTGAACCAGAAGCAGCAACAGCTTTGGTGGAGAGGGGAAGCTGCAGCATGCTGCTGTAGCATGGGTGCCTATAAATAATCCCACCAGCTGTAATTCGGCTGTAACAGCAAGACTTTATGATAGCTGTTCTTTTTGTGCAATTCTCACTACCACCAAAAACTTTTATTTCCTAATTTCACTCCTTGAGTTGTCCTCCACACCTTTTCTCCCAGTGTCCCCACATGCTTTATTTGTTCAATTAGAATGACCTCCAGCTTGAAAAACTTGCCAGCAGAGGGTCCTGTTTGGATGCTGAGTTGCCTCTGAATACAAATGAAACTTTGCAATCACCACTTTTCACCATTCTTAATTTGGATGTCCAGATGAGAGCTTTGAAAACTCTCAAAAAAAAAATGAAAGAAAATAATGCCACAGACAATGTTTTCTTCCTCACTCTCAATAGGAACCAGAAGCCTGAGGGCAAGAGAAAGCAGGTGAGCCTGGGTCACCATCTGTAGATGCAACAGCCTGAAGCACTGTACAGCTAACTGGAGACACTAAAGGACTTAAAAGTTTCTAGTTGTTCCTCCCTCCTAAAAGCAGGGGTGCAAAACATGCATCTTGGTCAAATTCAGCCTGGGTAATTGCATCCTACTTACCTAAATTACCCCTGCTGTTTCAATAGCCTGCTCCCCTCCTCCCTTTCCCCACGGTGCTGCTGGGAGCTGTTGAACAGCTGCTGCATTTCCCCCTGGAGACCATTGCAATTTATTGGTGGGCAAAGCCATCCCCAATATATCCTCTAACTAACAGAGCTGTGGCTTTCCTGCTTTAAACCAAGCTGGGGTTACAAATTCAGCCTGTCAGAGGCTACTGAGAACTTTGTGGCCCTGTGGAGGGGAGCAATACCATTGTCTGATTTTATTTTTCAGACTTGCTTAGTGGCAGGTATTATTCTAAGAGATGCTCTTGCCACCTGAAGCAGATTATTCAAAACTCCTATCAACAAGATAATGAAATATGTTTTATAAACACAGTTTTAAGTGTCAGGGACCAAATTACAGAATAGATTGGGTTGGGAGGGACTTTAAAAGTCCTCCAGTTCCAACCTCACTGCTATGGGCAAGGACACCCTCCACTAAACAAGGCTGCTCTGGGCTCAGCCTGGCCTTGGACACTGCCAGGGATGGGAGAGTCACAGCTTCTCTGGGTAACCTGGGCAGAGCCTCAGCACCCTCACAGTAAAGAATTTCCTGCTGATATTCAATCTAAACCTACTCTCAGTCTGAAGCAGCTTCCCTTTGTCCTGTCACTCCATGCCCTTGTAAAAAATCTCCATCTCTCTTGCAGGCTCTTGTCAAGCACTGAAATGACACAATTAAGTCATCTTGAAGCCTTCTTTTTCCCAGGCTGAACAACCTCAATGAGTGAGGTCCTAATGAAAATAAAGAGCTCAGTGTGCCAAAGCTAACATCTCTAACCAAGCTCTTCACAAATGAGCCATCTCCTTTCTTCCCTCTGCTTAAGGGAGTGAACGTTCCCCTCCTCAGCTTGGATCATGTACTTTCAGGTCCAGTAAATTATTATAATGACTGAATTTGAACTTCTGCATAAGCAAGGCAGTAGAATGTCAGGAAAGGTGGGACAGCTCTGTGAGGGTCTGGGCTGTCACTGACATCCATGGAGATTCACTGAATGAACTGAATTGCTGTTTGGGAGGCAAACTCAAGTGGAAAGCCAGAGCTCAGGTCAGAAGCCTGAATGCAGAGGCTGGGGATGGTTGAGTGAACCTCAGCCAGTGCAAGACCTGGGGGATAAGCAGGCTCCTCTCCATCAGCAGCTGGAATTCTCAGACTGCAGAGAGCTGGCTTGCCCTGCCTGCACAGCCAAGACACTCTGTGACACTCTGCAACCAAATTTTACCATGAATGCAGACCTCCTTCCTCATCAGCTACAGCAATATCTTATTTTAGGCACCTCCCTTTAGCTTTTTATCTGCAAGTCTTTAGACTCAGTCCCATTTAGCTGGGTTCTTAAGTCACACCTCTCACTGCAGCTCTAAGCACGATGCTTAATCCCTATTTAAATGGGGAAGGACAGCTTTTCTTCCTAAGAAATTATAACCTCAATCCTTTAAAAAAGGTCTTAAATAAAAAAAAAAAAAAAAAAAAAAAAGGAAGACAAGCCCTAAAATGGAGTTTTATTTTTTTTCTTAAAGGCTAATGTAATCTTCTGGTCACTGGACTCAGTTGCGTCCCAGTGTGCCAGATTAAAAGGCCTTTTTCTACCAGCAATATTCTTCCCCTGCTTTTGCATGAGAAGACTGTAAGCAAGTCACCTCCTAACCTTTTTTTTTTGTTAAGCTAAACAGAGAAGGTCACAGTTTTCAGTTACACTTAGCCTGTAACCTAGAAACCAAATTACCTGCCTAGAAACCTGTCTCAGTTAAGTACTTGAGAGCTATCAGATGAAGAGGCATTATGAAAGTGCTAAGTATTTAAAACTAGGGAAAATTACCTTTTTAATGACAGCCTGTGACCCACAGCTCTCAGTAGTCTCAGAGTGTAAGAATGAAGCTGAAACACTGAAGTTATTTCCCGCTCTTAAACACAAACCTGAACATTTCTGGGGTTGTACTGGAACAAGAGACACTCAACCCAGAGAATTAAATGCCTGCAGAGATCAGCCAGGCAATTACTTTACCTGTGTCTCTAAGTTAATGTTCCTGAGATTATTTTTATAATACTAACTTTTTTTTTTTATTTTAAAAGCTCTGCAAGGTAAAACACTGGTAAGCACTCTGCATGCTCCTCAGAAGAAAACAAGCCTCAAAAATGTCAGTGAAGACACAGAAAAGTAAACTATGGAAAGCAGAAAAGGTTCAGACTCACAATCAAGAGTATGACTACATGATGTGTGGATGGCAGGCACAAGCTGAGCTCTGAAAACCAGGAGTGTTTATCTCTGGCTCCATGTCACAAGCCAAGACATGAGGATCTGGGAAGGCATGTTCTCACGACTCCTGGTTGGAGCACTAACAAAAGCCTTGCAGCTGCCTACACCAGGTTAACCTGTCCCATTTACCTGCCCACATATGCTCTGTGCCAGTGAAAAACATGCAGTAATTCCATTAGCTGGGCCCAAAAATGAAAATTGCTTCACCTTGCTCTGGCTGTGGCCTTTTAGGTGGTCTCAGAGCATAACCACAGCTCAGCTCTCAGGTGTGTTTTTATTCCATCTCAATAAAATCATCACAGCTCAGAAGGGGTCTCAGGAGCTCATCCAGTCTGCCTGAAGCAGGTTCAGCCCCAGGACCAAACAGGGAATTGTGCTCCCCAGGGACCTGACTGGGCTGTGCTCCCTCTCCCCATTGATCTGGAACATCACTGCTTGTCCTGAGCTACAGCCAGCAACACAAATTATGCTTCTCTGAAGCAGGTAAAGCACAGATCTGCTCATTAAGCCCGTGGAAGAGAGCCAGGGATAAAATATCAGATGACAGTAATTATTTTTAGGCAGCTGATACAGAACCAGGACACCTTTCCTTTAGCCCATTTGATTTTACTCACAGGAGGGAGTCACCAGGGCTTCAGCCACTCCGAGCAGGACGTACTGAGGAGCCAGGTGGAAGCAGGGCATGGAGGAGACCAGGAGAAGCTCCTCAGACAGAGTCTGCTCCACCTGGGGGAAGCGCTTGCGGTGCATCTCGCAGAAGCCAGCAGCCACCACGGAAAGGGCAGCAGATAACTGACCTACAACTGGGTGAAAAGCACAGGGCATTCACCAAGGCCACTCTTACAGCACCATCCTGGCTTTAGAGTGCAGAAAACTCCTAAGAAATGCAAAAGAAGCTTCCTACCCCCAGCCCAAATAATTTTTTCTGGACACCTCAACACAAATAAAGAGCGGCAAAAGGACATCAGCTTAGCACACAGTGTCAGAGTTCAGAATAAATGAGAGAGGAAAAACTTCTCTTAACACCAAAGTCACAAAGAAGAACGTTTTACTTTTCACTTTTTTTTTTTTTTTGCATATTGAGGGAGAAAAGGAAGGAGAAAAGAAAGAAGAGGCAAATGTCCTTCCACATAATATAAGAGAAAGGATAGGAATAGAACCAAAGGAAATTCTTCTAAAACTCAGATGTATTGTAACTACCCCACACTTCACCCATTGTAAAGAGGATACTATTAAAATATATTGTTTTGTATTTCTTGATCTTGGCAGTATGAAATGGTTGTGTCCTCTCAACAAAGAAAAACACAAAGAAAGTGAGTCTCTGAATCTGAATTATCTATACTTTTCATGGTTTGAGCTCTCATTGATTTTGACTAAATTTCTGATTTGCCAACATTTCTAAGCCATAATGTGAGAATTTGGTTGCTTTTGACAGTTTGGGCTCAAATGCTTAGACTCTCTTTTTCTTACCAAGCCTTCATGACTGGCAATTGCTTCACTTAATAGATTGGATATCAACAGCCTTTGTTTCATATTATATTTATAACACATATAAACTTTGTCTTTTTTTAGTGCCCATGTTTTTTAGAAAAGAATAAAAAACTCAAACAGTTAAGTGGTCTTAGCCTTGCTGTGTTCTTGCAGGCCTCTGTGTTTCTTCCTCAGCACCAAACTCTCACACCCTTATTCCAGCAGAGTTTTCCTGTATGTTCACAGCTTTAAAAATCCTACCTCCCTGCCTAACCTGGCCTTGGATACTGTTTAGGCTCCTCTAGTGCTTAATGAGAATATCAATGAATTATTGCTTGAAAATTGATGACAGGAGGGAATTCAGCAGCATTTTCTGGCTATTGCACCTTATCAAAGCCAGGTAGGAAGCCCTCAAGGAGCTTCTTGCAGTCATCCAAAGCAAGAGCTCTCCTAGTGAAAAATTATGTTGGTACTGAAGAAACCTCCAGCAGTTCAGTATTCCGAGCAGCGCAACAAACTTGGAGCATTTTGCTTTGCTAAAAGCCAATATATTTCAGAAAAAAAGAACCTCTGGGTGCCCAAAAATTTCAGCTTTTTTTTTTTTTTTTTTTTTCTTCAAGACTTTAAGAGGCAAAGGAAGAAACCAAGAGCCTTGGAGGTACAGTTTCATCTTTACTCTTCTCCCTTCAGTCCTCTTTAAAACAAGAGGCTTGGAATGACTGAGGCTTGGGTTTTACAGGAGAACAAGCTGTTTCAGTAATATTTAGGGGTGATTCTAGGACAAGGTTCTTTATATCATCTACGAACTGTGTTGGACCTTTATGAATAAACCAACAACTAGAGTAACAGATTACAGTTTTTATGTAGACCCAGAGCAACCAGGTATTTCAGTTGTCTGTATGGTTTATCCTTGAAAACTTCTATTCTTAACATGCTGAACATTTCCAGAAAACTATTTAAATTTCTTCTTCTTTTTGCAAGAGTTGAATTAAAATATAGTTATAGGCTGGCTTAACACCAACTGCCTATTTATACTTCCAATTTTGTTGCTGAAAATAATTGAGAACCTAATTAACTGTTGGCAAAAATATTGGCACTTAGAGGTCTACCACACTTGCAGGTGCAGTCATATACTTGGATATCTGAAGCCATTGCCTGTACTCACAGGTATTTTTCTGCCTCAGGTAGTTTATCACCCCTAACAGGAGGCTATTTTGATAAATGAACCTATTAAGAACAAACCACTGCATATATTCTACTGCTGTTCAACATAACAGGATAGAACATTAATACTAACTTGAAATTTCCATGGTTTAAAGGAAAATGATTATCTGAATGTGCTTTTTGTGCTTTAATGCAGATGTTATTTTAAAAACTAGGCTAATTGCAACCTGCTGTGTTATATGCTTCTGGTTTGTATAAAACTTAATAACACTCTTAATTAGGCTAATTTAGTCAGATTAATACCTCTGTGTGTGTCAGTACTCACTGTGCTGCCTGCCATGGGGCACTGAATTAATAGCAGCACACTGAGAAAATAGCAGTTTATAAATATTTTCATCTGAGGTTTGCAATGCAGACTGGAAGATAAAAAATGTAGGGAGTTTAATGAGAGTATCTATGAAAGGTAATAGTTTTAAGTTTAAGGACTGTGTTTTTTTAAATAATTTCTTTGAAACACTTTTACTTCTAAGCATCGTCCCAAACAAATCCATGTTAACATTTATAGTCAGATATAATTGTCTAGGATCATCCATCACACTGAAATTTCTCTTTCAAACCCAGAAAACATATTAAAGCTGTATAAACACGTGTGCTTTTCACATACCAATGTAAATTGTTGGAGAATGTCCAGTATCTTTGGAGCTAAAGAGCCAGGAGTTAATGCACTCCAAAATAGGAACAAGAATCAGAAGGGGCACGATGCTGATCACGTTCATTGCTGCAACTGGCAAGACAAATCCACCAAAGTGCAGGTTGGAATTCATGGTTTGGAGATAATATCCTGAAGGGATCTGTATTGAAGGATAAAACCACAACCCATGGATAAGATTTTCACTTTTTCATTTTTGGAAACCTCTTCAAGTTTTTCCTTCTGAAGAAGTCACATTAAACCAAATACCTGCTGGCAAAAAAGGAATGAGCATTCATGAAGAAAGCCTTTTAGATAATGACAAGATTGCTCTCTGCCAGAACATAACATCTCCCGTTTATGAGATTTTCTCCTACATTTCACAAATTAAGCAACAGTCTAAAAGTTTGTTTGATGACCCCTATTTAGAGCCATCAGCCACTATACTAAATAATTCCACCCAAAACTTCAGTCACTTCACCCAGACAGTGTTTAACAGATCAGAATCTTGAAATAGCAAAATGCAGAGTGATTTAATTTTAGAATTGCAAGGCACAGGGTTATGATTCTGTGCTCAAGGTCAGAGCAATTGAAAAGCTACAGGGAATGAAGATTTGGGTACAGCCTTAGAACCAACTTAGTGCAACTCACAGTCAGGTCACCCATGGAGGATTTCCTTTTACCTGGGGGAACTGAAAACCAAAGACAGAAAGAAGGTGAGGAACCCAGTGGCAGCCAACTGGGTACACAATTAAGTAGTTTTGTAAGACTCTCTCACTAAAAAAGCAAATTATTTCTCCTATCTGTGTGAGGTTATACAGCACAGCTGCTGAGTTTATCAAAAAGTGTAAAATCAAAATCCTGATGGCTTCTGTCAATAGATTTACAGAATTTTCAGTGGGGTTTTTTTGTTTGTTTGGGATTTTTTGGAAGAAGCTTGATTAACTAATTTCATGCGCAGCAGGGAGCCATAATCCACTGTATTTTACAGACTGGGAAATTCTAATTTGAGCAATTCAGAGTACAGTCATGACAGAACTCAACCTAGAACTGGTTTCTTTAATCTGTCTGTTTTTACTGAGCTCTGGATTCCTGCAGCATCCTGCACACTCTTCAATATGATCACTGATTTCAAACCCAGGGAGAATATCGCTGCTTTATAGATGTCCAAAAATCAATGTATAGTTGTTAACTGAGCTCATGTAGGATATCTCATCAATGGTCATAGCCAGCCCCACACATTCTGAGTCTGTTCAGTGCCCAAGAATTATTCAAATGCTAGCCCTTCACAAAAATATTTTTCACCTACATTCCACCTCCAAATCGAAATGTAAATTGTGAAAGGGAGAATAAACAGAAACAGAACTATGAAAGTTTAGAAGTGAGTCAAATTTCATTGGTTCCTTTTTTCTAATGCCTATTGCGAATAAGAATTGACTTTTGAATAGGAATTAAAATATCATCAACATGAATCATATGCCCTGAAAGCTGTTAACTTAATAATATGAAGAAAATACTATTAATCTTTACAAAAAAGATACTGATCTGAGTTTGAGAAAGAGCCCTAAACTTCTTGGAAATTCTGCCAAAGGATTAACTTCTTTCAGCAGTGGAAAGACATCTGCATTTTCTAGATAAATACTTTATAATCAACTTGATATATTATAATATCAGTTTAATTTTCATGTGGTCACTAATGCATAACCTTGGTCTTGTGTGTGTGGTTTTGATTTTGAATCTTATTTTTGTTTGCTTGGGATTTTTTGTGCTTTTGTATTGGGACACACAAGACAGATGATGGACTTTGGACCTGGTTAGCATAAGAGGTTTGATCACAGGAAGTCTTGGCAAGAACAAACAGCTTTGAAGACTGCAAGAAGATTAAATCATACTGACTTACCAGAAAAAAAAAAATTACATCAACCTCTGCAAGCAAGAGATGTTGTAATATGTAAAGGTTCATGTGATGATTAACCCAACCATTGTAGTAAAACATTACTAATCTTCGTAAAATACTATATAAGCATTTGTACTCCACAATAAATTTGTATTCTCTGATCATCTCAAAATCTTCCCCATATCTCCAATTCCAATACTTTTGGGAGGAAGGGAGGAATTGGGGAGGAAAGAGAAGAAAGAATGAGGCAGATGAATGGAACATGGAATGATGGCATGAGGAAGTGTCAGTGAACCAGTATATGCCACATATTCGTAAGAATTTCTTTAAGCAGCATTTTAACACCAAGGAGTAAAAATTAATCTCCAAGCTAGCTCAAACTCATCATTCCAGTTGCCTCCAACTCCAGGATCACCCAGACAGAAAGGAATCTGAAGGAATTGTGTCAGCTTAAGGAGCTTCTTGACACATTTACATTTATATCACACACACCTGCTCAGGACAGCCTGACAGAGGGGCTGTGAAAGGACTGGAAACCCACACAAAACTCCCACTGTAGGTACAGCAGCCACACAAGCAGGTCAAAACTGCAGGAGAAACATGCAACCAAAACAGCAAATAAAGTCTTGCTACCTCCCCGCAAAAGTGAGGGAACACATTGGAAAATTGCGTTTTTCAAGAACACTGAGCCTGAGTCTCAGTGCTGGTAACTGTTATTACATCACGAGGACTCACACAAGATGGTTCAGCCAGTAAAAAGGTTCCAAGATAGCAGCAAGCATTCACACAAGCTTCTTAATGAGTCTTGACCAAGTCAATTCTCATTATTTGAGGAGATCAGAGGCTACAGCAAGGTATGTTCTTAGGCAATTAGAGCTACTTTTCAAGGCTGCTCATCTGGCAAAGCGACAGTCAGGAAAAGCACACCTAGAGAGACGGTGCTAAACACGCGGCAGAGCCTATTTCAAGAGTTTTGTTTAAAATCTGTGTACCCACCTGCATGATGCACGTCCTGTAGAGAATCTGGAAGGTGAACAAGGGGAAGAGCCTGGCCAGTGACTTTGTGCCCTCCACCTGGGTCTCACTGTAGTGCCCACCGTGGTGCTCCTTGGCGTGGTCCAGCCAGCTGGGCACGGCCGTGCCGAGGTAGCGCTGGCGCACGCAGCACGTCTTCAGGGCACTGAAAATCACCCCAAAGGTCGTCAGCAGGGAGCTGTCTGCGAGCAGTCAGAGAAGTTAGACACCTCTGAGCATTGATATGCTTTCACCTGCCGTCAAGGTAAACATCAGCCGAGACAAAACACTTTGGGAGGGAAAGCACGAGCTGGTATATTCACCTTCATGTCTTTTTAGGGGGGGGAAAGGTAATAAATCTGGATTTGTTTTAAAAAATCCTCTTTTGAACCCAGCTGGTTCACAACTCAATTGTTACAGAAGCAATCCTGTCCAACAGCCGCAGAGAAGAGCTCCTTTTATTACCAGTTATTTAACGCAACACCACATGTGTCTCTGGTTGAGCATGTAAAAAACAAAGGAAACTCATACTTTCTTTCCATCTATTGAATGCCTGCTGAAGTCTGGTAGCAAGGGAAAGGCAGTGAGAAGGAAAAAGAGTTTAAAAAACAGTTGAAGACTTGAGAGAATTTTCATGGATAAATTTCAAGGCCAGAATAATCATCTCAGGTCTTCCAAGTAGCACGCAGGACAAAAGAGGAGTTTCCAGTCTATTACTTGACATATTAAAACTTATTGACTGGTTAGTGGGGTCAGGAATTGCCAGCTTGTTTCTCAGACAAAATAAAAGTGGAATGAGCGCAAAACTGTTAGCTTCAGGCTTGGAAATGCAGGTTCATTTACCTTTGGCAAATTGCCATCCATACAAATAGAGGTTGTGGCACTTTATGTTTTGCTGAGTGCTAAAGCACTACAATAATTTGAGTGTCTATAAATAAATACTTTCCAAAACCCCAAATGAAATAAAATTGCAGAATGAAAATGTCTCCCTACTATCTCTAATGTGGAAATTATTTTCTAGAAATATCCATTGGCACCTATTGGAAGTACTTGCTTTAAAGAACTAAGTAAGGGCATTTTATAAGATAAGCTAATATTTAAAACTCCCTGACAGTGTGGAATTACCTTGCAGAATGTTGCCATTATAAAATAAAATCTGAAATAGCAAATCAAAACCTGAAAACAGAGAGTTAGTAGAGTTTTTACGGTTCTGCAGGACTGTGCTTGGCAACTATTCTCACCACTCATTGCAAGTGATGTTTAAGTTTCAGACTTAGATTATTTTAAGAGTAAATCTGAGGACTAAAAGAAAAAAAAAGTGCAAAATTCCAGAGTGAATTGACTAAGAAGCTAACCATAAAATAAGTGGGACTTGGGGCTCTTCTCAAAGCAGAGTTAGTTTCAGAAGTAAATAAAAGATAACAGGAAATTTGGTACTAGCTCAATTCATTGGCAGAGCTCGTAATGAGATTTAAGTTAGAGAAACGTTGTTTTGCTTTGCACTGGAGATTGGACACACACAAAAAAGGAATAAGAAGCAGTGATGGGGTGCTACTGCTCTGCAAGGGTTTGAACCCAGTCAGGTTTGAAACCAGAAGATGCACTGAGTGCCCCATGATGAGCCCAGCAGAGTCAGTAAAGCAGCAGCTCAGCTGTGTCCTGGCTCATCTGACTTGGTCTCCAAGATTGTCATGGTCATCTCCTTTCCTTTGGAATGTGAGGGGTTGGGCAGATAAAAGGTTGAACAAAACATGACAAGATCAATTCCACCAGCAGCAGGCATGTTACATCTCTTCCTGCACAGGCAAATGTACATGCCCTGACATGACAGAAAACCACCATGAGTTTACCAGAGACTGCTTCCCTCTATTACAGCCTACCCTGAATCTCCAGAGGATGAACAGAATTTCTCACAGGCAGATTTTGGAGGGCTAAACCCCAAGGATCTACCACCAAACAGGGCAGAGTTATAGAATAAATAGTTTAGAGATGCAAATCAATTTCTTCTGTGAAAGCAATCTCTGAAGATGCTTCCTGAGACAGAGCTGCCTCTTACCTGCTTTGGGTTTGTAAATCATTTCACCCCGAACCATGTGAATTGTGATCATAGCCATAAGCCCAGACACAAATGGGATAAGAAAGCCAAGGTTCCTGGCCACGGACTGCTGGATGTAAGAAATGCTGACAAAGACCACTGCTGAATTCAAGTTAACCAGCCAGTGGAACCTGGAGCACACAGACAAGAGAGAGAAAAGTGGAGAGGCTGAATAATATAAAAGTTTTTACAGAAGATTAAAACATCCAATTAAAGGCATGGTTAAGTATAGTAATCATGGACAGCATCAGTACCATGCACACATTAGCACAGCAATTAAAGCAGATTTTCACTCAAATGTCTCAGCTCCAAGAGGTATATGATTAAAGTAAGTGTACTAAGGCAGCAGAGCTGAACAAATTATCAGTCTGGTACTGGAAATATTCTTGTGGGTGACATTAATTAAATACATCAACATTTACCATTTAAACATTTAATATCTGGTAACAAGTTCTGTGTATGAAATATCATCCAATCCTGTGTTTCAAGATTAAGAGAGAAATGTCTTAATGCCACCACCCTTTGGTTAAGAAATATTAAATGTTAAAAAATGCAAGAAATATTAAAATTTGATTTATCAGTTATTAGTTACAAGGCTCAGCTTGAATTTTTGTTGGCTTCTGGAATATCTTGATAAGGAGTTTCCCCTCCATAATTTTGTCTGAGACTGTAATTTGTAGTAGAGGTGCTTCCCAAGTAAGTACTGAGCCCCTCCTAATCACAGAAGGCATCCAAAGGATAAATCACACATTCCTGGAGGCAGATGGCAGCAGTGGCAGGCCTATTGCAGTTTGGAACCCCTGAAAAGAGCGCAATTATTGAGCAGTACTGTCCCAGTGTGTCCAAGATTACAGTCTGGAAGCAACTGCAAGAAGATATTCCTCTGCCTTTGCTGGAACTACAGCAAAATGGTTTCATTTAAAGGTAAAATACACAATTATAACGCTTAATACATATTACTAGAAGAAGAAAAGCTCATTTTCTTGTTCAGTGCCACTTCTGCACCATGCATGCTGTTTGAACTTGAGTGTTTGGGCTAATGAATCTGGAATTATCTTCTCAGTGACAAAAGATTTGGAATTATGCTACTCGATGATGATACAGTTGGAGGGATTTCGTACATAAAAATATTGACCCATCCAACTAAAGCTTTTAGAAAATATAATTACATGACTCATTTGGCCAGAACTTGTGTAAAAGTTTTGAATCAACTCTTAACTGACAATTATTAAGTCAGAAGCTTCAGTGGCTGTTTTCCAAACTTTTTAGCGTTGTGCCTGAGCTACCCAAGGTCCTGACATCTTTCATGACTCTACGAGTGTTTGGCTGGAAATAGGAGCTTCCAAAGAAAATCCTGAAGAGCAGGAAAAACAGGAGAGCACTTTCATTTTCACTGCTGTATAGCAACATACTTTATGACAAAAATGCAGATATAAACTTAAATGCTCCAAGCCCATTAAACATTTCACAGAAATGCATTTGTGGTGGAAAACTAAAGAAGTAACATCCAGGTGGTTCTTATTGAAAATTATTGTTCATGTTTATACAGTTTGGCAGGAGGAGGTCAGTTTTCTCAGTACCACTATGGAGTTCTCTGCAAAAACAAAGTGAGGGGAAAAAATCCCAAAGAAGTAGGAAAAGTTATTAAAAAGTCAAAGTAAAATAAATTGAGAAAATGACAGAAATTGATCTGTAATATGTGGAAACAAAACAGAGAGAGTGAGGGTGGAAAACACCATTTGTCTCACAGTCTCTGCAGTTTTTTTACAAGTCTGTAAGACAAGATACAGCTCTGCCCATTCTCTCTGTACCCTTTGCTCTCATTCTCTGCCCCCACAGACAGAATGTATTTATCCTCCTGCAAAACAGAACCAGTCCATAACCTTAACCCTGGAAATGCAGAAGGACCTAGAAAAATTTAATCCAACAGAATTCAAGTTGCTTCTTCACTTAGGATTGATATATTCTACTTACTTATAAGATCAGAGCCACAGTACATACTGCAGCTTGGAACCATGCTATAAGATGTGCCAAGCAATCTTCTTGAAGGATTGAATTAGAAAACAAGTAAATACCAGGACTTTTAACCCAATCTTTAATTCAATAATTCTGATTGTTTAAACAGAACTTTGATAAGACCAGACTCAAACTCATCAAGAATATGCCATCCTATTTTATATAATTTTTAAATTAAATCTCATTACAAACACCCACCAAGAGAGGACAGGCTACCAAGAAAACGTGATTACATTCTGAGGGTTTTAATTAGATTAAAAATGCTCAGAATGAACCTCGCATTTTTCTAAATTTTGAGATTGCATTCCAAAGCCCCTCCTCGGGTGCCAGTACAAAAATTAAATTTTTTTGAAACACACTTGTGCCTTTCTTGATATTTCCAAAGTTCCAAGAACTGACCCATTTGGATTCCCCCAAGGAACTTTTTATTCATATTATATCTCCTTTGTAATCAACACTGAGAAATGTCACTTTGATTAAACACAATTCTGAATGGCTAAGACCACAGTACAATAAACTCTCCAGAGCTATCCTTCAGAACAACTGATTGCTCTCCAGTCTTAATCCCCCAGAGTCTTATTTAATCAAAATGATGTTGCTAATTAAGGATTAGAACTCAGAATAAAGTAAAAAGGAAGGATTTTTTGTTTCCTCTTCTCTGCTATGGGCAGGTCAAGGAGGCAGAATCTGCTCTAAGGAACTAAAAAGTCTCATCCACCTTCGGTAAAGTTACTTTATTCACTGAAGTTTGGATTTAATTCAAAACTCCTTGATATTAACATAATTGAAGGAAAAAAGAATAGCCAGGAAAGCCATCCCCAAAGGAGGAGAGACCTGGTTCCCCAAGATCTTCATTGATTCTTCAGCATTGTATTGTTAATATGTAAATGTGCTCAGTTTTTATTTTAATAACCATGCATGTAAAGGAGAAAAAAAGGGCAGTTTAGGGCTTTCTTTCACCCTGCCTTGAAGGAGAAATATGGGGAGCCCCACTGCATGGTTTAACCAGAAAATATAGCACACTCTATAGGACAACAGAAGGGGAAAATAAGGGCAAACAAACCATCGAAAATTACCTCCCTGATGCATGGAGAAAGAAATAATTCATACCAAAAAAAATTTTAAAAATCTAAACCCTGATTTTAAGAACCATTTTAGGAGCAATTACTCCTATGAATGGGAAAAAAAAAAAAATCAACCAAAATACAAATGCCAAGTGGTTTATCAGATGCCAGAACTTGGCAGCAGCAAAGCTGAAATAATACAGCAGATCCCTACAACTGAGTTTAGCGTGAGACAACTCACAGCCCTGACTTCCAGCAAACCAGTAGTCTACTGCTGAAAAACCTGATGTAAATCTCAATATATCATTGAATTCTGACACTCTTAGGGAGTGACAGAAAAATATCTTAAAAGCATAGCCATCTTAAAGGCACAAAACTAAATGGAATATTTTCTTCCAACAGCAAAAAGATTAGCCAGTCTTTTGAGTATTTGGGCAATTTTTTTAATCCTAAAAACTCTGACTGAGCACTTCTGTAGGTGTCCAAAATAGATTATCAATTATGAGCAAAAGGGAGAAGCCAGGAAGGGTTTTAACTCTTGGAATCTCTTCCAAAATCTCAAAGTTCTGCCATTAAAAACAAAATATGAAACCCACCATGCACAGAACCTTTGCATTTCAAGGCAATGCTCTACCACTCCAGACAGATATTTAGCCAACACTAAATTACCAACCAGTTGAAAAATGAAAGCAGGTCCTTTGGGCCATAGTCCTCCAGGCTGTAGGCACTCAGAGGACACACAAGGGCTCTTATTCCTCCTATTCCCAGGCTGGCTGTGAGGAGAGCAAAGTAGAACACGATTTTCTGCTCCCTTTTGGGCAGGGTGAGGAGGACGTGTCGTCGGTCAATGTGAACGTCTTCGAAGGGGAATGACACCACAGGTAACAGTGCTGTGCCTGGAATGGAAAGGAAATGGTCATTGGAAGGGAATTGGAACCAGATTAATAAGATCTGTATTTTTTAGAGCAGGTATGTTCTATGCAGGTATGAAAAGAGAGATTGAAAATCAAAGATAAACAAGAGAAAAGTGTAGAGGCAAATTCTGTAGAGAGGTAGAAAATTTTGGTTGTTATGTAAAGCTATACCACTCCAGACCTTTGAGAAACCAAACCTCCTCTGAAGTGCTTGCAAGGATTCAGGTTCTTCTATCTACTGAACCACCAATTAATAAAAAAAACCCACAAAGCATCCCACAGTGGAGTGCAGATTTTTTTTCTTCTAAAAATCCCAGAATTGTAATAGGAATCATAATTTAGGAAATAAATTCTCAAAACTTTTGTGGGAAAAATTCTTCTTTCTGTAGCAACTTCATGGAAAAGATGATTTTCAGAAAATTTAGCTATAGAAGCACTGCCACAAATTGCATTTGCCTCTTCTAGTCTGCAAAGCAAGTCTTTCATATTTAGTCAGCTGTAGATTTTTCAAGTTTTAATGGACTTAAAGCTTAAAATATATTGGTGTTTCAACACCACCAGTATTAGCCACTCCTATGACTGTGCATTAAACTTTATTTATCAGGAATGTTTAATGATTTATCTCCAAAGGAAGAAATGCTCTAGTTAAAACAATAATCCATCAAATTGTGTTTGTGTCTCCAATCTTCTACTTTAAGAAAAGCACTGAAAAGTGGCAGAAAGATTTAAACCAGAACACCAAAGGAGAAACAGTGGAACACAACAGCAAACATTTTTCCAGACTACTTGAAAAATGGTTTTGCAATCAGCTCAAGAACATTTCAGGAATGTTCAGATTTTTTGGTCTTTTTTTTTTTTTTTTTACTTTCTTTGTTGCATGTCTAAAAACCAATATGGCTGGGTATTGTAGAAATCAGACTTGCTCAACAACTGGTTCAAGCAAGAAGCATTTCTATCAACTTGGTTTAATTTGTCAGGTTGTGCTGGGAGATGCCCTACAGTGGGAGGCCAAAACAGTGCATAGGAGATGCCCTAGCTGCTACAGAACAGGTGGATTTTGTTTGAGAAGTGCCTTTTCTGTAAAAAGCACTCAATAATACTCAGGCAAGGTTCAGAACATGCCAACAGCAGGCAGGCCCTTCAGTGCAGGTATTAGGATACTTAAGGCAAAGTTTGTTTATAGTGGTGTGTTCTTAAATACATTTCCTCTTGTCCAAATACAAAAGTCCTTTGCACCTTTACATATTATCTTACTCCTAACTGCAGGAAAGCAGTTAGGAGTTAGAATTTTCTCTCTGACTGAAGCCTGGCACTTGTTCCAAACACTGATAACCTTAGGGACCAACTTTAAGAGTTGAGCATCCTTGCTGCCAGCAGCTGAGCCACTTCAGAGCAGCCAAGTTGCGCACCAGCTACACAAGATGCACACACAAACTCTGCTTTGTCTCACTGAAAGCTGCAAAGGTGAAAACACTGCAGTGCATTTTGCAGAGGAGAAGCTGAGTAACCAGCTGTTAGAGGAGATGCCCAACACCATGCTCAAGAGCACATTCCTACAAGAGAAGCAGTAGAACGCGGCGCAGTCACCCACCTAGGAAGTGCAGGAGCATGCAGATGCACACCAGCTTGGTCCTCCCCACCAGGTACTCTGCCAGCCAGCCCACCAGCACCGGGGTGAGCGTGGAGGTGCCCACGAAGCACATGTTGACCATGGCAGCCTGGTGGCTGGGGTAGCCCAGCCTGGCAGTGCAGAAGAGGATCATGTTGCAGACGATGCCGAAGAAGGTGAACCTCTCGCACAGCTCCACCAGCAGCACGCACACGGCCTCGTGCAGCTTCTTCTCACCTTCAGGCTCCTTCCCAGCTCGTTGCTCCTTGTCAGCCATGTGGTTCACAAACCCCTTCTCCTGTGTGTCTGCAGCAGGCATGACAGTCTTTTTTATTTTAATTTTTTTAAAATTTTTTTTGAGTAGATCAGCTTGAGTTACAGGTACACCTCTGTGCTCCTCCACTGTCATTAGCAGACTGGTACGAGTCTCGCTTTGAATTCCACACTCTGCTACTACAATTTCTTAGGGCACCTGTCACTTTTGAGATATTACACATAGGATCAAAGAAAATTTAGAAAAAACCCAACAAACAAACAAAAAAATCAAAGAACTACATGAGCACCTCAGCTTCTGAACACAGCAGCACTAGGAATTTAAGTAGTTTATTTAATTAGTTCACTTGGGGGTGAAAGAGATTCTTTTCCCCCCAGAATTATATTACCTATTAAATTATGTGAATCCAATACTGTATGCAAAACTCAATCTGTATTTTAAAGATAAAGGTTTAAACAAACGAAACCTAACATTTTCAGCAGAATTCAAATAACAGATTGAGAAAATAATTTGGTTAAAACTATCCAATACTTTAATTAGGCAACAAGTGAAAAACAGCAAGTAGATAAACACAGGGATTTTTTTTTTAAGGTTAACATTATCAAATGATTGTGCTATTTCTTTCTATTTCTGGTTGAAATTCAGATAAAGGTAATTATAAAAATAAGCAATGCTACTAGGTTTAAGTTAGAAAAACAAATTTTAAAATAAAGTAAGTTGACTTTATAATAAAAAGAAAAAAGAGGAACCTAAAAACAGCCTAGTCCAAAACTGTTTCCTAAGGCAGATTCTCCCCTATAGGTACCATACACCAGAAGGTGCAGGGGCACAGGAAATTTTTTATGTTTTCTTTCATATCAAACAAAAGCTATCACAGCCTTGAAAGGGAATTAGGAAGAGCCAAACTCACAGTGCTTTATAATGTTCCTGCTACTTTATCCACAGCAAAGTCTGCTGATTTCCCAGGTCAGCTTCTGCATTTTGTGGAGCTCATTAAGATCACTAACACCTGATCTAAATGCTCCCACTTACAGCTGGAAACATCCCACATCTGTCTTGTGCAAATGTAAATGCGTGCACAAGTTACAAGGAAGTGGAAAACCAGGTCAGATAATCTGAACAGAGCTCTCAGTGATTTTTTGAGACATGGGTTCTGTTATTTCCTTCCATCTGTCCTTATAGCTACTCAAATTTGGCCTCTTCAGGTCTATTTAGAATACGAGAACTACTACATCACAAAACAGAAACACAAAAGCATATAACCAGTGTGGGTAAAGGGTCCAAGATTACCAAAAAAAAAAAAAAAAAAATCACAATTCAGACACAAAGCCTGAAAACTCTGAAGCTTAAATCTAAACAGTGCTAGGTTGTTTCCTAAAATTAAATATACTTTTAACCTATTACAAGTCTAAAACGAGAACTCAGACAGCAGAAACCTCATAGTTTTCAGAGACATTCAATTGGGGATGGAAACAGCTGTGACTTATGCCAAGAACTGCTTTTGTTTTCTGACCCATGATAGCCAAAATGATCCTACTTTGAGCAAACCAACCAGAGAAGTTACAAGTACACCTCAGCTTACTTTCTTCCTCAAAGCCTAAAGAAGCCAATTTCAAATTAAGACAGGACAGATAAAAGTATTTTAACTCAAAGGTGCGCATAACTTCTGTTTCATGAAGTTACTTTTACCTAACTGTTCATAAGGAAAATAATTTTTCCTTAAGCAATTTTTTTTCTTTAAGCAGATACAACGGTATTTTAACATCAGATAGAAAACATACGGACAAATAAACCCTTGCTCCAATAGACATTTGGATGTTAAATACTCTGTTTTCTCTCAGAGTGCCAATTTTACCTGTTCTCATGGGAGCTGGCAGCTCACAGTGAATCACATCATGGGAAGCAGCACAAAGAACAAGACTCCTATCTGGGATGGCTCTTAGTCCTCATGTGGTTTCATTTACCCAAATTTGGGGCTACAAGCTGGGAAAAGGACATAATTGACCAAGCCTTATAAATGCCCTAGAAAGCAGGTATTGGGTGATTTTCATGATTACTTTTGAATTGCCTTTGCATGTGATAAATAAGGGTGTGGTGCTGACAGTCCCAGATCAATCAGTGCATGATTACCATGTGCAGTGCTAAGAGAATGTGCAGCTTCATGTAACAATAGGATCTTTATTGATTTACTTTTTTAATCACTTCTGCAGCAATTATAGGTGGTCAGTCTATTTACTTGACATGTTTTTTAGTGAATTCTAGTCTAATCATCTGGCATTCAATTGGCTTATTCTCACCCAAGGTAATAAAACTGCATAAAGCCTGATGAAAAACCTCTATTATTTGCATTAACGTATGTAGAGCTTTATATATACTGAAGCTCCTAGAAACTGGACACGTAAAATAACTGCTATTTCAAAATCCAGCCCTTCTGGCAGTACTTCTGTCTGCCAGTAAGGACTTTGTGTTTTTTTTAAACAAATCTTCTTTAAATACTGAAAATGTGGCAGTCACATCTTGGAGAGAGGTTTATAAAAATACTTATTTCTCACATGGAGTCGTCAGCCCATGAGAGCTGTTAATAAAAGAGTTGCTCTTTGGTGCCCAACCACCCCAGGTTAAAGGTTACTTCTTCTCATACTGGAACCTGCATATTAACATTAGGCAAGTGAATTAAGCTGCTCAGGATGGAACTGAAGTTTTCTACTAATTTTCTCTGACAGGGGATAATAATAATCAGTGTTTTTATTGTAATTTACTGAAATTGTGCCCAGCACAATAGTTCTAGCTAAAAGGTAATAGTGGCTTTAGACCTCTGTCTGTATTCTAGAAAGGTCAGTCTCTATAATTTTTTAGTAAATTTTATTCAGGTTTACTCTTTTTTAAAGAGCATGTGAGAGGTGTCACCCATCATCATAGCAGTGGCTGTGGTTCCCGCTAAATATCCAGGGTGGAAACAGAATTGATATGGACAAGGCTGACAATGCAACACAAGAATTTTGACACTGGTAAATAAAACATTACGTGGGTCAAATCTTTCTATTTAGCTCGAGGATTCCCATCAGCTTGCATGGTTTGAGAAGCTGGCTCAATGACCACTGACTTGAGGACTAAAATTTAAAAGAGAGAAGAAATGCAGAGCAAAAGGTTCATAGTTTAAAAAACAAAAAACCAAAAAACACCCCAAAAAAACCCATTTAGCTTCTAGGGTGAAATTTATCTTTTTCTATTAATTTTGTGGGGAGGTTTTTTTGGGTCCCTTTTTTTCATCTTTAGGTGTCATGTTGGACAATGTGTTAATTCCTATGCCCTACATCTTATTTCACAGGTGAATAATGAAACTTCTTTGGTTGGAATTGTTACCTCAGACAACTATTTCAGTGATTTCTGTACTGCCTGTCACTGGAGTGTCAGAGTACTCTGCCCTGAGAGAGAACTGTGACAGAACATGGCAGTTCTTCTTTTGGAGTTCCCAGAATTTCAAAACCATATCAGATGCTTCTGAGAAACTTCATCAGCATCAGTAAAAATGCTGCCTAGTATTTGTCTGACTACATACCAGAAGAATGAATATTGCAAACCCCAAGCGCTTGTGGAGCATGTAAAAGGTCAATTAAGAAACTGAAATGTAGTCATCATGAGTTTGAGAAAAACAATTTATGAAATCTGTTACGTTAGCAAATCTACTAAAAATAAAATAGTTTTATATTTGGCAAAGTAGACTCTAAGCAAGATGGAAAAAGCAAGAAGAAAAAAGTTTCTTGCCCAGTTGCAGGGCATGACCTCTCTGAGTGAGGAATTTACTTGACACTCTATGAGTCCTAATTTATTTTGATAATTTTTTTTTCAGGGAGATGGTTTTAAAATTGCTGATCCTCAAGCCTTTACTATAAATGAGAATTATTTTGGCATGATTACCCTGTTCCTTCAAACTGCACATGTTTTATTTTGGGGATTTTGTTCAAACATATCTAATTATCTATGCTAAGCAGTTTATCATATGTTCTAAAGCTTTTGTCTTTATTGCACCTAGCTGACGGTTTTATAATTCAGGAGTAATTGAATTGCAATTATTTTTCATGATGCATGGTGTGGTTTTATATCATGTTGTTGGCAGATATTCTTTATGGTGTCGTTTGGTCTAATGGGAAAATTAGAAGTAGCTCTATCATACAGAAAGATGGCTTTTTTGTGTCATGTTATAGTTTGTAGATGGCACCCAGGATATTTTTTTTTGACATATAGATTTTTAGGTAGAGGCTGAAATGAGATTCTAAAGCAGAGTTCACAGTTGAGACAATATTATCTGTACATCCAAGATGATTTCAACTATTCTCCCATAGTGACAGTTCATTTATATTCAAGTCCATTTAGTAGACTGTGGTTAGTATTCTAAAACACATATATAAGTGCTATGTGGTGGTGGAGTTTCTGCTCTAAATTCATCCCTGATCCAACAGAGCTGGTTTCAGAGGAGCCAGGAAAAGGTGTCAGCATCTTTTTTAGAAGCAAATCTCCATCAGAGCAGGGGATTGACAGCAGATCTCCCACCTCAGTGAGGAGATTTCCGACCACTGCAGTGCCCAGGTAGTCTTTAATCTCTCCTGCTTCACATTGTGCCAAGATTTGTGAGATGTATGGGAGCTGATTTTCTTAACCTAGAGATTAGGGCTGCTCTCCTGGCATTTGGGAAGGGGCAAATGCAAGGCTCCATGTGAATGAATAGTTAATTGTGTCTGCAGAAGAGAAATTCTTCAACAGACAGGAGAGACAAAAGCTCCCTCTGAGAAAAGTACAGTTTTGGCCCAAGAATGGTAGAAAATGAGAGCTGAATGCTGGACCCAGCAGAGCATCTTTTACCAAGGGAAAAGTACTCAAGAAAGTACTCAAACTTTTTATTTTTATCCACAAAATAATATCTGGAATCTCACAAATTTGCCCAGGACGTGTCAATGGTCATTTGAATCCCAGATTGTCTGCCCATGTAAAATCACACAGGTGACCACATAAAAGTTCATGGCAGGAAGTTTCAGACAGTCCTCTTGAAACCTTTTCTATTTCCCTTATATGTTCATACTCATTTCTGCCTTGTAAGCTAGTACAGAAAGAAGTGTAACATAATTTTATATATCCATCTGCAAACTTGAACATCTACAAGCTGAGAACTGTGTGAGTCACTCCAGACTTTGTATAAAGTGCCTTATGTGGCTTGATTGAGGGAGAAACTGGCAGTTTTTAAAACGTTTCTCTTGTAATGGCCAATATTTTCTCATTAAAACTGATTTTGGATGGAGGTTTTGGTCTTTGTGAAGTTGTCAGCATGGTCAGCAGGTAAAGGGAGATGATGCTTTCAGGTACAATGTCCTTTATTGTCAGCAATTTGCCTAAAATGAGAGAAACTGAAGTTACACTCCTAATCTGGGGATATGTACAGCAGAACTGTTAGAAAATTGGCTTCAACTGAAATACACCAGATTAACTTTTCAACTCCATTTACTGTTAAACCTGGCTGATTTGGACAGAAGGCTCACACAATCCTTTCCACTGATGGAATGGGTGAGTACTGGGTGTTTTCAGCTGCAGAGGTTCAGGAAGAAGGGGAGGTTTTCCATGCCTCAAACACTGATAACACATCACCTAACTCTATAGCTGGCTGCACCTCTGGGCCTCTGCTATTTGATGATGTGAATACACCTTTTGCTAACTGCATTTGGCTCTTTAGAGGCATCACTGAATTTCCCAAAGCACAGTTGCTGTCACTTGGATTGCAGTCTATGAGATCTGAATTTATATTTGGAAATGCTGTTTTCAATTTCCACTTAAAAATCACACTTACAGCCATCAGTGGCTTTTCCACCTGCTATTCAGTGCTCACATAGAATATTTGTCATGTTCAATACAAGAGATGTCTGCAACATCTGCCCAGGCAGTTTTGAAAGCATGGAAGCAATTTAAGAGAAATAGAACTACAAAAATTATTACCTTTATTTATATTTGACACATCTTTAAGGTTTGGAGTTATTGGCTTTTAAACACTGGACTTTAAATTTCAGTTTAAGTGCTGGTGTATGAATTTAGGACAGAAATACAATTGTTTACATGGAATATACTGAGTTTAAAAAGAATCTTTCTCCATTTTGAGACACGCAATATACTACATTTTGAAAAATTCTTTTTTATTTTTTTAGAGAGGTGCACCTGAATACGTGGTTCCAAAATAATCAGACCAAATAGCTTTATCAAAGATAGCAATTCAAAGCTTTTAGTGCAAATGCATCACAAATGCTCGCACTTAGAAATTCTCTTTCTAAGGTCGTGTTTACAGACACTGCCACAATAAAAGAACAAAAATATCTTTGATGATTTAGCAGAGAAAAGGGAGATACCGAAAAAGAGATGAGAAAGAATGGGATGTGAGACACTATTGAAAAATAATTGATACTGTTACAGGAAGAGAGCCTAAACTCAAAAAGAAAGAAAGGGAATAATAGAGAAATAAATTTGGCATTGGGTGCTCACATTTTATAGTCAGATGCATAACTGTTTGTACATCAGTAGTTTAGTCACATTCATAATGCACATTGACCTAAACCTACATTTGAGTTTCTCAGCTTTTCTCCTTGACAGACTTTTTGAAGATCTTAGATATGAAATCTCTTAGCGAGACGAGCATCTAGTAATTGTATTTGTGGCAGAAGAGATGAAGGTGGAGGAAAGCAAACCAAGTTTTGGCTATCACACTATGATCTGACAGGAAAAGAAAACCACAAGGACACCCTGATTTCCTCCCCCAGCTGCCCTGGCTGAGCTGGAATGGTGGAGGAGAAGCCTATGTGCCAAGTGATGCACAAGGAGACCACATGGGCTGCAGGGTTTCACAGTGGTACAGCCACATCACCAAAATATTTGCCTTTTCCCATGTGTAACAGTGGGCATCAATTTCAGAGAGAAGACCTCAAGTTTTAGCAGAAAAAAAAAGTTTGGCAAGTGTTCCAAGGGATGAGGAAGGCACTTTTGGTTACAGTGTCTTCTCACAATTTCAAGTTCCCATTCCATGGAAGACTTTCAATGAGTTTGTGTCTCTCAGATTATCACATTGCACTACCTGAAAATAAACATTGAAGTCAGATCATTTCTTACTTATGGATGACAGAGCACACAGATTAGTCTGGCTCCTTCCAAGAGGAAAGAATCATGCTTCCTGCTAAAAAAAAATGGCAGGGAGAAGTTTAATGTGATTGCAACTAACTGTTAAAATCCAGGCAGCTGTCAGGAGAAAAAACCAGCAGAGTTATATTGTCCCACTGCAGAGATGTTACATTTATAAGATAATCTCCAGCACAGTGCTCGTAGCTCATGTTTGTTCACATCCTTCAGAGGAATGTTTTCTAATCACCCAGAGAGGTTTACAGCGTTGTGCTGAGTTAACACCAGTGGAAATCAGGCCAGCAAGCAGGAGATCCATCATGAGCAGCTGCACAGCACCTGTGTGTGCTGTGTGAGTGGCTGCTGCCCCCAGCTTGGTGAAGAAATCACAGTACACATTTTTCACAGTGGAGGATTTTGGCAGTCACACAAGCACACTTTCATGGAGTTGTAAAATCCTGATGGAGCTCTAAAATCCTGAGCAGATCTAAGCTTAAATTTGAAGTTTTAAAATTTCTTCTCATGGTCCATAATGTGTTTCACCTCTGGATTTTACCGGTGGGATGGCAGAGTTTCCCCTTCTCTGATAAACAAAATGGAATACACCAACCAAGACTAGGCAAGAGTTCAAGTCTTTGGCATTGAATAAGGGAAAAAATTATGTTTCAAAATATGTGCATGAAAGTATCCATTAATATATTTGCTGTGATATGCAGTAATGTGTTTAAAATGCATCTTATCAGTGCACCAACTGTTTTCCAAGTCATTTGTGAATTCTCAGTGTGAATGTGTATCCAGAGGCTCAACCTCATAGTCTTGAAGAGCGTCAGTTTTCACAGGATGTCTCTAACCAGTCACTTCTGAAAACATTGTCTGCTGCTAATTAAGTCTGGCACGTTTCTGTCAGATAGGCAAGGAATGTTTGCCATGCTGGAAATGGGTCAGTTGTGGTACAGAGAAACTGTGGCTCCCTTGAAAATTAACACCAGGGCCAAATATAGAAATGAAGAATCCTAAATAAGATCAGAAGAAAACTAAGATCCTAAATAATGACCCTACTTACATAAGATTGAATCAAAGCCACTCCAAATTTTACATGGCAGAGGGGAAAAAAAGAGAATATTCAAAATATTCTTCAAAATTCAAAAGAATTTTCAAAATATTCAACACTGTGACAATCAGACCATGGGCTTTACATGTGGGGCACACCATTTAAAGCCTTTCTGTCATGATACTGAACATTATGTTGATATTTGTCTTGCTGAGAGAATAACCCACAGAACCTACAGAAATTTTCTAGATATTCTAGATTTAATATTTATTCTAGATTTTCTAGATATAATATTTCAGATAGTCTCTAAATCGCTCTGCCTTGCAAAGAGGCAGTTAATTGAATCTGATTTTTTGAAATCAGGCATTAAAATAAACTTTACCCAGCTGTAATCCTTTATTGGAAACCCTTGGCAAGAATAGTTTTTCACTGTTTATTTGAAATCAGAAGACAAATACTGTACTCCAAGTATTTCAAGTTATTTGGCAATTTTTTACCACAGCCCAGACTTCAGTTCTACTGTGTAACATGGTGACAATGTGACTGCTGATAGAGAACATAAAATGGCTTTAATTCTGCACATGAGTTGGATGCTAAGAAATCCTTCTGTGCTCATTGCTAAGGCTGCTGATGCTGCTGCCACAAACTTGGTGTTTTCCTGTCTTGGTGAAATATTTTGCCACGCTCTTTTCATTGTTAATTGTATTTAACGCAGATTATAATGTGTACCATTATCCCTGGCCACAAAAAAAAAGTAGTTTGTACCTGAAACTGCTCACAATCCCTCTGATTTAGACTTTATCTACACTCAAGATCTCTCCCGGTATAACATTTCAGTAGTTTTTTTTTTTTTTCTTTTGGATGTAACTGTAACATCAATAAAAAGCTTCAGTGTGCAATACTGTACAAAATCACCCTGCTCCCCTTGCTGTACAGGGACAAGTACATGACAGAACGATGTTTTACAGGGCTCTAACAGCAGCCAATGGCTTGTAGCACTTTAATTACAGCGGTATATTTAAAGTGGCACAATTTTGGAGTGCAGACAAAGCCTTATTTACCACTTGAGGTATAACAGCTGCATAAAAAATTATACTCCACAGATAAATCACCCCGTGACGGTGGCAAAATACTGCATTTAGCATCTCTCTGTGCCAGTAGGAGTCTCAGCAAAGCCTCAGACACCTGCTAATGGAAAATAGAGAGGCTGCTTATTTTTATTACCTTCAAAGTTTTTGTGATACTAAGCTTTGGATGCATCAGAAATTACTGATTTTATTTCCCCTTTGGAAATTCAAACTTTGCTGAAATAGAAAGAAAAAAACTCCTAGTGACTTCATGGGATTTTTTTCAACAAGCTGTGATACTGAGCTTTTGTATCCCCTAACCCAGCTCTGTGCTGACCATATCTCAGGAGACATTAATGTGGGGAAGAAAATTGAGCTGCATTGTCCCCATTTAGTGGGGGGACAATTCTTTGCCACAGAGACACAGAATATTTGTCACCTGGCCACTTCTCCCTGAGTGTCAGGTAGGTGCCTCAAGCAGTCAGGTTCTTAAAGTTAACACAAACTTCTCAAGGGTGTGATAGTGTCTATCATCTGGGAACAGCTGGAGTATGAAAAGGTATCTTAATTTTCCCTGTTTTTTTCTTCTCTTTCAAAAATTCAAAGGGGATTTTGGGGTTTCCTGGAGATTCATTTTCTTTTATCTACCATCTGTCCCAGCAGTTAGTTACTTAAACAGACAAAGCTTAAGAAAATACTGCCCAATAATGTTTTTTTTTTGTTGTTTTCTGAAAGCAGTTTAGACTCTGTTCTGTTTTTCACTAAGCTGAAATCATGACATATTGGAAAGCACAGCTATACTTCCTTCTTTTTTAACTCCTTGTGTCTTCAGGCTACTCAGTACCTCTTTATAAGTGTACAGCTTGCACTTAGAAAGAGAGACAAGGGGATCAAATGAATATTTCTACTAATTATGGCAGTCCAGCAGGACAGGACTGCAGAGCAAGCAAGTGCATGGCAGTGGCACCTATTCCTGCTGGCTGTGAACACTTCTGCACAGCTCACACCAACTTTACCAACCCACCAGAAGGAATATTTTTTTTTTTATTCCTGATACATTCAATATTGCTTCTTCCAGGTCATAATCATTCCACTGATGTCCCACTGAAAAGTTCCAGGTTGCCACTGAGCAGGAGTTTCCCACAGGTCTGCTGTCCATTTCTGGTTGGGGATGGCTGGGCCACCAAAGCACAGACCAGCAAGGAAATTGTGAATCCCAGGAGCCAAAACCACCTCATTTCCACCCAAAGCTGGCACAGCAAGGGAGCTTCCTGTTAATACAAGGTTCCAAGGTGAGATATGTCTTCAGGAAGTAAGGCTAATACACAGAATTTAGGTATTTTCAGAGCTTTGTTAAATTTTTAGTTCACTTTCCATTTTTACTCAGCTGATTCTGTTTTGGCTGATAGCAAGGATGTAGTGCAACTCTAGCCTTGAGACAGAAAGGCACTGACTAGAAAGTGAAAAGCTATCAGCCTCAGCAAGCCTGCAGACATCATGGTTCACTGCCTAAATTGCACCCATACAGCTCTCATCATCAGAAATTTGCTGGCTAAGTTCAGGGGTAGGCTAACCTGCCATTGATGTATAAACTTTCTAAATAGTTGTTGTTTTTGTTTTGCATGTAACTGTTCCTAGAAAAGGGTTTGATTTTATTTTTAAAGCAACTCTGAAGTAAGCTAGATAGTAATGAAAGCAGTCAAATGCCCAGTAATTGATTTTTTTTTTTTAAAGAATGGGAAGAAATAAGTTCTGCAATAAATTTGTGGTATTAAATGCTGGTCAGTACAAGCCTCCTCCAGCAGTTTAAATTCCTATAGTCCATTCAGCCTTCTGCCTGTTGGCCACAGCTGCCAACCAAGGGTTATTTACTGACTGCCAATTGTGACAGGACATTTTGCAATGCTGAAGGACCAAAGGGCACAGCACAACGTGCTACGAGAAAAATGCCTCATCTTAATCGGGAAAATTGTGAAGGAAAAAAAAAACCTCAGCCACCACAAAACAACAGGTATTCAGGACTTTCTGCCTGATAAAGATTGAAAAAATATTTTAAACCTCATTAGAAAAATAAAGTTTGCCTATTTCTCCTGTTTCATACACTGTGCAGGGAAGGAACACATACGCTGTCACATTCATATTTTACGGCCTCTTTTTTTCCCCCCAACCTTCGTACCTCAGATTTGAACTTTAAACTTGTGACAGTGTTATGTTCATTAGAATAAAAATCACTTGCTATTTCCATTGCAAAGCTCCCCCCCAGAGGTTATCTTAGCTGTTTTATAAATCATATCAGGAGGAAAGCTGGCATAAAGGTTGACAGCTCACTCCAGATAATCACTTCCCTTTCTCTTAAGTGACTTTAAGCAGAAAGGAGCATGTAGCTTGCCAGTTCAGTTTTTAGTGGTCAAGCATCCACATCCAACCACCACCAACACACTGACTAAATTAGCTTGTAAGTATTTTACTGAAATGCAGGAGGATCACAGGAGAAGGAATCTCAAACATTCATCAGCTATCAAGACATATTTTCTCTGTCCTTCCAGGGCAGAGCTCATTACACAGAAGGACATGAACACCAAAGCCCTTTGACACAGGGTCCTTGAAGGGAACCTGGGGTTCAGATTACTGTTGATTTATCAGCTTCCTCAAGAGCAGGACTGATAAGACTAATGGCTTATAGGGGATATGATTTCAATATTAAAGTCCTGTATCGTGGAGGCAGACAAATGAAGCAAGTTAGATCTTGTAGTAAACAGCCTACAACTCAAGGCAACAACCCATTAAGTAGAATCTTAAAGGGAATAAACACACACCAAAAGAATCCTGGGTTTAGGAAAAAAGGTCAGTTTATGTATTATAATCTTTCTATATAAACTATCAAAACTAAATCCTAATACTCTCTCAGAGAGACTGAAGCAATCCAGAAATGGTGCCACATCTTCCCAGGCTGAGTCAGAAGAGAAAAATAACCAAGAAAACTCTCTTTAACACCTCACTTCCTCATGAAAGGCATTTTGCAATCAATAGGGACTCCCCACTATTTCTTTTGGGCTTTAAGGCAGAGAGCTTGGAAGACAAAGTGTTAACTATAGCAGGGGGAGCAGAGGAAGCAGATGGAAAACCTTTCTTGGAAGTTGGTTGTGATAGAATCAAATATTAAGGAAGGAAAAACCTGAGAATATTAGCCTGAAACATAAGTATGATTCAACTGCTAATCACTCCATCTATCCCTGAAACTGTTTTCTCTAAGTTAAATGAGGATAATAAGCTTGCCCTTTATAAAAAGGCTAGTCCTGAAAGTGAATATCAGTTACAAAGATACAGGGAGGTTATTTTCTCACTGTCTCATAACACAGAATCAGAAGAAAAATTCAGCTCAATGCCATTAGGAAGAATAAAATCCAACCCTGAGAAAACAATAATTTTTTTACTCAGCTTATAGTTGCACTTTGCCGTTAATTGCTCTTGGAAGCCAAGAACTTGACAAGGTACAAAAAGGAACTGGACATTTATGCAGACAATGAAAATTATCTATAGGATTATTGATTTTGAGGAACAAATGTTAGGAAAAGATACTAAATTTCATACTTCAGATATTTGGCAACTATAAACTGAACAGCTTAAACTGACAAAGAGTAGTTAACTAGGTTCCCCCAAATAAATAGTTAACTGTAGTGTTGTGGACATAAAGGAACTTCTGAAACTGGAAAAAAAACCTGAATCTTTGGCAATAATTTGCATGAAAATACTTCCAGTTAAGAGATGTTACACAAAGCACTACCATTGCAGTTCTTACTGGTTCTCAGCCTTTTATTAAGTTGTTCTTAGCTTTTACAACATCCAGCTTTTACAGGAACCAGATGAACCTTACATCTAGTACACCCTGGTACCTTCAGAACTTGGCAGCCTCTTTACAATGATGAAAGACGTATATATATAAAGTATTATTCCTTTATTCACACACACAAATCTTAAAAAGGTGAAGGAATACATGAGGCAGCACCCAGCAAAGAGGGTCAGAGTTGAGGGTGTGTTTGCAGGCAGGTGGGAGGACACTGAGCATCCTTCATTACCAGATTCTTGCAGCATGGTTCTGGTCCTCATTTCTCAGACCTGTCACGTTCCCTCAGGTTCACAAGAAGGAGAGGTTGTAAAACGCAGAGATTCCTAGTCTGAGTAATGGTTCCCTGGCTTTTTGACATGGGAAACTGGCAGAGCTGGGTGTGCACTGGCTGTTTAGCAGATATTGTGCCTTTCTCTCACCTGTCACTGGGTTCAATGCCCAGGAGCAGAACTGGGAGGCAACTACAAAGTCAATATTGTTCCTGCTTTAAAGGAAGAAAAGAGGTGAGGAAACTGAGCCAAAACCTCTGCATTGTGTCTTCCACCTATCTTCACACTTACTAAATGCAAATATTTGGTAATGAAACATTAAATTAGTGTTACTATTCAACTATTAAAAAAGAGGCAACGACTGAGGGAAGAAGAACCATATCTGATTTCTACTGAAACTCCCTTTAGAAGAAAAGTAGTTAGAACTAGCTTAATTTTTAATGTAGCCATTAACTTCTTAAATGAGAATCTGCTGGAACAAAGCTGCAGCTATTCCAGAGCCTGGCTGAGGACTGTTACTGCATTTAAAACTGAGAGTGTGCTTTTAACTTTGTAGCTTGTGATGAAAGAGATTGGTTGCATCAGTGGGAGTTCCTGGCAAGACTCAGTTTCCCAGAGAAGAGCTTGCCTTGGGTAATCTCACAGAAAAAGAAACAATGCAATGTGGCTGTGTGCCAAGGTCAGTGACAAGCTTAGGACACAAAATAAGAATTTACTGGGTCCATTGTTTCCAGGAGCCCAAGTGACATAAAGCATCTTTCAAGAAGCCAGAATATCCCCCTCCCACTGGGAAACCAGTTTTGCTGTGTTTTGCTGTTTATTTTAACTTTGATCAGAGATGTGAAAAGGCATGGGGGGGTGCTGACTCCTGGCAGTTTCTCATGGCATGGTTTCATTTCTCCATGTACACTCCCTGAGGGACAGAGGGACCATTCATGGGTGCTGGGAATTGCTTGGGACAAGGAATGCCTTGGAAGCAGCCAATGGTGTGTGTATGTGTCCATTTCAACAAGAATTAATGGCCATTCCCATTCTACTTTTGATTTGGACTCTGGAGATATTCTTATAAAAATGTAATTTCTGCAGAATGTTTTCTGAAAGCATCAACATGAGCTGTGGGATGAAGATAGTGCCTTATTTACTCCAGACTCACCTTAACCTTGCCCCAATTTTACACAGTCCTTTTGCATTTTGCTGTGAGAGATGCTAAGCCATTAGTGTGACTACCCTGTTGTACTAAACTGAAATTATTAAATTACATGTTGATGAATTTGGCTGCATTTCCTGGCTCCTTGAATGGGGACAGTTCAACGCAATTTCTAACCTGCACACGCTTGCAGCCTGGGGGCTGTGAGTCATGTTTGCTTTAAGAGAGGCAGCACTCCCAGACTGTCACTCACCTGGGTTATTAGAAACAGAGCACTTTAAGAATTACTCTGCCACCTCCTCACCTCTAAATATAGCTGGTGTGCGTGGGTCTTAAGCAGTTTAGCTAGTCTGAGGAAAGGTCTCATTCCAAATAATCAATTAAAAATCCATCATTTCAAGAACTGTGCAGGCCTCAGGCCAAATGCCTCTGGATGTAATACCTTTGACTGTTTAATGCTGGTATTAATTATTTGTATTACAGCTGCAGATCTCAGAATGAAATTTCTCTGCACTACCCAGCAGCAAGGCTTGTTCCAAAGGGTGCACTATTTAAGCAGGCATGATGGACAAAGAGCAGCAGCAGAAAATCGTCATTATTCCCTGCTTCACAGATGGGAAACTGAAAGACAGATTCAATGACCTGCCAAGGGTCACATAGGAAAAGGACTAATTCATAAATCCCACCACAAGGTCTTAAACCATGAGATTTCCTCTCGTTCTTTAATCAATAATAAAACACCACAGATGTCTAAGAATCGAATATCTGCAAAACTGCTCCAAGGTCTATAGGCATGATACAATTAATTTCCATTAAGAGCAATGTGATGTGAGGGCACTCTGTAGTGACCAGAAAAGTAGGCCTTGCAGACTTTGCAGTTTTTAAATACTGTTTTAAATACTAAATGCAGTTTTAATAGACAATATAAAAATCAGAGATAGTCTCATTAAAATAAAAATATGGGGAAACAGTTGCCAAACCTTTGACCCAAGTTAAAACCAAAGGAACTGATTCAGGAAGTAAACCAATGTTTTAAAAAAATCAGGTCTAGAAAAACCAAAGTCTTTAAGGGAAAATATTTGTAATAAAAAATTAAATTAATTTCATTTAAATCAATTAAATGAAAATATTTATAATTTATTTAATTTAAATCAATTAAATGAAAATATTTATAATTTTCCCTTTCTGAATGAGGATTATGTTTCTCAGTGTTGCATGTGTTGTTTGAGCTTTAGGGCTGTGCTCAGCCACATTTTTAAACTCCTTCCTCCCCCACTAGCACAAAGGATTACCAAGAGAAATTCTCAGAGATTCGCCTGCCTTACAGACTCGGATTTCAGGAAAAACATCGAGTATCAAAGGACTTGCAACGTGATCACAAGCATCAGCAATGCTGAGTTGCATGAGACAACACCTGCAGGTTACAAGGAAGAAGTTAAGCACTGTGGGAAAAGTTCACCTCACTCAGCCTCCATGAGGCCAACACAGGGAGCTTCCATAAACACCTCAGCTCCTTCTATCCAAATCCCTCTGCAGTTTCTTTCAGATATTTCCACAAATCTAACAGGAATCATCACTAGGTTGTGCAGTACATAATCAGACTTTCCAGGTATAACTTCTGAATCTTCCCGTCGCCTTCTCTTATTGCTTGTTAAACAAGTTGAAAAAATAAAATTAAAAAATTATTACTGCTCCAATAGGCCTGAATGTTGCAGTGAGTTATGGTCATGTCTAAATTTTTGTGCAATGTACACATTAGTGACATTAATGCAATTGCACAGTTAAGCATATATATCCATTTTTAGGTGTTGTGACAGGCCTGACTTTTATTTTATGCTTTTGAAGGAAGTAGCTAGACTGGAACCTGTAGCTGCTGTTCCAAATAAAAAAAAAATCAAAGAACAGCACTCATATTATTTTAATACAGCATGCTACACTTTGAGCATTGATACCACCAAACAAAAAGAGAAATTAAACTTGTTTCTTACAACCAGTCTTAAACCTCCAACATTCCCAGTACATAAATCAAACTGACAAAACATTAAAAAAACTTTTGGCCAGCACATTTTAACCACCATTCTGGAGAAATGTAGAAATTCTGGTTCAACCATTCATTCTGTAGAAAGACATTACAATACAGTACAATACAGTACAATACAACACAATAAAATACTATTTTCCTTCCTTGCAGTGCTACACAATGAACTTTGATTCTCTAAGGAATTTGCACAGGTTGCCACTCACTATTCTTTGTTGAAACTATTGCACAGAAGTGAAAAATCAAGTTCACTGCTTTATCAGAGGTGCCAAATTTACTGACTGGCATGGACTAACTAGCTGGAAACTTTGGCCCATCAGTTTATTCTGATAAGTTATCTCCAGATGTTGCAGGGTAAAATTCTCAGATAATAGATGCCATTGCTGCTACTTTCTGCACTTGTGAGAGGTGAGCTGCAGATAGGCTGTACTCATTCAACATCTACTCTTAATCTTCTTCATCACCAAGAAAATTCAGGTTTGAAGGAGGTGTCACTACTTGTGACTGTGGTTATTTTTCAAAATTGTGAAAATTAGTAAAGTCTTTTGTGTATCACTGAAGCTGAATGTGAGCCATGTCCCAAAAATTAGAAAAAAAAATCTGTTGAGTTTCATAGGACTTGGTCTATTGCAGTGGAAGAAACAAATCAACTACATTTATTTCTGCAAGAATAGTAGTCAAAAAACTTGAATTCAAGTCAGTACAGCTCATCAAGCAATATCTGTATTTTAGGTGTTTCTGAACATATTGTAAAAGGTCATGAAACCTTGTAGGTGGCTTGTTTATTCAATAAAATTTAGTGAAGGAAGGAAACTTGCACTCCTCCTCATGGAATTAATGTAATGCCCACAGATTTTAACAGCACCTTCTGTGGAAAGCCAGTAGCAGAAAAATTGCATTCAGGCAAATCTGGCCACTCTGATGTGCCCTTGACCTCCCTGGTGTAGCATTAATATCAATTTATCTGCCTTGTCAAGGGAAGAGTAGAGGGAATACTGAGTGGCAAGAATGAGTGATAAGAGTCCCTGAACTGTTTCCAAAGTAGAGGAGGCACAGTTTCAGAGAGACTTTTCAGAGGCTAAAAATGAGATGGCGCACCTGAAATTTCAGAACTAAATGACTGAAGTAACTTCACGAAAGTTTTAAAGAAAACATGAATGAAATGTATTGGTGACCTTATATAAAATCTAAGAATGTGTGGCTGGAATTTGTCCTTGGCTTGGAAAGTTATGCAGGGCAGCTAAAGGGGCTCACTTATGAGCAGCTCTTTATTTTGGCTGCTCTGGACTGGAAAGGCAATGCCATGTCCAAGTGTATCATGCAGTGCAATGTTAGCAGCTGGAAAAAAAAAATTACAAAGATGGAAAAAAATCTACACTCCCAAACCAAGAATAATCACTTTACTCTGCTAAGAGTTAATTAAGTACATGACAAAGTTAAGGGGCAAGTACTGTAGTCTTGCCCAGGAGGAACAGTCAGCTCCAGCAGAAGGAAAAGACAGAACTTGGCTTCCATCCTTCATCTGAAGCTTCCTCTTCAAGGCTTCTCTCACCTCTTCTTGTAGATCATTGAGGTCATCGCTGAGGTAGAGTCCAGGCTGTGATCTGCACAATCTGGGAGACTTTTGCCGAGGCAGTACGGCATGGACTGGGAGGAGGTGGCATGTCAAGGATCTTTGCTTTGATCTTTTCTTGTGAAGCACATTTCTCCAGTTCTCTTCAACCTGAAATACCATGAAAATCCTTTATTCTGCTACACAAGAAAGTAATTATTCTTGTACAAAGGCAGTTAATGCTACCATTGGAGGCAAACATTGCCTTTTGCAATAGGGACCTGTGTGGAAGTTAGGACAGGGTGAAAAACACCAAGAGCTCAATTCCAAATAGCTTTGGTGCAGCTACCAGGGTGGGAAGCCAGTCTTCCACAGAAAGGAGAAAAATCCTGCTGTTCTTAAAGTGGGAAGATGCTCAGTTTGTTTTAGGAACCCTTTCTCATTCTCTTGCTGCACAGCTCCAACACTCTGGTTATATGCTATACATATGCATATATTGATGATTCACTGGAGCTACTGTCAAGGACACATTTTCCCCTCAGTTTCAGCACACCCAAATATGTAGTAAAATGCTTTCTCCTGCAGGAAAGTGGTTCATTCCTGCTGGAACAAGGCAAGGTTACTGCTTTGCTATCCCTGCCATGTAAGGGGGCACAGACATGGCTTTTCAAGGCTCAAAAAAGCAGTGTGTTTCGCACGAAGAGGAAGTGACCTGCCTCAGATCTGTAACATCTGCTGTTACAGATCTGTGTATGACTTCTCTCCAACTCTGAATTCAACACTCCTTGTCAGAGTGCTGGAGATGGGAATAGAAAAGGGGTGAATTCAAGGTCTTTCCCTGCTGCACGGTAAAAATTCTCTGCTCCTCCTGCTTGCCTTCACCCCAGGCAAGACCTGGGGATGCCTTCCCTGCAGAAGGGCACAAGAAGTATTTCAGAGCTCCTGTGTGCAGTGCACACAGATAAGAAAAACCTGGCCTAAGAGTGAAAAGACAGATTATAGTGAAGAAAAAACAACAACCCAACAAAAACTTGCACAGCTCCCAGAATTACTTTATTGAGGATGCTATTTGTCATCTGCTGGATAACAGAGCATACATTTTGAAACAGGCTGGCAATTCCATTTCATTCACTCTTCTCTTTCCTATTCCACAAGTGTCATTGAAGGTAAGCAGCAAAGTCACCCTCTTCATGAATTTCTCAAACTGAAATGCTCTCCTGAGGATTGTTATCCTGCTGCTATGTGATCTAGTCTGGAAGGCTGCATGTACCAAATTAAAGAGAGCTCTATGAATCAAAGCTGAGAGACTTGGTGCTGAGATATATAATGAGCACAAGAGCACAGGAGGCCCAGTCCTGCTCCCACAAAAATGAGCAGCAAGGGTCTGATTCTGATTTTGCTGATCCAGCTATAAATCAAGAGCAACTTCACTGAAGCACACATGAGTAAAAAGTGAACAAGCAGTCTTTCAGCCACTAAATTCCCAACATATCATGCGCTGTGTTTTGTACAAAACATTTTCCCAGCTTGACTTTGCCTGCATGGCCATCCTGGGACAAAATGGTGAGGATATATTCAAAGTGTGTCTTAAGAGAAAAGCAGTTATGAAACAGCAGAGGAGTGGGTTAGCAGAGCCCTCTGAGCCCCCACCAACTGCCCAGCTGAATTAAAAACAAACAGGGAGCCTCCCAGAGTCCAAGCTATGCAAGTGTACTTCTCTTCCCCCTCCTGAGTCCTGAGCTGGAGGCAGGTTTTGATGACCAGATACCTGTTAAGAGATTCATAAAATTTTATGAGCACTCTTTATTCAAGCAAAATTGACAGTGCAGCTGAAAATACCTTTGTATTTTAACACTGAAAACAACAGAGAGCATCAAGCCACATGTTGTAACAGTCAAAAGATTTTCACCAGGACTAGTTAGAATTGCAATGGCAAGGAAATTAATTAGTTGCACCAGAATGGTTATAATGGTTTGGAGGGAATAAAATATAAATAGTATTTCTGTTAAGGCATGGTATTCTTCAGAATAGCAAGGCTGAAGCTTTAAGAAAAGAAATTGCCCATATTTATCAGAGGAATGTATGATTTTGTGATGTTCTTTGTAAATAGGATTGCACCAAAGAAGATCATCACTACTGAAGAGAATAATTGTACCTCTATCTTATCACGCTTTTATCTTTTTAATGAGAATTGCCTGGCAAAGAACCATACACTGGGTCACAACACTGCCCAAAGAGGATTTATGTCTGAGTAGTGACTGAGTATGTATTTGTAGCCTATTATTACTGGACATTATAGGGACCACTAAATGAAATATGGTCCCTGTCCCAATTAACTTTTAAATCAATTACACAACTCCTTTTTTCTACCAGCTAAAAGATGCAGTAAGACACAGACTCTTGTCTTGCTACAGTGGCTTGTTTGTTTTTATTTCCCATCCCAGGGCTTTAGGGAGTGTATTTCTGCAAAGTATTTCTGCAGCTGTTCAAAAGCAATCTGACTGCACAATACAGTATCTGAATAATTGTCTCAAGTGACTATTAAAGTCTGCTGCTGCCCCATAAAACCACGAGGAGCAATCTTGCACCACAGCAGAAAATATCCAAGAGCCAGCCCTGCAGAGTGTCATTTCTGTTAGGAGAGAGCAGCTGCACTGAGTGGAGATTCAGGAAAGCAGAAGGAGCACAGGGAAGGCTCTGGACCTTAAATTGTTTCTTTTCTTGCTGACTAAGCAAAGCTGCTGATTGCTAAATATTGAATTGTCTGTATTCATCCCTGCCTAACTGTAGCCAATGGACAGACATGGAGGAGGACTTTAACCTGTTACACATGGAATGTTTGTCCTCCTCTCTGCCTCTCTGTCTCTCCTTAAACTTTTATACTCTGCACTAAAGGAACCCCTTTAAAGCCTAAAGTTTGGCAATACAGTTTAATTGTGATTGGTTGGGCTGCTGGGGATAAAATGAGCTGGTTCCAAGTAATTTTGCTGACTCTAAACTTGGCTCTGTACAGAGAGCTGGAGGAGGGGAGATTACTAATAAAAATATCTGTACTACCTGGGGAAGCTCTGCACACTGCAGAGGTACTGTTAGACTAGGCCCTACAGTTGCAGATAATTGATTTTTTTAAAACAGTGACATTTGCCTCACACTGACTACACAGCCTGCCTCTTAACCGTTCTGTAGGAACAACTCACACACAAATGTAACTCCCAGACAAGCACTGTCTGGGCACTCTTTTCTAACTTAGCCAAATCTACTCACTTTGCATTCATTACACAGCTCCTTTCAGTCTTGGAGCTGGACACAGCTGTATGGTTGCAGGCAAAAATCTCCTTTCTTTCATGCAGGATGAAAATAGACACTCCAAATTTGAGGGGCCTGTTTCTTCTACCCACATCCCCTAATGTAGAACTTCCACTGAATCCCATGCACAGTCCACCAGGTAGTGATACCTGCCTGTGGTAGGGACAAGTGATCAATATTTTACTTACATGGAACATTTAAATCTTTCAGATGGTTACTCCTCAAAAATAACCATCTGTGCAATAATATCTCTCTCACAATCATCACCAAAATGCCAGGCAGAAGCTGCTTTATTAGCTAAGCATGGTTCACATCTCCTTAGTGATATATGTATGTACAAATAAAGTGTTGAGAGACCAATTTTAGATGATGAATAATGTGCAAGGATCATTTAGCCTATTGACATTCAACTGTGATATAAATCCAGTTAAGATTAACAGAAACCAAAGGTTCAAACCATCCTACAGTGGCATAGAAACCTCATGAGAAAATGAGCTTGCTGCAATCCCCAGGGCCAAGCTCTTTCACTGCCTTACATAAATAGGTACATCTACACAAGCAGTAGGGAGAGCTTCAGAAATCAACTTCATAACTCTACAAAATTATCTATAGACATACTAGGCCTGTCTATTTGCAGGTATTTCCAATAACTGTAAAGCTTTTGCTTGCTAATTTACAGAAATATCTTGTCTGCAAAGATAAGTTAGCAACTTGCTAGATACTTTTTATCATCTCTGTTTTCTCAGTAGCTCACTCAAGCCCTCTGTGTGCAGTTGGAATGTCACTGGGGCAAGAAATCTTCCAGTCTGGTCTCCAGCTTTATAATTTCCATGTGTCTCTGGAGTAGAGAAGTAGTACAATAACAAGTAAAACCCACTGGACTCTTATATAAATGATCAAAACCTCAGTGTCTTAAAAATCCTTTTGCTCTCTACACTGTCATTTCAATCTGTGAAGTGAAATTTGAAAAGCATTCTGCTTTCATAGTGAATATTTTCTCCTTCTGCCACTTCAGTGTTGTTTTAAAGGATCAAATTTTGTTCTGTGAGCTGTGCGTAATAATGTTTAACAAATAACTCTCTCATTGCATTTGTTTAAAAGAAAGTTACTATGGTGGCTGCAAAATCTGTTTTATGGGCATATAACATCTTTCTTATGTCCTTTAATGGTAATAATATTTTGTTTTCCTAGCCAAAACAATTTTACAGCTCAAATAGGATCACAAAAGCTGAGTGAAGCTTTCCCCTCCAGTTCAGCATGGGGCTTCAAATTCCTCACTACACATGCATTACTGCCAGCTGCAAAGGTGGTTCTGTGCTGCAGACTTATTTTCAGGAGCAACAGGGCTGTTGCAGTATTCTTATTCAGTGAAAAAGGAATCAAAGAAAAAAAAAAATCCATATTTAGACCTACTAAAAAGGTTTTCCTATATGCCTGCCAATCCCTTTCTGAGTTGTTCCTCAAGTGGGACATCAAGCTGGTAGGAATTACAGATAATTTTCCTGTGTTGTACTATTTGTTATGATTGCTCTGCACCTGACTTTTGATCTGGAAGTTTTTAAGTAACTTTAGATGATAACTTGATAATGATCAGTAAATGAGCTTTGTGGGGTCTCTGCACAATGATAAATGATGTATATATCATATACATATAACCAGCAGATGTAACCACTCCTGTGCTTTGGGGAGTTTTTCTCTCGCTGCCTGTTGGTCACGACCCACTGTGACTGGTCACTTCAATCATTTTCTACTGGTTTTGTCTCACAAGTGAGCATCTGGAATTCTGAAAAAAATGGCAAATTCCAGTACTGAGAATGTTGTCCTCTAAACAGTGGCATGGATAAAACATTGGATGGACACTGCTGTTTTGGTGTTAGAAACTCTACCAAAAGGCAACTTATGCCAGAGAAGCCTTCACTGAGCTATACCCAGCAGGAAGCATTCCCAAAGGATCCTTTCTTGCTGTTTTTGAAGCAGTTCCCCAAAGAAACCAGACAGCAGCTTGAGATCTTATGAGGAAGAGGAAGTGTGTGAATCACAGTGAAATTACATAGGTGTCAACATTTAATATAGTCAAAGTGCTTGCTAACCAGAAGGTGCAGATTTTAGTAGAGTAGCACAAAAAATTATTCTAGTCCATCATACTAAATATTTTTGTAATGCTTTTCTTGTAGTAATAAACAGTATCTCAGATTTTAAGTTAAAATATGGATTGGATCTTAGTGTTCATGATCTGATTAGTGTTCACCAGTGCTCTGCAAAGCATTGGTTTATTTAATGAAGTAAGCATAATTTGCCAGTTTTACTCGAAGAAAAAACTGATTTACATTATCAAGGGGGTGGTGAATAAAAGCTTGAGTGTGGTGAAAATGTACTGCTGCTACCTTCTTTACCACTCTAATTATGGTGAATAGATGGAGCCAGAGAAGGAGACAGGACAGAACAAGTCTGATCAATACTTGCCTCTCTATTGCCCTCCCTGCAGTTAAAAGAGAATGACTGCACTTATCTGGCCTTCTAGGGGAGTATCCATTCCTTGCTGGAGGTTAAATGAAAAACTCTTTTATTCCTACTTTTATGCTGACCCTAAACTCGTGTCCTGATTCTATAGGAGTCTCTGGCTACACAGGTAGTTCTTCAAGTCGATGGGAAAATTGCCATGAAAAAAGGGTTGCTGACATGAATGAGGCTTGCAAGATCAAGCCCTTCATGATCACTACAACCCTGGGCTCTGGGCTGATGTGGCGTCCCTGATTTACAGGAGTAATCCCATTAGCATCCCAGGGACAATTCACAGGAGTAAGAACTGTGGGAATGGGCCCCTCAGGAGCAACTACCAGCACAGTTATGTATCCAGCCTCACTCAGATCCTGCCTCACAGCCCTGTCCAAATGTTCTGCAGGCACTTTATGCTGGAGAGGAGAAAATAGACCTTGGGCACAAGTTCACTTCTGCTTACAGTGCCACTTTGGCACTCTTATTCTCTGCCCTCGAAGAGTCTTCCCTCTAAGAACCTGAACCTTTTAAGCGGTTCAGGGTCTGCAAGAAATCTTGGCTTCTCTCATTTCTTTCTTTCTTCTTTTCCTCTCTACCTTTCTTCTCCCCCCCCTTTTGTTTCAGTCTTTATTTATTTTTAATTTCTTTAAAATCTTAAAATTTTCCCTTTTTAACATCTTCTTTTCTTTTTTAGTCTCCTTTTATCTTTTCTTTTTATCCTTTCTCTTATCTTCTGTTGCCTTCTCCTTCTCATTTTGCTTATATTTTGCTCTCTTCCATATTTTTCCCTACTCTGCTTTGTTTTAAAAATTCTTTCTCTTTTCTCCTTCTTTCTTCTTTTTCATCCCTTCCTGTCCTTCTCCCTTCCCCCTAATCTTCTTTCTCAGAATCAGAGGTATTCAAAGAGGGTAGGAAAAAATTAACAAGGTGTTTGCCTCAAAATTCAAAGACTGGGAGTATAGCAGCTTTCCCAGTTTCAGAAATGCTTTTTTTAGAGTCACATAAATCAATCTGAATTTCCAGAATCTGAAAAACTGGAACATAAAATCCAAAGGAAAATACAGAAATAATAGAATTTCTACATGCATTTCTGTTTCTTTTTATATCCTACCTACAAAGAATGAAAATCACCTTTTCCCTGGTTTTCTGTTGTTTCCAGGTGTAGTTCTGAGAACTTGAGTAAATCAATTACCAGCTTTTCTTCTCAAGTGTAATAATGTGCGTTTAGTTTTACAATTAACTGCATATGTTTGTCTGCTTTTTAAACTGACTGTGAGTAGGGATTAGAATGCCAAACAAACAAAAAGGTGGCAAGAGAAGATAATTACAGTTTCATTTCAGTCACACCATGTGATCATGATATGTGTTAGGAGTGGTAAAAAAGCTATGGAGACACAATTCCTGCCTTGAACTAAGGCATGAGCTGCAGAAATTCTTCCACGTTTTTGAAATAAATCCATTCTCTGGGATGGACTTATGCTCCTGTGAGTTTTTTTGGTTGATTTCAGCAGAAACACTGTTTGCCGTGTTCTTAGCAAGAGCGAAGGTTGTTGAACCCATCCCCTACCAGCCTTTCAAAACAGTTCTGATACTACAGAACTGTGATACAAAGTTAAGACTAGCAGGACAGTTCTGTTATAACGTGTTAACAAGATTGTTAAAAATTCGAGCTCTTGCTCAAATGAGCTTTACTGTGGTTTATGATTTTAGAAAAGAGTTACACAGGAATTTGACATGACATGACAGCACATGACACCAAGTACAGAAGCAACATCAGTGAGCACTGAATATATGTACCTAAGAGCAGAGATTTTTCCATAAGAATGCAGCTTTAAAAATTGTATCCCTTTCCTACTGTGTACACATCTTTAGGATTAGATTTGAACCCTTTCTGGGCATCTGAGTACATTTATGTCTATTTTTTTCAGTCTTGCTTATCATGAGCTGCTTAGTCACAAGCATTGCTCCTGTTGAAGAGGAGTGCTATGGGAATTGCATAATTCTTCCTGAACAACAAGGGGGAAGCTCGGACACCAGGCTCCCTCCATTCATCACACTGTAGCACATTGGTATGAGAACTTTGTGGTCAGTTTCAGAGTTCCTTAATTTTCTGTTTCACTTTGTAAAGCAACATGATGCATTTCTATTGGAACAGCTCTGATGGCTTGGCAATACAAGCAGCTTGGCAATACAGGTTTAATTTTCTTGCCCTTTGGTAAAAGCTAAGGCCCACCAGAACAAGGGAGGGGATGAAATAGTGAGACTTTCATAGTAGCTTTGAGCCCTCTCGGGAATTTGCACAATCGCTGGACTTGGCCGTCACTACGAGTGCCTGAGTGACAGCCCTTGGCTTCCCGCTGCCTAAGGGCGTTCAGACAGCAGAGCTTTCCCTCGCTCGTTCTCACACGTTTTCCTTCTCCTCCTCCCAGCTTTGCCGCGCTCCGGGCCTGACCCGCCGCTCCCGCCCCGAGCCCGCGGGGCTCCGTGAGGGCGGCCCGGGCAGGACCCGCCTCCGCGGCCGGCGGGGCGAGGCGGGGCCGGGCCGGGCCGGGCCGCAGTGTCCGCCGGGGAGCAGCGGGGCTCGGATCGCCGCGGGCACGGCCGAGGTGCGGGCGCTGCGCGGGGCCCGGCGGGGCCTGAGCCCGCCCGGGTGCGGGAGGGCGGCGCGGGGAGCGCGGCGTGAGGGGCGACCCGGGGAGGCGGCATCTGCGTGAGGGCCGGGCCGGGCATCTGCAGCTGGATTGGGAGCGGAGCCGGCGGCCACACGGCGCTGGGGGAAGTCGCGTTTGGAACGCGCACAAACAAGCGGCCCCCTATGGGCCCGTGGCGGCCCGCGGCCCCGGGACACGCGTGGCGGTGGCGGCGGGAGGGTCTGAGCCCGGCCGCTGCTCCGGGCCATACCATTATTATTACCATTATTATTACCATTATTATTACCATTATTATAATTAGTACTACCCATGTAAATCAGGCTATTGGTAACCGTAATGAGCATATCCCTTAAAACCCCGTGCTGTTTTGCGTAGTTGGGGTTTGTTTTTGCAGTTTCTGCTGGCGCTGAAATCCCGGGTTTTTCGGGGCCCTTCCATGTTGTGCTGAAGGCAGGGCCTGGGCATGCCGGGAGCTCGGAGGGCAGCGAGGGGAGATGGATGAATGTGGTGAAGTTCCCAAAGTGTTGCTGAGCACTGTCCCATGCCCATGACTTGGCATCATCCTTGGCTGCATTTACAGCATAGTTTAGGGGAAAATGCTCTGGCGCCGTGGATTTACTTTTTTTTTTTTGTTGTTGTTGTGTGGAACACTGCGTGCTTTTTGCTGTGATACAAAGTTAAGACTCGCAGGACAGTTCTGTTGTAACATGTTAACGAGATTGTTAGAAGGAATGGGAACAGTTACTGTCCATTTCTGAGAGGAGCCTTCGCCAAGCCGCTGTTTATCTTGGGAGCTGGACTGTAGTGAGAGAGGAGGGAGAGTTACATTGAATTAATTTCCCAGGGTCTGCAGACCCTGTGCTGGGCCCAGTGACTCAAGGATAAAAGACCGAGCAGAATCCCATCACCACAGCAGGCAGGTCCAGGCAAGGCTTGTTTGAGCTTTGTTTTCAATGAACAAACAGCTGCTTACCTCCATCCTGCCCACTTCCTCACCAAGGACACGCCTTCAGAGCAAGTCTTCCATCCTGCCCTTTGCTCGTCAAGTTCCTCTTGTTTGGCAATAGCTGACTGTGCTGAAAGCGAGATGAGGGGTTGTTAAAAGTGTAATCAAGTGGATATTAACATTTTTATTACTATTGTTAAAATTATATTACAGGAGGTGAGTTAGCTGTAACAAAAAAAAAAAAAATTCATTTATTTCTCTCTCTAGTGAAGCTAAGACATCCTAGTTGTATGGACTCCAATCACTAAGTGCACTTAGTGGTTGAAGCACTTGGTGAGGCAAAAGCCTGGGTGTGTGCAGGGCAAAAATTGAATGTGCACGGGGATGTGCTTTTTTTTTCCACCTGCATTCACTCCTCAGCACCTCTTAACTTTCTGGTGTTGATAAATGTACTGCCTCCATAGGATTGTGGATTTGGTACGGTCTCATTGGAAAGAGACTTCATTAGTTTAAACCTCCCATGATAAAAGCAGAAATAGTCCTCTCCTTTTTGTCATTACAACTTAATCTTTGCCTGTGAGTCATGCTAAAAGCAATTTTTAAGAACAAGGTCTCAAAGGGGAAAAATGCATGTTCAGCTTGGTTTGATCACAAGTTACTGCTGGGTAGGAAGATACTGGTTAGTTTGAAAGCTGAAGTGCAATTATAATTGTGTCATTTTACACACAAAAAAGGGTAGGCAATACTAATTTTCCTCTTTACATTTCATAGTTCATAGTATTGTCACATACTCCTCCTATCCTGGTAGCTGCTTAGAGAAATTTGCTAATTCAAATGAATTGGTCTAAAATTGGTCTAAATCCTTGTGTTATTTCAGAAGAGTACTAATTTCTGTGACTAAGTGTTGTTTCTGCAATTACATTAAATATTTTGGTAGTTTGTACTTTGACAGTTTAATAAGCACTTATAATGGAAGAAAAATATTATAATTTATCATCTTAAGGTATTATATTATGCTATTGTGAAAAGAAAAGGGTAGAAAATTGCTTAAAAAGAAACTTTCCACAGTGGCAGAATCATGCTGTAATTGCAGTGATGCTAAAAAAACAAGGCTATTAGCACAATGTTTTTCTCAGAACTTTGGATTGCAACGATGGTTTTTTTTTTTTTTTTTTACTAACTTTTAATACTTTTTAGAGGTCATCAGTGAGAAGGGGGAAAAATGGCGAAATCCACACAGTTAATTGACAATGAAGTCTTCAGGGCCTATGCTACTTACACAGGCATTGTTCTTCTGAAGATGATGCTAATGAGTCTGATAACAGCATACTTCCGGATCACAAGGAAGGTAATCTTTTGGAAATACTGGCTGGGAGAACAGACTGACATTTATATTGAAATACAGAGATATCACAGCTCTTTATATATATTAATGCATCTCTAGAATTCTGAGGATATTTCACAAATAGGGATCAAGGCTGCCTTGGAAAGCAATCATGTAGCTCTCCTAAAATCAAACTATTTTCTTGACTTGTATCTGCCTTAGCAGTCCACAGAATGCATATGTTACTACATGTGTCAGCAGGGAGAAATCAACTGTACATTGAGTCTGCACTGCCTGAATGAAATGTTGTTTCCAAGTAGTGTCTTGCAGTATTTTGAGGTAATAATGGGTCATGTAAGTGTAAGAATTTGTATTTAAGAGGAAAGGGAGACACTTTCTTGGTCATAAATGAGAATGGGAATAAGGCTGTTGGATGCTGTTGTTGTGTAGGCTTCTGCAGAAGGAAGGGATCCAAAAGGACTTTCAGATAATTTGTCAGGAATGGTGAAAGAGACTTGGGAGCTTCCACCTTGGAGGTGCCCATGTTCTGTCAGCCTACTGGGGTTACTGCAGGCTTGTTCATCTCACAAGTAGGCTTTATCTAAGTGCATAAATTGCATTGCATTAATTTGTCAGCATACAAATGTACAGGCTGGGCTCAAGAAAGCAGCAAACATTGTATTATTCCCTGTACTTTTAACTTCACGTAAGTTAAGTGAGGTTATTAAGACATTGGTAAGAAGAGTGACCTTTACAGCAAGCTGCTTTGACTGGGTAAAACATTTTGGCTGCTAATATCACTTGTGTGCTTGTGTTTGAAACAGGCATTTGTCAACCCAGAAGATACAGCATCATTTGGCAAAGGAGAGAGTGCTAAGAAATTCCTGAGGACTGATCCAGATGTTGAACGTGTACGCAGGTAATACACAAGAACCTGAAAAAGTTATTTTAAATAACAGAATAATATTAAATCAAGGAGTTAATTCCACCCCATTCTCTGTCAAGCTCTGTGTGTGTTTCATGGTGCTTTATGTAGCAATCTAATACATTAATTAGTTTAAATGAATAAACCATTCCACATTCAAATGGTCAGTGTGCATTCCCAAAACAATAGGCCTCTGCCTGGTTATAATAGCTGACTCTTAGGTGGTGTCCTGTCTGCAAAATGGGCAAAATGGTGAGAACACTGTAAAATATGATCACAAGCTAGCTCATGGCAAAATTTTCTGTTTCCAAAATCCTACATTTTGGGATGCTATTTGATACACCTGTGCTAACAAGGAAAACTTTAATCAAATGCTTTCTATAGGATTGTTTCTTGATGAAGCTAAGTTTATTTCTATAGCAAAAACTTGAATGTCAGTGAACTCTTTTCATTTAAGCCTCCATTAGGGAAGACCTTGAAAATATATACCAGTGCTGTTTTAAGAACACTGCATCCTTGCAAATAATGGCTGTTGTTTCACAAAGCATATTTCTGTATGCCTCATATGGATTAAAATCTCAGAAAGAAGAGACTAAGTGGGCTGTAAAGATGTTCTGCTCCTTCCCTTTCTGCCCCTGAGTTCAGGGAAGTTGTTGCTTAGTTTCATGGGTGTTACATAAAAGTGCAAACTTTATGGTGAGGGGTAATTCCTTTCGCTTCGCAAATTGTAAGAGGCCAGCTAAGTTGAGACTAACTTTATCACCCATTTAATTCAATTTGTTGTGGTAGAGAAATGACAACCAGCATGTAATTTTCACAGAATAGATTTTGAAAACACTAAATTTTCAAATCCTGTTTCGTGGAGTTTCTCAGACATCTCTAGAGCTAGTAAGTAAGCGTGGTTCTAGTTACTATGTTGGTGTTGCAGCATCCATATTATCCTCCCAACTCCCAATCTTAGTAGAAGTTTAATATATTTTCTCCTACAAGCTTCATGGCAACAGATAATGCCACATAAATTTAGCATGGCTTCTCTTTTGTATAAGTGATTGGAATGTGTACAGTTTGTGGAGAAAAAAAGATTTTTTTTTCAAGAAAAAAATTACTTTCTTCAGAGTACTTTTATGGGGAATGAGAATAAAAAAATCTGAAGGGCTGTGTTTCCTTGTAATTATAAATATATTCTAAAAGTAGCTGCAAGACAGTGCCACGACCTGATTCCTGTTGGCTCTGAAATTTGACATCATTAGTTAGGCTTAGACATTAGATTGTTTCAATCAGTAAATTGGGCTGGAAGTACAATTTATCTAAAGAGGTGAAGGGAGCTGGGGAGGTTTAGGAAGGGGTGTGAAAGAACACTTCAAGATATATAAGTTCATTCTCAACACATTTTTAGTAAATTATGGTTTCAAAATTTCAAACATTTTTGCAGCTATTTTAGTGCTCAAAGTGAAGAAAGTGAACGAAAAGCGTAACTGTCACACCTGTTAGATGTTCAAAAATAACCTTTTTCAAGATGATGGAACTTCATGAACATTTGATGAACATAGCAGCTCCTATGTAGGATATTTCATATTTTCTTTATGGACACCACAAACGATTTATGGGATTACAATAGTCCATCTGGGCCATGAACTGTAATAGCTTCAGTCACAGCCCTCCAGTTAATTGATGTCAATTGAGAGAAGCTCCAAGAAAACTGCTACCTCTTTTCTTCCCTGACTTTGCATTCTTGCACACCCAGGTGCACTCAGACACCTAATGTAAGTCCTTAGTATTACCAAGATCCTGGGGAAAAACTAATACCTTTTATACAGAAGATCAGAAGCTTAAAAATGTGGGGTGCAGCAGGAGAGACCAGAGTGATGGCAGGTGAACATGCCAAAATAGTTTCAGTAACTGTATCGGGTCCCCTCTGCAGAGGAAGCCAAGAGTTGTTGAATAGTAGCATGCTCTGAAGATGTTGAAAAATAATGAGGCTTGAAGTGGTTTATTCAACAAAATAAAACACTTTAAAATAACTTTGCTTCTTTCTCCAGAGGCCACCTGAATGACCTGGAAAACATTGTCCCTTTTGTTGGCATTGGACTGCTGTATGCTCTGAGCGGCCCTGAGCTGTCCATGGCCCTGCTGCACTTCAGGATCTTTGTGGGGGCTAGGATCTTTCACACTTTTGCGTACTTGATCCCTCTTCCCCAGCCTGGCAGAGGTTTGTCTTGGGCAGTAGGCTACTCAGTGACCTTCTCCATGGCTTACAGAGTGCTGAAGACAGCGTGGCTCCTGTAGCAGAGCCGTAGCTCCCGTGTCCCCTTCGACATTCCACACCAAGTTCCCAGCGCTGTGCCATCATGCCTTGAGTGAGCCAATGAGTCTTCCGTGCTAACTGGAATTCTTCTTTTCAACAAAAGCTTTTTGTTCCTGCTCAGAAGTGTTTCTTTTTTGGAGGAAAAAAAAAGAATACTTCTCCCTGTATTCCCTGTGCATGGGTTGCACTGCCAAATACTAGATTGGATGTTCCCTTTGCGATTTGTCAAGTGCTTACAATTCTAAACATGCCATGATGCTGTATTGATAGAGTGTTTGATAATTTTCTACAGATGCACTATTTTTGGCTGTAGCTCTGAAGTCTAAATCAATAAAGACAAGATTAAAAAAAAAGCCTGTTTGTATTTTTGTTTTCATTTTGACTCTTCCCACTGCAGCCAGCAAATAGCATGTCACTATGTATCAGGAAGAGATTCCAATCATACAGTTCTTTGAAGAGAGCTTACCTTAATAATAAGATATAACCAGTAATGCTAGTCTTGTTGTAAAAAAATCTTTGATGAAAATGTTTGTATAATCCACTTTGGGATTAAAAGACCTAAACCATTGCAGCTCCATTTCTTTCAGTTGAATAGATTAAAAAGAAAGAACATATTTGTGCTAAATTCTTTGGAGAAACTGGTAAAAATTTTAAGTAATTATTTTTGCTGGAGTTCCTGCAAATGTTCATTTTGTGACTGGATAAAGTGTGGACCCTTTGTACAGGATTTTTTTTTTAAATAAATTCAGCATAAAATGAATGACACTTGCAAATGTAGCTATCAAGTAATCCAGATGTACATATATAATTAGTTTGTGTGTCATACTGTCATAAATATGTTTCTGATAGGAAGTTTTGCTCTTTGCTTACATCTTTCTATGATGTGTTAATTTGAAATACATTCTTTAAAGACTTTTCCTTGGCTTCTTTTTGTTTGATTGGTTATTTTGTTGCTCTGGCTTCAATAATAGCAGGAGATTTCAGGTGACCAAGAAAGGTCTTTACATGCAGTGTGCTGGTCATTGAGAAGTTTTAAATGGCAGAAGTCAGGGCACAACACATTTGGTTTCCTTTCCTACCCCAGAAGCTGTGCCCATAAGGGAGATGGAGAGTTCTCACTGCTGCTTCCACATATCAAAGATTTTTGTTCTGCTTTTTTGCATGGGAGCAGTAATTGTACTGCAAGAAATAACACTGGAGGGCTTTCCTACCTATCCACAGTTGTGAGGTGGAGATTGGTGCAGTGTTGTGTTAGGCTGCAAATCAGAAGGGTGGCAGGGGGAATGGGGAAGAATTCAGAGACACTGGTTTAATCCAAAGAAAGAGGGTTTTTATTGCAATTTAAGTGTTGCATCTTGTCTACCAAAGAGGAAAGGGTGGAACTTGAAATAAAGATGTTAATACTGGTTTGCCAAAAGTTAAATCTAACTAATGAGTAAAATAACAGAGCTGGATCTTCTAGAGGGAGGAGGATGAGAGGAGACGATGATTAAAAGTTGAATACTGGGGAGCTTCAGTGGCTGCCATGGCAGAGTAAGCACACATCAGCACCTCTGGGTTAGCAGAGGCTCCAACAGGAAACACGGGCTTTTGTCTTTCTTCTCACACCTCTCTCCACCACTTCCAACCTGTGCTGTTTTCCTCCTGTTCCTTCCTCTGCTAGGTTTTATGGGATCTTGAGAGCAGCTACCTTGGTATTGTTGTAACAGAGGCCAGCAGCTCTTCTGGTTTGAGAAGGAGCAGTGATGGAGGATGAAGGAGTGAGGCTGCAGCCTGGAGCTGTGACCCAAGCCAGTCATGGTCACAGTTAGCCTGCCAGCCCTCCTCAGTTTGTGCCTACTCTGGACCCTTATATCCTCACAACAGCTTCTAAAACTCTTTCCTCACTACTTCATGGCTTGCCTCTTCCTCCCAGCTCTGTGTCTTTCCATCCATCTTTCAGACAAAGGGAATGCAGCCACTGTGCTGAGGGCCCCATTTGTAATTCATCAGCAGAGCGAGTCCTCTCCTTCAGCATGGAAAAGGCTCTTCAGACAAGCTTGGTTGTCAATGCCAGGAGCAGCATTTTCAGCTCCTTTTGCATCAAGCTTCTGTACAGAAATCTCATTTCTGGAGACTGTCTTTAATTTTATGATCTTATATTTGAAACAAAACTGGTTTTAAATCCCTTCCATTTGCTCAGTGGTTACAAAGCCCAGAACGTATACTTCTATGTGCTGAGAAGTAGAAAAGATAACTGGAAACCCTTAGAAATACCTAGAGTGATTCAATATTATTCTGTGTTTCTCTTGCATTTATTTTAAACCTATATTTTATTTTCCTTTTGCTCCCACAAATACCATCTGTGCATCTGGGCGGGGTACATGCTCAATCTGGGAAATGTGCCTTACCAGATTCCGTCAAATGCCGACTGCCAGCTCCACAAAAACTCTGTTGGAGTGGTCCTTGTCACACAGCTCTTGCATTTCTCTGCTCCCTGCCCTGTAGAGGTGCACTGTGCCTGTTGTACAGCTGTAAATTTTGATACGTTGGTGTATTTCAGGAGAGCTAGCAAAGGAGCAAGGGTGTGCTAGCTGAATTTATTGCTTGGCTAAACTGGATTTTCACCTTTAAAACATGCACATGGATTTCAGCCTCCTAGTATCAGGTCCTCTTGCAAAATCATGAAATGAAGTAACCTGTAACTGATGAAACAACTGAACTGTTATCAGCAGGTATGCTCCCTTTGACCTGGTGAAAGTACAAAAAGGGCTGCTCCATGGGAGCCATGGAAAAGAGGTCAAACCATCAGCTTCTATGCTTCATTTCTGTTTATTATGCCCCTTATTCCCACCACCAGTCTTGGGCAGCTGGAGAAGCCACAGGGTTTCTTTTCTCCTCTTGTTATTCCTGGCATTTTGTGTTCTTCTCTCAAGTATGTTGTGTATCTTTGAAGTGGCTCTTAACAGTTGGTCATGAAGCACCCACCTCAAAATGCCATCTGGCATCACCTGGTTAGCTGAGTTCATCTCTGAGGGAATTTCATGGGTTGCTTTGTTTTCAGAAGTGTGGAGCTGAGCAATTCCTCAGTTTAGTTTTTGTTTGTGTGGGTAACTGCTTAAAAGCCTTTGGGCAAAATGACTTTGTGCTGGTTTTCCTGGCTGCAGACACATGCACTGAAGGCACGGAATTGTTGGGAGAGATCATGACTGGTGAAGAGCTCTGAGCTAGGACTTGCTGTTTGATCATCAGCTTTTTGTCCTGTCACAATGAAGAATGTGTTTAAAACTATAAATGATACATTAAACATTTCCTGGAATTTTCAGACATGAGTGTGTGTCTGAGCTTCACCGCCTTCAAGGTATTTATTTCAAGAAGCTGGGTCAATGCTTCTGTAAGTGATAGAATTGCTTGTCATCAAAAAACAGAAGAAGAAAAGCCTGGGCTCTTAACTCAAATCACTTTGGGGGTTTGGAAAAATTCTATTTACCTGAAACTGATTATTGCTTAGCTGTGTCTATTTCTAGTTATTTACAGAAACGAATTCAATCTAAATTTTTCATGGAAAATGCTTGTAATGTACATCTTTTCTAAGAGCAAAAAATAAAAAGCAGGACTTTTAGAATACTGTTTTTAAAGTGTTGCCTGTCATTATTCAAGCTAATGGAGTTTTCATTTCAAGGTTGAAGGTTAAGAAGAACTTTTCTCTTTTCCAAATGGTGTCCTGCCAACTGAGATGGCGCCAAGTGTTCTCTGAAAGGTTCTATCGAATGTGTTAAAATAGTCTCATGATTAAATATCTCTGGCTGTTGGACACTTAGAAATCTAATATCTCCTTGTGATTCACTTTAAATGATAGTCAGGCTTCCAAATCTTGGCCAGTGACTCCCCCTCATAGATTCTGAAGGCTCAAATAGATCATTAGCTCCTTCAGCCTGACCTCTAGTGGAATAGAAGCCATGGGATGGCTGCCCTTCTGCTGAGGGTAGTTCAGTCACAGCATGACTTCCAGAAAGGTGTGTGATCTCCATTCAGAGGCTTTGGAAAACAGGCATTGATTCACTCTTTTCTGTCACATTGGTTCTCTCTGGTGTATATGTACACTAAACTTGGGCTTTAAGCATAAGATAGTTTGGTTTTGTTGCTGTTTTTGTGGGGTTTTTGGTGGTTTTTTTTTTTGTTTTGGCCTTTTTTTTTAATCAAGGCAACTCTTACATTATTGCAGTGCAAGGTGGAGTATGAAATATTTTAATCATGGATTTTCCTCCTACAAAGCACTCTGCTCTAATTTAGCAGTACCATTTAATCTCCACAACTGAATGCTTTTAACAGGTGTAAATGTAATGCTTTTACTCTTTGCTGGTAGGCCCTGGTGTGCATCACCACTGACGGCATCATTCTTTTATTTTTTATTCTCGTATGTGGGAGAACTTGGAGGGAGCTTAAGAAGAGGAAGTTCCAAGGAACCTGTCTTTTTACTACCAAAAAAAGAGACAAAAACAAGACTGTCTCATGGGTACTGCTTGTCCTGTGAGGGGGAATAAATTCAGAAGGTAGTGTCAGTCCTGTAGAAAAAATGAGGAGAAAAAGGAAAAGAGAAAACTGAAAGGAAGGAAATGATAGCTTAGAACAGCATCAAGGAGCAAACTGGATGAAGACTGGTAGATGAAGTATGGTAAGAGAGACTGGTATCTTTCTGCTTTATAAAAATGCATTACTATCTCTTTGAAACAAATTCATTTTTAAGAATGTTTTCCTACGTGTATCCAGTCATTATATATCTGCAAAGAGGATTATAAATACCTCAGATCAGGATGGAGAAGACCCATGTGTAGCTAATTCTGTTTAATCAATTGCCTTAAGGCACCTGTGGTGCACAGACCACTGCAGTGGCAGATGGCTCTTGACATTGTGTGACTAAAAAACTGCCCCCAAATAACATCACACCTGCAACAGGGAAAGGATGATTATTTCCTTTTTGCCTGGGAAGTCTTATATGGCACTTGCTTTCAAATTTACTGCAATGCTTGCATGGAAATCAGAAAGGACCTTCAGAAGGGTGAGTTTGGGAACTGGGCAGAAAGGTTTCAGCTCTGGAGGTTGTCCCACATTTCCTAGAAGAATTTCTGAGATTCATCTCTTTAACCCTCACTGTGGGAGCTGTAGGGATTAGTGCATGTGGAATTGCTGCAGAAATGCTCAAGGTAGGTTTAAAATTCTTAATCTCTAAGTATCTAAAAGACCTAAATAATTGCTATAAAGGCAGAACTTAATCTGCTTCCTCTTCTGATAGAAAGTGACACTAAAACCTCAATTTTCCTTAAAGAGCCTGCAGTTATGTTCTAAGTGTGCATGACCGCCTCATTTATTTAATACTGGCAACTACACAGTGGGAAGTTGTTTACTGTGGGATTTTCACATCAAACCAGGTGTGGTCCATCTTACAGGCTGCGTTTCCCAGAGAGCAGGGCAGGCAGCACCCACACTCATCATGTGAGAGTTCCTTCTGTGCTCTTGAAGGGTGTTTTTACAAGAATCTGTTGTGAGCACTCTGGTGCTGAAGGTAGTTGGGACCATGTAGTTCATGGGTTTTTTGTCTCTCTAGCAATTTGGGGTTTGCTGTTGATCTCTCCTTGTCTTCAGCTGGACAGGGTTCCAGTGCTGCTTCTCTCCCTCATTAGCTGACAGATGGCTAATTCCACTAATTCTGCATGAGGATTCTGTGGTGATTATAATGACATATTCACTGCTGATATGAGTGACAAACACTAAATTTTATCATTTGCTCATTGGGTGAGATTTCAGAAGTTTTGTCAGGCTGAAATTTATTTTGATGCTTCACCCTTGGGTGGAGTTTGATGTACCTGCTTTCAAGGTAAATGAAATTAGTTCTGCAGGTCCTCTTGGCTTTCCTGGGGATTATTTTGCAAGTGAAAGCTGGTTACAGTTTCCTTATTTGAATCTGGGCTTCAGTGGCAGCATTGTTTGATGATGGCACTTTCATTTAGATTCAGTTCATTTAGAGGAATCCAACATTCTCCAAACAAATCAGACCCACAGTTATTCCCACTGTAAGTGGCAATGTGTTAGAAAAGAATAAAATAGCCAGATTTTTCCTTCCTGTTATTTCAGTCTTCCCTTCAAGCTTTCCCCATTCCTGATGAGAAACCAATAGTTATCTCAGATCCATTGGCACGGCAGTAGGTTTTTCTTCCCTCTCCTCATTCTTAATTTTGTCCGTGGTACCACTAGATGTCCCTCTTTGGCTTTTTTTATTAGATTTCAGGACTCGACCCGTGAAGAATAAAGTAGCTGTGCTCTGCATCTCTGGCAGATTAAGTTGTAAGGGGAAAATATTTTGCTAGATTTAAAGAAGACATTTATAATAGATATTAAGACAAAAGAGTGTCACTGTACAGTAAACTTGCACTTAAAAAAAACTCTTTATGGAAAAAGTGACCTTTATGAAAACACAGTATGTAACCTGTGGCTGAAACATTAGAATGTTTTGTTTCATTTTGCTTTTTGAAATTAACAAGGCACCAGGTAACTGCAACATCTGAATTCTTCTACCAACATCTGAATTCTGGTTCCTAGAGAATGATGCAATTTTTATTTTAATTGCCTGCTATTGTTTTTGATAGGTAAACACATTTTACAATTTGTATTTAGCAGTAGAGTAAATTGAATGGCTCTGAGGCTGTTCAAAAACTTGAAGTGAGTAAAGAAGCAGAAATAAAACTGAGAAGCTGTGTCTGTCTGCTACAATATCCAGGAGAGACTCAACACAGTTTACTTCATATTACCTTGATAGTTAGAAAATTCTACTTGGGAATTTAAAGGTGCTGTAAAAAATGTTGCTTGTATTTGAAAAAAACTGAGATGCCCTATAAAGCAATGTGTGCACAGCAGCTTTACTTGTCACACAAAATGCCAGGGAAGTGGTGGGGGGCATCTTTGAGTGATCCACTTGGCACAGAGGTGGAGTACAGTGTCAGCATAATGAATAGGAGCTTGCTTGGTGGATGGAAAATATTTTAAATTGAATTTTTATTTAATGGATTTGAACTTTTCATGCCCAATTACCTTTTTGCTGAAAGAGAACAATAATAATAATAATAATAATAAAGTGCAAAGGTTCAGTTTCATTCTAGAAATGGGGAAATGTGCTTGGAGGGCTGTCAAAAGGCACAGTTAGATCCCAGGAGCATGGAGCAAGGTAGCTAATGCTATGGAGTGAATGCCCATCAACTCCTTTTGTGGCTTTATGTGTCCTTGTCAATGGTAATGTGGCAGAATGGGATGAGTCATGTACAGGGCCAGATGGCAACAAAGAGTTGGTTAAGGTCAGAGAAGTAATGTCCTTGCAAGGGGGTTTATATTGTTTCTTTAGAGTGTCAAGTTAACTCTTGTGGGTGCATGAATTGTGGAGAAACCCACCCTCCAAAACAAGCTAGCAAGATTTAGGGAAATTGTTCCAGGAAACGCATAAATAAATCTTTCGCACAGGAATCTTAATCCATCCTATAGCAGGAATGGAAGAAGGACCAAGTAAAGCAGCAGTCCCTGTGATATTCTGTAGGTCTTTTCCTTCTGAAATAACAGCCCGTTCTCAGTGAACTTCCATTGTAGGAATATTTAACTTCAGGTTAGTCCTGATGTGTTCAAGTGCACTAAAGACAAGTGTACTTTACATTTCAGCAACCACTGAAATGAGCAGAACTGTTCCCACTGATTCTCACAGGCTTTGTACCCAGACAAATACTCTCTATCCTGTTCCATTCATTTAAGTATGTGAATAATACAGCCTGCACTAAAATATTTACTGCCAGCAGCAGTGTCCAAAGAAAACATTGTATTTTGTAAAATTTCAGAGGAAAAAAGCTAGATGCCACCTAACTTCAGCTTTACCTCTGCTGTAACCACTCCTGGAAGTGGCTGCTCCATTGTTTACATATTCTTGATCCCAGCAAGAGTTTTATTGATGCTTGGCCTTTGACTTGGCATTACTGATGGCTCATATGGTGCAATCCTCAGCAGGGGACGTGAGAGAGCATCACTTTAAAATAGACCCTGCTGGCCATGTGGTGCTGTTTTTGTTCTGTGCGCTGCTAAAAGGGCCACTGTCAACTTGAAATCTGGTCAATTAAAAGCAAACAGGCTAAGAGGACATGTGCCCAAGTCCTTTCTCCAGTTTCTGGGGGATTGCAATCAAGAGTATTGGAGTATTGTGTTTTCCTTGGTTTTTTTTTTTTTTTTTTTTTTTTTTCTGTGTGTGTGTGAAAGCAAAAAACTTCACTGATGTGGAAAGAGTGGATGTGACCAAACCCAAGGAACATTTGTTAGATCTGAACAAACATTTTAAAACATAATTTTTGAAACAATTGCTTAAAAAAATAATTAAATTTCTCTGATTTGAGAAATCAAAATATTTTGGTTTGTAAAACATGACATTTTAGTATTTTTACAATGGATGGATTTTGCAACACAACCTGTGGACTGAGCATATCACATCCATAGCAGACCAGAGATATCAATGCAGAAGATAGCAACTACTCAGTCATACACTGAGAGCACTGTGGCACAGCTGAAATAATTTTTCACCTGCTAATTTATCTGCTGTTTCTCTTCAAAACAGAGGGGAGAGAAAATTCATGCTCAAACTTGAAGTATTAAAGCGAGACTAGCAAACATACCAGGGAGTGATCTGAGATTCTCATATTCTCCAAGGTGTGGGCAACACAAAATCCACTGCAGCCCTGGCAGAGGAGTTGATGGAGTGGTTAATGATGCAATACTTTTTTTAGTAATGTGTCTCATTTGGACACCACAGCACATCCTGTTTGTATTTCATCTGCTTTCCCTGGTATTTTATCTATGTCCACTGTGCTCGAATTTTGACCCAAGGGACTTTTATTTTAATCATTTGCTCTTCCTACCTGAACTTTCTTCTACATACTTAATATTACTTTACTTGGGACTTGAACATATGGAACAGATATTTTTAATTCTCACAGTTAACGCTTGACTGCTTAAAAGATATATTTTTCTACTTTCAAAGAAAGCATTTAAAATCTCCTATATTACGCTTGCTACCTAGAAAAAATGTTTAGTGCTGACCAGGAATGCATGCAAGGTGAAACTTGTTTGATTTTTTTTTTTTTTTTTTCCTTTTCCCTGGCAGGACAATAACTGACTTAAGTGAATGAAGAAATTTTAGCCAGTGGGTTCTTGAAGCTCCTTTGCAGGCATGTAGCATCATTTGGCCTGCTCATGGAGCTGTTTTATGTAGTCATTTTGGGGAGGTACCAAATATTGGCAGATATGTTTTATTAGCAGGACCTTGATGCTGTGAGAAGCAGGTTACAGGTAGTTTTGACCAAGAGTAGCAGTTACGAAGTTTTATAACTGCAACACCAAAAGGCCTATGTTCTATCCCAATTTTATTTTTGACCAAGTCAGGTAACAGCTCTGCGCTTCTGTTTCCAGACTCCAAACTTCTGTCAATAAAATAATTAATGCTTAAACAAATGGTAACTCCTGAAATTGACTGTTTACATGGCTGAGTTGTATATCACACACATTCACAAGTAAATGTTCAGCTGCAAGATAAGAAGAGACATAAAGTCAAAGTGCCAAAGAAAATGTAAAGCAATGTGATGACTTGGAATTTGGAAACATTTTCTGTTTTTCTTGTGTGACACAAACTGGGCCACTTCTTTTTGCTTTGATTTTGTTTCTGTCACCTTCCTTTTGGGAGTTTTGAGCAAGTGATTGTGTCTTATTAACAGTGAGATTTGCACAGAACCTTCTGTAACAGGATCATGTTTCTGGTGGAAGCTGCAATTTTAATTTGTTGCTATAGGTGGTACTGTAATATTAATACATAATATAAAAGAATCATACATTATATAAAAGAATCATACATAATATTAAGAAAGAAGAGGAAGTAACAAAAAGGTGAGAACAATCAATAAAACGAATGGTAGCAAATGCTGATGGTTCCTCCTAAGTTCCAGCTGAGTTGATCTTTAAGTTTGAAGGGGACATGGTCAGATTCATGTGGTGGTTTTTGAGTTGAGTAGTGCAAGTCTGTCGGATACTTTGTTCTCAGCCCACCAAATCTCCCAGAACCACAGTTCACACCCTCCTCACCTGGTGACAAAACTGTGAGAACTTGACAAAAATGTCCCAAGATGACCAGGAAGTCTTGAGGTAAGATGTGAAAATTGGATAATGCTTTTCAAAATGAAGAAGGTTCTTGACATATAGGGAACCAAAAACCATTTGAGTGGAGTCTCATCCATAAGACAAAATTTCATCTCCGCAATCTTTCCCAGCCTCACCTTAAATAGGGTTCCCTCTCACTTAGCACTTCTGGACTGTTGTTTTGCTTCCAGGGAAGCTTAATAATAACTACTTCATTTTCTTTCATTTTATAATATTGCTGTTTTCAAGTCTATGTAGGGATTACAGAGTCCAAAGAGGAACTGAAATATGGTTAGGCTTGTGCAAGAATCCCTTCTGAGAGAGTTCTGGAGCTCTCCCCCTTCAGTTATTCTTTCCTATCCATGTTCCTCTGGCCAGAAGTGAGAATGTCAGTGTCAAGCTCTCCAGCTTTTCCTTGGTTACTAAATTTGGGAGTGCAGTACCACGAATCAGTATTCAAGGCAGCTGGATTCCCCCAAAGCTGCTATTCTGGCAGGATAATGCTCACTGATCTTCTATAGCAGCGCCCGTGATAGCACATTCTCAGGGAACAGCTCCTGTACAATAAAGGTGATTCTTGGGGCTGTTGGGGTCAGCATGGGTCTTCTGCCTTGTCCTACAAGCCCGGTGTTGGGAGTTCTCCCAAAATGGCTCTGAGCTGCCAGGCAGCAGAGCAGGAATTGTGTGAGACAGCTCAGGGCCTCTCCAGCCCAGCCTCGAGCATCTCCAAAGGTGGGGTCTTCACACTTCCATTGAAAACCAGAAGCATTAATTAATGAAGTCTTGTGGTCAACAGTTAGTTGCCAAAGTTTTTAAAAAATCCCAGGGCAAAAAAATATCTTTGGGACAGACAGTATTCCTGATTATACAGCAATTCCCCTGCATGCTTCTATAACATTAATGATAATAATAATAAAAAAAACTCTTTCATAAACCACCTTTCAATAGGTGATTGTGCATTTCAGTGTAGACAAAATACTATAGAGGAGGTATTCTACAGTGTAAAATGTTTACAGTAAAACCTGAGAGGTCTGTCTTTTCAGTGTGGTTTTTCAGATATAGTTATGTTTGCTCAGTACTGCCTGTAAAATATATTTTAACCTTCTCCCTCAAAACATATTTCACTACATCACTATAATATCCTTGTGAAACAAACATTTGGATTTTTTTAGCATCCAAAACCATCATTTCACAAGGCTTTATACAAACGGGAAACATAGTTAAGATTTATTTATTATGTAAAATGGCAGGGATTATTATGTTCATTATTTTTAAATTGCACAATGCTTTTACATTAGGATCAATTTTAGAGCACAGGATTAGCTACTAAACTACTGGCAGTTTGGTGCCTTATTACCTTCTATTATATTCCGAAGTAATTTTCATTTATTTAATTTAAACTTCTGTCATTCTGCTTTTTCAAACCTTAATGTCTCTGCTTCTAAAAATCCACTCAGTGTTTTCTATCTCCACTGCTAAAGAAGAGCTGTTATTAAGTGATTCCATGGCTTGTTTAGTCCCTTGACTATTCCAAGGCTCACTTTGCTTAATTTAACTACTGTACTTGCCTGCTCCCTCTCTCCTCCCCCCGCCCCTTTTTTGTTCTTAATTGTTTTCAGAGTACTCAACTTCCTGTGGGGAATCAGTCAGCATGCCAGACTTCAAAGAACTTGTTACAGTAGACCAATTTGGCAATATGCTAATTTAAACCTATTTTTATATCTTTCTACGTGGTTTCTACGCAAACAAAGACCATTTTGGACATTAGTGAAAGAGGGAGGTCTTGGGAGAATTTTTTTTTCCTCTTCAGATCTTATTGGGGGGAAAAGGGGAGTGAGCCTTAGCTGCTGGAGATGGAAAATACCTGTAGGGTCTCATTTAATACATCCTTCTCTTAATTATGTACTCCATTTTATTTGCTTTGCCTAATCCAGTCCTTCAAGTGAATCCACATACATTGGGTGTGGATTGGCTTTAAATCAGGGTAACTGGGTACAGCTCTCACCACAAGGTCCTGAGATGTGGGGCCTCAGCTGTGCTAATCATTGTGCCTTCACAAAATGAAGATATCTAAAAAGTAAAGGAATGCTGAGTTAGACATTCTGAAATTTCCTATAACAGTGAAACATGTTGAACCTACTAAGTTTTTAAGTGTGATGGGCTAAGACATGTAATTAGAGATTACATGTACAGACACTGTACAATTTAGGCTCTCAGGCAGGTGCAATCTAAGAGATGTGCACAAAAATAAACTTTCTCTACCTGAGTTCTCCACACACCATCTTTGCTGCTCCTTCTTCTTCAGAGGGATGACTCCTCATGTTCTGCCCCATCGCTAGCAAAGAAATTCCAGCACAGTCCTTCAGGAACAGGCTGGTCCAGCATGGTCCTGTATGGGACATATCCCACCAGCAAACCTGCTCCAGCTCCTCTCCACGGGGTCATAGGTGCTGCCAGGACCCTGCTCCTCCAGCACAGGCTTCCCACAGGGTCACAGCCTCCTTTGGGCTGCTCCAGCACCACCACGGGCTGTGCGTGCATCCCTGCATCCCTGTGGCTTTCCATGGTGCACCGAAGGTTGCAAGGGAATCTCTGCTCCAGCACTCCTGCCTCTCCTTCCTCACTGGGCTGGCTATCTGCACAGTTGCTGCTCTTTCCTATTCTCACTCCTCTCTCCAGGTAAATTTGCTGTTGTGTGGGTTTTTTGCTTCTTCTGAAATCTGCTAGGCCTGAGGTGCTGTCACTGTCACTGCTGGGCTCAGCCTTGGCCAGTGGTGGGTCTGTTTTGGAGTCATCTGGTGTTGGCACTGCTGCACATGGATAAAGTTTCTGGCGGCTTCGCAAAAAAACCACCCCTGTAGCCCCTCAACTACCACTACTTTGCCATACAGACCCAATAGAGTGTGGTCTGGACACAATCCAATTAAATCTTTTGTTTTTTAAATTTAGCATCACACATCATCTCAGCAAAGTCAATGAAGCCACAGTTCCAGCTTCGTCCATGTGCGCATCTGTGTGTGCATCTTTGAGCTGTCTCTGCATAAAGATTTGGTCTGGATCCATCACAGAACTGTGATTAGGCTATTTCTGGTAAGATAATGATAGCTACCAGGTTTGGGCTTCATGCTGGTTGCAGGGTAGAGGGTAGAAGATCTGGCATGATACTGGGATGATCTTTTGAATGTATCTTAACTGGCAAGACAAGTTCACTTAGGGTCTGGAAAGAGCAGCATTTTTATATTATTGGGGGCCATTGTGCTTTGTAGAAGCATGACCTTGGATTTATCATCTGCTTGTAGTTGGCAAGTTTAGCTTTTCATTGGGATTATTTGATGATAGAGAAATCCTGGCCACGTTCTGTAAGTCTTCAGTGACATCAGAATCTCATTCAAGGCTGTTATTAGCTTAGTGTTTAGTAATCAATGCCTTTGCAGTTCTTGATTATGGTAATTTCATTAGTGATACTGTTCCAAAATGGCACGGATTGATTTTTGCAAGGAGCATCTTGTACACGGGGAAAGAACAGGAATTCCTTTATTCCCATATTCATTTTTCATCAGCACACTGAGGAATGTGTTTTCAAACTGTGCTCTCCATTTAAGAAGGCACTTCTGGAGGATTTCAGCCATGAATGGAGAGGCTGTTGTGGCAGCAGAGGCTGTGTGCTCATAGAGGGCACGGGCAGGTCATGTTGTGAAGAGTTATCAGGAATCTCTTACGTGGAGCAGTTAATTTTTATTTGAGAAGCTGGTGAGCATGAACTCAATGTAGAGTGCTGGCACAAGGACCCTTCCACGAAGGCTGCAAAGCAGATTCTTGCATCATGTTCTTTCTGCAGAGGGAGCACTGTGCAAACCCTGACAAAACACCTGAAGATTGTCCAGCAACCACTTGGAAACTGTCTTGGTCTGGTGGCCTGAGATTGATGCCTTGAGAGGCTGAACCTGGAACAGAGACTGAGAGCTAAGAGAATAAAATAGGGATTTATTAAAAGGCCTTAAAGGATCCACCTTGGGCAGCACAAGAGCTCAGCCAGGGCTGCACCCAAGATGAACCAAAATGGACACAAAATGGACCAATGGTCATGGGGTCTCACACTTTTATAATTTCTGCTTCATTTGCGTCTTGGAGTTAATTGTCTAATTATAGCTTTAGCTTATGAAATCCCATCCTCCTTGTTTGTTCTTCTTCACTTCCCTGTTGTTTATACTTTTTGGCCTGAAGCTTGTAAACAGTTTCCCTTGGTCTCAAGCTGGAAAATGACTGTTTTGTCTGCCTACCCTGTGAAGAGAACCTACTAACACTTAATGTGAAGTTCAGCTAGGCACTTAGGCAGCACAAAAATCTAAAAAATGTGGAAGCTAAAACTTAAGGCATCAAGATCATATTAAATTCTTTGAGACTTCAATAAACTAAATGTAAGATCAGGCCCTTTGGGGGATCTCATTTGTTGCTGTGATTAGTAATGCTGCCTTTTTGTGTGGGTGTGGTCTAAAGGTGCTCTTTTTATTCACCATGTCAGTTGAAAAATAGAAATAAATGATGGTTAATTACCAAAGAGAATTGTATTTGAGCTTTCCTACTATAAAGAAAAAAATTAAAGGGACAAGTAACCTGTAATTTCTCTTTTTAAGCAAAATTTACCTCCTTAAATTCTTATAATAAATAGTAAAAATTGGTGGATTTTTAAGTGAAAATTCAATTTGTAAACTATAGGTTGAAATATTTTAAAGCAACTTTTTTTAAAAATTTTCCCTATTTTAAAATTATAAATTTTCAAACAGGGAAAATTAAAAAAAATAATTAGGGAAAATTTTTAAATAGGGAAAATTAAAAAAATTAAAATAGGCTATTTTAAAATTATTTTCTTACAGCCAAAACTTCTGTCTGAATCCTTTCTCTCTGTTAAACAGTTTCAGACTCTCTAAAATTATATTTCTCTTTGGTAATGCCATTTGCATTTGCAATATGTACATTGCTCAAGCACAGTGTTTCTTTAAAAACTGGCTTCTTATCCATTTAGCCACATCTATAAGGTGGAGTGATGCCTGCATATGCAAAAGATCAAACTATAATAACATCTTTGGAAATGGATGATAGCAGACTCTCAAGTAGCTCTCATTAGTGGAATTATATAGTTATAGCTAAGGAAATTATTATCTGAATACTACAGATGGTTCAATGGCTTCTTAGTGCAGGGACAGAGTAAAAAAAAAATCGTAAGCAAAACATGCTGGGAATGACTAAATGGAAAATGAGAATTTTTTTCTGATTCCTAGCAGAAATGGCTCCAAGTCAAAATGTCAGATTCAGATAGCTGCAGACCTTAAGGCTAATGAGATCTGGATCTGTATTTTGTATCTTGCATCCATAGTTTAAAGTGAATTTGAGATCTAAATTTATACGTGTGATGGAGTTTAATATCATTTGAGTTTCTGGTTCTGGTTTCAAAGGTCTCTTGAGCAGTGATGGCTATGGAACACATATCTCACGTTTTGCCCTAGTCTTTAAAATCAAATGTTATATCCTTTAAGAATGTGAATGCACAGAAGTGTCTATATTGTACAAATGTAGGAAAGTAAAACAACTTCTTTCACAGGGAAAGTTTAGGTCTTGTCCAGTAGATGTTTGTTGTTATTTATTGAATTTTGCTGTATTGATTTCTGTAACTCTGACTATTTATCTTTCCGCTGCAACACACATTTCAGTAAAAACTCTTTACGGGGCAAAAGGCCAGAGTGAAGTCTTTGCATGGCTTATCTGTAAAGTGGGAAGGGAGAGACTCAGAAGTTGCACCTACAAAAAACAGTGGGGACTCTTTGATGTCTCTCTTAATGTGCTGGGTTTAGATTACTTTGTGAGCACAAAAAGGGTGAAAGGTTTGAGGATACTTTCAACTAACTCTTAGGATCGTGATTTGTCCATGGGGTAGTTTTTAATAGAGCAGATATGAGGGGATGGGCTATCAGATGCAGTGTCCTGAGGGTGAAATCTGGTCTCTGTCCACATTCATGACCCAAAGATCCCTGATATTTTCAATATCATACTTTTTTCAAGGAAAAAAAGAAGCCACAACATGGGATATTTTTTTGCAACATGGGATATTTTTTCTCTGTTTTTTTTCAGCTCTCTCAAGTTATTTTCTATAACTAAGAGGACATCATCCCCCTGCCCCCTTTTAATATTTTGTTAATTATGCAGATCACTCCAAGATGTCTTAATGTGGAACGTGAAGTGCTGCAATGCCATGGGAGCAGGTGCATAAAGCAGAGGATTTAGCAGGCAATGAAATATGTTTAGAAGAGCTCCTGTTCTGTGGCAATGAGTTGGCCGTTCTTTGCTGGCCATCTCCTGTATTATCCATAAGTTTTTGCTGAAATGAAGAGATTTTTAATGAGAATAAATAAAAGGTAAACCATTAAATCTATTTTTACAGAATTTTTACAGAATCCAGAATTACTTTTCCAGCTGAGCCTGATTGTTCTGGTTTGGAGAAAATTTGTCCAGTAACAAAATGTAAAGCAGTGAGACAACGTTTATATTTCAGAGAGGGAATTTTAAGACAAATAATAACTTTCTGAGTTTTGCACAGGTCAAGAACATTCAAATTCACAGATATTGTGGGTCAGCTCATTCATGCTGTGAGTAAAAGCATAATTCAGGTTTAAGCCTCCCAGGGGGGCCAGATTCTGTCCCTTCATGTTTTTCCACCTGTAGAGGACAATAGAAGACCGTGTCAATAGGGCCACATTCTTCTGACATCCTAATTAAACCCCCAAGACTTTCTAATAATCCGCCAATCCTATTGCATATTTATTTTTGCAATAATTCCAAGCTTACAAGGTGCATCCTTTCCTTTTAGATATCCCCTAAAGGCAATAAATGATGTTTTTACACTATATGACACTGTCCTTGGCTGACTAAGACCTGGTTTAGGTGCACTGGTTTTAGTTCTGACCTAGAGCCTTCAACCAATAGGTAATTCAGGAATTTTGTTAAGCTTGTATTACTGTAAGATTCCTGACAAGTGAAAAACGACAATGAAGTAAATAAATAAAAAATGCCATGGAAAATGATCTTGTGTGGGCACAATGCTGATAGGAAGCCTAAAGCTGTCATCAAAATTTTCTTCATAAAAAATCAGAAATAATAATTAAAATCAGTCAATTCCAGATATACAGCTACACAACTTGGATCAGAACCTAGCTTTGGATATTCCACTGTTCACATAGGGAATTGGTAATTTCTGCTCTTCTTTTTCAAGTATAAATGTTATGTTTTTCCTCTGAATAAATGGATTGAGGATTTGTCAGGCCAATTTTGCAGCTTTCTTTCAAGAAATTCACAAACTTTTAAAATGTCATATTGCTTTTATGCATTAAAAGGTCCTAAAGAACTACCTAGGGAAAAGATTAATGTTATTTATGATTTTCCTATATATTTTTTGTCTTCAAATATTTGAATCTAATAATTATTGGAAGAAATAGACAGCTGTGGTCTCTGAAGGATATAAAAATCTAAATTTACAGGTTGGGAATCTTAGTGCCCAGATAATTATAGGCCAATTTATGAGCTAGTCATACAGGCTGAAAATTCTGCCTTTTGGAACAGAATTTTGGACAGACTTGGCCACACAGGAATCTTCTATTACCCGCTCATATCTCATTTGTTGCTGTGCTGTTCCCCATTTTAGGAGAAATAGGGGAGAACAGAATTTCTCCTTTGGAATTTCTCCTTTCAGCATCTCCAGGACAGCTTCTGAACAATCAGGGCAGCAGTGCCCAATTCTCTTCCACAAAGGGATTTGTGCACCAGAGGAGCTGGAGAGGACATTGTCATCCTGCTGACCTGAAAGTGTGTGAGGGACTCAGGATGAATGTCATTCCATTGTCAATGTCATTGAACTGCAGGGTTTTCCCCCCCCCCCCCCCCCCCCCCCGATCATTTTCTTCCCATTTTCCAGAATTCTCATAGAGTGGGCACCCTACTCAATAGACAATTTGAATATGGATTGTTCCATAATTGAAGCTAAGCTAGGACACTAATTAATCCCTTTTCTGCAGTTCTGTAATGAGTTGGCTGGCTTACAAATACCACTGACCTCTAATGGATGGAAGCAGAACTGTTCAGTCATTTGTCATGTCTCATAGGGCACAACTCCTGCCCAATCTGCCTTAAGTCCAATAGCAAGGGCTTGTGCTTTTGGGTCAGGAGGATCTAATTTCAGGCTCAGATGCTGCCAGGAATTTCTGAGTGGCTGTGGGCTCCAACTGAAGATTAGGGTGTCCTTAGTGAGCCCAGAGGAGTGAGCAGTTACTCACAGGAATGAGTTAATGCCTTGCTCGCCACTGTAAGAAAGTTTTCAGTCTGTCCACAGTAACAAATGGGAAGCTGTAGGTGGTGAGAAATTTGTTATACTGTATAAACAGAACATTTCAGAGCTATTATAAAAGTTGAGGTTTTTGGTGAGCAGGGCTCTTTATTATGCCTTTGTTCGTTGTGGGCTAGCTAGCAGTGATTCATTGAATATTACTGTACATCTGATTTAATAGTTGCCCATTACATCATGTTAACATATTTCAGTAAGTGATCAATTCAGATTTTGGTATGCTGCTTTAATTCAGGTTTCATTCCTTGCCTGGTATTTATTTTTGGAGGGATGTTGTCCATCTTTGTCTGAGATCATGCTGCCCTTTTTGCAGTAAACATTTTAGGATAAAATGCTTAATAAGATTTGCATTTAAAAAATGAACTAAAAGAACTGGACCCCCTCCAGCGAGAAACAAGTAATTATATCATTTGTATTGCAAAACAGGAGCAGCTATAAAACATCAGTGTACTTTTCAAGATTGATATTCTTGAGAAGCATTACATTACATACCAAATAACAGGCCAGGCAGAGGGGAGAAGCATTTCTTGTGGAAGTACCCCACATATTCAAGACAGAGGCATGAGGTTTGTTCTGGATTCTGCTTAATCAAAAATTACAAATTTGCCTCTTTCTAGTTTTTTACTCCCATGACATGATGGTTGGAAAAGCTAGTGAGTGACACTGATAGATTTTGTTGTAATCAGAACAGATTTTTGATAGGTTCACTTCAGAAAACCATCCAAATGTTGCATAACACATTCAGAAGTCTTTTGTCTGGGCAGTTTATTTTAGATTTCTTCTCTCCACCCCTGCGGAATTATAAGACACTGAAAGTTTTGTCTGCATAGCTGTGCAGAAACAGCAATAACCAAGGTGCATTTTCTGATGTTGGTTAATATGGCAAGAAATATTTCACGTAGCATAGAGACTCCTGGCCTTAAGACCTCTTGTTCCAAGTGAAAGTGCAGGAGTTGTTCTTCCTGTTTGGATGACTAAACCAGTTTAAATAGTCTTCAGGCAAAGCACTGTCTGTGCTCAACCCTGTGTGGCGTTTTCTGAATCTCAAATGGAAATGCTCAACAGTTTTCCAACTGCCTGTGAATTATATGTAATCTCAAGAACCAGAATCATGTGTCTGGCGTTTTATTAATGAAAATATTCCCAAATCAGTGTCTGTTAGTTTGTTTAAATATTCAGTGACTTCTACTCTGAATACAGACCGTTTGCAAGAGGCTGTTAGGTGAATATTAGTAAATGAATATGTTAATTAAATCTGCATCTGTGTACAGACTTTATTACTGTTTGCTTTGCATCCTTCTAAAGGTTTTTGAGCTTTTATTTTTGTGTGTAGCAAACTTTACGTTAGTGTTGGTCAATCTATTCTCATATTGGCAGAAGAGGATTTTCATTGATCGTTTTCTCTGTATTTGCCTTTTTTCCTCCCTCTCTAAACCCTGGTGCTGTAATACAGAAGATTTATTGTCAATGATTTATTAAAATGTAATTCTAAGGTGACTCCTTATCGTGAAAGTAATCTGCAGGCTATCTTTGTTTAAACTTGCAACCCGTTTTGTCAAAGAAAACAGCCTATGAAATTTTCATTATAATAGACAGGTTTTTATAATGAACTGGGAAAAAAGCCATTATGACCAAAAAGCAAATTGTTAGGAAACTTATGCATTGAAACAATATGCTCATTAATTGCAATTTTTTTGGGAGGGTGAACAATTCTGTTTAATGGTTACATTTTTCAGGCTTATAAATTAATTTGAATTACCCAATATCACCTAATTTTTCCCAAGGAAAGCTTCTGCTTGCCCGAGCAATATTATAACTGCTAATTCAATTACACTGAAATTGTTTAATAGAAAATATAATTGCTTATTCATACAGAATACCCATTAAAGAAGTGCAAAGGCCTATACCCTAGGGTTACTACATATTAGTACTTGGGGAATTCAGAGGGGATTGCTGGGTAGGGAAGGTGCTGACTGATCTTTAATTGTTCATCACCTGCCTCCAAAATAATATGAATGGACCCAAACTAAATGACCACTCATTACAAGTTTCAATTTAGGAGCTTGGCTGAGGTCAGCAGATTGCTTATGCTGATCGCAATGATTTGAAGTTGTGATTACCATAAGCAATTTAAATTTTATTGATCTACCCTTCTGAAAGTTGTAATTGAGCATAGATGTTGGACCCGTAGCTCTCCAAACTAAATTGTACTCTGAAGCCCTTGCTGGATTACTGCAAGAATCAATAAGCAGTCAGTCACATTAACAATGAAATAGCTCCATTAACATACAGTGCTACTGGTGAAACTTTATTTAGGAGGGGTGTTAGTTCACTTCATTGTTTTATCAATGAATTTCAGTTGTACAGGGAAAAGTATAGCTGGTGTATGCCTAATGAGCTTGCATAATGATAATATATTCTTTAACTATGACTCTTTTTATGGGTAAGAAAGATTATTTTTTTCTGTGACAGATTTGCTTTATTATGAACAGAGGACCTATGGAGCTGGAATAACAATTTGTTAACTGTGATGCACTGAAATAACTTGGTGCCAAAGAGTTTTCTACTGTGACATATGTTCACTATTAGTGGGTTTCACACAAAAGGTCATGTCTCAAATGAGAACACAGACACATAGTGAGTTTGTAATTTATATATATTTGGAACTTCCAAGTGGAGTTTAGTGATCAGCCTCCTAAACAGCCTCCAAGTTTTCTGCACCTCTGTGGCATTGCTGAGGAGATTTGAACAGTGACCAGGGAAAAGCTGGCTGTTCCTATACAATGTCGACAGAAGGAACAGCACAGGAGAAGTGAGAGTGAGATGGATATAGACCTGTCTAGATTGTGTGAAAAAATTGCTTCCTGTGACTCAAAACTGACTCAAAATTTTGAAAAGAGTTATACACAAACCGGGCAGTTTGAAGTATGGCATGGCAGGAAAGACAGAAATATCTTGGACTAAATGTCTCATAAATCCCTTTGTGCTTTATCTCTGCTTTTTCTCTGTCTACTGTCTTAGCTTGTCATGACTTTTAACTCTTCTTGAAATCGGCTTTATTTTAGAACCTTGAAGCCCTCACTGCAGTACAGCCTGTCTTCCATCCTTCCAATCTGGGTTTTTATATGAGCAATGAACCAATATTTGTTCCCTTGTTTGGCAGTGGAATTTTGCTAATTGAGTAGGTTTAATTGAGTAAACTTGGTTTTGGGAAAGTGCTGTCTTTGTACTCATCAAAATGGTAGTAGAAGATCCATTTTATCTTCATAAATTATTTGTATTTATACATTTTTACCACATGAGGTATTGTTGATTTCATACCATCCCAGACAGGTGGATTGATGAGGAAATGCAGCCATTGGTAGTATACTGGACCTAGTTGAGACACTGGTAAAAACCACCCTTAATCCTTGAATAACCTTTGTAGAACACAAACTATGATTTCAGCACCTCAGTACCACAGAATTTGTGGTTTAATAATCACTGCACAGTCAAAATGCCTGATTTATATATCTATACACACCTATCACAACTATGTTTGGAATAAAGGCTCATTCCTTAAAATTTACCAGCTTTTGTAGTCTGGGACATTTCCTTTGGATCAGCAAGACCAGGTCCCCTGAAGGCTGCAGGCATCCCTCAGTGAAGAGCATACACAGCCCTTTTCTAAGAAAATGAACCTTTTTATGAGCTGGTTTTTAGTGTAGGACAGTCCAACCAGTTCTTTGTAGCTGCAACAACAGAAACAAATATCTGGTCTGTCCTACGGGTGTAAAAGTACTCCATTATATTTTTAATGTCCTCTCAAGAATTTATTTTCTCTGCCACATCTCACTGAGATGATAAACTGTTTCTCCCCCAAGTCTTGGCTTCTCAAGGGTTGAAAGTAATGCAGGGTTGAAAGCAATGCGCGTGTACCATGATCCAGTGATCCAGCTCTTGGAATTCCTCTCTCATTCAGCATGGTTTCATTCCATTGGCATGGTTTATGTGAGGTTCTTACTCAGGCCCACAACTACTTTATGAAACTCATGCTGAGGATGGATCAAAGAACTTGTGAATCCTTTGTCATCCCTTCAGCTGAGGCAGTGTTGTTATCCTGGGGAAATCATGTGGAACAAAAGTATATCCTATGTACCTATAATTTCTATACCAGCTTCTGACACAGAGCAGACCCAGAACAAAGTGTGATGTGGCATTGATTCATAAAAGGATAAATCTGAATGGTCACTTTCAAGCATAGCAACATGTTTACTACTCCAAGATGCCCTAAAAAAAGTCATAACTTGTCTTTATATAGGAAACATCAGCAAGAGAAATGCACAGTGAAAGCTGTCTCGTGGAAATTACAGTTCTTCAGATAAGAAATTATACTAATTAGAAGAGGACTTAAGTATTTTATAAATGATAATATCACTTGAAAAATTGATAATCAGATACATACTCGATTTTCAAAAGACATTTTTGAATATGGTGTTCTACTGCTTGATACATTTATTGCAGAAAATCTGAGAAAAACATGTCTGATCTATATCCTATATAAAATGTCATGCATCAAGAAAATTCCACATGTGCTGTCTAAGTGTTATATTGAAAGGATGAAGAGTTCTCTGTCATGATAGTCTGATTATGAGATATTACATATTAAATTACATTGAGGAAAGGAGATTCTCTTTTAATGCTTGAGATTCTGATCTCTTTATCATTTCTTTTATGTTAAAGAGCTTTGGGTTTTCAGGTCACTTCTGATAGGATATCTAACCAACAAAATAAAATAAAATACCCTTTAATTTAGAGCCCTTTACACTAAAAAAAACACAATTAAATTTTGAGATCCATTTAATTTTAACTTATTTTAAGCACCATCATGAACATCTGCCACCTGGCATAGAAATTGGTTCATATGGCAGGTGGGAAGATGAGATTTATTTAAAAGTTCTTTGTCTTTGATACTTTTCCCTGCTGTATTTTCCAGTGGAGTGATTTGAAACTGATGGCATTTAAATAACCATTTATTTCCATAATAGAAGAATACAGTTAAAAATACATAGGGAAATTGCTGTCATTCCAAGATAAGAATACAGCAGAAGGTATAATGGTGCAAACTATCTTCAGTCTAGTTTGGCCTCCAGCCATAACATTGGCCAACACTTTGATCATTCAGGAGAAAATAGAATTCCTTCCACCTCTTTTCTGTGCATGTACGTAATGCATAAATTGATTAATTTATTAACCTGGACAAAAAAAGTTCTCTGTTTTCCTCTGTAGACAGTGCTTAGATCTGTGAGCTGATAGTATTCACTTTTTAACTGAATACAATCCACAAAATCCTTCCTTTGTGTCCTTCTCTGAAAAACCCAGTTTACACACGGAACCTCCTTCCCATGAGTTGCAACCCGTGCTGTTCCATATATTCCCTCCCTTACAGACTTGTGTACTTTTTCAATATGACAGGAATTCCAAATCAGTTTAGGAAGATTGAGCCTTTCCCTTGATAATTTGCAGCAGTGTTACAAAGTAAGCGTAAGAGGCGGGTTTAGAAATTAAAGGGAAGACAAGTTCTGCTAATTTTTTCCCTGCCCTGGCTTCCTTCATATCATTGCACAATTTTTGCGTGGTGTTTTATGGACAAAGAAAGAAAGAAAGGTATTTCCTATCATCCTTCTCACGAGCCTTTTGACCTCTGTAATGGGATCATCTCATAGGATCATTTGTTCTTCCAAAATTTGAAACATCTTGAGCAAATGACCTCATCTGAACAGTTTAACCTGAAGAATGCTTGCTGACTCTATTAGGTCCATATGAGCTTAATGTAGAACTAAGGGCTTACAAAGAGAGTGAAAAAAATTTGCAAAAAGCTCCCAGTGCACTATTAACAAGTATAAAATTATGAAACTTTGCTTTAAATGCAACACTTGATTCTTGTGCCAGTGATTTCCCCCAGCTGAGTCTGACTGCAAAACAGTATTTTATATCTGATTCATTTTGTTCCCTCTTACATCCTAAAAGTCCTTCCAAGTGTTGAGGAGAGGAGGGAGACTGAAGAGACCAATGAATATGTTGTAATTCTATGAATTTTGGATAGCTTACTTATCCAGCTTTTTAATCAGCTGTTTTTAAACTCCACTACCATTCAATAAATATTCTGTGATTCTTTTCATTTGTTGATCAGGAATTTCAAGGAAACAGCAAACAATGGATATATAATGGAAAATATTTTTGAACAGCAAATTGTAAAGTTGGTGACATGAAATATTTTCAGCAAAGATCTGGTCTCTGAGCTCTCTGACATCTATTTTGAGTGCACATAACATACTCATAGTGACTAATTCAGAGATCAAAAATTGCCAGAATTATTGGGAAAATAATTTTGAGCAAGAACTACATCTGAGGAAAAGTAAAATAATGCTTAAATGGAGGATTCACTTTATGTTCAGCTAACACAGTTTGTCCTGTTCTATTCTTTTTCTCCCAAATCTCTGACAAAAACCAAAACTGAGTATAAGTCATTGCCTTACATTATCATTAAAGATTCCTGATTGCTCCTTCTTTTAACTTTATTTTTAACTGCTGAGGGAACTGGGCAGACGTACTCATTATGGCATTCAAATCAATTCTCCAGCATCTTCCTCAGAGGTTTCAACAGCATCCATTGTCCAAGGCCCTCATTCCTGGACCATCAGTGTGTGAACCCAGATTCGTTTTGGCCAGCAACCGAAAGCTTGCCACGCTTCATCTCCTCTTTGCTTTCCCTCCAGAGTCAGAACTGAAATGTCCCACAACTAAAAATCATTTTAAATCGAACCATTGTCAAATTTAACTGCTTTCATCAATTTTTTGTTTGAATCATTAGTAAATGCCAGAGGCAGACTAGGGAAAAGCCAAGTTTCCTCCTCATTTGGGAGGAAAGGAAGGTGCAGGCTTTTCTTTGTAGCCTTTTGGACATTCAGGTTTAGTTCTCTCCTCTGCTACTCCTTTTATTAAGGAGGTTAATCAGTCAAAGCTACATTTAAAAATGCTCACATTCATTCATGCAATGGCAGCTAAGCTATTAGGCTGATTTTGGAAACTGAATTTGGAAATAAGCACTGGTGGGGTACATCCCTCTGGCCCATATTTTTAGATGTATTTCCATGTTTGGTTCCTGTTGATCTCAGTTAACCTTCAAGCCTTGGTCATTTACTTGTGTTGTGTTGCAAGAATGTGCTGCAAAGCTAGATGAGGATTATTTGCTTCTATCATAATAGACAGAATAAAATTAGGGATCTAAATAATTGAGAGCACTGATTGTGAATATGGAGTGATCAAGACCAGAGGCGCTGAATTTTGCATGGTAGGTTCACTTTTAATATTCATTTTAGTATTACTCATAGTCCTCCTCTCATTTTATTGACCCAACCATGATCATATATATTCTTGAACTATATTTTATGTCTCAGCATTGAAAAAGTTTAAGTAATCAGAGGTCAGAGGTTTTTTTTTCTCTTATTAGAAGTATTCGAAAACTTTTTTTTTTTTTTTTAAATTTAAGACTTTTTTTTTGTACCTGCAGTGATTTAAATGTTATTAGGATAAATATTTCTGAGAGCCAAAATAAGAATTTTCTTTTTTTTTTTTTTCCAAACCAGGTAGAAGTTTGTGATCTTGTTGCAGTATTTTCTAGTATAAGGCTTATAATGTCTGGAAATATTAAAACAAGTAATTGCTAAAGTAATGTGTTTTATGTGGCAAAAACAATCTTGTGCCTGTATAAAAATAACTGTGAATAAACTTACACAAATGTACTTGATTATTTGTTGGATAAATAATAGCATATGAGATATTAGATCATTAATACATATATCAAAATCTGAACTTGAAAATCTGAGCCTGTTCTAAAAAAAACCCACTTTCAGCTGGTGTAAATTGTCATAGGTGCTTTAATTTCCAAATAACTTCCCTGTGTGGCTCAAGATCCACATTTTGGTGCTTTTTTAGCTCAGCAGCAGGCTGGGAAGCCAGTGAGAGCCTTTGGAAGGAGCTGTGGGGATGATTCCCACTCGTGCCTTCATCCCAGGGCTGCACCATTCTGGCATCCCTGGATTTGTGCCTCAGCCTCCAAGTTTAGCAAACCCCAGGGTCTGCACGTTCTGAAGGTGAAGTTGCCACTCTTAGTGGGGTCCATGTGTTGTTCCCTCATCCTTTACTCACTCCAGGGGACTCTGGGAGAAAGATGAGGAGGATGGAAAACAAGCAAGCCAAGAGAACTTTGGATAACGTCTGATGGGAGAGGATATGACAATGTCTAAAAGAAAGGCAAAGAGGATGATGAAGTAGGATGAAAACACAATTTCTTCCACAGTGCAGATCATATCTTGGCAGAGATATTAGTTCTGATTTTCCACTGGCTTGAAGGGGTATAGCTGGTGTACACACTGTGACTGATTTTGCATGGAATTGTGATAATTTCTGCCCTCTGACGATATGGAACATAATTTTGGGGCCCATGAAATAAGCCTAATAACCTATTTGCTGTCCTTTTGTATGACAGTAGTCCTCTGAAGAGTAAACTCTGTGACTCTTGTCCCAGCTGCTTTTTAAAGTCTTACTCTGCTGAAATTCTTCAACAGCTTTGGAAACAGCTGGAATTACCCAGAAAAGGGTAAATGCTTCAGCCAAGTTCACTCTGAAACACTGCTTTGGCAATGCTTTACAGAACATTACAGTGATTAATATAACCACAAAACTCCTGTTTTATGGGTTCTGCTAATTTACCTATGCACAAGACTGTCCTTCTAGGACACATTTTTACCAATCAACTTAGATTATTTTCCCCCTTTACATTTCAAAGTCCTAAAATAAGTAATTTGTACCCATCTATTTCATTTGCTGAGCAGTTGTTCTCTTTTTCTTATGTATATATAAAACATTATTGCAGATAGTCAGATACAGAATCTGTGTTGAAGCAACTTCCAGTAAGTCAGAAATCTGAATTATAACAGGATGCCTTACATAGTTAGATAGTTGTAAGTAAATGCTATTTCCTCATTTTAGTATTGTAACAACCTAAAAGCTTGGAGAACAAGAAAATAAACCTGGAAAGCTTGGGTTTTAAATAATAAGTAAAGCTGAGAATTTACTCAATGGGAAGTTTCTAAATCAAAATTAAATTTTTCTTTAACGAACTCAGGAGACAGAAATGGGAACTTCCTTTAGGTGTTAGACAAATTGTTTTCTTTTTGTTAAGGAATTTTCTGAGAAATTAATATTATTACTTTTTTCAACTGCCTTCTAAAACACTCATTTTTAGGGAGAGGAACCTCTCCTCAGTTGTCTCCTGTGATGCTTAAGCAGCTTTGTGTTCCCTGTGCCTTGTAACCCAGAATAGATTCAGCTCCTCCTGAGGACCACAGCACCCATGGAAGGCCTGCTAGAGCACTTTCTTATGGAAACAGATGGTGCCAATTGTTCCTGTGGGACAAAAGACTAAAAGAAAATGTCTGTCTGAGTTAGATTACATTCCAGAGATCTGACCCAGCAGAACAACCATGGTCCAAAATCACATTGTCCTGCAGTAACAGGATTCTCCAAGAGATGCCTCCTGAAATGGAGCCTGGTGCTGGGCCAGATGGTGGGCCTGGATTGCCATTGTTCCTCCTGGCTCTCCAGTGATATGCAGATTTCTGTACTGCTTTATATTTCCCCACTACATTGCCTAGTACTTACATTCAGTTAACTCTGATGGGGGAAAATTAAAAAGCCAAGCATAAAGAAGCAACAGAACACTCTGAAGTGTGTGTGTGTGCACATTAAGGGTGATATTAAAGGTGTATTAAATAGATTGTAATCTTGTTTACTTTTTATTCTTTTTTTTTTTTTTTTTTCTTTTTTTTTTTTTTTTTTGCATTTTACATGAAAGCTGGCATGATTGGGATAAGAGTGAAATGAACATAAGTGTGATAAATGATAAAGTGCTCCTGGGAGTAAATATACCACTCAGAGCATTGCTAATCAAGCAGTGCAGCCAGCTAATGCTGTCTAAGAGCAAGCACCTCAAAAAGTTTCTAAATTTGAAACATTGAAGGCTGGCATTTAGCTTGAGTAGCTTCTGCTTTAAGATGAAACTGCTGCACCAGGGGAATCAAGGAAGCAAAATGAAACCTTGGAAGGGGCAGTGGACTGAAGTATTAAATGACCAACAAGATTAAAGGGGAAAAAGAGGACTAAAAATGGAATTTGCTGCTTGGTACACACCGGCTGAGAGTTTGGCAGGTAAATGGAATTAGGGAGAGGCAAGGATGAACTGTGTCCAGCTTAGATTTGTAATAGATGTGTAAACCTTGCTGTCCAAGCTGACTGAGGAGCAGCTTTGTCCCAGCTGCATCCTTGGGGAGCATTTGTGGCTGCCTGGGTGAAGTTTGGTAGCCCAGGTGCCCAAAGGACTTTGCTCTGGCACACTAAAGCAGCTTACACTGATTTTTGAGAGAGCAGCATATGTTCTGCTCATAAATTTCATCTGCCACCCACTCTTCGGGAGTGTAACACTGCCCACACTTCTTGCCTGAATGACTTGGAAAATATATTTTTATTTCCAACTGTTACTCAAAATTAGAACTATCTAAGCTGTGATGGGTCAGGGAAATCTTGCAGGAGGGCTCCTCTGTCTTTTAAAGGAGTGTGAAAATTAGTCCTTTTGTATGAATAAACTGTACATAACTTAATAATGTGATTTGAGGAACTATTAGGGAATGATCTGTCAGTATTTAACTAAGAAACTTTGGAGTTATTTATGTGTTTTTCAATGTTTACAAAATTGCACGTAAGAAGTTGCAAATGTGATTGAACTTTCCCAGAAAACGCTTGAGTTTTACCTGGTATTTCTTCAACCTCACTGAATTTTGTGGATCAGCTGTTCCATAACTCCAGGAATGGCAGGAGCTCCTCGTGCTGTCCTGTCTGCTCCTGCTGTGTGGCATGGAAGGGAGCAGGATAGCAAGCAGTAACCCAGATGTGACTGCTCTGGGTCTAAATGATGAAGTTTCCCATTTTAATCTGTATCCCTTTTCCAGGGTAGTGCTTGTTCATTATTGTATTTTGTAGCCTCCCCTAAGGATATCCTAGAGGTCATTCGTGGTGTTAAGCTCTCTTCTTTCCCTCTGCTTGGCTTGCCTGCCTTGATAGCTTGTCCTGAGGTAGAGCTTCCCTCACCATGCTTCCCTTACCAGATTTAAAACCTTTTTTTTTACATTTCTAAAGCAAAAAAGACTAGTCAGAAACTTCTGTAAGAGTCATAGGCCAGTTTGTAGGGAGATTTTGCTCTGAAAAATTATGAAGTTTGGTTCCCTTAGAATCAAGTTTGAAAAGGGAATTTATATTAGGAACTAGATGGTTTTGTATTAGTGTTACTGGTTTCATTGTGGACACTGAAAATAGAGAAAAATTAGAGACACTGCAATAATAAGATATTATAAAATTTTTTTTGCATATCAAAATGAACAATAGAAGTGGCTTTATTTATGTAAATATTTATTTATATGCATATTTGGCTTTATATATATATTTATTTATTTATTTATTTATTTATTTCAATATTTATTTTTACAGTTTTCTTAAAGGAGGCAAGACTAAACTGCTGTAGTAGATGGGCCACAGATCTGGGCATGCTTACCCAAAAATACTTTACCTTCTGAACCTTCCATCATTAAAACCTCCTAAAATATTTTCTGTTAATACGAAGCTATTTCAAGCTGGAGCACTGACATTTTCCAACACTGTCCCTTCCTTAAGTTGGGAAAGTTGCTGCATGTTCAATTACTTCACACAGCACAGACTGTTAGTAAGAGGGACCAAGATCTGGCAGCTTGTAACTCTGTATTAGCTCAGTTTGTGTTATAGCCAATTGCTGCCTGACCTCTCCACACTGTGGAGGAAATGCAGTGCCATCTGTATATCTCTTAGTCACATTAAATTATGTCATTTATATTCCTTTGGAACGCAGGGTTTACTTTATGCTTTGAGGCAAAATTAGCAGAAGTAGCGAGATAAAAGCGGGAGCGCAAAGGTGAAAATTTGTGGGGCCTGCTTCTCTCCAGCTCGCTTTGATTCTGCCAGGTGTTGAAATGAGGGAGGGAGGGAGGTTGTTTAAACCTTTGGAGGTGTTAGCATGCGTAAATGTTTATAGGTCTTAAACACCCACTGATCTCAGGCAAGGCCTCCACGTGTTTGGTGCTGCAGGATCAAGCCCTTGCTCTCGCTGCGTTTCGCCCTTAGAAATGTGAACAGGAGAAGAGGAGGGGTGGAGAGCACACTGCAGCTCAAAAAATCAATATGAAATTTATAAAATATGCAAGGCGTTGAACAAGAAATTTTGTACTTTAAAAGGCAGCTTCAAGTTAACGCTGCCTGGTAAACAAGTCCTGATACAAGATTCTCTAAGTTTTTCCATAGCTGTGTCATGCTTACGCTCTGTGAGCACAGTCCTGAAGATTTTTTGTCTAAAAGAAGATAAAAGGAACCAGGACTTCCCCTCAGAGGGCCTGTTCCAGCTCCCATGGAGGTAGAAAGAAAAACTGTAACAGATTTGAGAGGAACTGGGTCCTACATGCAATTTTTCTGTCTTTAATTTCCACAACTAAATTTCTCTCCAAATATACACCCATGGAGCCACCGTTGACTGTTCAAATAAAGTCTCACTCTGCCCAGAATATGAGTTACATTCCACATGGAATAGCTTCCAGAAGAAACCACTCTTTTACTGTAGTTTTGTGTAAAATGGAAAGGCAATAAGACTGTCAATTACTCGGTGGAGCTCATGCAGGCTGAAACAGGATCCAGCTGCTCTTTGGACATTTATTGCTTCAGTCCTTTCCTGTTAAATGTCCGCTGTCATTTTGGTTTTATGTGAAACCCTTGGTTCAAAAATATGATCACAGGCAAGAAGGACTCTTAAAACAAATAAAAAAAAAAGAAAAAAAAGGGCTTTCTATATGCTAGCTGATAATAAAGCTGGCTTGATAGGCTTAAAGAAATTTTAAATGTTAATTTATGTCCAAAATATTTATAAGTGGTGAAAATTTATATGAATCTTTGACATAACTCATCCTATATTTTGTTTTATAAACTTTCAGAAACTGCTCACGAGGAAACAGGATGTGCACTGTCTGAAGAGCTTTCTGCTCTTTCCATAAAAGGATCTGCTGCATGCATGTTACACAGAACTGTTGTATATCACTTTAGTCTTAAAACGATGTGTATACATAGAAAGGCCAAGGATGAAATCCTCCAATTCAATAGGAAAACTCTTATTGATTTAATTGGAACAAAGATTTCACCTCGAATCCTCAAATGCTGAGAGCTAGCATAACTTTATTGAAGATGATGAACACCGCTGAAGGATGCTCTAGTTGGATTAGAGCTGAGGATCTGCTCCTCAGAATGCATCTTTTTCTTAAAGTAAGAAAGCAGTCAAGAGGAAATATCTCAGAAGACAAGCAAATGATTCAAATTTAGTTTGCAGGTTTGAGCCTGGGCTAAAGAACAGAGCAAAGCCTGTGTTGTAGTCCCCTGTTAGACATTTGTACAGGAGTGATTGTCATTTTAAGTGAATAAAATAAGTAAACTTGTGCTCATGTCAGATTTATATCCTCATTTGCAATATATAAACAAATAAATTGAAAATGTATTTATACACATTATTTAAGCTGATCCAAAATCCTGATGTATGAACCCACATATTTATGAATTATACTTGTAAATCAATGTAAATTGCTTGGTCAGAGCGTTCATGCCTTGCAATCATAGAAATTAGACACAGAAAGGACTGATTCATTTACCTAGTTCATCTTCCTGCCAGTGACGAATTATTCCAGTTCATTGTAATCTTCTCTATTCTGAAGTGATTTTGAAAGACTGAACAACTTGGATTTTTTTATTTCCCTATCAGATATAATTTTATTTTTGTTATGTCATCATAATTTCAACTGAGAGAGGGGACAAAGATCTCCAAAGCACTTGAACTTATCCAGAACACAAAAGGTAAATGCAAAAATTACTGGAAATTTGTGGAGCTGGTTTTTCAGCTGTCAACCTATCCTTGATGAGAAGGTTTGTACCCATGTGACCATCAATTTACAAAATGGTCCTGTTTAAATCCCTGAAGTGAGCAAGGATGAGAAAAGATCTTGTGATTAAGAGGCAAGGCTGGATCAGGAGATCCAGGCTTCTTGGTTCTGGTGCAGCTTATTTGGGTCTGATTAATGTTTCCACAAGTATCCACTGGAGTTCATAGTGCCCAGGCAGGGGGATTATTAGCCAGATTTTTCAGAAACTGTGGCTCTTCATTTTTCCTATTAATTTGCTGGATTTTTTTCTTTTTCTTTATTTTTTTTTTTTAATCTAATGCTCTTCTGAAGTTCTGGCTCTTTTGATATGGTTTAGAAGTGGGGCTCACAAGTAATATATGTGACTCTAAAAGTGATGTCCTTAATCTTTACATCTTGCATCCTCATTATCTCCAAATACATATAATACTTTCCTTCATGGAATGTGATGACATAATTGAAGATGGTGAATTGTGTTGAGGTCTTTAGATGGAGAGAGAAAAATACCATGTCTTTAGTCTCCTTTTTTTTTTTTTTTAATTTATTTTTCTTCTGTATATTTAATGTATTTTTTGCTTTTCAACTGATTTTGGCTCTCTGGTTTTGGATTATTCCTCTGCTGGGAATTAAGTAATTTAGTAGAACAAGATGAACTCAGTAATTCACACAATTTTTTGATAGAAGGCCACTCTACTTTCATCACCAATGCATCATCATTCATTACAATGCTTCATATCTGATTCCCTTTTGATTTCAAGTGCCACAAATCAGGAATAATGGCAGTAAAGTCTGTGGTGTAACCAAAATGAAGTCTGTGATGGTATACTGGTGTGAGGATATTCAGGCTTTCCCTGTGTTTATTCTTCCTCTGACATGTAAATTGACCACCTTTTTACAAGAGAAGCCTTTTAGGAGCAAATTTCCAGTGTGCTGTGTGATCATTGGGTGTGTAATTCCTGCGTGCCATTTTGAAAATGCCAGTGCCCCTTTAAAAGGGTATGAAGGAAAAATGGTTACTTCTGTAATGTCACTTAAAAGGCTTCTGTTTATCAAAACCTCGTTGTGCCATGAAGGTAGTGCTCATGCTTACTGCAGGAAAAAAGCACACTTGTCTTTGTGACTGATCTATGGAGCGACTCTTGAATAATGGAAACTTATTTTGTACGTGTAAGAAGGATATATAATCCTCCCCCAGCCCCTTGGAAAAACTAGAAAATTTGGCTCTGCTATTTCTGAATTTAATCTTAATCTTCAGAGCACTAAAACTCTCCAGTGGGGCTAGTGGTTGAACTGAGCTACTGAATATTGCCTGCAGAAATTTATTGCAAGATTGAATAATACAGTATTTTCTCTATACTCTTTTAACCCGTTGTGTACCATTAAGACAGAAATTTGGAATTGGAGAATGGGAGTTGTCACTTTCTTGTTATCGCTGCACATAGCATTTTCATTTTGGGTGCAACAGAATAATTTGTGATCACTGTTCTCCACTCCCTTTTGTATTTTCCCTTCTTTGGAAAGCAAATATAATTCATGATGGAATGTGGCTTCAGTTTGGGTAGCAGTTCAGCTACAGTGTTTCATGTTTTCTAATACAAAAAAAAAATTGCTGTGGTTGTTAACAGAATTAATTACATTGCATGGAATTATTCCTTAGACAAGGTCTCAAGCACTTTTCTGGGGAATCTTAATAAAGTCCTGACTGATCCTGCAAGGCTGGAGCTTACTGTTCTTGATAATGATTCTTCACCAGTGTCTGACATTCTGGACTATCAGAATGGAAAAGAATAGACCATAATTTTATATTTGTGACATTGAAAAGTCAGAGGCCTCCAGACCTGTTAGCCTCTCAAATAATATTTAGTCAGTGGTTTTCAAATACTGATAATTTGTGTACCCATAGGAATTATCTGATGGAGCTGTAGATTCTTGTACAAGGACTGGTAACCTGCCAGGATTAGATATTTTTTGTTAGTACACAGATTTCCAGGGTCTCAATCACATGTTGAAAATTGCTAATTGGTATTTTTGTTATCAGTTGCCATAACAACAATTACCTTTTTGGGTTTTCAAATTAACTTCTGCTGTGGGGCGCAGGTCCATTGGAGCAGAATGAGGTTTCTGCGTGGTGTATAGAGAATTTTCCAGTTCCAGGTGCTGTGGGGTTGATTTAGTTGTTCCCCAGCTTTCAGTGAGCTCCTGAAACAAGTGCCATTACTTTCCAGAGGAACAGCCATGTGCAGATGCAGTCAAAAGATTTAGGTAGGAGAAGGCACACAATTCCTATTTGCACAGGCATTCCACCAGGGTTTACATTATTAGCTGACTACTGTTCAGGTTTTGGTCACAGCAGGAGCGTGTTTATGCTGCCAGTTTAGGTATTGCACTCTAAATCTGTTCCTCTCATAATAGCTTGACCCTGAGATCCCTTCTGAATCAACTAGATCTCTCTCCAGAAAAAAAAAATGAAAAAATCTCAGAATGGACTGGCAGTTCCATTAATTTAGGGCCTGAGCCAATACACAGTGTGGATGTCATAGCAACTCCTTTTACCCAGCCCAAGCTTTCAGGAGGATTGCAGCACCCCTGAAACCACCTCACACCCTCAAATCTTTACTTTAGGGCAGTAACTGAGGATTGTGCTGTCCAAGAACAGCAACGTTGCATTGCACCATAGCCCTCTCATTGTCACGGTCATTTGGATTGCAAAAGAGCTCACTGTCTCATTGTCACAGCCATTTCCAGTGAATGTATACTTTATTGAGAGTCCCAGACCAACCCAGAATTGGGCTCTTGTGGCAGAGTGAAGAGAGAGGAAGAGGGGATTTACAGGTGCAGGAATTTTCCTGCACATTTGCACGGGCTCCATCCTTAGTGCTGAGGCTCCAGAGTGTTTTGCAATGTCTTTACCCACTGATAAATCCTTGTAAAACTTGTAAAAAAAATAATTGTAAAACATCAGTGGGGCTGAGTAGGAGGCAAAGGGCAAGGTAAGACCCCAAAATTCTGTCTGTCCTCCAAGGTATGGATAATTTTCAGTCACCCCAAGAGAATGATCTGGTGTATTCACAGTGGCTGGGGAATAAATGAGTGTCACACATTTATCACAGTGACCTAGGGGTTATGCACAGAGTACTGACTTATGTGTTTTAATTCCCTTCTTGATTTGTTGAAATAAAAATATGAAGTCACACTTTGTGGTGGACTAAATTTAAAATAAAAAGGGGAGTTCAAGTTTGTTCCCTGTGCAAGTAGAAGAGTGTGAAGAATTGTCCGCAAATCAAATTTTAGCACAGAAAACCCACATTCTGAAGTTTGTTTTATCTGGTTCAGGAAAATCACTGGTTTGTGTTTGTAAGACAGACCTGAAGTGCAGCAGCTGTTTGTGCCTCATTCTGATGTTTTGTTGAAGCTTTTCTTTAACTTTTATGGCCAGGAGCAAAAAAAAGAATCCTTGTATCAGAAAATAAATTTGATCTTATTTCCTTTTTGTTACTCTTCTACTTTAGCAATTTAGTTCTGCAACAGACTGTAGAAAATTTCAGAAACTAGAGATTCTTTCACTTCACTTTTTGAGTAGGTATGTTCAAATCATGGAAGAAAGTCAGAATTATAGAGAACTCTATTTTGCTTTTCATTCAGTTTTTCAAAAAGATGCCTTTCCACTCTGCTGTGTGTCAGGTCACATTAAAAATGGCTTTAATATTTTTAGCAAAGGATAGATAACATCAAATTTGCCCTGATAAAAGAAATTAGTATATGAACTCTACTGTATTGAAAATCAAGTTTTTTTAAAAATAGCTTAATGAACCTTTTTTTCCCTGCTGCTTGTTTTCTTAACCCCCTTTTCCTACTGTATTTTTAACATGCTTATGGCTAAATCTGGTATTGATGGGAAATAACCACTCAGTAACCTTCATTGGTGTTCAATTTTTAATATAGACCTTGGAAAATAAAAGGGTTTGAATGACTATAGCAGTAATTTTGCAATGTTCAAGGATCATACACGACCTATATTATTTCACACACCACTGCTACCTTTGTTGGTTTTGTTTTATATCTTTTCTTTTTGTTACTTGTGTAGCAACTTTTGGAGGCACTGGCCAAACTCAGTTGCAGCTGCTTGGAATTTCCCACCAATTTTTTTTTCCTAATTAAAACCAAAATTCTCAAAAATACTGAAATCACAGAAAAGTAGTTTCCCAGGTTAAATACTCCTAATTTTCTGCATATAGGAGAATGGATTAATATTTTTCTTGGGGTCCTTTTTTAAATCATTCACTAAAAGATTTGTGGGCTGCTGAAGTACTCTGAAATGGTGCAAGTGAACCTCAAAGGAACTGCATTTTACAGGTGGCTTTCTCCCAGATGAGTGTGCTGCAGCTCAGGTGCTCTGCAGCCAGACTGGTTTCACTGGTGCCTTGCTGTTTGCCCAGCAGCTGGCGGGATTTCCCATTTCAGAGGAGTATTTTGGTCCTGGATGAGTCACAGTCAGTGCAGGTGTGCACAGCAGCTGATTTTCACCTTGCTCAGTGACCCTGGCGTGGTCTGGTCCCATCACACGTGCTCTCAGCAGAACTGTGCCTCTGTGAGAATCCTTGCCACAAGAATCCAAATCTGTTCTCCTGTGGAATTTTTTCAAGTGAAATGGAGGAAAATCAATTTGCTTTCAGAATAACGTTAATGAAGAAAACAAAGAAACAGCTTAATTTCTGCCCCAGGCTTGTGCACATGTTTTCAAATTGAACCTGTCCTGTGATACTCCTGAGTATAAGAATAAAATTTTTGTATGAGTTCATTGATATTTGTGCAGCACAAACCAGTTCAAGTCATAGCACACAGGTCACAGTACTTGGGAGCAATACTGCAGCTACTTTGGTGAGGAGCAACCTTTGGACAATAAAGTCCTAGAGCTAGAACTGGGTTTGAAATGCAGATTTCACATGCAGCTTTCACTCCTGGCAAAGTGCGAAGGACCTCTGGCTGATTAATTTAGTCAGAAATAAAAGCCAGGTGCAATACCTTGGTATCCCTTCTTGTTTGTGCTTCAGAGCACATTAATGCAGCAACAGCAGTGACCAAATTCCTCAGTGCAGACAAGTCCCTAAGTTATACATTTTTTAATGGGATACTTTCATTAATGTCTTGGCTGATATTACTCATAAACCAACCCTTGTGCTACCAGGTTTAATCATTGTCTCCAGGCAGAGGCTTATTAGTGCAAGGTCATTCTACACTTTTTTATTCCATGTTTTCCCTTAGAGAAAGAGAGAAATGTCTCCAGAAAAATCACCTCCCTCCTGCCTGGCATATCAACATCCACAGACTTGCTGCCAGCATAGATGTAATGCCTCTTGGTCAAACCTCATGTTGCACCAAAACAGAGAGTTTATATTAAAAGGCAGATAATAAGATCAAGTCCTGGAACTTGTATGTGGGATTTTGTAAGCTGTTTAAAGAAGTAGAGATAAAACTTCTATTAAAAAAAAAAAAAAAAAAAAAAGTGAACCATTTCTTGAAAATATGAAATCTCTCATTGTGAGTTAAATGCTTTTGAAATGCCGGATTGATGACTCTGGAGATCAAAGCCTTACACCTGGCTGAGCCACTTGGATGTCCCCATGGCCTTGGAGCACCCCACAGCCTAACCCTCAGGGGTGGGGAAGTGCTCTGATTCCTCTGCTAAAGTGAAGGAGCTGAGGTGCAAAAAGACAAGGTGACACATTTAAGCTCACATTAGAAGTCTGTGCTGAAGCAGGGATTTCAGGCCAGGCATCTGATCTCCTCAGGTAGCAATCCAAATGGGAGCTGTCACCTCTCTCCTGCAGAAAAGGTAATGACAGAAAGGCTCTGATCAAAGAGGGAGGGAGATTTCCCAGTTTGAGCAAGTCCCTGTCCTTTCAGGAGGGGAACAATGAGAAAAGTGAGTCAAGACAAAGAGAGCGGTGAGGGGTGGCTGACACCAGTCTGTGCAACTGGACTGTCACCTAACAAGCTCATTTGTTGTAAAACAGTGAATAATGGCACTTACCATGGCAATTTCTATAATCCTTTGCCACGTGGCCATTCCTTGTTTTGGAGTGTATTCCTAATTGAACTCAAAATAGTTTGAAAATTAGGGAAAAATTTCTGCTGCAAGGCTGTTCTCGGCACTTATGAAGGGAACATTTTAGATCAAAATGAGGCAATTATATAGAAACATGCTGGTCCCCCTGGAACTCACATTTTTCCTCTACCTCCTGCCTCGCTCTCCAGGCTCCTCAGCAGCACACAGACAGGGTTTCTGGGTTTCTTCACTTTTTGGTCACTTACTGCACAAGGAAATAAGAATCCAGACCTCTGTGTTCATTGCTTTCCATTTTCTAACTCCTGCAGAATCATGCAGCGTGTATTAGGAGGACTCCAAATTCAGAATCTGTCTGACATAGCAAAGATTTCTGCAGAATAGAAAGTATAGTTCTTTGATCTAAAGTGTTCATATTGCTTTCTTCATTTACATCAGTAGGAAATTCAGGCCCTTTCTTTTCCTGTCTTGTGCCCACTCTTTAACCCCAGACAATAAGAAAAAATATTTAAAAATTAGGCATAATTAATCTATCATATATATGGCCATGCAAATTAGAGAGGTCTGAACTAATAATGTGAATCACATATTTTAAAATAAATAAATAAAAGTAGTATAGGCAGAAAAGCAGCCAAGCATATGGTTTCACCATATGCTGAAGCATACTTACTGTCCCTTATATCCTGTATTCCCTGTGAAAGCTATGTATACATAATCACTGACAAAAAAAAAAAAAAAAAAAAACCCAGAAAAACAACCCTGCATGAAAGAACTTTAAAGCTACAAGATCAAGTGCTCTGTATTTGGGCTCTGTGAAAATAAATTCATGCAGTCATAATTTCTCTCTAATAAAGGGATGTTGCAAAGAAATGTGTTTTTTTTTTTTCTGGGCTTCATCATGTGAGTTTTTGCATGGGAGCTCCTTCTCATTCAGTGGAGGTGATGTATTGTAGTCACTGAAAGAATATGAATATTCACATGAAGGCATTGATCCATATCCTAAAGATGTGTCTTATGCACCATCTTCTCCTTTATTCAGTGGGGAGGCAGCTCTGGATTGCTAAATGTCTGTATCTGATATCCTTTAGGAGTTTTGGGGACAATATTTCCAGGAAATATATCAGTTACTTTCCTGGCTTTAAGGTCTGGGTTCAACTCTTTCTGCTTTATTGATAGAAAGAAAACAGAAGTATCAAGCAGTGTTCACATACCAGTGAGACTGGTTGAAAACATTCAAAACATTTTTTCATTGAGAATGAGATTTTTTTTTGAGAATGTTAATCACATTTCTCTTCACCACAAGAAAAAAAATATATTTTCAATTGAATTTTCCACTGAGAAACCTTGAGGTAAGCTTTTCATTCCAGCTAAGGTAGAAAAGTTCTGGTTTGGCCTTTGCACAGCTTTTGGGGTGCTGATCTCTTCAGCTGGGAATGATCCTGATACTGCAATACACTATTAGCATCCAGAATTAAATAATCCAGGATGCCCTTAATTCTGTGGAAAGTGCAGGCATTTTGATACTTTGCACCACTCTGAAATAAAAGTAATTTCGGGAGCAGCAAAGTACAGCAGAGGAGAGTAAATCCATTTTTAAGCAGCTGTGTTTTAGAAGGGTGGCCATAGAAATTTTGCCTTATGAAGGGTGTGAGATTCTCTAATTCTCCTATGTTTACCTGGCTCTTTCATTGCTGTAATTCACCAAGGCATGACTCAGAAACTCTGTGTGGGTCACTTAAAATGTAGATGCTGCTCATCATTGAAAAAAATGGAAAATAAAAAAAAGAAAAAAAAAAGAGTGGGAAGGAGCAGAAATTTGTTGCATCTTGAAATAAACAGAATGGAATCAGAATTTGAACAGATGAATTATGTTTTTATGTTCATATCTTCTGTGTATCCATAACAATCCCAGGAGGCTTCACATCAACATTTTGAAATCTTTTTGATAAATGCATTCACGTTCTTACCAAAATTGACTTGTGTTTGGATTTCTCGTCTTATACTCCAATTAGCATTTGAACCCAACACTTTAAGCACATGATACAGTGATTTCTTGAATGCATATAGTTAATTTAAATGTTTCAGATCATTGCTACTGAAGCTACCAAGTGCTATTTTATTTCTGGCGGTTTTCAAGAGCTGATTTTGTGATTATTTGGCTTACCTTGAAAATGTATTTTTTTTCTATAATCTACTTTTGAACTCCCATTTATGCCATTTTAGAAATACAGAAGACAATTAAGATTATGTCAGTGCTGAAGCTACTGAAGTCTTAGGTTGAAACCTAAAGTGGAACCTATCTTTCAAAGAGAAGCAGGTCAAAGGAGTTAATGGCTAATGTGTGACTTAGAGCTAATTTTGAGCAAAGAATATGGAGTGATGCTGCTATTATTTCCTGATTATTTTTTTCTCATTTTACTTTCTTTTTTTTCCCTGGCCTTGGCTTATACATAAGATGAAAGCTCCTTACTAGGAAGACAAATGAAAAGGAAAATAAGCTAAGAGGTGACAACTCCAATCTGAGAACTTGATATAAATGTACAGCAGTGACTAAAAGAAATGATGACCCACATGCAGTCATACACCACATTTTAAGTATAAAGTTGTAGGAGTTTTTTCTAATTTGTACCTTCTATGATAAATAAATTGGCTGTTCCCATTTCTGCTTCCAGCAACATCAAGAATGCAGTGAACTTAAAAGGCAGAGACTATTGAAGGCAGATGAGATCAGATGCCTGTGAGAGACAGAGAATCCAGAAGTTTGTCATGTCTCTTTGAACAAAAGTTGGCCACAATGAGGGATATCATCATTTTTGGGCCCTGGTGTAGCTGCCTTTGTGCTGGCTCAGCTGCTGGAGAGGAGCCAGGGGCTCAGATTGATCACCCCACGTGGAATACACCTCACAAGAAGGATGTGGCCTGTGCTTGGCACCACGACCCCACACAATTCCCGTGATTGGGATGCAGGGAGGGCAGAGCACTCCACTGCTCTGGCTGGTCACCAGCCATGGTAAATCAGAGGAGCCCTTCTGGGCTGTGCTAATTCATACTGGACACGGGAAATACACTGACCTAACATCCAGGAGAGGTAAAATGTGACTTTCCTTTAGTCCTGGGCTGCATCTTGTGACAGCTGAGGGCACTCCAGCAGTCACCATGGATAAAGAAATTATGTTAGCTGTTTTACTGCCATGAGACTCTGCAAGATGAAGAAAATATGACACAACCAGTTAGATTCAGGACAGTGGATTTCAGCTGTATCATGCTTTCAAACTGGCTGGGAGGCTACAGATGATTTCCTCTGCCTGTGCAACCCACCCTGTGCAAAAGAGACAATTGCCTGTCTCTAATGTTCTTTGAGATCTGTGCTTGGAAATTACGTGTGCCAGTTATAAATTGCTGTTTCCTTCTTTCACTCGCTGCCCAAGCTTTGCTTTGCTTTGCTCTGCATGCAGAACTCAGGCAGCTTCTTGTTTTGGGAAGGATGTGGCTGAGAGGAAGGAGCCAGCAATGGATTAGGATTTAGCAGAACTTTGCCTTGCCACAGGCTGGCTGTGGGACTTGGAGATTTTTATCTCCTCCTGTTTCGGTTCTCCATATGCAAACTAAAGATAATGATGCTCCTCTTGGCTTGATCTTTGTCCTATTTATTTAGTTTATAAACTTCCTGGGGGCAGTGATCATCTCTTAGTATGTATAATACCAACCACAGAGAAGCTCAGCTATCATTTAGGGCCTCTATGTACTGCCATAAAATATCCATTAAATAATTATGTTATGGCAGGCATTGCCAAATTATCTTGTCTCCTTAGAATTCTGAAATATTTTTCTTAATGTACAGAAAAAGATCACTCTCAGAAATCTGCAAATACTTTGGTTTTTTGTGAAAAGATGTATGTGCAACTGCATTTAAATGTATAAAATGCAGCCAGCTCTGGGGTCCCAGCACAGGAAGGACATCCAGCTGTTGAAGCAACTCCAGAGGAGGCCACCAAGAAAAAGGGATGGAGAACTTCTCCTACAAGGAAAGGCTGAGAGAAGTGGGGTTGTTCAGCCTGGAGCAGAGAAAGAGAAGAGAAAGAGAGAAAGAGAAAGAGAAAGAGAAAGAGAAAGAGAAAGAGAAAGAGAAAGAGAAAGAGAAAGAGAAAGAGAAAGAGAAAGAGAAAGAGAAAGAGAAAGAGAAAGAGAGAAAGAGAGAGAAAGAGAAGACAATTGTGGCCTTCCTTGTTCCTAAAGGGGGCCTAGAGACAGATGGAGAGAGACTTTATGAGGACATGGAGTGACAGGACATGGGAGAGTGGTTTCAGACTAAAAAAGAGTTGGTTTTGATTAGGTGTTAGGAAGAAATTCCTTAATGTGAGGCACTGGAATAGGTTGCCCATAGGAGTTGTGGAATAGGTTGCCCATATTCCTGGAAATTTTCAAGGCCAGGTTGGATGGGGCTCTGAGCAATCTGGTCTAATGGAAAGTGTCCCTGCCCATGGCAGCAGGTTGGGAAAACACAAATTTTATGTCCCTTCCAACACAAACAATTGTTTTTGTCCCTTCCCTTTTATGTCCCTATAATGCTATAACAAGATTCTGTATATTTAAATGCATAAATCCATATTCTCTCTTGGAAAAAGAAGGTAAGTCATTGAGATCTGCTGGGGATAATCAAAACTGTTCTTTCTAAACACACACCCAAATTCTGGGTGAATATAGTTTCATGAAGATGTTTTTTAGCATTTGATAGCTCAGAACTGTGAAGATCTTTCTGTGGCTTGTGGGATCCTACAAAAGCAGAAAAGTCAAGGAAAAATTAAGTCCAGATACTCTTAAGATATTTTCAAGTCATCTGATGAATTTTGACAAAATTTCTGGGTAGACACATTTCTTTGGGTTTCTATTGTATGTAAAACCTTCACCCAACTCCACTGCTGATCTCTGTCCCTAAAGCCACCAAATTTATTACAGTGGTGATCTCTGCTGGATGAAACAAGAGGAGATTCAGGTGTGAATGCCAGTTATTCTGACCCAAGAAATGGCTGAGAATCAGGCTCAGGGTAATTGTGACACTTCTTTGCTTATATTTTTTTTCCTAATAGACAAATAAATCCATCTAGGTTTTTGGAAAATGTTGTCTCTTGTAGTCAAAGTTAAAAAACCAAAAAAAAGAGGAAGTATTATGTGGGAACAACAGAAACTGGGCTGAAGGAGATACTCAGCATTGAAATCTGCCCTTTTTTTCTGTTTTCTCTTTCTTCCGTGCCCAGTGTGACATCTCCTCTCTGAATTAAAATAAAACCTTCTTTCCTTCCTTCCTTCCTTCCTGGAATTCTTCCTGGAATCCTTCCTTCCTTCCTGGAATTCTTCCTTCCTTCCTGAAAATGGTTGGCATGAAATAATCACACCTCTGGGGATTACAGGCATCTGTCTGTGGTTCACAAAATCCCTCAGGACTGATTCCTCACCTCCTGCTGTGTTTTTTGACTTGAAAAAAAAAAAAGCGGGTTTTTTGATTGTTATGTGCAGATATTATTTACATTGAGTTATTTTGTTTTACTGCATTGTGAATTTAAAAGAAACCAAAGGAGTTTTGCTCTCATTCATGAAGGTGTTCTCACTGCCAGGAAAAATCCAAGTGCCTGATGACTTCAGTAAAATATTTCCTGACGACTTCCTGTAAAATATTTCCCAACCTGAATATTTGAGGTGTGCTCTTGCCTTGCCCTCCTTTGCCACTTTGATGTGTTTTGCTGGGCAGTAACATCCCAGAAACATATTTTGAGCCCTTCCTTTTTTGATGCATCCTGTACCACATCTTAACAATTAAATTGCTTGGCTTATCCTAAATGCACTTCTAAACCTGCCAGAAATCTCTAGAATATCTGTTGCCAACTGTGCACACACCCCAAATCCTGCAGTAATTTGAACAGCGTCGTGTTCTGCTCACACTTTCTCTCAGTTTCTATTAATTGTGAGAGCCTGGAATTAAAAATGACTGCTTGCTTCCAGTTTGTTTGGATTTTAGCACTCACTATAACCAAAGATAGGACATTTGGAAAAGCAGTGGAATCTGCAGCAGGAACTGCTGAAGACTTGGATGGCTTTATTTACACATATTTTACTCTAAATTTAACTACATATCTTGACATTTAGGTTGACGAAAGTGTTAACATCTTCTGAGTGATTTTACTGAAACACGAGGCATATTCAGTGTTTTCTTAGGCATTCCTATTTCTGTGTGAATTCAACTCTTTTTAATGGTAAGATAAAAATAAGAAATGTTTTGCCAGGGGAAAAAAAATAGTGAACTGTTAAAAAGTAATTAAAAGCATACAAATTTAGATTGAAATAACAATGAAAAAATAAAGGGTGAGGGAGAGATTCAAACTACAGCATTAGTAAAATGCATTTGGTACACTGTAAGTGCTTTGCTGCTTCTGAAATTCCCTAACAAGGTGAGTGAAACTATTCTAAGAACACTATTATCAAGAGACACCTTTGAACTGATCTATTCCGAAGAATAACCCCCAGAAAGATAAGGTGAGGAGGAAGGGAAGGCAAAAAAAATAAAAATAAAAAAGCAGCAACAACTTTCATATGTTTGTTGGCCACACAGCACAGCTCCGACTTCTGAACATTTTTCCCCAATTATTTTTGTAAAGTATTGATCGCAATTTAATTTTGCAGTCCCAACATGAGAGGCGCTTCATGCTGAAATGTCTCACAGGAGATTGTAATCAGGGTCTAGCCTGAAGGTGAAGCACTAGTACATAGGTTTTACTCTATTCCTCCACTCTTCATCAGTTCTGGGATTGGAGCAGAGGGCATTCTCAGGCAGATTAATTTTTGACGATGGGATCGATGGAAGATGTTTTTTCCTCCTGACATTGAGTCATCTAATTTGCTGTTTATCTTTGGCTTATTGAGTTTTGAGCATTGTTAAATCATACCTTTCAGCTGTTTAATTTCAGATGTGAATTTTGCATTCCCCTCTTGTACTTTGGCATAACTCTTTTACCTAAAATGAGCAGGGTGATGGGCCTTTTTTGACACCAGGTTACTGCTTTCGAGTCTGTTAAGTACTCCAAGGTAATGTTATAGTACTTTCTAGCCTTTTTTCTTTGCTCGTGGCCATAGATCAGATCATCTCCAGGGAAATCATTACTTGCCATCATTATTATCCCTAGCACCTTCATCTATTCTCCCTTGTTTCCTGACTCCATTGCTTGATGAAGTGCCTACTTGTGAGGACACCTTTAACTCAGGTCTCCTAATTAACCCCTTCATTGCTCAGGCTGCTTCCTTTTATTTTTTGTTCCTTTCCCCAATAAGTTGTGATCTATGTGTTTGGCTTTTGGAGCAGCTTATAATAGCAGCACTCTGGAATTGTCTGGGAAGCTCTTTTCTTGAGGAGGCCGGTGGGTTTTTTTCCTCTTTTGATTTTGTTTTAGTACCAAAGTAAGCGTTGTGCCAAATATATTGCTAATACTAAATAAAAGGCTTTCACTCAAATGAAAATTGACTTTACTTAACCTTTGCTAAAGGGTTATGCATTATTGCCTCACATTTCAAGGGGAATCCTCTGACCTTGACTTGGCTCTGAACAGTCTATGAAATAATCTTGCAATTATTAATTTTTACTGACCCAACATGTATGCATATAATCACAAAAAATTTGTATATTGTGGTGACCAGTAAAAGGTGGGCAGAAGCAAAAAGTTAATTGTCATTGGAAGCTGCTAAATTACCATACACCAGACTGCCTTCAGATTGGCAATAATCGCAAATATTTTTATTTTATAATTGCCTTTTTCTTAGAGACAAGGCCAGGAAGGGTTAGCTGGTGTAGTACATGAGGAGTCTATTGTGGGTGTTGGAATTCACAGATCCTCTGTGGACATCTCATATCACATCTAAAAGTGTTCATCTTTTGGACAGAAAATGACCCATTTCACCTTTAGAAGGCAAAAATCTCAACTCACACTCTTTGGGGTTTTGTTAGAAACATTTTTGGCCAATTTATGTGAGAGAAGTTTTCAACACGCTTTCATTTTTTGCAACTAAACTGGCATTTCCTCACTTCAAGGCACTGAAAAGATTAAGACAAAAGCTTGATTTGGCCATGGTGATATACTACTACTACTACTACTACTACTACTACTACTACTACTACTACTACTAATGATAATAAATAAGTGATGAAAACAAGCCCCACTAATTTAATCGATATAAACTTAAATCAAAAAATCAAATTAATGGAGCATTAAACTTCCTTTAAATCTTATACTTATGATGAAAAATAGAATATTTTACTTTTCACAGGATTTTTTAACATAAATATATTAACAATTTTTGTCTCTTAAAAAATGGCTGTTTGTGCACTGCAATCAAACATTGTGTAGGGGATGAGGATTTTGTTGGGTGAAAATTTTTTTAAGGCAATTTGTTTAGAATTTTGTTAAGAATTTTTTTGGTGGGAATTTTTTGTTGTTGCTCTTGATGATTTTGTTTCTTTGTGGGTTTGTAGGTTTTTTTTTAATAAATATTTTAATGATAAAAATTAGCAGAATGTTTTAATGTTAAAATTAACAGAATTTAAACATTCTTTTAATTTTTTTTTTAGGAATGTTGTATTTGAAAATTTCTCTCTCACAGTTTAATACAATCCAGCACTCATAGTTTTAGCTAGTTTTTAATTTTCAGGAGTTTTTAAAAGGTGAGGCTTGTTTCACCTCGTGTGCCTGCATCTCTCCCCTTGTTGCTGCACCCCGGGCGTTGTGCAGAGCATCCTTGGGGCCTTTAATCCTGACTGGAAAATACCAAATATAAAAGAAACAATTTCTCCTTAAAAGAAAAAAAAAAATCCCCTTAAAAGTCCTCCAGGAGATTCCCTCTAGAAACTGGAAATACCTGACACCAGCCAAATCCTGTCCCAAGAGCATCTCCTACTTTCCTTAAGGAAACGGCGATTAAACCAAAATATCCAGGGAATGAGAAAATTACTAAACCAAATTACACCAAGAAGAAATCGCACCTACAACAACTTGATGATAGTGGCATTGCATAGATGTGACCACAAAAACGCAATTTCAGAGGAAGGTGTTACCCTTGTGCCAGCAGCTCCTCCAAGGCCCCCTTTGGCAGCTGCTCGGTGCCATCAGCATCAGCAGCATCAGCAGCATCAGCAGCATCAGCATCAGCGGTCCCGGGCCCCGGGCAGCAGCGTGGCTGTAATTACGGGCTGCAGGTGGAGATGCTCGCTCCCCTGGCCCTGGGGGAGCTGAACCGTAGCCATGATTAAAGGTAGTTAGAGATCCCTAATGACTGCAAACATGCAGAGCTGATAATTGCCACTACTTTTCATTCCGCCGCCCGGGAGGACTGACCTACTGCCAGCAATAAACTTTCTGGAGGTTTTAGCATTTGCTTTTTTGGAATTCGGGTTTATTATTATTTTATTTTATTTTAAATATTTTTAGAATCCTTCTTGACCTTCTTTGCGACCAGCTGTGTGACAAACACTGCTCGCACAAAGGTAACACCTCTGTATGGAATTGCATGCTTAGATTCACGTCTATACAGGATGCCAGTATCATGAAGTTGTTCTAGGTATAATTTGACTATATCCTGATGTCTTTTCAGACATATATGTCTGAAATATTTTTATTAATATTCAAAATATTTTGACTAATCCCTCTTTCAAACGGATACATCCAAAATGGACATTTTGGTTTAATGCCAGTTTCCTTGCGAAAGTAGGAAAAGCCCTTTTGGAATTTGGCTGGAGTCAGATGTTTCCAGTTTCTAGAGGGAATCTCCTCGAGGACTTTAAAGGAGAAATTGTTTCTTTTATATTTGGTACTTTCCAGTCAGGATTAAAGGCCCCAAGGATGGGATGCTCTGCACAATGCCTGGGATGCAGCAAAAATGGGAGAGATGCAGGCACACGAGGTGAAACAAGTCTCACCTTTTAAAATTCCCTGAAAATTACAAAAGGATCCGAGAGCAGCTGGAAAAGGAGGATATTGGGTACAGAGGAAATCTGATCCAGTATGGTGATTTTCTTTCTTATCTTTGCCAATTATATCAATTCGTCCATTACTTTGATGTTATCAAACCTGTGAAACTCTTGCTAATGTTACTTTTCACATGTTAAAGTCGATTATGAGCTTACTACCCTGCTGCTCAATGGCCTAAATGAACATATTCATGAAATCCACAATAAGAGCTGGGTTATTTGATTGTACAGCAAATTAGGATGTTCCTATCCTTAGGCTCTGAGGCTGCCTTCTCTGAAAAAGAAAGATGAGCTAGTTCCATCAAATGCCTATCTATTAATCAATTGTATTCCCACACAATCCCCTTTGAAGATAGGGATAAAGGGCAGTAGAAAGACACCCTTCCCCAAATCTGCAGCAAATGATTTCTGGCACTATAAACATCACTTATTTTTCCAGAGGACACATCTGTTCTGAAGGTCTTCTGGCACCTACATAATCCCCGTTTATGGCTGTTGCCACAGAAATGGCAGCCTTTAAAACTCATTGAAATATTTTCTCTCTGCCTCCACAAAAAGTTAAAGGCTAATTAAGGAAATGCAAACAGGAGCTTCTTCTGAGCTTGCAGCACGAGGAACTGAAGGACTGAGCATGCACTTAGTCCCTCTGGCAAAGGAAAAACAAACTAAAAAACATTATAGTCTTTTTGGCATTTAAAAAAAAAAATCCTTTCTACCCTTCTATATTGTAACACATAACCCCCAAAATCAATAATGCAGAGGCACTGTTAAAAAAAAAAAAAAAAAAAAGAGAAGCACTACAAGATGCTCCAGTCAAAACATTTCTTAACTGGCTCCAGAGGGGCAGAATCATCCCTCGTCCTTTTCAGCTGGAGCAGCTCCGACCAAGAGGTGAGGTTTCATCCATGGTAGTGAAGCAAAGCTGGGGAAAAAAGGAGTGGAAAGGGGATTTCAAGGTTGAAACGTCTGTGCAGCAGACTCCTCTGAGAGAGGCAGAAAGCAATCAGTCAGGAACTTTTGCATGGCTTGTATTTTTGAGAGAGTAAAAGTGATTTTAATACTGGGCTGCAGGTTTGCTCTGCAAATACTTATTGTATATAACCCCACTGAAGGGAATTTGTTTCTTTAAGGAAATATTGTGAGATAATCCTGTATATTTGACGACAAATCTGTACAACCTGACCCTGGGAGAAGCAGGACCTTTTCCATGGTGTGTGATAAGGGTTTCCCATGAGTTAGCTTTTCATGGGTATTGATTTCTGTGATTTGGGGGAATCCATTTTACCTCGATGATGATGATGATGATTACTCTCTCACCTTTCCTCCCTGATCTCTCTTCTGTTAATTCTTTTGCTTCAAAAAATTTTAATAGTGATTCAATAATGCAACTGCACATGTAAATCCATTGCTTTTCATGGGTATTGACTTCTGTGATTTGGGGGGAATCCATTTTACCTCCATGATGATGATGATGATGATGATGACTCTCTCACCTTTCCTCCCAGATCTCTCTTCTGTTAATTATTTTTGCTTCAAAAAATTGTAATAGTGCACCTGCACATGTAAATCCATTGCTACTAGTAAATAGTAGAAATATTAAAATCTGGGGGAAAAAAACCCCAAGCAACTCCACACACTCCTTTATTTTTCTGCAGCTCAGATGCTTTGGACAACACAAGACTTTGTTTTTCCAGCTGGAAATAAATACAGCACTGGACTGCACAGTCTGAGTTTTTAAATGTGAGAATTATGACCATTAAATCTGTGATTTGAAAATGTGTCAGCAGAAAGCAGAAAACGCTATGGATACATTCTGCAGGTTACTGCCTTAGGGTCAATTGAAACAAGCAGATCTATGGGGCACAGCAGTGCAAGGAGCAAGCAATTGCAGGTGCAAATATGCCTGGGGCTTGTCTAACTACCATTAAAATAAAAAGTTTGATAGCACTAATCCTTTCTGTCCCTTTGCATTTGAAACAGCCACTGGCGTTGCCTCAGCATTTTAAATGTGTGCTGGCAGAGCTGTGGGCTTGCTGGGAGGAGACATTGGGAAGGGTGGTAAAAGGTAGAAAAAAACAATGCAAACCTGCATTTCCAAGAGAAAATGTCCAAATGAATACCCAGAGGTCAAAACCAGAACAATTACAAGCCATCAGTGACAAATACCTGGCCCCCAGCTCTTTCTATTCCTGTGAATGAAATTTTGAGAGGTGGCTGCTCCTACCTGGGCTGAAAGGCTCAGCAAAGCCTCTGAGAAGCCATGAAATGTCTTAGTGGGCTCTGACAGAGGAGCAAGGTTGGCTGTCGCATTGGATTTTATCCTTTTCCCCAGAAGCCTGCCCCTCATTTCTGTCTCACATGGTCACAGAGGCCAAAAATCACAACAGTGTCCAGGTATGTGCACCTGGGAGCCCCATCCCTTCAGCACCTCCAATGATGCCAAAATTCTGTCCATGGTCTTCTGGTGGGAGAAGACTGATGGATAAAGGCAGAGGAATTTCCTACAGACAGAAAGAATCTGCTACAACAATCTGCCATAGTTTAGTTTTCAAAATCCTTATTTTAACTGGCTTGCTGTTCAAAGGGTAAGATGCTCTAGGACTAGTAAAAGTCAAATTTCTCATTTTTATGTTGATTGTGCTTCATTTTTGAATGGGAGTTTTTGCTGGGTTCCTCTGCTGCTTGTAGAAATAGATAATTTTGCTAATCACAGGTGTGTAGGGATTAGCGATACCTAATGGGCTAAAGTCTTATTGGAGAGCAAGATATGTGAATGCAGAAGAGAAACCTCCAGAAAGATCATTTTTCAGTGTCTTCAAGAGAGATCAGGGAGCATGATAGCTTATCAGAGTCAGTTTTCAGCTCTCAAATTCTACATTCAAATTTTGGCTGGGGTGTTGAGGGAAAGTCAGTATGCCACATCTTGCATGTTATTCAGAGACCTTCTGTGAGAAACTAAATGCTTTGACTAGCTAAGGATATTAGCCAGGGCTGTGGCAAAAAATTGATGTAAAATGGCAGAGGGCTGCCTCCTGCTATCCATTACTCTTCCCAGAGATAAAATCTTCTGTCTGCTTCTGCCACCAACAGCACCTCTTTTGATTTTAGTGAGAATTAATCTGATTTTCATGGGCCTTGTATATGATCAGAGATGTGTCCAAATCAAGTCTTTGTAATGGAAAGATTTTTGGTCTATCTTAGTTAATTAATTGTGAACAATAACAAGGAGAGAGCCAATGTCAGAGTCCTGATTTGCCAGGTTTGGGCTTGGGTGAGAATGAGGTAGGAAAAATTGAATTTAAACTGGTTTTATTTTTTTCAGGGAGGTAGAAGAAGTTGCTTTTCTGGGTGATGCTGTGGGTAATAGTTTTCTACTAAAAAACTAAATTATCCAGGTGAAAGAGCACAGGAGAAAGATTTGCTGCATTGGTTACTCATTTTCTCCAACAGAACCAAAACATGTTTGATCCCAGTGGTCTTTGGCCATAGTAGGTTGGACACAAAAGACACCCTAAAGATGTGGCTGGATTTGGTTTGGTTTTCTTTTTGCTAGGGTCTATAAGAAAACACAGCCCTACAGGCCTAAAAGTATCATCTTTTTAAATTACAGCTGCAACTTTTTCATCCTTGCGGATTTAGCCTGAAATATTTGCTCTCTTTCAGGTCACATCTCATCCAGTTCTGTTTTGTGTAATCAACCAATTAATAATGGCTTGAGAAGTAGGCAGCCATAATTGGCATATGCTTTGCTGAAGAATAGTCCTGAATGTGAAATTGTAGAGATTGTAATTGTTTTCCTTGCCTCATTCTTTCTCACTGTATTAGTCCTTATAGAAACTCAGGGGAGAATATTCTGGATCAGACCAAAGTTCTTGTCTGGCCAAGTGTCTGTCTCTGTCAGGGGCTATTAAAATGTAGTTTGGAGCGGTGATAAGAAAAAGTAAAGGCAAAGCAATCTTTTCCCCAGCACTTTGCCATCAATTAGAGATTTTTAGGCAATTCGTAAGCTACAATTTGTATATTTTGCTGTTCTCCTGCTTTGCTATTTCATATGCTCAGCTGGTGCTGTTGAAAACTCCCACAATTACCACCCTCACACATCCTGCCAGGTAGAAAAGCGGTGCATTATCTCCACATTATGGATCTTGAACTGAGGAGCTGAAAGACTCGAAATGCCACCACCTAAAAATAGATTAGAGCTGTTACACTTCATTAGCACAATAAAAACTTTGGACCAAATTGATACCCAGCCTGCCCTTAAAAATCCAACCTCTCCATAAACTCCCTATTACGATGCCACAGGATGAGGCAAGGGTGACTGCAACCCTGGAATTTTATGGCACTCCTGTGTTGCTTCCCTTTCTCAGTAAATGCCAGCAGCATGATGGTCCTGTGCATTATGGCCTCAGAGTTGCTTCCTGATGACTTTCAAGGCTCCAGGATCAGGATCTTTCAGATTTTTCAGCTGGCCATACAAGACATGGCAAAAGTTTTAAGAGGACTTTGAGGAGAAGGGAGAAGAATAGCCTGTTGTAATGTCACCAAAATAAACTGGCATGGGAGGCCAAAGCAGAAATTTTCCTTTCTGCTGCTGTCTTAGTGGTGATATTTTATCACTTAGATGGTGATTGAGAGATGTAGGAACAGATGTGAGCCTGTCATTCTAAATTGAAGGCATTTATTTGGCATTTATCAGCTTTTTATTTATTTTTAATTAGCATGTACTCATTGTCACAAGGCTACTGCACTCCAGAAAGGCAGTGTGTACGAGGAGTACTGAAATGCTCTGCTTCAGCTTGAACAAACAAAACAATCAAAATGCTTTTATAGCTATTGGTACTTTTTTATTGTTCACAGCTCCTGTGTTTGGTTAGCAGTGGGACATCTGATCTGGATACCTGGATTTTATATTGCAGTTGTGAATAGCTAATAAAGCTGTGTATTATGTGCCTAAAAGTTCCTATGCTGTAACTCCAAGAGTTGGGAGATAATATATTGTTTTTTTCTTATTCTGTTAATCCAGAATTTTGGTACTAGTACTGACAGTGTATTGACTGGATGTCACTGACAGTAGTTTTATGTTCTTGACATTAAAAAAAAAGGCCTAAACAAAAGTTATTTATTTTGAATAAGGAATAAAGATGCTTAGAAATACTTATGGATAACATTGGAAAAAACCTAAGTTTTCTGGAAGCATAAAAATGTTAAAAATCTGGTCTTAATTTTCAGATCTGTGTATTCAGATGAAAAAAATACATATCAACTTCTTTTGTCTTTGGCCTAACAATTTACTGATTGGGCTTTTTATGCCCATTATTTTGTATATGTGTCTCCTCATAAACCCTCTGCTCTTAGGAAGAACATAAGGAAAAATAGTCTAATTTCATATTGCTGTAGACCATAGGTAGAAAGACTACTTTTCCACACTGAAGTTTTGAGATTTTTGTGAAAGGAACCACAGTTTTGTGTATGACAAACACGCACAACCTGGATCCCAGCTGGGTACAAAGACAAATCCACAGGTTGTACTAATGGTGCTGCTTCTTTCTCTTTTCCCTGCCAACTCCTTTGTTTATGTATTTCATACAAAAAGGAAGCCAAAGTTTATGGCAAGATTTACCTCCTGATATCCTCATTTTGGCATCTATGGAAAGATAGTGTTGGGGCAGGGAAACAAATTTGTCATGTAGTTATCTTCTAATTTGTATTAAAACCACCTCTAACTGGTTGGCCTTCTCGTGTGGCTCCTGCTTGTTATTTCTCAGTGGCACAGCCTATCACTTTGCTAAATGTAAATTGTTCTTGGCTAGTTTTTTCAAAGTAATTTGACAACCTGGTTTGATTTTGCTTTAACATAATCTAGACATTGTTTCCCTGTAGTGGGACAAAGGCATTCTGAAGAAACTATTATACAGAATTTCCTAGCAATTTTCCCCTCTCTTACAGTACCTATCATATTTTGCTTAACTATAGCAATCTTCCCAGGTTCAAATGTTCTACTTAGCTGTGTTTAGGGTTTACATGAACTGTATGGATTTCATGCATTAGATGAGACCTTGCTTAGAATACTAATGCTATGTGCTTTAAAATAATGCTGTGAGTCCCAATTTGGTTTTGATTGCAATAAACTGGAGGCAAACGTGCAAACCTTTGCTAATTTAAGTTGATTTTACCTTTATCGTTTTGCATATTATATGATCTAGAGCCACACAAACAAAAGCTTGTTTGGACTTACTACGCTTTCCTTTTCAGAAAACAGAATTCTTTTTAATTAAAAACACTTTAAAAAAAATCAGTATGTGTAATTGCTAACACCTGCTATGTGTTACTAACAGATGTTTCTTACTTACCTAAGGGAACTGTTATAATTACACTGTACGCTTATTGGAATGGCATTTAACCAAGATAGTTTAGGAACTTTAGGTGGTGACTTTGTGTTCTTTCATTCATCTTTCCTTTAAAAAATGTTAAAAAAAATTAGCTGAATAACCAGGCCTCCAGCTCATATTCACCAAACTTCCAGCTCATATACACCAAAGTCTGTTCAGCACAATGGAACTCTGGGTGTTCAGCCTCTCCTTGGTAACCCTGTGTTCTTTCATTCATCTTTCCTTAAAAAAATGTAAAAAATAGCTGAACAACCAGGCCTCCAGCTCATATTCACCAAACTGAATTCAGCACAATGGAAATCTGGATGTTCAGCCTCTCCTTGGTAACTCTGAGCATCACAGAGGAGTTTGGATTTGCTGCTCCAAGCTTTGCCCTGGAGCCCGTCTTTGCAATCCTGGGGTGGGGTGGATACAAGCCATGTTAACAATGGGGTTTGAGGGAGGCAGACTTGCTGACTGACCTGAGCAGCCCACCTAATCTCTCTGTTTCTGCGCTCTTTGCTGTGAAATGCTGGCAGTGTGGCCTCTTCACAATAATCATTAGGGTTGGAAAGGACCTCTGAGGTCATTGAGTCAAACCATTAACTCAGCACTGCCCAGCCCACCACTGAACCACATCCTGGACACCACATCCACAAACACCTCCAGGGATGGTGCACAGCTTCTTCCAGTGCTTGACAACCCATTTCTTGGTAAAAGAATGTTTCCAATCCAAACCTCCTTTGTCCCAACTCAAGGCCATTTCCTCTTGTCCTGTTTGCCGCTTGGGAGAAGAGACCGACATCCATGGAGGAGGGAGGCCCAAATCATGGGTGTTTTCCCAGGGTTTTGAGATTTTTTTGTTGGATTAGAGGTCTGCAGGACTAGCTCTGGGTGTTGTCCTGTCACCAGGGCCGTGCAGTGAAGGTTTTGAGGGGAAGGGAGAGAAAGGGCTGCCCCCATGAATGCTGCAGAGCTCCGCATTCCCGCACCTTCCGACTCTGCTGCCGAGCAAGACGCTCCGTGCTCTCCCTCTGCATCTTCATTTATGAAACTAATCACACAATTACCTGCAGGCATGTGTTAAATATGACACTGGTCTCTGCAAAATAATGGGCCAATTGCAAACAATGAATAAAGAGAGGCAGCTCCATTTATAACCGCTGTTTCAACAGAGCTGTGTTGTAATCAAAGTGATCTGAGGGTGACTCATTAATTAATTGATGTTCTTTTTTATTATGTGCTATTGAGTTAATGAGTAATTTGTGCTAGATAACTCTCTGAACACACTGATTACGTGAGATATTTTCTGGGGCTTTCATATCAATGACATGCTGAATAGGTGGAAGATGGTATTTGCTTATGTATACTCATTATTAGCAGGTTCAGGATGAATATAAATCAGCAGAAGGGCATTTTAAAAGGTATTAGATACATGCAGCTCTTACTTTAATGCTTTAAACAGATACTCTTCAGCTTTTAATGCCTTAAATAGTATTAAAATCACTTCCTTTATAATACTTCTATCAGCCACAATTGGCAGCTTTTAGAAAGGTGCCTACACAAAGGGTTTTTACTGGGAGCATGTTTGTGCTAATGGCCTATTACCTTGCACATATTGTATTTTGGTTTCCTTTTGCAAGGTACTGAGCAGTAAACAGGTTTGGACTGCATCATTGGCCTGAAGTAGGAGGAATGTGTTAAGTGAATATGTGATTGGCTTTTTTTGATCTAAAGTGGTATTTAAAGGAATAAAAACACTGTTCTTATATACAGTACACACTTTGCTTTGTATAGTTTGACTTGTTAAAGCTTTTGCTTTATTGAAACCACAACATCTCCAATGCCATAGGAGTTTTTTATTCATTGAACAACAAATGGCTAAATTGATAATTTAGTCTGACAACAGCAGCACAGTGGAAGCTTTCAGAAAAATCAGCTAAATGTATAAAATTATACCCAGCAATCACTACAGACCTTCATTTTTGACAAGATTTGTTCTAGGTACAGATGACTGTAAACTACCTACTGCTGAGAAAATTATAAGAAGCTGCTGCATATTACGTTGAAAAAAGCCTTTAAAGTACTTTAAAATCTGTACAGTCGAAACCTTGCCACAGTCCCTGTTTGTTTCTTTTTCCCAGTCTCCCTTCTTACTGACCACTTTTCAATTTATCTTCCCCAAGTCATTTTTTGTGTAGGCAATTAGGAACATTTGAGGGATTGCTGGATGATTTTCCTTTATTTACATTATGTGAGCAAAAAATTTGAACATTTTGGGAGGATAGGAAAACATGAAATCGTGCTTAAAAAAACAAACACCAAACAACCCAGAAGATAGAAAACCACAATCATGAAATAGATCAACTTTTAGCCCTGGTCACAGTTTCTGCCAAATCCAGGCTGCCTTGATCCATCACCAGTTGTGGCAGATAACAGACACAGCAGGTTACAGTTGTCAGAGGAGCTTTTTACAGTTGAAAATCAAGGTTTGATAATTTTTACTTTTCCACATGGCTCGAAACCAGCCATCCACAGTAGATTAAAAAAAAAATAAAAATATTGGTGCTATTATTATTTCTGTCTGGCTAAACTTCACGATGCGTGCAGATGAAGATGGGAGGCACAAGTGGAAGCATTCCTGCCTGGCAAATACACTGAGGCAGGGTCACTGTAAGGTGGTTTGCTGGATGCAGACAGCTTGCTGACACACACAGTGATGGAGAAGGGGAACCAAGGCAGATAACAAAAAGCAACCCAAAGGAATGGTCTAGACCTTTGTCAAAATGATCACTAAAGTGGCCTGGCAGATAATCTCTCTCCACTATTAACTTTTCATGATATACTTTATTGGAGTTGTAAATGTTTCCATTAAATAGTTCAACTCTCAGCCATTATTTTAACAGCCAGGCAAGAAGGAAGTTTGAAATACAGGAAAATGTGTGATTGATCTTTGACCTACATCAAATCTAAATTTATTCTGTTTCCTTTACATACAAATTTTAGATAGGTATGTGAATGAGATAGATGAGCATAAAGTGCTCAAAGCAATTCCATACCATTGTGCACTGCAAACATATCCATATTTCTTTATCTTTGCATGAATTATTGACAGAATGGTGAGACTATTTTTTTTTTTCCTCCCTAGCAGGACCACCTTCCTCTTCCACACTTTGAGCCTAGGTCACAAAATGCACATATGAGCAATGGAGCATGCAGTAATGAGCCACTCTTTTCCCATTTCCCTCTCTTCATTTGCTCCATAAAGAGCTGAGCAGTGGCACTTTGTGGGAATGAGAGATTCCTTGAGCATTTACAGCACTGTTAGTGTTTAGTTGCCATCATCCCCAGCCAAGCCAAGCCTTCTTTAGGCTGAGCTGGTGTTGGTGCTTTCCTGCCTCAGATCTGTGGTTGCCTCCTGGGAATGCTCTGCTCCTCCCAGGGTGTCCCAACATCCCAACATTGTAATATTCACGTGGCTCTTGGTTTTCTGAAGAGCCAAAAATGCTTTACAAAAGCACTGTATCCATCAGCCCTATGAGACATATAGGGACAACTGAGGCACAGAGAAGTGGAGTGACTTGCCCAAGCTCACAGGGAGTCAGAGTCAAGGACCTTTCTTTCTTATTTCTGATTTCTATGTGCTCAGCAGCCTAGTGCTGGAAAGCAGAAGAGAGATCTTCCCCATTTCTAATGGAAAGACTCCAGAGGGGCTGGAGGAGAGCATTGAAATTTTCAAAAGAAGAGAATATGATCCTTCCCTTTCTGTCCATCCTGACCTTCATGGAGAGGACAGCTTGTTTATTGCTCTGAAGTGGGTCTGTGAGAGCCTAATGGTGCCTCTGACACCAGCTGCTTCGTTATCCCAAAGACATTAAGGGACTGGGGAAGGGAGTGCAAGAGACACTTGTGCTCAAGGTTAGGAAGGAAGATAGTCCACAAAAGAGGGCTAAATTTAATTTGAAAAACTATGTGGAGCTATTTCTTCTAATTAACAAGAACAGCCCGAGGAGCTGTTGCGTTTCTTTCTGGTCCTGTATGAGTCAGAGTCAAGTTTTGTGAGCCATGCTTATTTTCAATAGAGTTCACAGCCAGGAAAAAAAAAAAAAAACAAAAATACGCTGTAACAACAGTCATTAAAACTAAATATCTATTTCTAAGTCAAGCCACTGTGCAGCGTGCTCTTACCATACACTTAAGGAATTTCCCCACTGCATTACAAGGCTTCTTTGACCATCCCCAGCAAAAACATGCTGAAACTGCAACAGGACAGGAAGAGCAGGGAAGGACAGCAGTCAACTTGAGCAGAGTCATGGGTTCATACTCAAAATAAAAACAAGAGCTTAGCTTCATAAAAACACAGGGTATATAGTGGGTTTCTTGTTGGCTTTTTTTCCCCCCTTCTTAATACTGTTTTGTTTGTTTGTTTGTTTTTAATACAGGTTGTTTTCCCAGTGAGCTAGATTACAGTGGCAAACAGACAAGACATAAATATGCATTGAACAACTTTTTAAACATTCATCCTGCTTTCCTTTGCCAAACACCTGTAAGCTCTGTCAGGGGCGTGAGCACTTAGGGACGTCCTGCTGATGCAATAGCTTCATGGCTTCAAAAACAGAGGTCCACCTCTCCCAGAAAAAGAACTGATTGCCAACAGGAGCTGTCAGCAGCGATCCCACCTCTGTCAAAAGGATTTTAATTGCCAGTATTGATGGGACAAACCTGTAGGATGTTGGCATGGGCAGCAAGGTACCTGTGCAGTCGAGTGTGGTAGCTCTTGCTCGCTATTGCAAAGTTTTGTCCCATCCACATCAGCATTTAAATTGCCTTCAGCATTCACGGAGGTGGGTAATTAGCAACCAGTCACTCTCCCAGTGTCAGCTCAGGGTCGTTTCCTTAATGTAAATAGACCCTCAGAGGGGGTGTTTACAGTGCCTTCTACTTTCACTTTTTTTCTTTTTTTTTCCAGGGTTTGTTGAGGACGTAGCCCCAGAAAACATATTAGGGTTAAGCCCTGATTAAAAAAAAAATAAAAAATTCAAAAATTAAAAATAAAAGAAAAAGGGAAAGAGAGAGAGGGAGATGAGGGAGAAAGAGACCCCTCAAATTTTAAGACTTCTTTAAAATGCATATCAAGTAAAATCTTCTCCCTTTCCTCCCCCCCAAATTAATGATTTCAGAAAAATAACATATATATTTATACATATATATGTATATATATATATAAAATAAGAAACCCAGAGGCACCGGTTTGCATTAGGGCTTAATTTTTTCCAGCTAAATTAGAAATCAAATTCAGGCATTTGGAATGCCTAAGGGGCACAAAAGCAGCACCCAAAATCATTAACTTTTGCACCTTTTATAATATAGCTCAAACCAGTCAGATTTGCTTTTCAAAATTTTGTAGTAAAATAAAAGTGCTCTTTGAGGAAAATCCATGCAATTAAACAGCAGATGCTTAACCCCTGAAAAATAGAGGCTTATAAGAGAAGTGCTGATAGACCCTTAACCATAGCATCATTAGCAGCAGGTGCTGCTAGTTATTAGTTTTCTAAATAGTTTTAATGTAAACAGTATTCTTAAGCTCTAAATGTAGCATAATGGTTGGGATTTGCTCTTTAATGCTTTTTACTAGAAAGATACAGCTCATTTAAAATAGCTGGTAGATACAGAAAGCATAAATATACAGTAAGTTTAGACACTGATTGTACTAAATGCAACAATACAAAGAAGCAAACAGGAACACAAATGGTAACACAATAAAACTGTATTACATTTGTGCTTCAAATATTACAATACATTATGTACAATAGTCCAAAATAAACATCTCATGCCAAATGACACAAAAAGAAACAAAAAAAAAAAAAACCCAAACAAACTGAAAATCCCAAGAGCAAGCAGAAAGAATCCAGCTGTATATACAGTACCTTTTTAAATTAACATTCAACTCTGAACTGGAGCAATTTTCACTACATACAGATGCAGTCCGCCTTTTATTTCACGCAACCATTCTGTCTCCCTAAATCTATGCTATTCAGTAGGTTCCTGTGTCATTTCTTATATACATGTTGAGCAAAAAAGATAAAAGAAAGTAGTGCTTTTTATTCTCAAAGATGTGGCATCCGATCAGCGGACCTGGGGTGCATAACCTTCTTTCATTAAACCCTCCTCATAGTCTGTCTGGCACAGAATCATGTTGTTCTTCAGGAAAAACTTGTCTCCAACACAAAATCTGAAATTGAAATAATAAAGAGAAGAGAAAAAGAGAGTTTGAGGGTGAATGGTGGGATATGGTCTTACAGGTTGAGGGTTGTAGAGCAAGTGCTGGCTGGACAGCGCCCAGATGTGCATGTGGGAAAGGCCAGCAGAGGAATTGTCCTGGTGCCACAATTAATTGTGTGCTTTCAGCAAAATCTGGTGCATTCAGGCACTTTTGCTTGCCCAGCCAAAGACCTCATTCAAAGCCCAGTGCGGGCTGTGGGAGTCCTGGATCAGGTCACTGGCACACAGCTAAAAACACAATAAATATCCCAGGCTGCTGAGTGGAGTGAAAAGTAGATGTCCTGTAAACCAGAAGGAAGACAAAATACAGCAAAGCATGCAGTGGAAAGCTTGTCTGAGATATCTTGTGTTTGTCTTGTGTCCTTGTAAGAACTTCTTGTTATAATAATCTAGTGAAATATACAGTTGGCTATTTCACTAGATTTGATTTTAGTTGGTGATTCTGAGAACTGCTTTAGCAGACACACAACTTGCTGTAAAGTATATGTAAACCAGAGACACACAGGCATGCAGGAAACAAAAACCCTTTTTCCTTTTTTTTCTGTAGGATTTGATTATAAATTTAGTTACTCAGCTAACTACTCTCTCATGGTATCAGTGCACCTACCTTGTTATGGTATTACGTGCATCAGAACCATCTGATTGCTGCAAAACACCACTGAGAGATTGCATTTGCCTCTCTCTGATGAGCAGGACAATCACACAATGTTAATGCTCCTGCCTGGCTGACTTCAAACTTCGATTAAACTAGGATTTCCCAGCTAAAAAATATATGCTTGAATTTAAGAGGGCTCTTCCCTGACACACCCTGCAGTCCTTCTTCCCCTTGACAAAGCCACTCTTCTGGAAGATGCTTAGGGAGAAGTGAATGGGGCCAGTGCAGAGAAAAAGTTTCCCTAGTGACTGCCTTGGCAGGGTTACATGGCTTTGTTTGTAGTGAACTCTCCAGCTATGAAATATATTGGGAGGCACTGCTTGCCTTATTCCAATTAAAATGAAAGAAAGTAACCTAAATGAACCCCCTAACACTGATGTGAATAAATGAAACCAGCTAATTATGGATCTCAGTACACGAGGTATTGTTTAATGTGTAAGGGATTATAATGTCCTTTTTTTATATAATTTCCAAATGGTGACATCTTGGACACAATTAGGGTCAGATATAAATGCTTGTGTTGTTTACGGTAGATTTAACAGCAGAGCAGCTCTGGGAATAGCTGGATATGTATTTAATTGTAACAATTTAACCTTCAAATAGTGGTGCCTGCTCGAGTTGACCCAATAAAACTCCATAAATGACACAGGCTGACCCCTGATAGTGGTCTGTCTTTATCAGATAGTCAATTTCTAATGATGTTCGAGCAAAAATCTTGGTGAATTGTTACAGATTAAATTGTGTATGGAAAGTAGTCCTTTAATGTTTTGTGAAGTTGGAGGTTTAAATGAGTAGCAGTTGGACTGATTTACATTTGTGAAGATTGGAATGCTAGACAAACAGTGAACCCATTTATTTTCCAACTGGGTAGCTTTGGAAATTTATCCTTATGCTAGCTAAATAGATAGAGGGAAAATAGTGTAATAAAAAAGTGGATTGAAAAGAATTAGCTCTGCTCTTAAAGGAAAATTGGTTTGTTTATTTGTGGACTTTTTTTTTTTTTTTTCTGTGGGATTACTGCCTGCTGCTGATGATGATTGAAAATAGAGATTATGGGAGGATTCTGAAATCTTTAAGTTATTTATGGTTAACACTCTTTTACAGAATGTAGAGGTCCCTATTATTCTTCCCACCCCAATCCTGGTATACTAGGCTACTAACAACACAAAATTATTTTGAGTAGCTATGTTGAAATACACAATTCATACATAATTTGTGTGGTTTTTTTCTAGTTTCCATCTTTTGTATTTTTGTCCATTGACAGCAATGCTGAGAAAAATTCTTTTGTGCACCTTACAAGATTAGCTAAAAGAGTTGCAACCAGTGCCAACATGTAACATTTGTTTTTCCCAAAGAAGTCACATTAAAATCAACAAAAAACAAAGAAAATCCACCAGTGCATCAGTGGGAGATGAAACCAGCTCTGCACCCAGCAGAAAACACTGAACTGAGAATGCTGTTCAGCTGTGTGTATTCCTTTTGTTCCAGGGTAAGACAACTCAGCAAAGTAATTTTTTAAGGCATTTAGTAGATGAACAATGCACTGCTGAAGTGCAGTTCGCTTGCATGGCAATATTTAACACATGTGGCTCTGTGCAACATCGTTTGCATCCAAACCCTGGCTGAAGGATTTTTGTTCCCCAGCCCTCAGAGCAGCGACACAGTTTGAGTTAAACTGCAGGGGATACCCAGGAGTGTCAGGGTGCCTTTCCCAATACAAAGTGTCAATGCCTTTTATTTAGCAATGTTGATCTGAGGAGCCAGAAGTGCTTTACCTGTGTGTGTGCTGGCGTGTGACAGCTTTATGCACGAGTGGCATCAAACACACATGGTTCCACTTGTGCTCCAAGCGTGCAGCTGTCCTGGGGACAGACTGCCAGTGTCTGTCTGTCTGATAACCTGTGGGTTGGGGTCTGCCTGCATGGGAAAGCATCCTCTGGATGGTCCCCTGTGCCTCGGGGGAAACTTGTTGCTGGTGATGCTAAGGGTTCGCGTTCTGCAGCTGTTTTCATATTGCACAAGCTCGGTGACAAGCATATTTGGCTTGTGCAGGTCCCTGGGTGTTAAATGTGTGAATTGTGCACGCATTAGGTGACAAAGAGGTAAGCACCAGGTGAAAAACCTATAATCCTGGCGTGCTGGCTCCCAGGTGCAATGGGACAGGGCAAGTAAGCACATGAAGTATGAGGAATTCTGGCCATTCACATATTCAAACTTATTTGACTCTCAAAACCAGATTTAGCCTCTCCTGAAGTGAAAGAGCTGTAACCACTTCATATTGGGCTTGCACACTGCAAGATTTAAACCTGGCTCAGCTTTAAAATGGGAGGGTAAATTGAAGCCTAGCCTCCCACTAAGGTTGGAGCTTTTTTATGGAATTGGCACAGGATGTAAATCAGGGCACAATTTGGGCACACACATTGAATGGAGTGGAGGAGCATGTTAAGATGCCACTGTGCTGGGAGTATATAATTAGGCAAGATTATTACTCTTCTAGCAGGCAGATGGTAGTCTTCAGCCTTCCCTAAAACCCTCACCCAATTTTTTTTAATAGGCATGCAAGATGAAGAGGAAAGAATATACAATAGGCTGCATTAACATGCCAGATTGGACTGAGCAGCATAAATTGATAATAGTACTTTTGACACGACTGTGACATTAGTAGAATGACCATTATGATTAACCTACATCCTAGAGCCCCTGTCATATTTTACTCTGGCAAAAGGAAGGCCATTTATATTACAAAATGACCTCTGTTATCACCTTGTTTGGAAGGGAAGGTGTGCCTAGACTAATCACAAGAAGAATAAAACTTCTATTTTGAGAAGTAGCTCTTTCATTGTTCAGAACAGATATTTAAGGAGATCTCACTGCTGTCTGTCATCTTTTCTGATGCACAGGACACATGTCAAGGTACTGAAGACTACTTAAGAAAGCAAGAGAAATATTGCTGTGAAGGAAGATGCTTCATGTGTGCCTCCTCTGTTAATGCCAGATCTTTGTGGCCATGGAAAGAAATAAAATCTGGAAGCATTTACTTGGTTTCCTGAGGATTAAGACAGTTCAGATTTACCACACCCACACCCTGCCCCTCTGCTTTTTGCAATCAGTAACTTGGGCTCTCTTTTCCCCTTTCCCCTCTTTTTAAATGTTGAGCTTCCAGCAGAACTCACGTTAACGTTCACCTATGTGCATCACTGAGAGAACAAAGCCACTCTTTTACACCACAGATCATCAGTCCACACCTGTGGTTTATTAGTCCTGGGGTTCTGTCAAAATGTCCATTTCAAAGGCTGGAAAGTGGGAGCTGCGCCTGAGTTTGTACATTTTCACCAGAATACACAGACACAGAATCCCAGCTCAACTTCAAATGGCAAACCTCAACTGGGTATGCTTTTCATGCAGTGTTTTATAAAAAGGCGGGTATGGACAATATGTTAATTTGTATTCTAAATTTTGAGACAGACAATGAAGATAAGCAGTACTCAGGCCTTCAGAATTTATAAAATGACCACTCATGCAAAAATCTAATATTGGTGTTTGAAATAAGGATGTCCCTGGCATTGTATTCCCTGCTTGACAGAGAACAAAGGCAGCATTGTATGGGCATTTTACACTTTATATTGGAGGTAAGTGTTTACAGCTACATCAGGACAGCAATTTCGATGAGCGTGTAACCATTTTTAGCCCAGTTTCTATTAAAACAAAGGCAATTGCAGAGAGAAGGGTAGAGCAGGCGATTTAAACACCTCTCAGCCATAGCAGATGGGGGTTTTAAGCCCTACTCTGAGCTGACTTCAAACGGCAGAGAGAAAAAAATCACAGGAGCAGGGAACAAGGTGCTAAAGACGGCGGCAGAGTGAGAGGAAGGACACACAAACTCGGGAAGTGGGAAAGCCGGAGGCAGGCTGGCATCATCTCTGCAGTCAAAAGTGTCGAAAGTGTCAAAAAAGGCACAGCTGAGCCCACTTGCAAGATTTTCCACTCCGTTTTGTTAGTCACACACACGCAGCCTGACAAAGTGTGAAAGGCAGTGTCTGTTTACAAGTTTGTTTTTCCAGTGGTTTCCTTCCCCCACCCTTCCACCTTTAAATTTTCAGCAGAAATGAGGTGTATTGAGGTTACTGTCAACGTGGGGTGAAGGGCTTCTGAGGAGAAGCTAAATATGTTTACAGAGAAGAAAGGGGAGCACTCTCACACCATTAAGCTGTCACTAAGCTCTGCAGGTACTTAGGCGATGGAAAAACTTCAAATTAGGAGTAAGCTGGACAGAGACATGAGAGATAAGAGGATGCCAAAACCTTTAGGCTAGGAGCAGAGCTTAATATTCACAAAATTGCCACAGCTTTAAGCATCAGTATCAAGAAAAAAGTGGGGGAAATATCTCAGAAACTGTCTGGCTGGAGCAATTAGATCCTGGAGCTGAATAGGTTTATGAAAGGGAAAATAGGAGACAGTGCCTGTTTGACACCAGGGGACGAGGCTTAGTGGCTCAGGAGCTGTGTCCAGTCTGTCTTCCTGGAGCACAGGGTGTGAGACAATGCCTTTTTCTCCTCACTCTGAAAAAGTCACATTCAGGAGGCCAATAAAGGCACTGGCAATGTTGTGAGCTGGTTCAGAGCTGGAGTTCATGGCCTGAACAAAAGTCCCCTCAAGTGAAGGCAGCCTAATTACCATCCACAGCGAGGCGTGCACTGGATGGTGAGCTGTAGACACTCAGAAATAATAAAGCAAACAGTGGAGTTGTCCATAAAAGCAGAAAAATCACTGGATCATCACAAAGAGCACTGGGCAAAGTAGGGCAGGCATCTCTCTGGGCCAGGACCAACTCTTTAAAGGGTAGGAAAGTGAGGGTCAGTCAATAGCAGGAGCAAAGGATGGGCTGCCCCAAGGAGCAGCATGATGTGTGCTAATATAAATATTACCTAGCTTGAAAAGCAGGAGATGGAAGGGAGCAAGGGCCCAGAACATTAGAAAAAAATTCAGTGTTGGCAAAGCAGTGCAATCTGAAGAAACAATTCTGTATTCTCATGAACATTGCAGGAATTCTGTTAGGAAAGAGCCTGAATGGAGAAAATGAAAATGAAATGTGGAACCAGAGAGCACTACATACTCTGGAAAACTACTGTAGAGAAGGACCCAAAGGTTTTAAAATTTAATGGGGGAAGAAAATGTGCATTTGGGGAATAAGGCTAAACAAGTTCTGCAATAGGTGGTGAGCCTTGACACACCTATTGGTGATTTTTGGATATATTTGATCTGTTTGTGAAAAAAAAATGTTGTCTTCAATAAATAAATTGCATATTGGTGCAGTTAGTGGCTGGAGCAAAAGGAAAAAGGAAACCTACAACCCCTCAATAACATTTTTTTGTGTACAAAGGGGCAGCAGAAACTTTAAAAAGTTAAACTGAAGTCTTGTAAACACATCCTTACACAGAATCTGCTGTGTGGTTTTGATTAGCTTGAGGGGAGAAAGAGAAAATGATCCTAAAGGACAACAGAAACTATTAATGAAGCGGTGAGTGACAAAATTTTTTTCTGTTTAAAAGAGACCATAAAAAGGTTTCATAGCAGATCTGAAAATCCCCAAGATGCTGATGGGCCAGGTGTCTAACAATGTGGAGGTTTATTGTTATTCAAGTGACAAAAAACAGAAGATTTGAAGCTATTGTTGAGAGAATGCTTTGCCATAGGAACCACAGAAGAGCTATGCTGGAGCATCCATGAAATAGGATCTTTTCCTCAGAGGGCCACTAGTCCCAAATTGTGAGGAAGAAAGGAACCCTACAAGCAGTCTGCTTTATTAGGCTCCATGAGAGCTATTGCAATGGAATCAGGATTAGGGTCACTTCTGAGAATTTATGGAATTCTTTGAAACACCTGGAACCACTCCCTGTTTTCACTAGACGAACTACACTGTATTTCAGGTAAATCCGTTCTTTTGTTCTCAGTCTAAGACACCTGTAAGACTATTTCAGCAACCCTTTGCCCAAAATACATGCAAAGTAAAAATCAAATAAAAGATTAGATTGAAGTCTCAGGAATAAAAAGGCTGAGAATTATTAAATAACCCAGTTAAGCTCCATTTCAGAAGCATCTAACAGCACTTTTCCAGGGGGATCAGCAGCCCCAGGGAACACCACAATGTGTGTTAGCTGCAAAGTGAAATTGCACATTAGTTTGCAGTTGTAATGGTAAAAAGAGGAATATTAAAAATATGCATAACAGCTGTGGGTTTTTTTTTGGTTTTTTTTTTTTTTTTTGTTTTTTTGGGTGGTGGGGAATAAAAAGAAAGTTCACTTCCTCAGATCCAAGCGTGCTAACTATGATGAAAATCTTTTGCACTCCGGCTAACAAACATTGTCTGCTTTGCTTGACTGATGAAGATTAGCTGACTTCTTACATTAAAGAAGTTTGTCTTGTATGGGCTGAAGTGACAAGACAATAACTAAGTGCTAATTGTGCATAACCAACACTAAAGATATGCAGCCCCATTATGGCATGTAATAAATGAAGCGAAAAACAGAAATATATTAGGGGCTTTAATAATGATACCAGAAGTGTGGTTTGGAAAAAAAACAGGATGTGAAGGGTTTAGGAAACAAAACCCAGGACACTCTGTGTGTGTGTCTCTTAAACGGGTACTGTGGGAGCCTCTGCCTGCCTTGCTTAGCTTCTCAGTTCTGTGGCAAGACAAAATTGATATAGGACTTTAAATAGCATTAGAACCTATAATTACTTTGCATTATTATATAGTTTAAGCAGTGGTTATTACTTGCCTGGTATTTTAATTTCCCATGCAACATGATGAAAAAGGTCAATTTGGCTTTTTTTAAAGAGCGTAATTGTAGCGTGCTACACTTATTAGCAGCTGTACATTTTATGGTTCTTTAGGGATGTTTGATTTTTAAATGACTACAGTGTTCAAAAATAATACACTGCAGGACAAGGTGAGTTAGGAAAGCTTATTTAGAGCTGTGTCTAGCTTTGCCATGTCAGACTATTATCTTCCTAATTTTTCATTGCCTCCGTAAAAATGTATATCTTGCGTTTGTTCCCAACTGAAGGAAAAAAAAATGAATGCTATAAAACGCTAAATAGGATCATGTAATAACTGAAAACTAACTGAAAATAATAGGGACGTTAAGGGGTGGACATAATTGGCTCTCTCACTTCCTAGACCTCATAGAGGTCCCTGCTTTAATCTCTGGTGGAGTCAGAAATGGAGCTCCTGGTGAAATCTCCAGCTCCACTCGCAGTGTGGCTGGTACAAACTTGGCTCTATTCACCTCTGAGAAAATCAGATGTTACAATTTTACCATTTTTGACATTCGCTCTCCAACTGTGCCATATGGGTGATACTTCAGAACAGGGTGTCAGGTTTGGATCCCTGGGATTTTTATAACCTACGGTTTGGATATGGAAATAAAAATAGGACTGTAAGAGGGCCAATGCTGCTACAGAGGAAATGGTGGGAACAACATCTTTTAAATTTAAATGATTACAGCTCTGGCAACAGGAAGAAACAATGTGTACTTTAAAAGAAATACATGTGATAAAAATGAAGAATTAAAGTGAAATGAATGCAATAATGACAAATGGTACTGTTATGCTCTTCTGCAGAAAAGGATCTCAAAGACCTTTATAAATATTAATTAATTAAACCTGACAGACAGCCTTTTGAAGGAGAGGAAGTAACATTACTCTTTTTTATTGATGTGGGACTTGAGGCACAAAAAGTTTTCTGGCCAAGGTCATGGAAGATGTTCTGTATCAGTCCCAGGAACAGCATCCAGGTTTTACTCTCCATCTTGGGGTTCTATTGCTGGAAAGTGGATGTGTGCCCACACCAGTGCTAGCACTCAGCTTATGGAGCAGACCCAAGAAATTCTCTTACCTCTGATTACAAAGCTGGCATGCAAAACAGTCCAGGTGATAAACATTGTCCTTTGCTCTCATCACCATCTCAAAAGCAGGTATGAGCTTACTGCAGGCAGCACAGTTTCCTGTAACACCAAATAACCTGGAGATACAGAAAGAAAGAGATTCTTGATTCACTTTCTTTATTTTTATTTTTTTAACTATTTGCTATTATTTCCCCCCACAGCCTGGTCTTTGGCTGACTTCCCAGCACACCTCCTTTTGGAAAGGCTGGCCTTTGGTGCTTCAACTCTGCCCGATTTGCAGCACAAAGACACAGCCTTGCCGAAGAGAGCTTTATGACAGACTAATATTGCACCTATTGTGATGCTATATTTTTTTTCCTGCAGGTTATACTGACCTTTCTTGATAAAAGAAACATCTTGTTAAACTAAACAAAGAAACAGTAAACACATTAGGGACGTTACATAACTGTGCAGGCAGAGGTCAAGCTGTTTGCATAAGTGGGAAGAGTCTTCTTCTTAGATCCTGCCGTGCAGGAGAGAGCCACATAACCTTGGCTTTTGGTACTGCTTATTACTAAAACACACTCTAGCTAGAAAAGAAATAACACTTGTAAAAGCCAACATTCTTCGCATTTTTGACATCTAGTGCTAAAAGCTTTACCACTATTATTAAAAGAACATTTTATGAACAAGTCATTTAAATCGTCAGAAAGCATTAGTGGTTCATGCACCTTACAACCCTATACCGTAGTTATTGCTATGATTATGTTATTCAGGTAGCACATTAAAGTAAATGAGGCTGTAAACTATATATAGTCACATCAGGAGTAGAAGTATAAAATACTGTAAGAACAATATGAAATGCTGGTTTTGTCAGACATCTATATAATTTGCTTTTTAAATTCCCTTTGCTGAAGGTTTTTCAATACTTTTCAAGTGGGTGTATTACACACACACACAAAAAAAAAAAGCAACTCACCAAAAAAAACATCCCAACCAACATACGTACACATCCTTTTGTGACACAGAAGGATTATAATGAACAAGAAAAAACACGTTAGCTCTACGTGGCAGCAATCTTTGAAACTAAGTTTATTTAAACTACTTAATAGTTGTGATGG